>NC_141691.1:1265474383-1266674383 GCF_964263255.1 Lissotriton vulgaris
TTGTAAGTCACAACTTTAAAAAAAACATTCATCTTCATGAAGTAAATCATTGAAACTGAATGGTGACACCCAAGTAAGTAAACACCATAACCAAAAATAAAAAGTTGAAGCAATGGGTGAAAGATACATGGTATACTGGTATGCACACAACTGTATAATACTATATTTTTATCTGACTCAGTAAACACTGTTATCAAATACACAATGCTGTGAGGAAGCAATGGTTTGTTTGTGAGTATTCTTAACAGCGTTTCAACCCTGTAGAGAATATAAGGGTCTCCTCTCAGGACTGAGGGTAGCCAAAACTGAAAGCTGGTCCCAAACAAATATTTTGTATAATTTATATCTTCAGAAGTTGACATAATTGGATAAGTATCAGGACTAGTATATCTTATATTATCATTTTTATTGGGTGCCTGCAAATAGAAATGTTAAGTTTGTTAGCCAGTAAATCTGAATCGTTTTGGTGAAATCACTGTTACTATGGTCAACACGATTCACTGTGACATCTGTGTTTCATGCCCTTTCTTCTGCAGCCCTAGCTGCATACTGTCCTTGGTGTGGTGTAGGGGAGTCTTGAGGCACTGTGGGTGAACTCATTCATGTTTCAATTTTGTGCAACACAGCACAAATGACAGTCATTTTGCATTACATATCAGGGCAGTACTGCACTGCTCCACTCCTCTTATAGAGACATTGAAACTATTTTGGCAAGAGCCCAATAGTGCGCTACACAATATAGCGGGTATTCATGTGGGCATTTTTATATCTATCAGGTGCAGAGTGAGTAGCCGTGGATGCATGATTTAGGCACTGTGACCTGCAACAGATGAAGATGTTTGTGTGACACACATGTCATACCACATTAATGTGCTACATTAATATTTGTGTGAATAGCCTGCCCAGTGGAAATGCATCACTCCTCTTTCTAGTTGGTTGTGGATCCCTGTGTACAGGAACATGTAAGTCTTGGGCACCACCTGAGAAACGTGCAACAATGTCTGTGATCAGAAACCCTTCATCATACACTACCTGTATGTTGATGAAATATTAGGGGGTCGATTCCGATTCGGGAAACAAATCCGTACGATGATTCGTATTCAAAGTCGTTCCCATACGATTCGTACAAATCTGTCTGAATTGCGTAGTACGATCCGTAGAATAGAAATACGTCCGAATCTGTGCGAACCGTACGAAATACAAGGCTACATCCGTATGAATTAGACTCTCACAATGAACTGTACGATTCATAAACATGCCGTATGACCCGCAAGTACGATCCGGACCGGGGAATGAGTACGCGATTCGTACGGAACAAGTCGCGTATAGGCAATTCATACGGAGAGCCAGGCATTCACATACGCACTGTAACCCAAAACGCAATGGGTGTACGCGTGGGGTGTACGCCCCGTGAACCTACGGTCTTGGGGGTACGAACCGTACCCCTACACGCCGTACCCCAACATTCATGGGGACATACGCACCGTACCCCTGAAATCCAGGGGTGTATGCACTTTTCCCAGACGCACCGTACTCCTGCTATCATGGGGTGTACGCACAATACCCGGGGGGTCCGTTTCGTACACATTTTGAGGCGAAATATGCTTTTCCGGATGTTTTAAGCTCCCCTAGAAAAAGAGTCGTACGGAGTGTTGTCGATACAATTCGTACTTGCTGGGTCGAAAAATACAGCTTCGATCCGTACGGACATCGCGTACTGCGCGTTCCGAATGCGATTCGTACAGATCAATGAGTTGTACGGTCTTCGGTATGATTCGTACGGAGAACTGCTTTAGGTACACATCGTACTAGGTCGTACGTATGGGTACGGTTCTCCATACGAATCGTATGGGAAAAAAGCTCCGAACGGCTATTCGGCAGGCATTTTCCCAAATCGGAATCGACCCCTAAGTCTAACGATTACAATGTAAGACTCACAGATGGGAGGCATGGTTAGGTTGCGAGTCCCATCAACACACCACACTACATTAGAGAATTACACATAGAATTACAATTTGGTGTTCTGAAAGGCATGGGGAGTTTTGAGAAACATTAGTTGTTAGTAATTTCTAGACACCATGGCTTTAAGGAAATGACACATATCCCTTCATTTGGCACTTTGGTCATCCTACCAGCTCCAGCTAGATCACCTGAGTAGCTGCCAGAGATCATTAGAAGCAATGAGCAGAGTACCGGGACTTGTGCCATATTGCCTGGCTTTAGTATATGTCTCTGTCTACCCCAGAGTCCGGTTCATCAATGAGGTCCAATAATACCGGCTAGTTGAGCAGAAAATCCTGATCTGTCTTTTTCTTCTTCTTCACTGTTGTCCTCCCGTTATCTGCACAATCCTTGTAATTGTAAACAGAGCAGCCATTTGGTGCATTCTGGGGTCAAGTACGTAATTACCACCTGCTTCCTCTTGGTGGGAAATTGCCTTTTTTTGCAACTATTCACAATTTGTGCATCATGACTAGCAAATAAGGAATAGCCTTGAAAAATGCCATTTTATTAGTTGCAAACCAATTTGCGACTGGTTTGAGATTCACTAAACCTTTGTACTTCTTGCACATATGGTGCAGAATTCTGGCATAGTTTCTACACTTTAGGTCAGAGAACACTTTAAAGTACTAAAAGAGATTAATGTATTAAAACATCACCAAATCCAAACATTATTAATCAACCTTAATATCATTGTGAATATCTCCTCAAAGCAAGGTTAAAAAATACAGTTACTTGTGGTTTGAAACACACTGTTGTAGAAAATAACTGTGACTTCCAAAACACTTGATAACTAGAACACATTTAAAACCACTTATGTAAGAAGGCAGGAGGAAAGTTCTGGTCATAATGAAGGACACAACATAATGCAAGAGAAGTCGGCCAGGGAAGACGAGATTGAAACAATAATGCGCTGGCCCCATGTCCTTGAACCAATAAATAGCTTTCAAAATAGAAATCAGAGAATACACATGGGATGCTTTAGAGGCAGCTTAAGTGTCGCTGGAGTTACATTTGATTGGCTTTAATCATTGTTCTAGTTGGAAAATCAGGACAATCAACATAGCAGGGTTAAAGATTTCAATATGTCAGCAATGCTGCATAGTTTACTGTATCCCAGGGTAGAGATTTAAGGATTCAGGGATAGGTGAAGTGTATATGTAGGTTCAGGGATGGGGGAGATTTGGGGTGGTAAGGCATTTTAGGTGTCATGAATGGGTGTTTTTTAGGGGTAGTGTTTTTTTAGGGTTCAGGGTAGGGGTGGTGCAGAGTTTTACAGTGTCAGGGATTGGTGGAGTTTAGGTGTAGATAGAGGTTTTTAGGATTCCAGAATGGGCAGAGTGTAAGGGTCAGGGATGTGTGGAGTTTAGGTGTGTTGTGGGGTTTTTCTGGTTCAGGAATCAGTGGGGTTTAGGGATCAGATGGGTGTAGTTTATGAATGGAGAGATGGATAATGTTTAGGGGGCGTCAGGGTCAGTGAAATAAACCAATCCAAAGTAATTGTTTCATAATGTAAAAGATATGAATTTGAAATAATGATGTAACAGATTGAACTGTTTCTGAAAGTGAGACCTGAAATCATTTAATTGACACCTTATAATATAAATATACAGAACCTAATTAAAAGAAAAACAGACATTCAATGAATTAGTTTCTTTTTTTTAATGTTACTTTTTATTGTAACTCAGAAAAACTTGCACAAAAAGGCCATAGCATACACTGAAATAAAACAGCGATACCAGAATGAACATTACATAAATAATTATATCAAAATTATTCCAAAACAAAATACTAAGTACATTTATATGGCGTAAAACATTGTCGGTAGAAGAAAACTAATTCCAGAGAAGAGATAACCTTCAAATGCTTAAAGATCCCCAGATCCTATCGAACCTCATTAATGATTTAGTACCCCTGAGTCTAGCTAGCGAGGATTCCATACCGTGAATTTCGTTAAACAAAGCCCACTACTCCATTATTAGCGGGGTATTTGGGGAAATCCAGGAACAGGCAATTGTGATTTTGAGGTAATATAAATTTTTATGCTCAAATGTGTCCCCTACTACGTACCCCAACGGCTCCATGTACGTGCTTCAAGTACATGTAGGTTCCCTCCACAACCAGCTATGAAGACGCAAATACATTTGCGTCCAACGTTAACATATCCTCTTTCAGATCCACCATGAATGGATCGATAATTCAGTTCCTAAGTATGCCGTGCCACCGTCTTTACATGGTGCACTTTCACGTTTTCCTGGCTCTGGCGAGCTAGGCCCTGATTTCTGCCATCGAGCCTTTTCTGCCTTCTGCCTCTGAAAGCTGCAGCCTGGACCTGCATCTGCATCCCTGACCTTTACCTTACTCCCTGCGCGGCGAGCGGTGCCCGGCTCGGTCTGCTTGCCTGCCAAAAACTGTATTTTGCCTTCAAGTTATCTGCTCCGCTCCTCGAAAATACATTCCTGTCTAGTAGTTTAGGTAAACATCCTTCCCAGCTGCAGAGCAAAGGGCCCGGCCTTTCTGTCTCCATGCAAGTAATTCATAGCTCCTGTTACCATGGTAGGCCCATGGCCCCTCGCATTACACGTAGACACGTAGTCGCATATGCAAGCACTAGCAGTCAGTATAGAATAGCCTCTGCCCGAGAGACCTTTCCCTTTAGATAATACAGTTCCTCAAACACAAGATATCAGATATGATTGGGTGTAGGTTGTTCTGACACGCCAGACTTCGGTCTCCCCATATAGTGCTAAATGTCAAGTCCCCTTCACTCTCCAGTTCCACGTCAATCACACGTCATGCTGCTGCGCGCGCATCTCTGCCATATATTTCTGCTGACACTGCAGGATTCTTCTATGGATCCACCCACCTGTGACACTTCTATGTGACGTTTCTAGCACACACCTCCGTGTACGCCCTCGTGCACGCCTTCTGTTACGCACATGTGTTCTTATCTCGTTTCTTTCAGCTGTTACGCCTTCTGGATCCATCACCATTGTATGCATTGACTATATATATTGTACTCTGTTAATAAAGCATTGTCCATTCCCTTGTCTATCCCTTCCTGAACCCTCGTGGTGATGGAACATGATACCTGGTTCGAACCAATTCCATTTTATGGAATAAACCCCTTATAAACTCAGATGCCACGGACTCTGCCTCTTATTTTGTTTGAGCTATTTTTATTGAACTTTACCGCATAGAAACTCAGTATAGGTAATTTAATTTACCACATAATTGGCGCCCGAACAGGGACCCCTCCCCCACCTTACGCGCCGGCGGTGCGTTGCAGGCCTGGTCCCCTGCCACAGCCGTGACGGACGTTTACGCGTACCCGCAGGATTTCCTCTATCTCCCTCAGGCCAACGGAGGTGACTGAGACTGCGATCGACACCCAGACGAGGCGGTAAGGAGTGCGGAGGATCCCGACCAGAGCCCAGCCGAGAGTGCAAGGTCCGAGGTTTCTAGAGGCCCACCAGTTCCGAAGATCCGAAGTACCTACGTCGCGAGTCGAGTCGAGTCGAGTCCAGGGTCCAGTCCAGTGTCGAGTTTCCGAGGCTTTCCGATTCCGTGCTTCCCGGTGAGTACCGTTGCTGGGGATGCATCAAGACGGGCGCATTAGTTTGTGTCCGGTCAAGACGGGTTTGGGTACGCAGACCCGGTCTGCACTGTTTTAGCAGTGTATCTGTACTGTTTAGCAGTATATCAAGTATCCAGTTATCTAGTTAATGTTCGTTCCGAAATGTTTTAAATGTGTTTTTATGTCGTGGTATGTGTGATTGTCTGACCTTCATTACTGTGTTTATTGTATTACTTGTGTTCAAGTTCGAGTAAGTATCAAGTTCGAAATGCCGCTGTTTACCAAGTTACGACAGATAGGAACTAGAAAAGGGATTCTAGAAGAGGCAGTGCCTGTTCCACCTAGGGACACTCCAGGGCACTTTATGTACCACAAGCATGGCTTAGATGCCATATTATATCTAGACTTGTGGGTGGAGTACACTAAAGATTTAGCAGAGAATCTGAAATGGCCCGTTACAGGGACATGGGATGCCGAGTGCATCATGAGAGTAGAGGAAGCATTATGGAAAAAGAAAGCCCGACAGTCACAGAAAGATGCCATTGAACTATGGCGTAAAGAATCGCATAGACGCACAGAGAAAGCACTCAGAAAGGTAGAGAAAAGTAGAGAGGATTCCGAAAAAGCTAAAGAAAGGGAACTACTAGAAGAAGGAGAACGAGTTAGAATGGAACAACACGACAGACAAACTAGTACAATTATGACAGGACTTTATCCGGTCCTGGCCGAGGGCCTGCCCAAGGCGACCCCGGAAACGCCAAAGAATCTGCCCCCTCCCATGGTTCCGACTAAATTACGTCACAAGACCGCAGCAGATATTTTCCTTTCCTCCTATTTAGACGACGTAGCTCCCGCATATACCAATGTACCTGTCCATGTACCCGTACCACCTGCCGACAATCACCTACCCCATAATCATCAGCCTCCGGGTCCGCAACAGCAGATCCCTCCTGCACCGATTCCTGCACCGATTCCTGCGCAGCTTCCTGCACCCCCTATCCATCCGCTTAATCCTTTTGGGACTGGCACAGTTCAGGTCCCAACCCAGTCACAGCAAGTACCGACCCTACAGCCAGGTTATGCTCAAGCCTCCGCCTCAGGAGGTGCTACAGGAGGTTTTCGAACCCCGCCACAGTTACATCGAGTGACAATGAGAGATTTCGCAATGGCGCGGACACCTAAAGGTGCCCCAGCAGAACAGCTTAGACAACAGCTTACAGATTGTAGATATGACACAGTGCCTGGTACGACAGGACCCATGTTGTTAGCGTCCCTACGTTTAAGACGAGTTACAGATTATCTGATAATGTTACCAGAAATGCCAGAACATCTAGACAAAATGTACCACTTTATTAGAACAGGAGAAGGACCCGAGAGTGTTGGTGAAGCCATGTCACGTCAGAAAGTTGAGAACAAAGGTTTAATCATGCGATTCTTGGTTAATTGTTTGATAAGAGAACAAGATCAGGCAGGCTTTCCACAAAATGAGATGGATAGATTGAACAGATGGAGTCAGAATATTGCTGATGGTAAACATGAGAGAGAGAAAAGTGTACATGCTATGGTTCGAAAGATCCGTAAAGAAATCATAGATATACATGCCCGTCGAGAATCCGATGAGCCACTCGAATCAGACGATCCAACCTCCTCCCAGGAGGAGGATGAATCAGAGAAAACAGCAGAAACATTGCAACTAGCAAGTCGAGACATGATAGCCTATGTAGGTAAGGGTAGATCCTTTAATAAAACGTTACGCCCAGAAAGCAAGTGACTTTTCCACTCTGCTATGTCAAATCCGAAAACGCCTGAACATCTATTTCAGGCTACCGATAGAGTACTTCAAGAACGAATGGGGTACCATGTACTCAATTCTATGGATGAACAAGAATTAGCCAGGTCAGCAGTACAATGGGCTGACAATTCCGACCGATACAATGATGACGCAGTAGCGCAGACATTTTTAAATCTTTCCCCAGACGAACAGCGACTAGCTGGTATGTACATGATACAACATCTCCTCTTGTTGTATAAAAGCCAACGTTCTGATCCAGGTCCCTTAACTGATGTACTAGTAGAACTGTTCATGAATAAATGGAGAGGCCTAGGTACCGATTTAATTAAAATGATTCTAGAACATCGACACAGATATAGTGCTTTCCTGAATCCACAGTTTGTTTCAGCCCCACCCCCAGAAAGGAAAATGTTTTACATAGACAGACAGAATCCCTTACGAGAAGTACACCCAGTCAGGAATGCCGATGATACCCTTACACGTGTATATGTATACACGCCTATAACTAAAATGGAATTATTGGAAATTAAGAAAATAGTGCCTAGTCATGATAAAGATCCAGCAGGTTTTCACCGTGAAATAAAAGACATGTTACTTATGGGAGATTATACCTATCCTGACATTATGAAAATATTGAAAGTATTATTACCTGCCGGTATTTACGAGAAACTCAAGGAAAAGGAATGGGAGGTGGGAGAGCAAAAGATTGATTGGGCTGCATTAGAAAACGAAGAAACGACTCGAACCCCAGGTCTAGGGCTTGGGGATAAAACTAAAGCACTGCCAGGATTACTAGTACAGGTTTTGCCACGTTTATTGTCAACTAAAAAGGAGGACTGGGATGCAATCTCAGCCTGCAAACAGAAACCCGATGAAGACACTAGTGATTTTTATTCCCGATTTGAGAAATGTTTTATTATTAATAGTGGCCTGAAACCAAGTAGCGTGTCATACCCACATCTTTTTGTAAGCAAATTAGTCGAGAATTCCTTGCCCCAAGTTAAGAATCGTGTATTGAAAGTCGAGAGCACATGGCAAGCAAATACGCCTTCCCAAATGTTACAGATGTTACAGTATCACCAGAACAGAATCAGGGAAGAGCATGATCATGAACAGAGACGTATGAAAGACACGAAAATGAAAATGTTAGTTGCTCAGTCAGTTCCAGCTGACGGTCAGAAAAAGGGCATGACACAGTCCAATAATTCAGCAGCTCCTGTTAAAGGGACATGCAACTATTGTAAACAGCCAGGTCACTATGTAAACGATTGTGCAGTTCTGAAACACAATATATCTACAGGTAAAACTAAAGAAAGACCACGTCAACCTAGACAGGACCAGGTCCAGCAACACGTTCCACAGAATGTACAGCCTATGCATGCTCCACAACAGACAGTACAGACCGTAGCGGTATCACAGCCACAGCCGATTGCCGCAACACAACATGCAACTCAGCAGATGTACCAATATGCACAAACTGACTATCCCGAGTATCAGCGATACACATGAAACAGCCTAGAGAGGGAAGTTGGCTTGCCTCTTATTGAGATTCCTGTAGATCAAGAGGGTCCTTATGTACATAGTCAAGTATTAGGAAAGGATAGAAAGTTTTTGATTGACAGGGGCAAGCAGAACGACAATCAGTCACGACGAGGTTCCAGGGGCACCCCTCTCAGGCTCACAGAATGTTTCCCTTGGTTTTTCAGGAAAACCTATTATTAATGAAGTATCGAAACCTGTTCCCCTAGCAGTTGGTCCGTTGTCTCGCACTACAGATTTGTTGCTCACGAAATCATGTCCAGAAAACTTGTTAGGTATCAAGACACTGAAAGCTCTAGGAGCTGTTATTTGTTGTTCTCCGGAAGTCAAGTCAAGTCAAGTCATAAAATTTGTATAGCGCACTACATACCCAGAGGGTTTCAAGGCGCTTAGGAAGGGGAGGAGGATTATTTGTCAAATATCCACGTTTTAAGCTGCTTTCTGAACGCTAGGTGGTTCTGGGTGAGGCGAAGGTAAGCGGGGAGTGAGTTCCATGTTTTAGCAGCCAGGTATGAAAAGGATCTGCCTCCCATGGTGGTCTTGTTGATGCGAGGTACAGTGGCGAGGGCTTGGCTGGAAGAACGTAGTTGGCGGGAGGGGGTGTAGAAGGACAGTCGAGAGTTGAGGCAATCTGGGCCGATGTCGTAGAATGATTTGTGTGCGTGGGTAAGCAGTCGGAAAGTGATCCTCTTATTGACCGGTAGCCAGTGGAGGTCTTTAAGGTGCCCAGAGATGTGTTCGTTGCGTGGGATGTCTAGTATGAGCCTGGCTGAGGCGTTTTGGATTCGTTGGAGTTTCTTCTGTAGTTTAGCGGTGGTACCTGCGTAGAGGGTGTTTCCGTAGTCCAGTCGGCTCGTGACCAGAGCGTGGGTGACTGTTTTCCTTGTTTCGGAGGGGATCCAGCGAAATGTTTTTCTGAGCATGCGAAGAATGTTGAAGCAGGAAGAGGATACGGCGTTGACTTGTCTGTTCATTGAGAGTGAAGAATCCAGGATGACGCCAAGGTTCCGTGCGTGGTCTGTTGGGATGGGTGCTTTTCAGAGGGCTTCCGGCCACCAGGAGTCGTCCCAAGCAGAGGGGGATGTACCTAAGATGAGGACTTCTGTTTTGTCTGAGTTCAGTTTCAGACGGCTTTGTTTCATCCATTCGGCAACTTCTTTCATTCCTTCGTGTAGGTTAGTTTTGGCGGTGTTGGGGTCTTTGGTGAGTGATAGGATCAGTTGGGTGTCATCCGCGTAGGAGATGATGTTGAGGTTGTGTTGGCGTGCGATGGCCGCGAGGGGGCTCATGTATACGTTGAAGAGGGTGGGACTGAGTGAGGATCCTTGTGGTACGCCACAGATGACTTCAGTGGCCTCGGACTTGAATGGTGGGAGGCGGACTCTCTGTGTTCTTCCGGAGAGGAAGGAGGTGATCCATTCAAGTGCTTTTCCTTGTATTCCGATGTTTCTGAGGCGCTGTAGAAGGGTGCTGTGGCAGACTGTATCGAATGCTGCAGAGAGGTCGAGGAGGATGAGGGCGACTGTGTCTCCATTGTCCAGTAGAGTTCGAATGTCGTCTGTTGCTGCGATGAGGGCCGTCTCAGTGCTGTGTTTTGCTCGGAAGCCAGATTGTGAGGGGTCGAGGGATTTGTTGGCTTCGAGGAAGGCGGCGAGCTGGTTGTTGACGGCTTTCTCGATGACTTTGGCCGGGAATGGAAGAAGCGAGATGGGGCGGTAATTTCTGAGTTCAGTGGGGTCCGCTGTTGGTTTTATAAGATTATTTCTGCGTGACTTCAAGGGTCACTATGTGTTGAGAGATATGGATCCCAGATTACAGAATGTTCCTGCACAGTTATGGGCACAAGGCCCCACTGATGTAGGTTGTATGCACATTACACCATATCGAGTTACACTCAAGCAAGGTGTTGTTTTACCACGAATTCGACAATACAAGTTACCCCCAGATGCTGTAGTGGCTTTACTGAAAATCATTGACGAGCTCATTGCACAAGGAGTGGTTGTAGAAACCGACTCCAATATTTGTAATTCCCCTATCATTCCGATTCTTAAACGCACTGATCCGAATGCACCTCCAGTTTATCGATTAGTTATCGATTTACGCAAATTGAATAAATGCATTGTGCCACAGTATCCTGTGGTCCCAGACATCTCCTCATTATTGACAGCTATTGATTCTGAAGCCACGTTCTTTACTGTAATTGATCTGAAGAACGCCTTCTTTAGTGTCCCCATTGATCCGGATAGCCAATATCTGTTCGGATTCTGTTTAAATGGCCGAAGCTTCAAATTTGCACGCGCACCTCAAGGATTCACAGAAAGCCCCAGCATCTATGGCCAAGCACTGAAAAGACAACTTGACAGTATTCACATGCCTGCTAACACTGCCCTACTTCAGTATGTCGATGATCTATTGATCACCGCCCGAAGTGAACCCGAATGTGAACAAGCATCACTGACAGTCTTGTATTTCCTGGCTGACAAGGGACACAAGGTGTCCCCTTCGAAGCTACAATTCTGTGTTCAGCAAGTGGTGTACCTTGGGCCCTTGCTGTCCAAATGGGGGAGACAGCTAACACCTGACCGTATCCAGTTAATTGTAAATATGTCACAACCCAAGACACAGAAGGAGGTACGGGCCTTCATAGGCCTCACTTCTTACTGTAGACAATGGATCCCTCAGTATGCATTTCTAGCCAAGCCACTCATACAGTTGACAACACAGGAGGCAGCGTCATCGACTGTCCTCCCTTGGACTCAGGAACATACACAAGCTTTTGTAGACTTGAAAAAAGCCTTATGTCAAGCACCTGTTTTAGCGACACCATGTTACAGCAAGCCTTTTACACTTTTTGTCACAGAACGTGAAGGTACTGCATTGTCAGTCCTCACTCAGGATCAAGCAGGTTCACACAAACCGTGTGCCTATTTTTCCAGTACATTAGATCCAGTAGCCCAGGCTCTGCCTGCGTGCTTGAAATCAGTAGCAGCAACAGCTCTAGCGATCAGACAAAGCGATGCCATAGTGTTAGGACATCAATTGACAGTACAAGTTCCACATTCCGTGGAAGTTCTTTTAAACAGAACCCAGACTCAACACTTGACTATAGCACGACTGACAGGTTATGAATTGACATTGTTTCAGCCACACATAGAAATCAGACGCTGTAACACATTGAATCCAGCTACACTTTTGCCATTAAGTGAGACAGACCCTTTGGCACATGATTGTGTTGAAGTTATTACCATTACGACGAAACCCAGACAAGACTTGTCAGACACCGCATTACCAGATCCAGACCTGACACTTTATGTGGATGGTTCATGTATGAGAACAAGTACAGGAGAGTTAGTGGCCGCGTATGCAGTAACGACAGAAACTGAAGTCATAGAAACACATCGTATTGAAACCCTGTCAGCTCAAGCAGCAGAGCTCATTGCTCTGACCCAAGCCTGTATTCAAGCCAAGAATAAGAAAGTTAACATATACACAGATTCCCGTTATGCCTTCGGAGTTGTACACGACTTCGGAGTTCTCTGGCGAGAGAGAGGTTTTTTGACTTCTCACGGTGCCAAAATCCAGCGCGGTCCCCTTATTCAAGCTCTGTTAGAAGCAATTCATTTGCCTACAGCCATAGCCATCATGACGTGCAAGGCACATACGAAAGTCACAGATACCATTTCCCAGGGTAACGACCTGGCAGACCGAACAGCCAAACTTACAGCACAGACTCCCACAACTGATTTGACAAAGACGTTAGTACCGACTCCGACACATTGCATGACAGTTAGGGATCCCGCCCTAGATGTAATTGACATCCAGACACATGCTACACCAGACGAAATCAAGAAATGGACTGAACTAGGAGGGATCCAGACAGAACAGGGATGGATGACGAAGGGAAAATCTACATGGTTTCTCCCCGACTCTATGGTTCAAGTTATCATTAACACAGCACATAGTCCTGCACATCTAGGAGAAAAAGCCATTTTAGACAGTATTCAAAATCTTTGGTTCAATAAGCATTTACGAGCAGCAGCAAAACAGAAAGTGCGTACTTGCATGATCTGTTGTCAGTTCAACCCAGGTAAAGGCATTCCCGTAGAGCAAGGTGGATTTCATCTTCCCGATCACCCTTTTGAAGTCCTCCAGATGGATTATATCCAGAAGGAACGTTGTCGAGGATTCAAGTATGTCCTCGTAGTTGTGTGTGCACTTTCCCGTTGGACAGAAGCATATCCAGTTCCAGATTACACTGCTCCGACCACTGCCAAGCAGCTGGTACGTGAATTCTTCCCACGGTACGGTTTGCCCCGTGTCGTGTACTCAGATAATGGACAGCCATTCTCTTCCGAGTTAATGAAGCAGGTGTCACTCCTGCTAGGCTATCAATGGAAATTTCACTGTGTCCGACATCCCGAGGCAGCAGGTCTCGTGGAGCGTCACAATCAGACTCTGAAAATTCGTCTCGCCAAGATTTGTAAAGAGAAAGGCGTTGACTGGATAGTAGCATTACCCGTTGCACTCTTTTATATGAGAATGGTAGCGCACTCAAGAACAGGGCTATCCCCGTATGAGGTGGTCTTTGGTAGGCCACCGAATATGTGGGGGACGCCTCTGCCGAGAAAAATCACAGATATTGACTGTAATATGCTGACAGATTACCTTGCTTCCTTGATGTCTGCACTACAATCATGTCGTTCACAGGTTGCTGCAGCCTTTCCCGACCACACCGAGGTGAAGCCACATCAGATCGTCCCTGGTGAACACGTCTTCGTCAGGAACTTTGACAGGAGGAGTCCGCTGGAGCCCCGTTGGCAAGAGCCGAAACTTGTATTATTGACTACAAGGACAGCGATAAAGGTGGAGGGCCGCAAGGGCTGGCTCCACTCGAGTCATGTGAAAAAATGCCATGGATTGCCGCCAGACTTTGACTCCCAGCCCTGCCCTCCTCCAGACACTGACACTAAGCTCCCCCTGGTAGAGAAAACTCCGTCTCAGGAGTATAAATCAAAGCTGAGGTCTAACAAGTCAGACAGTTTAATTGTTTAAGTCCTCCCCTAGGTGAATCGGTTAGACAAGTTTCTGACATGTTCCCGTTAGACCCCAATAGAGAGAGAGATAGACAGAAACAGCTCAAGAAACGTGAATATTGTAAATCTCTCCGTAGTCACTGCATAGTGACATTATTGATTATGTTTTTTCTGAGTCTTATGATTATTGCAGCAAGTATACTGTTACACTTGTATTTCCCTATTTTCAAGCGTACACATTCTTCTTCAAATGACACTGTCGAGCATACTTTCAGTGACTTACCCCCGCATGAGTTGTCATACAGACTTGCGCTGCGCAACAATACATTCATTAGTATGTTACACCATTCCCATCAGACCAGCAATGCTACCAATTGTTGGATATGTGGCCGACTCCCTCCCTATCAGAAGTACAAGGGAGTTCTGCCCCTCTTTCCGTACCCGTTCACACACAATGGTTCCTGTGGTGCATGGTTTAGTTTAATTAATTCCTTAGATTCTGATTCCATAGTTTACCAAGGCAATTGAGTATGGGGAAATTTGAACACTGTTTTGCATAAAGTATGTTTCCCTGACAAGGAGGGTCTTCCCCAAAGGACAGGGGCCGATCTAGAAAACGAAGTGTATGGATTAGGTAATTTTACACTTAACCTCATGATTCTGAATGTTCAGTCCGAAGCCGAACCAGTCCTGCCTGCTATGTCAGTATTTCCAGTCAAAGGTGAATTATGTGTCAGAAAGAATGGTTCAGTACACCTAGGTCATAGTGAATGTACCACTGTGATCGAATTCAGTGATAAAGGCAAGTCTACATTCAAAGCTTCCCGTCATTCCTATTTCGTTTGTGGTCATACAGCATACATACGCTTACCTCCCGATTGGGATGGTACTTGTTACATTGCATTCCTTCTGCCACCTGTTTTCCTAGCCCCACCTGACTATCATAGGGACTCCCATTTAGTACACAATAGACACAAGAGAGATCTCCCGATTGTCGATTATACTGAAACAGCATGGGAGCAATACACAGACTTCAATAAAGGTTTCTTTCCCTATTTAGGTGCTGTCTTTAATAGTAAACTGATACGTAGATTAACCAGAACCCTTGAAGCAGTAGTGAATGAAACTACTTCCGCCCTAGGTAACTTAACAGAGGAACAGTCTGCTATGAGGATTGTTGTCCTTCAGAATCGTCTTGTTCTTGACGTCATCTTGGCCGATAGGGGCGGAGCTTGTAGAGTCATCGGATCGAGTTGCTGTGTTTTCATTCCAGAAAACGTGCCTTCTGTATATAGAGCCATAACCGTCTTCACAAGATTGCAAGTCAGATACACCAGAATCCAGGCACCTGGACTTGGTCCGGTTGGTTCTGGAGCGTGTTATCAGCCTGGGGATGGAAAATCCTATCCTTCCTTGGAATAGCGCTTCTCATAGTATTCAGTTGTTGCCTATGTCTACAATGTGGGCCGGCGATTTGCGGCTTGTGCGCCACATCATGTATTCCCCATTCAAGTTCACGTTCTGAATCCCGTCTGAAAAAGGAAGAGCAAATGATGTTATATGAACAAATAGATGGATTAATGAAGATTGATATATCATGAAGGGTCCGTAGGGGACAAGGAGGCAAGCCGGGCTGAAGACAGTTGGAATGCCAGACACCGGTCCTCGGAAACTTGTTTCTGGTCCAGGGAAGGCATGGCTTGGCAGTTCGGGCTGGACTGTTCCCGTGAGGCACAGGGTCAGACTGATTTGCATATGGCCATGTCTGAACTGGGGTGGTGTGGAGTGCAAAAAAACGATGGATTTAGGCCCAGATCTCTGTACTGGGGTGAATGTATGACATTGTTCCGCATTCTGTCCATCAACTGTGTTTTTGCATTTGTCACCCCGAGTGGGATGGGTATGCGCAGACGTGAGTCCCATGCTCTCCACACCACTGGATTCAAGCAAGCCGGGCTGAAAACGGCTGGAATGCCAGAAACCGGCCCTCGGAAGCTTGTTTCCGATCCAGGGAAGGCATGGCTTGGCAGTTCGGGCTGGACTGTTCCCATGAGGCACAGGGTCAGACTGATTTGCATATGGCCATGTCTGAACTGGGGTGGTGTGGAGTGTAAAAAAATGATGGATTTAGGTCCAGATCTCTGTACTGGGGTGAATGTATGATGTTGTTCTGCATTCTGTCCATCAACTGTGGTTTTTGCATTTGTTACCCGAGTGGGTTGGGTATGCTTGTTCCGATGCCAACCAGCCAAACACCGCAGGAGTGAAGAACGTCCCAATCCCCTACCCTCGCCGTGACCCCCAGCACCCACAGATGTGTACCGGGTGGTGGAGAACAGGACACCGGGAAAAGGTGAGTAAACAAAACAAGGGAACCCAAGGTCTTGGGGAACACAGCGCGTCTCCTCTGATTTCCTGGCAGCAGACTGCCTAACCCAGTCGAGACCGCTGCAAGAGAAAAAGGGGACAAAATTAGACACACCCCATAAACAAAACTAGTGCCAAGTACACACACGATCCACCGACCTCCCTGCTTACCCCAGTAAAATCTCGGGAGTAGCTTGATACGAATCAGGAAACAATCCACTGTTTTCGTATTGGATCTTTCTTGTGTAACCCAAGACCAACCACCCCCCCTCGGAAAACACAGAGAATGACAAAGGGGGTGGAATTAGTAAAATACAAGACTAAGAAGGGAGAGGGGAGAAAAGGTGTCTAAGGAAATAAAAGACACCCAAAAAAACCCTGTCTTTAAAAAGAACACGAAGGTAGCACAAAAAACGGCCGTTATTCAGCTCCTTCGTCAACCCACCCAAAAGGTACACAACTAGATGGATTGCGTACAAAAAAAGAGAGATAAACGGAATGCCAGGAACTCAAGGGAAACGCAGCCACGTATCCCGAAGCGTTACAGAATACAAAACAGGTCCCCACTAAGGGTTCAAAATAGCCCAAAGGTTTAGAAAACAAGGTAAATGGGAAAAGGGAGCTAAAGGCCAGCTCCCTAAAGGCCCGCTGTAATGGACCGCAATGGAGAGGGAACAAGGTAGGAAAACAGGAACTGGAAACACACGGCAAGGGACCATCAAAGAAACCAAGCACCGGTTTCTTGCGGGCAAGCCCTTGTAAAGCGAGCCCGAGGGAGCGTCCATAAATTTGCATATGCACTTGGCACTACACGCTAAAAACCAGTGACTGGGGATCTAGACAGAAGGCCCCCGCCCCCCCCTGAACCCCAACAATGCTCAGACGTGAGTTCCATGCTCTCCTCACCACTGGATTCAAGCAAGCCGGGCTGAAGATGGCTGGAATGCCAGAAACCGGTCCTCGGAAGCTTGTTTCCGGTCCAGGGAAGGCATGGCTTGGCAGTTCGGGCTGGACTGTTCCCTTGAGGCACAGGTTCAGACTGATTTGCATATGGCCATGTCTGAACTGGGGTGGTGGGGAGTGCAAATAAACGATGGATTTAGGCCCAGATCTCTGTACTGTGGTGAATGTATGACATTGTTCTGCATTCTGTCCATCAACTGTGGTTTTTGCATAGCTCTAGTATGGCAGCACAGGTTCTCCGTATACGTTGAAAGGCATTATGCCTGGTGGTATAAATCTGGTAATTCATTATACAGTTGAAGTCACCCATAATAACTAATTCTCCTTCCCACTGTAACAGTTCCATATTTAATTGATCAAAGATAAAGGCTTCGTCAGAGTTTGACCCATAGACAACACAAAAAACAAATTTACATTTTTCAATTAGTATTTGCACTAAGGCTCATCTACCATTCTTGTCACAAACAGTTCTAGAAATCTCTATCTTAAGGTGTTTATCCTTTAGAATGGTGACCCCTCTGATTGAAGCGTTAAAAGTAGAGCAAACAATCACGTCATAGCCCAATTGACCAAGTAACTTCCTATCTTTATAAGCTATATGCGTCTCAGACAAAAAAACTAAGTTCGGATCATAAAGAGCTAATTCTTCCCGGACCAGCCTTCTCTTACTTTTACTGTTTAAACCTGCAACATGCTAGGCATTTTATACGCACCATTTAGAAAGAGAAATCAAATGAATCTTATCATTCTGTAAGGCTGAAACCAAAAATAAAATACTCTTGATATAATACCAGAGCTACGCTACCTGAGTTGCTTTTCCCAAAAAGTACCTACCGATTTAACAAAAAAAGACAGATTTCCTACTGAGACTGGTAAATTAGGCCTGGCTTTTAATGATACTGCCTGCCTTAGCAGATAGTTTCCAAAGTGGATAAGAAATGGACGTGGGAATTTATTTTGTTTGTTCCTCTGAACAAGTGGAAGCCGGGGGACTCTCTGAAGTTGGGAGTCCTACTCCCAATCGGAGAGATTCGTAAAAGCTTTCTGAAGTAGGCCTACCATGAATGCCCTCGGGTCGTCCCCTTTAACCCCCTCTGGAACACCAAAGAGCCTAAGATTGGATCATCGTTGGCGATTCTCCAAATCTTTAACTTTCTGTTGTAGAGCTAAAAGCTGAGAATCGTGTTGACTAACCAAAGCATCAGTTCTAACTGAACCCTCCTCCACCTGAACCACTCGCTGCTGCAAGTCCTCCATTTCCTGAGTTATTCCCCCATCTTAGATGTAATCTCAAGTAGAGCACTCTGGAGCTTAGTATTGTCGTCTTGCAGCTGCAGAAAATGCTCTTACGCTTCTTTCCTATGACCAGTTAAAGTCTGCAAGATAATATCCAGTGGCAAAACGGAAGATCCCAGCTCTAAAGTTCCGTTGTGGTTATTTATACATTGAGGAGCCACAGAAGCTGGTGAGAGGAGAATTGCTGATGATGTTGCCCTGTCAGGAGAGCTAATGACAGTAGTGATATTAACCATAGAGGTGCCATTAAGGGACACTTCGTTAGTTGGGGAGACCCGTGTGGATCCTCTCTCTCCTAAGTCCGAGTCCTGGAGTCCAGCCAAATTAGATACAACAGTTGATCCGGATGGTCCAGCTAAAGGTGATGGTGCTATGCCTACCATGCTTGCAAGATCTTCAGGAAACATTGCAGAGGGATCAGCGTCATCAGGATCAGATGGGCTTGTACCGTAGAGACTTAGTGTCATACTTTTCACCAACCCCTTGGCCTAAATCCATTTCCTAAGGGGGCTTTTCTCGGCCTGAAGGTTTTTCCTTGTTGGTGGGTTTGAGCTTACTACTAGTCCCATGGCTTTCCCCTTCTTACACCTGGCTTTGGATGTGGACTTAGCCCTATCCCTCCTATTCAAGAGATATTTAGCCGTGTCTGAAGGGGAACCCACCTCTGTTAAGTTCTCAAATTCTTCATTAGAGATCTCGCCCTCCGCCATGCCTTCTGCCGCCTCCTACTCTGTGTATAATCTTCTATTCGAAGAATTGGTTACCTCCGTGCCGGTAACCGGTGAGCCGACAACTGACTCTAGTGCCGGGAAGAAATCCTCATTAGAACAGTCAGCAGAGCGGACTATTGGGGTAGCTTCTACTATAGAATCCCCACACAGTGAGCCCTCTGGTGTAACTACAGTGAAGGCAGCTATATTAGTTGAGTTCACCTCCAGCTCCGCTCCGCTCTTTCCCCTTTTCATTAATTTGTCATTGGTTTCATTGTTTGTGCCGTTTCTAGTATTGCTGTCATTCACAGAAGTGGGAACTGATGAGGGCAAAGGTAAGAGCAAAATCGGAGATCTCAGGAATTGCTTGCCAAATACAGTGGAAGCTGTAGGAGGGATAGTTGTGCTAGTTCCCCCCCTAGAGATGACATGGGCTCACCAGCCATAGTAGTAGTAGTAGTTCTCGAAGCGAGACCCCCCTCTTTAGATTTTTCGAGGATCGCGGGACCTTGTACTGAAGTTGTTGCAGTTGTTGCAGCTGTTGCAGTACCCGCTAGTACTACCTCAGTGTTGGGTTTGTTTGCCCTCGTGGCTCTGGGCAAGTTCTTTGGAGCCATCTGTAAACCACCGTCTAGTGCAGGGTCTTCACTCACCTGTAATCCAGGTCGTAACCCAAGACCTAACCAGCCGAGGAATAATCCGCTGATCAGCCGCGGGAAGAGGTCCCGGACGAGCAGTAAGTACGTACGTAGCAGCCTCTGCATCCGTCTTCAGTTGAAAATGTAATTTATATTCACTGCTATATTCACTGCTATTTTCGAAAGCACTCATAGTCTCTGGGTCCACCGGCGAGCCTGCCAGCCCAAAAGTGACCTTAATGTGCCTTAAATGTCCCTCTCGCAGCCACAGTCTCCGTAGTCTCCGCTCCCCGTGGTTGTTTTCAGAAGCCTTCGACGGTTCCCTCCAGCCTCACCTATCGACCTTCTTTTGCTCGCATGCCGGCTGCAGTCGCTTTACTGAAAATACAAAGTAACTGCTACCTCCGCCAGCTATAAAAAAAATTGCTCTCAGATAATCTCAAGCGCTCTCGGTGCCCTGAATTAGCTGTAGCACCCTAGCGTATCTTGAGAGCAGAATTGCGTCGTTTCGGATAGGATCGGGGATCTTGCACTAGCGACTACTGCTCAGCGGCGTCCTCAATCCGCCATCTTGCCCAGGACCGCCACAATGAATTAGTGTCTATGAAATGTTAAATGCATTTCACTCTGAAAAATGACCATTTAGATTAAATGGTTTCTCAGTAATGGTATTCAGTGAAATTGTTTTTTTATGAAATCACATACAAAAAATAAACGTATTCTGTATTCCACCCAAGTAGCACTCTGCCATTGCAGCCTGAATGCAGTGTCATTTAAGCCTCCATGCCAAGCCTTAAACTCCCCTTTTAATTCATATAAGACAAACCAAATGTAGGGCCATGGTAGCCCATAGGGCAGGGTGCTAGATTATAAAAAGGTTGGACATGTACGTTTAAGTTTCACTTGTCTTGGTAGTGAAACACTCCCAAATTCATGTTATACTACTGTGAGGCCTACCCTTCCCATAGAATAAGATTGGAGATTCCTTATTACCTTTAATGAGGTGTAATTCCTAATTGAGAGGAGATAGATATGTCATGTTTGGTACCTATAGGATAGTAATGATAAACCGTCTTTAATAGTAAACTCACATATTTCATTAAAATTTGAAAAATCCCACTTTTTGAAAGTTGTCGTTTTCCTGCCCTTAGCCCTTTGTGCCTGCCTTGGATCACATGACTGGGTGTACCTGAAAGTTATACTTTGCAAATTCTTCCCAGACATTCGCACAATAGAGGGATTAGTTGTGCCTCAATGCTGGAAGGATGTGGGGTAGGGAGCCAAGCACAGCCCCACTTAGACCTGAATAGGCTGTATCCTGTCATCATACAAAGGCCTAACAACCCAGCTTTTATCCAATGCAGGGGAGTCCAAACATTCCAAGCACTTCAAGAGAACCTTTCAAGAAATATCTACCACCTTCCAGAAGAAGGACACCTGGGTATAAAAATAGGACTTTTAGCCGCACTTCAGTTTACTACTGGACCTAGAGAATTACACTCAGAGGACTGCATGCTGCTGTAAAATGCCATGTATTGCTGTTGCTGGAAGGACTGCCTTGCTGCCAGGAGCCTGCCTTGAACCCTCAGAGGCCTGCCCTGCTGTTGAGCCCTGCATCTACAGCTGCCCACAGTACTACCAGAAGCCGCTCTAAGGGCTAGTTTGCTGGTCTCCTGTTCAGAGCCACAGGGAGAAAAAAGGCTCCCACCATCTTAAACCCACACATGGACCCAGCTTGAGTGAGTTCTGAACCCCAAAAGGTGTCCAGCCAGCCCTGGACCCTTGGCTGTGGTGCTAAATGTACCCAGATGGACATTTTTCAAAAGTGCTCTGAGAACCAGTAGGAGACCTGGACCAATCTGCCAGCCGATCAGCCCGAGGTGCATCACCAGTCAGATTGACTTTGAATCTGTCTTTAGATACAGTCATCTGCCTCATCCCACTGGGGATTTTCAACTTCCATTTTGGCAACTTATGTATGTAGCTTGCATTTTGCTATTCCCTAAGTGCGAATCACAAGGATTCACAATTAATAAATTGCAAAATGCAATGTATGAAGGTGTATAGTACCCCTTTTTGGACTCCTAAGGGGTAGCAAATGACCTACCTCATGAATATTAATGAGCTAGGTGGCAATTTACGACCCCTTAGGAATCCCAAAAATCACGGGGATGGTGACCGGTTGGGATCAGCAGACCACTATGTCCATGATTGCTTTTCAATAATGCAATCTTATTTTTTTTGTAAAGCAGCCCGTTTTCCTTGAAGAAAAACAAGATGCTTTACAAAACGAAAAATGTTAAGATTTCTTTTCATTTTTCAAGAGCAGGCAGTGGTCCGTGGGACCACTGCTTGCTCTTAAAAATAGTTTTACAAACATTCACAAAGGGAAAGGGGTCCCTTGGTGTCCCCTTCTTATTTGCAAAAAGGTTACCACCTACTTGAATTTTGCGACCACACATGCGGTCACATAACATTCATACAAAGAGATGCGCTTCAGTATTGGGAAGGGACGCTCTAAACACGCCCCTTCCTAAAACCGAATCGCACACCAATTTTGCGATTCGGAAACAGGTTACTGAATCGCAAAATTAGGTTTGCTGCATCGGAAAAACAATTATTGCGCTCGCAAATGGTCAGATTCTGCAAATCTGCGCTTTTGCGAACTCAAAAATGCTTGATACATCTGCTCCTAAGGGTCTCATTATGATGTCAGGTGGATTTTCCTCCATCCGATATCACTCGGTCAATGGATGGACCAATACCCGGTCGGCGGTACCGACCAACTAATTAGGATGCGACCAAACACTGTTCAGTCGCATTCCTGTACCAATGAGGGCATGCATTCTGGCCGGAATGCATGCTCCCATTGTAAAATGTTAGGTGCAGTTCATTCCTGCATCTTGTGCCTTAAACAAGGTGTAGGGATCAACAGTGGGGCACCCTAGGTGCCTCCTCAGCCACCAAATGGAAATCATGCATCAAAGGGGGCCCTGCTGGGGGCCCCCAAAGTCACGTTCCAACAGCCTTTTTTGTGTCAGTAAGGCCGGCACAGAAAGGCTGTGTAAACCCAACATCGTAATCCCAATGGCGGAAAGAGCCACCCTCGGGATTACGGGCCACATTCCGACTGGTGTACGGGCTCTCAAAGCCCAACGGAAGTCCGTCAGAAGGACCGTTCACTTTGCTTCCTCACCGACTACATCATAGGGGGTCCGTCAGAAAGGAATCTGACTGAAATATTACTGTGTGGTCGTACCGACTCAGACAGATGGTTGGAGCCATTTCCGACCCCATCGTAATTAGGCCCAAAGTCCAAAAGTAAAAATCTTCACAGCGGCTTCGCTCCACGGCTATCGGACTACAATGTTCCCTCCTCGGACACCTCTGCAGCCTTACCATCGGAAGACATTTTTTTCAAGTTTTTTTTCTAAGTGCGAAGCAAAGCACTGACTGGGCCTAATCCACTACTTGTATCTGAACCATGCTCCATCACGGTCAGTCTTAACTTTCAACTATGACCTGGTCGTGCAGAACAAGACGTCCGCAATTAGTGCTTGTTAGATGTGGGGGCCTCTAGATGGCAATGGTTTGCACCTTTGTCCAAATAAGGACCTTTGCTTTAAGTCAGGGTAAGGGAGATACACTCCAAAATAACCCCTGCTCACCCCCTTGGTAGCTTGGCACGAGCAGACAGACTTATTTCAGAGGCAGTGTGTAAAGCATTTGTGAACACACACAGTAATATAGTGAAAACACTACAAATGGACACCACTTCAGTTTAGAAAAATAAGTAATCTTTACTAGACTTAACACAAGACCAGACGACAAAAATCCACAATACAGTAATCAAAAATAAGACTTTAAAGTGGTAGAAATAGCTTAGTTCAATGTAGATGGTAAATGCAAAACTTTATTCTCAAAGTACTTTGGATGCGTCACGCAAAACAAACAAAAGGGTCACAGGGAAGGTGCTGCATCGGTTCCTTGCTTCGGGGGAGGTGATGCGTCGGTTCCTTACTACAGTGCAGGGGAGGTGATGCATCATTTCCTTATCGGAGAGGAGGCGATGCAGCGGTTTCTTTCTGTGATCCGGAGCAATGCAACAAGATGGTGCCTCGATGCGATCGATGATCTGGCGCGATGCAATAAAATGATGTCTTTGATGCGATTCAACAATGTGGATACGATGCGTGCACGCCCGACGGACATGCAGCGAAATCAATGAACGTTGGAGCCGCGACAGGCCCTGCGACATGCTTCTCTGGTGATGCGACAGCAGCCTCTGCGGCAGCGGTACACTTCTTGGTGATGCGATGGCAGCTGGTGCGGAGGCGACACGCTATTCCTCGTTTTGTTCCATCACACTTGCAGCTCCCAGCGACACACAGTCTTCTCAGAGGGCCCAAACAACAGCAGGCACCTCTCTGCAGGTAGAATTCCCAGCAAGGGAATTCAGGGGGAGCTGGCGGTGAAGTCTGTGTGTCTCGAAGACTTCAGAACAGGAGGCAAGCTCAGTCACAAGCCCTTGGAGATCTTCCTCAAGATGATAAAGTAAACACAACAAAGTTGTTTTCTCCTTTCCTTGGCAATAAAGTAACTAATGCAGGCCAACCCCAAAGGCAAACAGCAGAGGGGCAGTAACCAGCTGCGGTTCTTCTACTTGGCAAAGGTTCAACTTGATTCCCAAAAATGATCTTAAGCTCTGGGGTCTGGGCCTCAATATTTATACTGCAAAATCCTTTGTTCTCTGAAGGCAGAGAGTATCTATATCTATTCAAAACCAGTTCTGTTCTCCTGGGTAAAGCTTGTGGCAGGAGGTGGAGACAGCATTGTTTGAGAGCAGAATTGGCCCAGGTAGCAGAAAGGAAATCTCCTCGCCCTACTCTCTATTCAATGCAGGTCCTATTCAGCCCAACCCTGACCCATTAGACTACTGGAGCCAAGACCCTCACCAGCCCCCTGTCACTCACAAACCAGACATGGAATACATAAACCCAGCAGAGACAACTGAATGGTTAGGCATGAAAATACCTACATTCTAAATGTGTTTTCAAACATAGAATGTAAAAATCACCTTTACTAAAAGATTTATTTTAACATTCTGAGTTCAGGCATACTTAACTCAAATTTCTAACTTGTTCCCTGGGTCAGTGAGATTATAAGATGTTATAATCAAGCTGCCCATCTGGCCTATGGGAACATGTAGCCTTGCAATAGTGAAAACATTGAATTGGATGTAAATCACTATCAGGACATGCCACACACATCAAGACATGTCCTTCCTTTTACATAAAATGCATCCTGCCCATATGGGTGACTAACATGTAGAAAAGGGAAGGTTTAAGGACTGGCAAGTGGGTGCACCTGTCATTTTGACATGGCAGTCCCAGACTGCACACAGTCTCTGCAATGGCAGGCCTGAGCCGCATTTTACAAGCTGCTTCTGTGGGTGGCACAACCGGTGCTGCAAGCCCACCAGCAGCATTTGAGTTTCAGGCCCTGGGCAAACATGACACACTGTACTAGGGTCTGACAAGTAAATTAAATAGCCAATCATGGAGTCACTAATCCATTACAACAATTTACAATAGGGAGAACTGGCACTTTGGCACTAAATAGCAGTGGCAAAGTAACCAAAGCATCTAACCAGCAAAAACATAGCAAAAACACAGAAGACAATAGCAAAAAAATGGAAGGGAGACCCACGCCAATGGTGCCAGGTCTAACAGCGCTTTGATCTTTTAGGTGCTAGATTTCACTGAATACATAACTCTGGTTCTACAAAGGGAATATTTTATTTTTTCAGTGTCAAATATTTAGTTAAATTTACTCTATTTTTCTAAACTGGTTTGGGATTTTTTTGTGTTACTGTTTGTGTGCTGCATAAATACTTTACTCATTGCAAGTTTGGCCTGACTGCTTTTTGTACCAAACTACTCAGGGTTTTGCACAGTTTCATTTAGTGGACTTTTTGTGGTTCACCCTGCAAGCGATTGTGGCTATTGCTTGACCAGGGCTTACACCTTAGTTAACCAAAATCCCTATTTCTCACATCAGTGTTCAGTGGTGTGGATCAGGACCTGTGTTTGTGTGGTTCCATGAAGTGATTTGTGTTACACAAAAGTCCTACATGAATAATTTCACATCAGGGTGGCCCTGTTCAAATCTCTTTCTTAGTTTTTCAATTGGGTATTTGCCCCCTTTTTAAAATGCGAGTGCCCTAACTTCCCTTTTGAATCACAGAGATGTATTCCTGAAACATTGACGCCAGGGCTAAGCTTCTGAAACTCTGCAAACATAAGGGGCTGAAATCAGACTAAAAAACTACCAAGCGGGATCTCCAGGTAGCTCTCGCCTTTGAGGAGGTGCAGAGATGGCAGGCCACCTCAGAGTAGGATGAGGTAGCTGACAATGAAGAGGAGGGAGCCAAGACAGAGGAGGAGGAGATGGAGGACTCATGTTCAGGGTCAGAGCTGTCAGGAGAACCCAACTTGACCCCAGCAGATAACCCGGATACCCCAGATGCCCAGGATGGAGCAGGGACCAGTGTGTTTTCCAGGGGCCTGACCTCACAGGAGCTGATGGACAGGAAAGAGAAGAAGAAGCTCAAACTGGAGCTAGCCAAGTTGAGACAAGAGAAGGAGAAGGCTCAGGCTGAAAGGAAGGAGAATGGCTAAGGAGCAAAGGAGAATGGCTCATTGGCTTAGTCTCAGAGAGCTGGACTTGAGGGCCATATAAATGGAGCCCAGCAGTTATTGGTTGCACCATATCACCAGTGTCCAATTGAGATGTGAGGGTCTGCATACTAAAGGACCTAGTGCCCAGTTATGTGGTGGGAGATAATGCAGACAAATGTTTTTTTTAGCTTATGCAGTAGCTCTAATGGTACATATGGTCCCAGAGGGTTACCGGGGAGAGGGGTAGCTTGTGGAGGTACATGCCTACAGAAGGGAGAGACACACTCGTGACACTAGAGATGAAGAGCCAGAGCAAGCGCGTCCCAATGAAGGCCATTATAAATTTGGCTGACCCCTGAGAAGTACAGACAGAGGTTCAGAGACAGCTACAAATTCCCAGACCAGTCCTGGGTGGACTTCTTAGATTACTCCAGCAAGACGCTGAAGGGTTGGGTGCGGGGCAGCAAGGTAGATGGTTTCAATGTGCTTTACAGCCTGATTTTGAGGGAGCAGATTCTTAATATTTGTTTTACAGAGCTGTGCCAGCACCTGGTAGGTAGCAAGCTGACCAGGAAGCTTGCTGAGGAGATGGACCTCTGGACCAGCACCAGAGTGTTTAAGAAGGTATCTTGGGGTGGGGGATCTCAAAAGTGCGGTCAGAGTTCCCACTAGAAGAAGGAGGGGGAGATAAAAAGAAGGCATTCTCTCAAGGTTCTCAAAAGAAAGGGTCCCAATCTAGCCATCAGAAGAAAGGCTCCTCCGACAAAAATCATAACAAGCCTTCCCCCAAGTGCTATGAATGTTATGTGTATGGGCATTACAAGGGTGAACCCAAGTACCCGTAAAGGGAGCATCCTCCCACTGGAAGAAAACAGATGGTGTTGGCTAGTGCAGTGCTTGGGGAGGTGGTAGACCCAGTTGTAGTGGAAGCTAGTAATTTTACCCTAGTGTCCCTAGGGCCCACATGCCTTCAAATACTGCAACGTATAAGCAGTGGCTCATCATCAATGGGCCCAGGGTGGAGGCTTTAATGGACACAAGAGCCAGTATGGCTTTGGTAAAGTGTCACCTTAATGTTTGTGGAGGGAACCCCAAGACAGCCACCTCCATTTTGTAGTCCCAGTTTCTCTGTGCCCAACATCCCACGAGCAAGGGACAAAGAAGGTGTGAAGAACTACGACTTTGATCTGCATATTCTTGAAACTTTAAAACTGCTTTTTCCTCCACCACTGACTAAATTGTGAAGTTTTAAAACTATTTTCTTTTTCTGCCTGTAACTATTTAAATGTATCTCCTATTTTGGCCCCATACTTTGCTAAGGCCTGTAGAAAAAATCAACCCCCTTCCTTTTTTATAAGGTAAAAAGGCAAAATACACCTGAGAGGCTGACCAGAGTCTGTTCAAGAGACTGCTTAATATGCTTTAATATGGTTTAAACTATGATTGGAAAGCGTATGTAGGACTCAGCTTTGGCCAGAAAAGTGATTGATTTAAGAGTGTGAAAATCAATATTTTAGTTTCTCTAGATTTGGGCCTTACCTAAAGGTTTGGCCAGGAACTCCAAAGTGTGGATTGAACCTGTTTGTATCCATGGGGAGTCTGACTTCAGGAACAACTCCCTGCCCCTTGCCCACAAACATGTGCCTTGCTGATTGGCCCTCTAGCTCCCAATCAACCCTGAACACTCCTCCCACACCTGCACAGGGCCTGAAAGTTTGTAGAGGGAACCCCAAGATTGCCACCTCCATTTTGTAGCCCCAGCTTCTCTGTGCCCCAACGGCCCAGTGAGCAAATGACAAAGAAGGTGGTAATCACACATACTTTCTGCTGTGTGTTCTTGAAACTTTAAAACTGCTTTTTTCTTTACATGTGACTGTTTAAATTTACCTCTTTGTGTTAGTGTTAGAAATTTGATCGGGTGATAGGTCTGGGGTTCTGATTGAATCCTAGGGCTACTGTTTCTATTGGACTTAGGGCTTACGGTTTAGCTTTTGATTGGTTGCTAGGGCTAGGGCTGTGATGAGTTGAGAGGGCCAGGTCTCCCATTGGTCCTAGATCTTAAGACTAGGGTTCGATTGGTTATGTTTAGGGCTGGGTTCCCATTGGCCAAAGGTCACCTGACCTAAGGTAATTTAATTTTCGGGCTCAGAAAGTTCCAGCCAGCGCATTCAGGCTAAGTGTGGAGGGGACAAGTGCAGTTGCCAGCTTGGGCCTGTTCAGGACAGGCGGGCCTAGGGACAGAAATGCAGCCCTTTTTACCATTTACCAGCAAATCACCTAATCTCATGAAGACCCTCAAACATATTAACACACTCACAGCAAATGCACTCTACGCATTTACTACAAACAAACCCTAACCACATTTCAGTTGACTCAGCAACCACTACAAAACCCCACAAACCAAACCAATACACCCTTCTACCCCACCTACAACACATGGGGGGTACTTTCACTCTCACACAAAACACCACTCTGTCCTATACAGATAATAAGTCCACACATCACCAACACACACAAAGCCGCATTACACATAGTTTTAATCCATTCAGACACACATTCCCTGTTCATACAAAACACCAGCTCTACCCCCTACTTGATCCTAACAGACCTCTTTCTGTCACTACCAAACTTATATTCAACCCTCCATCATATCATCCACCTAAACCCTCCTCCTCCTATTACCGTGAACACATAACCAATCGATCCTTACAATCCACTCCACCACACATATTACGTCTTCCAGCTATTAAATCAAACACACTTATAACTCTTGTCCATCCCTTCTCATACACCACATATACTCTTTAATAAACACATCACCACCCCATTACCATTCAGCAATCAAGACAAACTTCCCAATCCTCCCCTCACCTAATTGATCTGTAAATTTCATTGTCAGAATTGATGTAGGAGTCTGCAAAATATGTGGGGTAAAGTACCCCCCACCATACAGAAAAAGGATATTGCCAATCACCAAGGATTTCCATAACCTTATAGAGAAACGAGGCCTAAGACGGAGTTCCTTTATACGTTTATGGAACTCCAAAGTGACTTGCAACATCCTTATCATGTACGACAGGGGGTACTTTATCGCATATAATACATGATCACACCATTGCCTTGCCCACAAACTACTTAAAACCTTGCTTTTTAGCTCTTTCATATGGAAGAGAGAGCATGTTTTCAAACATGAAGAATACAAATAAAACCTCTATTGGGAATTAAAACACATCAAATACCTATATATTTGTTGCAAACAGATATTAGATGCAGTAAAATACAACTCAGTTTAACAAAAAATAAATAAAAGCTGCAGTAGCTTGGAATGCGTAGAAACTTGCAGAAAGATTCGAGCTTTTCTCTAACTATCTAATGAGTGCAAAAATAAACATGTTCTCTCTGCTTGTCATTGTAAGCTAAAAATAGTGGCAGAAGAAAGAAAAGCAATGTTCTGTTTTCGTTTCTTTAACCAGCTGCTTCAATTATGCTCTATGACCTGACCTGTTTTCCATCTCGGCTCCTGGCTCTGGCAGCAGGCACTGTGACCTCAGAACTGGACAATAATAACTTAAAACAGTTGAGTTATCGCATCTTTTATTTATAATCTGTGACTGGTAGTGCCACAAGCCATGGTTATAAAGAAATTAGAGACAGGCATATATTCAGGCATTACATAGTCCCATGTATTATAAATTGATAATTTAAAGATTCCCTTATCCTTTTAAAATGTCTTAGCTTCCTAATACGATGTTGTAACTTACTAAAATAGTGCATTGCTTTGTCTGCTTTGTGGAGAGTGCCTACGGTATATCCCTACTATACTGCCTTGTGTTAAATCACATGACAATAATATTGCATCCACTACATCACCTTCACCACAGTGCAAAGTAAATAGATGATTACTTTTCTTAAAGCCACCGACTATCTATAAGAAAGGTTGAAAATCGTAATCATATACTTACCTTGTGATCTAGTGGTAGACAGTGTGTTGGATGCAAAATTATTGTAGGTTTACATTATCAACACATCCATGACTGATGAAATTTGTCAAAGTCCCAGGACCTTAACTTTAGTTTTGGGTATTACTCAGTGAAAAACCCACAATGCACTTGCCCATTTTAGTGTAACTGTAACCTGCTTCAGGCATGTTTGTGGCTCACGCTAACATTGTCCTCAGGAAGTGCCCATCTCCACTGTTAAGACTCTTTGCGTTTTGGCTCTCATGGAGAGAAAATTAGGAAGAAGCATGTTCAGCTGAAAATCGTTTACATTTTTGTCACTAATAAAGTTTGTTCTTCTGTTCTCGTGAGTTCAGCTATGCTCTTGTTCTTGTTAGAACTGTATTGTGTCTACTGCTAGACCCTGTGTAAGCTACAGTATAAATTAATGTGTTGTCTTTTTTTAATTGAGCTTTTCTCCACCAGTGGTTTAATGGGGGCCCTTAGTCTGCTAACTTTGTTTCTTACAGACTATTCCCTTATCTTTTGTCACTAAACCCAGTCAGACATTGAACTAAGTGTGTAAGGTGATTCCTTTGACAGAATCTGGTCCTACCAGCCAGGAACACCGGTGCTTGACCAGATGTGGTGACTGGAGCAGGAACAAACACCACATTACAGTGCCAGGCACCAAAGGTAAGACAAAGCATTCTCTGTGGAGGGGCTTGGGTGGAGGACGGCCTGGTGATCAGCTCACCTGTTATGTCAATGAGAATCATACTTGAACTTTTGAGTAAGATTGTGCTTATTGTCCACTCTTGGTAATGTTCGTTATTTAGAATTTGTGGTCTGGGCAGGCGGACTTGGACTAATTTGATTCTACTTGAGACGCAGGGAGTCCCAGGAGCTAGGAGATAGTTTAACCCATTCTGAATTTCAACCTTCCCCAGATGCCAGGCATGGGATCATTGTCGAGTTCTCTTTATAGGCATAGTTTTCATTTTATGAAGATATACTTCCAGGACATTTTTTGTGGCGTAGCTCTGTAGTGCGTTCAGGAGTTGCTGCATGACTACTTGCGTTTGGCTAATCAGGATCACGTCGTCCGCATATAGTATTCTGGACAAGGCCTTGCCGTCCGTTCTTGGAGCGTATCCACTACATGAGTTTAAAGTTAGCTTCAAATCTGCCATATACAGATTGAACAGGGTCGGAGCAAGTACGCAACCCTGTTTATGCTCATTAGTCGTAGGGAAATGCCTAGAAAAGTGTGTGTCATCGCCCAGTTCTACCTGCAACCAGGTTCCAGTGTGTAGATGTATTAGCATGTCTAGGAGAGCGTGCAGATCTTTCCAGACTGCGAATTTTTTCCACAGACTTGCCCGATCTATGTTGTCAAATGCTGCCTTGAAATCTATGAAGCAGTAATGCAATGCCTGTTTGGTTACCTTGGCCATGTTTATAAAGAGTGACATGGTTAAGATGTTAGTTATTGTGCCAGTTTCTTTGCAGAACCTTGTCTGGTTGAATGGAAAAATCTCTTGTTCCTCGATCTACTCTTGAAGCTCGGCTAATAGGGTACCTGCAAAATATTTCGCCTCAATGTCAAGCAAGGCAATGAGGCACTAGTTTTCTGAGAGACTTTGTCACCTGAATTATGGATTGGAGAAATGACAGAGCCCTTCCATGAAGCTGGAAGTTGGCTCACTTGCCTGATTTGGCAGAAGATCGGGTCTTGCATACCTGCCCGAAAGAATGTGTCCTGTTTAAAAGGACTGGTGGAATTCCATTTGATCCTGGTGCTCCCTCTTTCCTGACCTTTGAAAGTTGATGTTTAGCTAATCAAGATGGCCTGTCTTTATCCTGGTATCATGTAGTGATATCCGGAGGGCTTGGTTGCAATAGGGCCAAACGTTGCGTTCTCCCATATGTTCCTTTATTGTTGGTGGAAGTGAGAGTCCAGGTAGTGAGCCCAAGTCTCCTCTGAGATATGCGATGACACTCCTTCGTGTTGCGAGCACATTGCTTTGTTCACAAGTGTCCAAAAGTGTTTCCTGTTGCTGGATTTGGAGTCTTGGAGTAGTTTGGCCCAGAATTCTTCATCTCTAGACCTCTTGATGTCCCATTTCAAATTTTTCAGCTTAGATTTTTGTTGGCGTAGAGAAAGATTATGGTTGGGTCTCTGGGATTGTGTCTCAGTATTCTGAGGGCCTTGTTGAGTGATTTGTTTACTATCATTAGCTGGCGCCGCTGTACACAGGGTATCAATCCTGTTTCCCACCCTCCATGGGCCAATCTATGTTTGATTTTGTAGAGTTTGCGCTTAATAACATGACAATAAATGTTTCCCCTGTGGTGGCATGGTCATTTTTTCGTTCATTGGAGTTATATAGCAGAAGCTTTGCTGTCTGCAGGAATTCCTCAGCATTTGCTAGTGAGAATTTGATTATTATGAGGTTAATTGTATAGTTGGAGCAGAATCCCCCCAGTACAGGTCCAAGTGCTGGTGCACTGGCCTGCAGAAGTACCTCTTGTGGCCAATGGTCGCTATCCCCCTTGTCTCTGAGGAAGGAAGAGACCAAGCTGTGGAAAAGTGAGAGGAAGACCAGAGTGTAGTCTAATGTAGAAGATGTGGTCTCCGTATAGAATGAAGCTGCTGGTGGAGAAACCTTTGAGCATCTGCCATTAAATAACCAAAAGTTGATAAGTTCTAGGTCTTCCAAGAAGCACCTGGACATTTTACTTGCTCCACCATGTAGGCTCTTCTTCTGGTATGGAATGTTCCATGCAGTCGACTGAGCTAGAATCTCTTCTACTGACGAATAGCCCAAGAGATGAAGCTTGAAATCTCCTGAGAAGATAAAGTTTGGAGGCCCAAACTGATGCCCTCTATGGATCTGAGTTATAGGATGGAGAAAACATATCTTTTACTAATAGGGACAAACAAAATGTTTACGTCACTCCCCCAAAACACCCAAGTGATTCCTTTAACATATGATATTGTCATATAAAGACTGTATCACTTATCTATATTGAGATTCTTGTCCTATTGAGTCAGAATCTGGACATATGAAAAATTAAAATTCTACAGGCAGACACTGCATGAACTATTGGAACTTAATTTCCAACTTAAATTCCCCTGGTACGCTCATGTGCGAAAATGGCTCCGGGAGTTGGGCCTGAGTAGCTTTTGGGCAAACCCTAACCTAAGGACGACAGACTCAAAGAGCGAGATTAAGCATATTTATTGAAATTTTATACTGCACAAAGTCACTTTAGACTTTACATCAGGGAGACTTACCACGCAATTTCTGTCAATTAAAATGGCCCCGAGTTTCGAACAATTTCAAGACGAAATTGAAACACAGTTAGCAAAGACACTTTACCTGAAATTGCAAGACGTTGCATATTAACTCTTTCACAGCTAAATGGTCTATACCACAGGGTTTGGGAAGGGATCCCAAGTGAATTCTATGCTCGTCAGGTACTAATGAAGACATGGCACACATTTTATTCTTTTGCCCAGTATACTCAATTCCGCGAAGAAAATGGATTAAGCTGCTGTGACTGAATTTGAGGACTAGGAAACACCTAGAGGAGCTGAGAATACTAAAATCAGGTCGCTCATGACCCATTGTATTGGGGAAAAGCCTTTACCACAAATCCTGAACAATGATCAGCCTTTACAATGAAGGCTGTACTATGCAAGCCCTACAACGCATTTGCCTTAACCATGCATGTGTGTGGTTACAGCACATGCGCGGTAGGGCTTGCCGATGGACAGAAGCAGGAAGATATTGTGATAAGGTAAGTGGGGTTGGGGGGTCGGAGTTGTTTTGAGGGCTGAGGGTGGGTTGAAAGCAGTTTTCTGGGCTGGGAGATGGGTCGGGTAGTATTGAGGGCTGAGGAGATGGGGGTTCAGGGTAGTTTTCTGGGCTTTGGGGGTGGTTTCGTTTTAAGGGCTTTGGGGGCAGTTTTAGGGTTCAATGCGGGGTCATTTTAAGGCCTTAGGCAGTATTTTAGTTTTCAGGGCCTGGGGGCTGTGTTAGGGTTCAGGGTGGGGGTACTTTTGAGGGCTTGGGATGTAGTTTACTTTTCAGGGCTTGAGGGCCGTTTTAGGGTTCAGGGCGGGGGGCAGGGATTGTGCTACAATTTAGGATTTAGGGGGCAGGGTTATTTTTAGGGCTTTCGGGGGTAGTTTTTAGGGATATGGCTAGGGCGAGAGTGAAAACAGTACTAGGGCTAGGGGGAGTGGGGTAGTTTAGGAACTCAGGCAAGGGGCAGGGGTCGGGGTTAAGACTTACCTGTGCACTCTTAACAACGGATATGTATTTACAAAATTTGGCTTAACAACAAATGATTCATTGTAAAGGCATGCGTGATAAAGGCATATACATTATAAGGATTTCATTGTTTACCCTTTGTGGAACCGGCATGCATGGTAAACACATGCATAGTTCCATCATACAACACATTGTATTTGGTGTTAGCAGATTCTTGTTGCTTGCTAGCTATCTAAGGAAAAATAGAGGGTTCAAATTTTAATGTAATTATATTATAGTCATGTGTTCCTAATTGGTTCCCAATACAGATAAAGTCCCAATTCAATTAACATGTCATTGTCCACTCAGCACAATTTGAACTGAATTAAACCATTCTGAAGGGAATACCTTAGTAGTCAACAAATGTATCATTGTATTTTGTATCCTTCTTAGCACAATTCTAGTCAAATTGTCTATTTGGACTGTGTTAATCTAGTATGCACATGCACTCTATATGTATCCTAAAACCAAGATGACTAATGCAGTAAAAGCCTTCAAAACAAATCGAAAATGTTATTCTGTTAACCTTTTACTGTTTAGCGAAATTATCTCTGTTTTAAAAAAAAAGCTTATGTAATTTTTGTGCTTGAATGGAATTTTTATTGTCATGTTCTTTTATGATTCTTCAAATCAAAATAAAGACAATTGAATGAATAAAGTTCGGAGTCTCCTATTCACTCATCATTTTCAAGAGATGGTTCAGCAAGTGCCTGGCATCTTTGGTTTTCCGTTTAGGGTTTATGTAGGCATTGAAAATCATCACCTTCTTATTTTTTCTTTGAGGTTGAGGGAGGTCTTGATTAGTCCTGACCAACGGAGAGGTGGAAGGGATATCCTTTGCTGTGGATATGCTTGTAACAGATACATAGGTTGCCAGCCCACCTGAAAGACGCCCACATTTTGCTTTTCTAATTACTGGTGTGTGAAAACATGTGAAGCCCTGTAGTTGATATGGTTCAGACATCCCTGTTTCCTGTAGCAGCACTATGTCATGTGATGTTATGAATGATACAAACTCTGGGTCAGATGGCTTGCTTCTCTGATCTCTGGTGTTCCATAAGCAAAGGTGACATGTTGATTTAGTCTGATTAAACCTCCAGTCCTTAAGTACAGTTTGTCATTGCATGGGGCCATTAAAAGATCTTTAGATGTGCAGGTAATTGATATGATAATTGTCTGGAGTAACCGGAGCAGTCTGTGTCCCCCTGTTATCTTGACGGTGATTGACACCGTGCTCTCCCTAAGACTGAGAGGGTAGTGCCTCTTCCATTAATGTTTTTGTTCTTCATGTTTCCAAGCAAGGGAAGGGGTTATTCTACTTAACGATATGGTGAAATACTTATCCCCAAAGACTTTAATGTTTTTCTTTTGCTTAACACCTGGTTGGCAAGGAGGTAAGATCTCCACGTGGATTTTGTGATTTCTCTTCCTAAGTGTGAGTCTGACCTGATAAACACTATTGCGAGCAAATCAGTGGTTTTTATGTCCTTTAGGGCTGGGATTGTTGCAAGTAATGGGAGAATATTGCCTCTATTTAGGATACCACAGGTCCCTTTTGATTTGAGCTCTGGTATAAAGAGTAGGGCACCAGGCTCTGGCTGCTGTTCAGACGTGATCCCCCATTGCTGAACTTCCTCACCTTGGTGACAGTTAGATATTTGATAGTTCTTTACCCGATTGTCACAGTGTGACTGAACGGATTCTGTATAGTAGTTATTGGCCTGTGGCTGTCTAATGCATTCTAACCGCCGGAGGGGGCCTTCCGTAACTTCTCCCTGCACTTGTCTCCTTATAATATCTTGTTATTGTAGTGGGCCAGTGCTGGAGTTAAGATTGCCTGCCACAGCTGTCTTACATCTCCTGTGATTTGACACCTGCAGAATTGGAGCAATGTTGATTGTAGCTATGATGGTGTTAACTAGTGGCAGGTGTCTATTCAGGTTTCTATCTGAGGATTGCCCTTGCGCAGTTGAGGGCTCATTTGATGGAGTGTTTTTTTTTGGGGTGGGAATCATGGACTCCGCTAGGATTGATTAAAACCAATTTCTCTTTTAGCTCCTATGAGATCTTCTACTTTGGAGGTTGACATTTCTTGGGGAGAAACCCCTTTTTGATCGCTATTAGATGCTGCAGTCTTCTGAGAGGTACTTTTTTACTTGTCTACTATTTGAGAAATTAGGCTACAGTCAGTGTCATCCACATCTCCCTGTGTGTGGCAAAAGAGGGGGTTAACTGCAGTCAGGCTGGCGTCTGATCTTTTATAATGACCTTTCGTCCAGAGTTGATGCCTTTTTCTGGCATTCTGGGGTTGGGGTTCTCAGTTTGCTGCACTAGAGGAGGGGTGAAGGGAAAGTCCCCAGTTATACTGCTGTTTCCTTAGATTATGGCAATTTTTTTCTCGACTTCCATCTGGCCTGGCCTCATGGTTGGATCTCTGTTTACAGTTCCTACCTCCTTGTTACCCACATACTCCTTTTTCAAGTCACAAAATAAGTTGGATAGCATTAATTGAAGTGATGACAGTTTGTCCACTAGTGGCCCACAGCCACACATTAGGTTTGCCTTAGTTTGAACTCAAATTATTAGGGAGGTAATGTTTCACATTTTGTCATCAATCCCACCTACATATAGGGCCAATGTATTAAGGAGGTCCAGCTTTAGGTCCATATTATCAGACTGGTATTGTAGCGTATTTACTGTCTGTTTCATGGTCCTTAGCAGGGAGTCCCACATGTTGGTAGTTCCTGACGTGACTTGGGCGTGTTTAATATGCTGGTGCGCCCTGCAGCTCGGGCCTTCTGCTGGGCTTGCTCTTTCTGACGAGGTTGCTTTGGCTTGGGGTACTCTTTGAGAGGACCCGCGGGTAGCACCCAAGGAGTAGGATGCCACCAGATCGGCCCACTCCTGTGAGTCTAAATATGAAACATCTCCCTGGTTAACCTGGTTGTCCTCTAACATATCCAATGGTTCTGTCCTCCTGCGTGTATTAGTGTGTCCATGACCCAGCGGCTTCATCTGCGCCTTGGGTGAATTCCGGAGGATCTGGGGCAGGCTGTCAGACAGTGCGTTGGTGTAGTGGGCTGCCGGGCCCTCCTGTGGTTCATGTGATTCCAGTTTTCTTGGTTGCCAGATTGGAGGTGAAATTGTTTTCGGAATAAGGTTCTGAGAAAGCTTCTAAGCTGTGTGAGATAGGCTTTAGTTGGGGAGAACAACTGACCTGAAGTGGCTTTTGCTCGCAGTAGCTTCTTACGGGCGATAGTGTCCACAGCGCAAAGTTTCTCATAGAGAGGTGAGGTGCAGGACTTGGTGTGGGGAGTGGATGAGGTGGATGGTACTCTCTCTTTTGCTAAACCTTCTTCAGTTTTGCTAATTGCCGAATACTTGCCAACCTTTTCCACTTGTACTTCGCCTATTTCGATTAGGTCCTTAAATAGCGTTGTCATTGGCTGGGCGAATATATGCGTTGGCTTGATGGGTTCTACAGACTGCATGGCCCGCTGCTTGAGGAGTAACTGGTGGTACCTGGGTCCTTAAGAAAGAAGAATTTTGAATAAATGTTGGCTTCTGAGAGATGAGTAGAGAGGCTCTTGATCCGGGGTTCTACGCCTCCAGATCCCACTTGTGGGATATCCTGTACTGCTTGCTTGGGAGGGGCTGGTATAATCTCCTCATTTTGATTCTGTTTGTTTGCTTGGGCTATCTTCTTGCTGCTTTTTGTCCCCCTTGAGCTGGAAGGGAGTTGCTGCTTTGTCTTTCCTGACTTCATTGTTTTGACAAGAGTTGGAATATGTCACAGCCCTTCTCTCAACCCTGCTTAAGGCCCAGCTTGAGGCGTGTTTGGTAGTTAATTGAATTGTTATTCATGTTCGTTCGAGTCCTTTTTTCTAAGGATGGCTTTATGCTTTATGTTGGTGTGTTGATCTGGATTGTCAGAGTTCTGTAGTACTGTAGGCCTGAGTCTGGATGCTTGCCTGGAGGAGCCTAGAAGAGGCGCAAGCTTAGAGGAGTGAGTGGGTTACAGCTCCCGCAAGCGGCACCCAGCACTTGCCGGACTGCTTCTGCAGTGAAGGCTGAGCCAATGCTTAGCAGCAGCTAACTACTGCTGCTATGCTCGCCTGCTTGTGCGGACAGCTTGACTTGACTTGGTTCCCAGTGACTGATTTGGGCTGGGGCTGTCTAGGCTGTGGAGGTCCGTGGCTGACACGATTAATTATGAAGAATGGCAGAGTAACAATTGAGAGCAAATGAGAATAATTGAGGTTGACCGTGAGGCTAGCCGTGCGGGACCATCTGATGAAGACTGGTGAGAGGCAGGAGCTGAGGAGGGCTCTATGACTGCACTCTCCTTGGACAAAAGCAGCCGCTGGTGCACTGGAACTGTCACCCCAGTTAGGATTCCCCCGCTGCTGCAAACGCTGGGCGATATTCTCAAGTACGTGCGAAAATCATCGCCAAAATAGGTTAACGCAAATTTTGATATCACCGTCTATTGCGGTAAAATAACTCTGTGTTAACGTTGAATTCACAACACGGCGGTAACATGCAATAGTTTCCTGATTACGCGTCAAATGTTCACAATAAAATCACTGGGACAGCAATTAAAAGTTAAACCCAAACGTGAAAAAAGTTGCGATGGGCCCAACTATGATAAAAAAGACAGTGATAAGCAGGTCACGCCTGTGAGTCCCACAAGTCAGACGGGAAAAATCACTATGAAAGCGGCAACAAAAAACACAAACAAAACACAAACAACTGCAAAGCACCATGGAGGTAGCTGGAGCAAGTACAGAGAACAACCAGAACCCCACAAGCCCCACGGAGGACCAGCCTGGGACCATCGTTGGGGAGACGGTGGCAGGAGTTTGAGGACTGGACATTGCACAACATGGCCTGAGCCAACAGCAACAGGGTGAGTAACGACCAGGGACTGGGGGTACGGTGGAGATGGGCACAATGGCACATATGCACAATTAAGTATAGCACATCTGCAGACAAACCATGCCATGAGTCACAACTTCGACCAAGAGCCCAATTTACCCAAGTCTGCAACATCTCAGCGCTGCATAAGCACAGCAGTGAAAGGCACACCGCCTGAAAGGGATAAGGGCCAGCCAAATCAGAAATGAAGGGGCAACTCTCCCACAATGCAGCACACCCATAAGAATCAGAGCACCATTAACAACAATGTGTTACAAACTGCAACACTTTCACAAAAGAACAGAGGACACAACTGCTGACGATTGCATGCAGAAATAAGCCATTCGCATTTGGATAGCAGGAAACTTGGAGATGAGAATGTACAACTACAACCTCACATCTGTGATGGTGTAGAAATGTCAACTGTCCAGCCTCAAATATGCATCTCCTCACAAACAGTCACAATGTATATTGTCATGCAGTCTGTTAGTAAACTTGTACAATGCGTGATCATACATGTGAACACAATGTCAATCTGCATCTCCCCTTCACATAGCAGAGGGAGAATCAACATCTTCTGTAGAGAAGACCCAACAGCACTGCACTGATGAAGAGGACCTCCCCAACATTGACACCGACGCGCTCCAATAGCTAATGGACAGCTCCGGCACCCCACCTCCAGGACCAGGGCAGCCCAGTTGCATCGAGGAGACACCACCCCCTGCACCGACCACACAGCAGGAAGCACCCACCACCACAGCTGTCTCCCAGGACCCAAACACAACCAACACATGGCATTTCAATGCCGTGTGTTAGGGTGCCAGGAGAAGATGGCTGATCAGCTGCGGGTGGGGTTTGACCTCATGGCAGCCAAACTAGATGCCATACATGGGTGTTTAAGTCCCATCAGGGACCACTTACAGTCCCTAATGGACACCCACTGTCCGCTCCATGCTCTCCAACAATCAATGGCTGACATTGCTGGAGCCATGACTCTCACCAAGAACAACTGTCTATTCAGAGTAGCTCCAGCAATGTCAGCCGGCAGTTGGGACACATAAGGAGAATGATGGAGAGCTTGGAGTAGATGCAGGCAGAAAGAATGTTTGCCACGGCTGCACACCAGCTAAATTTAGCTTTGATCTTCCATGCCCTGCAGATCCTCTTCATGGCATTGGCACAGCAAGACCTGCGAGGATGAATGATGCTGCTACCACTTCATCCACATCTCCGCCCCCTAAAGTGTCAGTCTCACACAGTGCGGCAGACATTCCACCTCCGCCCCCTGATGTGTCACTGCCACACAGTGATGCTGACAAAACACCACCACCCTAATGTGAGGCACCTGACACATCAGAGGAAAAAGATGGTGATGAATCTGGCTTTGTGATAAGAATGAAGTGGTAGCTTTCATCTCCGCCATACGGCCGGTTTCAACTTGGTTCTGCCCTCTACATCATGCCCTGGAATAACACCTTCCGCTGTCCCCCGATACACTCACTGACACTCACTTTGGACCTCGACATGGACAGCCATATTTTGTCTGGTTGCCAATGACACAGCAAACACACTGCAGACTGAAGTCTTCCAATTCCGATAAACATGTCAGTCCCTAAAGGACTCTGGCTGGCCCTCCATGAGGCAACAATATAAAGTGGGGTTTGCATGGCTGTGTACTGGTCCAGCTTCAACACACCACTGAATGTGAATAACACATTCTACTTCACACAGATGTGTCATGGCTATGGTCAATCAAGTATGTAAGTATGGATGAATGTAGGGACAGTGATTCAGCAAAAAGGTACTCCCTGGGTAATGCTATCAATGCACATGTATGGCCGTGACCCAGATAGGCAGTGAGACACACATTGTCATTCAATTCAACACTCACCACAGTTGAATACAAGTGAATTGTGTAGATTTTATGAGCATAGGAGTGTCAGCATGGGCAAGATAAGTGCCACAAAATGCATACCAATGCAGCAGTATGTCAGAATGAGGAATGCTGCAAAGCGCCGCTGTCCACTCCGGGTGAGTGCCTCTCCTTTCACAGGTGTGTGTTAACCCGCGTTGTTGTCCGCTGATGTATTCGGAGCCCAGGCGAATGCAGTCATGTCCACTGTTGTTGTGGGATATGTGACCAAATATCCAAGATGCAACAAGGTGTTGGGACATGTGCAATGGGTTCAAACCAGTTGTGGCTGCAGGTATGTAGTTACTCGTCCATGAAAGAGATTGCAGCTTCGTAGGCCATCATTTCTAACCCTGGGCGGTGAACTACGCTCTGCTTGCGGAGTTTGTGAAGTTGCGGCAACTTCGCGCTTCGCAGTGAATGTGAAGTTGTTGAATACTTTGCAATCTACAGCGTAGCGTAGTTGTTTTCTTCCTCACGCGCTCAATAGCGTTCTCGCATGCGCGGTAACGACTTACCGTGGTTCTGTGTTCACCTTCTCCATTTTGTCTCCCGGTCGCGTGCACCACAAGGTTTGGAATCCGGCCGCACAATCCCGAAAGATTATGTGGACGCGATCACATCACGTCATTTGGACGCGCGGTCACGTCATTAAGACACACGATCTTCCTTCCGGCGCAGTGTTGGTAAGATCGCGTTTCCGAACACGCAGAAACTACAATCTGGCACAGAATATCTCTCGAGCATGATAAAACCTTCTCGAAAATGATCATTTTGCTCAGAAAAACCCCTTTGATTGTGATTTGGCTGTAGTCTTTTGTGCAAGGAGTCCTGTTGTTCTACTCTTTTTTTCAAGAGGAAGGAATTGCCCCTGAGCCTCCAACTTCCTGTTCCTGTCCAGCAGGCTCCTCCCAGTGCTTTGTCCATGTGCTGTTCACTTTCATTTGAATTTGGAGATGAAAGGATCATTTTTTGTGTATGTCTGCTGCATCATATCATTGGATTGGATTTATTGAGGACTTTTGGATTTGAAATTTAATTTTACAAGTAAGTAGGAGAATTGGTGTACATGTTTGTTTGATTTGGGCTTTTTTTTTTACCTACAGTTTTCTGGGCTTTTCAATCCTTGTTAAAAATCATTGTTGAGGGAGGCCTGTACTTTCATGAGGGGCCAAGTTGTATTTCTTTGAAATTGCATCCAGTAGGCCCAGAGGTACCCATGGGTCCAACCATGTTTCTGTGGTGTCTATTGAATCTCACGTTTTTAAACATCATGGATGGCATTGGATTCAATTGAAAACTGTGTTTTTTGGAGTGGAATTTCAGTTTTTGGGTGTGTGTTAATTAAATATTGGCTTTTCAGCCAATAGGTAACCCTAAGAGTTCATATAGTTAGTGTAGGCCTGCTTGAGTACATTGTATTTACTTTCTGTGGGTGGCCTGGCCATGTGGTGGCGGCCATTTTGTGGGACCAGCCACTGTGCTTTTGCCATAGGCCTCCAAGCTTGTGGCCTACTCTGCCTGTAGGCCCAGAAGTACTACTAGAGTCATCATGGGTGCATGAAAGTTAATCAACTTTTTTTGTGGTGTTTGTTTAATTTGTAACATCATGTATGGCATGGATGGCTTTGGATTGATTTGCAAGACGTGGTTTTTGGGGTGGAATTTCAGGTTTTGGGTGTGTGTTAAATAATATGGGTTTTTCTGCCAGTAGGTCACCCTAGGAAGTCAGCTCGCGTAGTTTTGGTAACTTTGCACAGTGCGACAACGCAACCTTACAGTTTTTGTCTTCTTCACAAGCTCAATCTGCGTGCTCGGCTGCATCGAGGAGACACCACCCCCTGCACCGACCACACAGCAGGAAGCACCCACCACCACAGCTGTCTCCCAGGACCCAAACACAAACAACACATGGCATTTCAATGCCGTGTGTTAGGGTGCCAGGAGAAGATGGCTGATCAGCTGCGGGTGGGGTTTGACCTCATGGCAGCCAAACTAGATGCCATACATGGGTGTTTAAGTCCCATCAGGGACCACTTACAGTCCCTAATGGACACCCACTGTCCGCTCCATGCTCTCCAACAATCAATGGCTGACATTGCTGGAGCCATGACTCTCACCAAGAACAACTGTCTATTCAGAGTAGCTCCAGCAATGTCAGCCGGCAGTTGGGACACATAAGGAGAATGATGGAGAGCTTGGAGTAGATGCAGGCAGAAAGAATGTTTGCCACGGCTGCACACCAGCTAAATGTAGCTTTGATCTTCCATGCCCTGCAGATCCTCTTCATGGCATTGGCACAGCAAGACCTGCGAGGATGAATGATGCTGCTACCACTTCATCCACATCTCCGCCCCCTAAAGTGTCAGTCTCACACAGCGCGGCAGACATTCCACCTCCGCCCCCTGATGTGTCACTGCCACACAGTGATGCTGACAAAACACCACCACCCTAATGTGAGGCACCTGACACATCAGAGGAAAAAGATGGTGATGAATCTGGCTTTGTGATAAGAATGAAGTGGTAGCTTTCATCGCCGCCATACGGCCGGTTTCAACTTGGGTCTGCCCTCTACATCATGCCCTGGAATAACACCTTCCACTGTCCCCCGATACACTCACTGACACTCACTTTGGACCTCGACATGGACAGCCATATTTTGTCTGGTTGCCAATGACACAGCAAACACACTGCAGACTGAAGTCTTCCAATTCCGATAAACATGTCAGTCCCTAAAGGACTCTGGCTGGCCCTCCATGAGGCAACAATATAAAGTGGGGTTTGCATGGCTGTGTACTGGTCCAGCTTCAACACACCACTGAATGTGAATAACACATTCTACTTCACACAGATGTGTCATGGCTATGGTCAATCAAGTATGTAAGTATGGATGAATGTAGGGACAGTGATTCAGCAAAAAGCTACTCCCTGGGTAATGCTATCAATGCACATGTATGGCCGTGACCCAGATAGGCAGTGAGACACACATTGTCATTCAATTCAACACTCACCACAGTTGAATACAAGTGAATTGTGTAGATTTTATGAGCATATGAGTGTCAGCATGGGCAAGATAAGTGCCACAAAATGCATACCAATGCAGCAGTATGTCAGAATGAGGAACGCTGCAAAGTGCCGCTGTCCACTCCGGGTGAGTGCCTCTCCTTTCACAGGTGTGTGTTAACCCGCGTTGTTGTCCGCTGATGTATTCGGAGCCCAGGCGAATGCAGTCATGTACACTGTTGTTGTGGGATATGTGACCAAATCTCCAAGATGCAACAAGGTGTTGGGACATGTGCAATGGGTTCCAATCAGTTGTGGCTGCAGGTATGTAGTTACTCGTCCATGAAAGAGATTGCAGCTTCGTAGGCCATCATTTCTAACCCTGGGCGGTGAACTACGCTCTGCTCGCGGAGTTTGTGAAGTTGCGGCAACTTCGCGCTTTGCAGTGAATGTGAAGTTGTTGAATACTTTGCAATCTACAGCGTAGCGTAGTTGTTTTCTTCCTCACGCGCTCAATAGCGTTCTCGCATGCGCGGTAACGACTTACCGTGGTTCTGTGTTCACCTTCTCCATTTTGTCTCCCGGTCGCGTGCACCACAAGGTTTGGAATCCGGCCGCACAATCCCGAAAGATTATGTGGACGCGATCACATCACGTCATTTGGACGCGCGATCACGTCATTAAGACACGCGATCTTCCTTCCGGCGCAGTGTTGGTAAGATCGCTTTTCCGAACACGCAGAAACTACAATCTGGCACAGAATATCTCTCGAGCATGATAAAACCTTCTCGAAAATGATCATTTTGCTCAGAAAAACCCCTTTGATTGTGATTTGGCTGTAGTCTTTTGTGCAAGGAGTCCTGTTTTTCTACTCTTTTTTTCAAGAGGAAGGAATTGCCCCTGAGCCTCCAACTTCCTGTTCCTGTCCAGTAGGCTCCTCCCAGTCCTTTGTCCATGTGCTGTTCACTTTCATTTGGATTTGGAGATGAAAGGATCATTTTTTGTGTATGTCTGCTGCATCATATCATTGGATTGGATTTATTGAGGACTTTTGGATTTGAAATTTTATTTTACAAGTAAGTAGGAGAATTGGTGTACATGTTTGTTTGATTTGGGCTTTTTTTTTTACCTACAGTTTTCTGGGCTTTTCAATCCTTGTTAAAAATCATTGTTGAGGGAGGGCTGTACTTTCATGAGGGGCCAAGTTGTATTTCTTTGAAATTGCATCCAGTAGGCCCAGAGGTACCCATGGGTCCAACCATGTTTCTGTGGTGTCTATTGAATCTCACGTTTTTAAACATCATGGATGGCATTGGATTCAATTGAAAACTGTGTTTTTTGGAGGGGAATTTCAGTTTTTGGGTGTGTGTTAATTAAATATTGGCTTTTCAGCCAATAGGTAACCCTAAGAGTTCATATAGTTAGTGTAGGCCTGCTTGAGTACATTGTATTTACTTTCTGTGGGTGGCCTGGCCATGTGGTGGCGGCCATTTTGTGGGACCAGCCACTGTGCTTTTGCCATAGGCCTCAAAGCTTGTGGCCTACTCTGCCAGTAGGCCCAGAAGTACTACTAGAGTCATCATGGGTGCATGAAAGTTAATCAACTGTTTTTGTGGTGTTTGTTTAATTTGTAACATCATGTATGGCATGGATAGCTTTGGATTGATTTGCAAGACGTGGTTTTTGGGGTGGAATTTCAGGTTTTGGGTGTGTGTTAAATAATATGGGTTTTTCTGCCAGTAGGTCACCCTAGGAAGTCAGCTCGCGTAGTTTTGGTAACTTTGCACAGTGCGACAACGCAACCTTACAGTTTTTGTCTTCTTCACAAGCTCAATCTGCGTGCTCGGCTGCATCGAGGAGACACCACCCCCTGCACCGACCACACAGCAGGAAGCACCCACCACCACAGCTGTCTCCCAGGACCCAAACACAAACAACACATGGCATTTCAATGCCGTGTGTTAGGGTGCCAGGAGAAGATGGCTGATCAGCTGCGGGTGGGGTTTGACCTCATGGCAGCCAAACTAGATGCCATACATGGGTGTTTAAGTCCCATCAGGGACCACTTACAGTCCCTAATGGACACCCACTGTCCGCTCCATGCTCTCCAACAATCAATGGCTGACATTGCTGGAGCCATGACTCTCACCAAGAACAACTGTCTATTCAGAGTAGCTCCAGCAATGTCAGCCGGCAGTTGGGACACATAAGGAGAATGATGGAGAGCTTGGAGTAGATGCAGGCAGAAAGAATGTTTGCCACGGCTGCACACCAGCTAAATGTAGCTTTGATCTTCCATGCCCTGCAGATCCTCTTCATGGCATTGGCACAGCAAGACCTGCGAGGATGAATGATGCTGCTACCACTTCATCCACATCTCCGCCCCCTAAAGTGTCAGTCTCACACAGTGCGGCAGACATTCCACCTCCGCCCCCTGATGTGTCACTGCCACACAGTGATGCTGACAAAACACCACCACCCTAATGTGAGGCACCTGACACATCAGAGGAAAAAGATGGTGATGAATCTGGCTTTGTGATAAGAATGAAGTGGTAGCTTTCATCGCCGCCATACGGCCGGTTTCAACTTGGGTCTGCCCTCTACATCATGCCCTGGAATAACACCTTCCACTGTCCCCCGATTCACTCACTGACACTCACTTTGGACCTCGACATGGACAGCCATATTTTGTCTGGTTGCCAATGACACAGCAAACACACTGCAGACTGAAGTCTTCCAATTCCGATAAACATGTCAGTCCCTAAAGGACTCTGGCTGGCCCTCCATGAGGCAACAATATAAAGTGGGGTTTGCATGGCTGTGTACTGGTCCAGCTTCAACACACCACTGATTGTGAATAACACATTCTACTTCACACAGATGTGTCATGGCTATGGTCAATCAAGTATGTAAGTATGGATGAATGTAGGGACAGTGATTCAGCAAGAAGGTACTCCCTGGGTAATGCTATCAATGCACATGTATGGCTGTGACCCAGATAGGCAGTGAGACACACATTGTCATTCAATTCAACACTCACCACAGTTGAATACAAGTGAATTGTGTAGATTTTATGAGCATATGAGTGTCAGCATGGGCAAGATAAGTGCCACAAAATGCATACCAATGCAGCAGTATGTCAGAATGAGGAACGCTGCAAAGCGCCGCTGTCCACTCCGGGTGAGTGCCTCTCCTTTCACAGGTGTGTGTTAACCCGCCTTGTTGTCCGCTGATGTATTCGGAGCCCAGGCGAATGCAGTCATGTCCACTGTTGTTGTGGGATATGTGACCAAATCTCCAAGATGCAACAAGGTGTTGGGACATGTGCAATGGGTTCCAATCAGTTGTGGCTGCAGGTATGTAGTTACTCGTCCATGAAAGAGATTGCAGCTTCGTAGGCCATCATTTCTAACCCTGGGCGGTGAACTACGCTCTGCTCGCGGAGTTTGTGAAGTTGCGGCAACTTCGCGCTTCGCAGTGAATGTGAAGTTGTTGAATACTTTGCAATCTACAGCGTAGCGTAGTTGTTTTCTTCCTCGCGCGCTCAATAGCGTTCTCGCATGCGCGGTAACGACTTACCGTGGTTCTGTGTTCACCTTCTCCATTTTGTCTCCCGGTCGCGTGCACCACAAGGTTTGGAATCCGGCCACACAATCCCGAAAGATTATGTGGACGCGATCACATCACGTCATTTGGACGTGCGATCACGTCATTAAGACACGCGATCTTCCTTCCGGCGCAGTGTTGGTAAGATCGCATTTCCGAACACGCAGAAACTACAATCTGGCACTGAATATCTCTCGAGCATGATAAAACCTTCTCGAAAATGATCATTTTGCTCAGAAAAACCCCTTTGATTGTGATTTGGCTGTAGTCTTTTGTGCAAGGAGTCCTGTTTTTCTACTCTTTTTTTCAAGAGGAAGGAATTGCCCCTGAGCCTCCAACTTCCTGTTCCTGTCCAGCAGGCTCCTCCCAGTGCTTTGTCCATGTGCTGTTCACTTTCATTTGGATTTGGAGATGAAAGGATCATTTTTTGTGTATGTCTGCTGCATCATATCATTGGATTGGATTTATTGAGGACTTTTGGATTTGAAATTTTATTTTACAAGTAAGTAGGAGAATTGGTGTACATGTTTGTTTGATTTGGGCTTTTTTTTTTACCTACAGTTTTCTGGGCTTTTCAATCCTTTTTTTTTTTTTTTTTTTTTATTCAGGCATAATAAGTAGGACATCATTACAGCAGTATATCAGTTCAGAATTAACTCAAATAATACAATGTTATGAATAAATAAATCGCAGGGTTTGAGATCCGAAAAAAAAGAAAAATCAACATAGATAATATTTTAGATAATTATAGATTACACAGCAGTATAAACACACTCTAAGCCAATTATAAATACGGTCAAGAATCATCCAATACCACCAGGGACAATGCGATTTTTCCATTCAGTTATTGGACACCAAAGCCCATCTCCTCGTAATTGAGATTGTATCCCTCTTGTTTTAAATATTGCAGATTCATATCTATAAGCTGCCAAAAGGCGATCTAACCACATCTGAAAACTTGGAGGCTCTGCATCTTTCCATCTCGCAGATAGGAGTATCCTGAAAACAGCCATGCCAATAAAAACTAATCTTTCTTCAGCTTTTCCCAGATTTAAGGTAAGGTCATGGCCAAAGAGAAATAGGGTTGCGGATTCTGGTATCATGTGTCCAAAAATTTCCTCCCAAAAGGAATTTATCATAGTTTTCACTAATGTCAAACTAGGACAAGTATAAAACATATGAGTAAGAGTTGCCGGCCCTTGAGTACATCTTGGGCATAAATCATTCTCTCGTTTGCCCCATGTGAATAGTTTAGCAGGGGTAAAGTAAAGGTCAAAGATAGTTTTGTACAATTGTGCCTTAAGATTACTTGCCATCAATAACTTTTGACTCATATTTAACACCTGGTCTAAGTCCACGTTTGGATTATTCAATTTTAAGCACCACTTTTTTTCCGTTTTATCAAGATCATCTTTCTTCATGCTTAAAAGAATATTATATAAGGTTCCAATTCTAATATTTGTTCTAAAAATTACATCCATAATTTCATACTTATGCAAGCAAATTAATGATTCCTTAGCTTTTAGTGTAGCAAATATCTGTGCAAACTTCAGGAAATCCCCATTCGGTAATTCATATTTAATTTTTAGATCTAAAAAAGTTGTATCATAGTCATTTATTAGAAAATCACCGATTGTCTTAATTCCTATCTTAGCCCAATGTTTTAAAAAAGCATCTGAATCCTGTCCTTGAATAAGATTAGAATGAAGAAGTGGTGTATAGCGATTAATTTTCTCAACTTGACTATATTTAGCAATTTTACTCCAAATTTTCCAAGCATTAATCATAATTTCACCTTTAAAAACTTTATAGTTTCTTGTCTCAGTTTTTCGCAATAACAAGCCTTTTGCCTCCCGCCCGACTATAAGTTCATATATTGACGGTATTTCAGCACACCCCTCTGAATTCTCTTCACTATAACCTCTGAGCAAAGGCATAAGCTGTTTTAGTTGTGCTGCCCAATAATATAATTCCATATTAGGTATAGTAAGGCCGCCTTTATCAATAGGAAGAGACAGTAGTTCAATAGATCTCCTGATTTTCCCATTCTGTTATGTTATGTTATGTTATGTTATGTTATGTTATGTTATGTTAAATGGGACTTTTATAGCGCAACGGCTACTCCAAAGGAGTGTCCCGGCGCTTTTGTGCTCCAGACCAAAGAAAGAGCTGGAAAACATAACAGTAAAAAGAGCAGGGGCCTAAAGAGGGGGCAGATTATCCAGTGAACAGCCAGGTTTTTAAGTCTTTTCTGAAGGCAAGCAGGTTAGCGGTGTTTCGCAAGGACACCGGTAAGGAATTCCATAGCTGCGGAGCAAGAAAGCTAAAGGACCGGCCGCCTAGCCGAGCCCTTTTGATGCGTGGCACCCGAGCCAAAGCCAAAGCTTCTGACCTGAGGGATCGTACAGGTCGATAGAAGTCCAGCCTCCTCTGAAGATATTTGGCACCATTGCCATGCAAGGCCTTATGGGCGAGAGTCATGGCCTTGAAAAGTATCCTCTTCCGCACCGGAAGCCAGTGAAGGGATACGAGGAGATTGGAGGCACTGGTGCGGCGGTGCAGGCCAAAAATTGCACGAGCAGCAGCGTTCTGAGTAACCTGCAAACGCTGGAGGAGGTATTCAGGCAGACCCAGATATAGGACATTTGCATAGTCCAATCTGGACCCTATGAGTGCCTGAACAGTGATCCTCCGATGTTCCTCCGAGAGAAGGGGAAAGAACTTGCGCAACATTCTGAGTATCCCAAAGCATGTTCCCGTAAGAGTGGAAACCTGGGATTTGAGCGAGAGCTCGTTGTCAATTTTAACCCCCAGGTTCTTAGCCCACTTAGAGGACTGAGTGGGAGGGAACATGTCAGCAGGCCACCATCCCTGCCAATCTGGTTCTGATGGGCATCCGAAGAATAGTATTTCGGATTTGTCCGAGTTGCATTTGAGGCTGTTGTGTGAAAACCAGCTAAAGACAGCCCCAAGGCACTCGCAGATCCTTTCTCCATCGAACTCTTCGCTCTTACGACAGGTGAATAGAAGCTGGGTGTCGTCAGCATAAGAGACGATCCGGGCCCCGTAGGACTCCGCCAGTGTCGCCAGAGGGGTCATAAGGATGTTAAATAGAGTGGGGCTCAGTACAGAGCCCTGAGGCACTCCGACTCCCAATGGCGGCATCTCGGCGGACCCGGGTGGGACCCAGACCGTCTGCCGGCGGTTGGCCAGAAAGGAACGAAACCAGTTGAGCACCGTCCCCCCTAGACCGATGTTATGAAGTCTAGTGAGGAGATCCTCGTGGGGGACGGTGTCAAACGCCGCCGACAGGTCTAACATGACTAACATCACCCTGCCTCCTGTGTCCAGCACCTCCTTCACGATCTCCGAGACTTCCAGGAGCGCCGTCTCGGTGCTTAAGTTGGAACGAAAGCCCGATTGGGATTCATGAAGTAACTCATTAGACTCCAGGAAGTTAGAAAGCACGCTGTGCACGTGTTTCTCCAGGATCTTGGTCAGTGCTGGAAGGAGCGAGATTGGCCTATAATTAGAAGGCGCCTCTGGATCAAGATTGGGCTTCTTGATCAGGGGGATGACCATGGCTTGCTTCCAGGCCTGGGGCAGAAAACCCTGACTCAGGGATAAATTGAGGATAGGATTAGCTATGGGATTAATGACATCTGCCATTTTCGCTAAGAATTTTGCTGGACACGGATCTAATGGTGAGCCTGATTTAAGGTTCCTCATCAAGGCTAAGGATGCGGCAACCGGAAGGGGAGGAAAGTGTAGCAAAGCTGGGCCAGGAGGAGACAGGAAGACTGTCTCCGTCGGCATCGTAGATAAATCATCTAACGCTCTCGACGGGAAAGAATCCTGAATTAGCCTGATTTTGGTGGTGAAGAAATTGGCAATAGTGTTAGCCCAGGTCTCCACCGGGGCACCCTGAGTAGAGGTTGTCCGGGGGCTGGTGAATTCACGTACAATTGAAAAAATCTCCTTACAGGAGTTAGCTGCGTCTTCAATCCTTTTAGCGAAGTAACATTTCTTGCCCTGTAAGATAAGATCGTGGTAGGACTTCATCATGATTTTATAGCGTTGTTTGGCTTCAGGCTCATACTGGACTCTCCACGCCCGCTCAGCAGCTTTACATTGCCTACGAGCGTGGGCTAAATCCTCCGTAAACCAGGGGGCAGAGACCCGCCGGGCAGCAGATCTGGGTGGCTGTGAGGGATTCTGCCACACAAACTTAGATATAAGTGAATTAATCACTGTTAAAGTCTCCTTTTTAATGGCTAGTGGTATTGCTCTAAATAAATAGAGACATCTGGGTAGCGTATTCATTTTAACATAATTGACTCTCCCTATAATGGACAGATGAAGGCTATTGACCCTTTTAAAGTCGTTCTCAATTTTTTTCAGTAATGGATCAAAATTAATTTGTGAGATTGTTTTAGTGTTTGCACAGAGTTCAATACCCAGATAAGTAGCTTTTTCAACTCTTCGTGGATCCATACAAACTGTGTCGGGTGTGCTTATTATAATCGTCTTTCCTTAGTTAAGAGAGTACCCAGAGTAAGTCCCAAATTCTGAAGTAATTGCCTCTATTTCATGAATAGTTTCTGTTGGATCAGGTGTGATTATCGCAATGTCGTCAGCATATGCCAGTACTTTCGTTTCAAACTGATAGCTAACAACCGGCTTAATAATAGTACTCTCTAATAGTTTCAAGATAAGAGGGTTGATATATAGAGCAAATAACAGGGGTGAACATGGGCAACCTTGTCTAGTACCTCTTGTTATATTGATACATTCAGAGAATAATCCGGCCGCGAGAACTTTCGCTTTGGGGCGGTGATACATTGATTTTATTGAGTTAATAAATTTGGGGCCAAAATTATTGCGTGCCAAAACTTCCCATAGAAATTTCCAGGTGACACGATCGAAAGCTTTCTCAGCATCCAGTAGAATCATAGACATTCGCCCCCCCCCCCCCCCCCCTAGCTGTCGTGGCGTCAAATAAGGCAACGGGCTTTTCAATCCTTGTTAAAAATCATTGTTGAGGGAGGCCTGTACTTTCATGAGGGGCCAAGTTGTATTTCTTTGAAATTGCATCCAGTAGGCCCAGAGGTACCCATGGGTCCAACCATGTTTCTGTGGTGTATATTGAATCTCACGTTTTTAAACATCATGGATGGCATTGGATTCAATTGAAAACTGTGTTTTTTGGAGTGGAATTTCAGTTTTTGGGTGTGTGTTAATTAAATATTGGCTTTTCAGCCAATAGGTAACCCTAAGAGTTCATATAGTTAGTGTAGGCCTGCTTGAGTACATTGTATTTACTTTCTGTGGGTGGCCTGGCCATGTGGTGGCGGCCATTTTGTGGGACCAGCCACTGTGCTTTTGCCATAGGCCTCCAAGCTTGTGGCCTACTCTGCCAGTAGGCCCAGAAGTACTATTAGAGTCATCATGGGTGCATGAAAGTTAATCAACTGTTTTTGTGGTGTTTGTTTAATTTGTAACATCATGTATGGCATGGATGGCTTTGGATTGATTTGCAAGACGTGGTTTTTGGGGTGGAATTTCAGGTTTTGGGTGTGTGTTAAATAATATGGGTTTTTCTGCCAGTAGGTCACCCTAGGAAGTCAGCTCGCGTAGTTTTGGTAACTTTGCACAGTGCGACAACGCAACCTTACAGTTTTTGTCTTCTTCACAAGCTCAATCTGCGTGCTCGGCTGCATCGAGGAGACACCACCCCCTGCACCGACCACACAGCAGGAAGCACCCACCACCACAGCTGTCTCCCAGGACCCAAACACAAACAACACATGGCATTTCAATGCCGTGTGTTAGGGTGCCAGGAGAAGATGGCTGATCAGCTGCGGGTGGGGTTTGACCTCATGGCAGCCAAACTAGATGCCATACATGGGTGTTTAAGTCCCATCAGGGACCACTTACAGTCCCTAATGGACACCCACTGTCCGCTCCATGCTCTCCAACAATCAATGGCTGACATTGCTGGAGCCATGACTCTCACCAAGAACAACTGTCTATTCAGAGTAGCTCCAGCAATGTCAGCCGGCAGTTGGGACACATAAGGAGAATGATGGAGAGCTTGGAGTAGATGCAGGCAGAAAGAATGTTTGCCACGGCTGCACACCAGCTAAATGTAGCTTTGATCTTCCATGCCCTGCAGATCCTCTTCATGGCATTGGCACAGCAAGACCTGCGAGGATGAATGATGCTGCTACCACTTCATCCACATCTCCGCCCCCTAAAGTGTCAGTCTCACACAGTGCGGCAGACATTCCACCTCCGCCCCCTGATGTGTCACTGCCACACAGTGATGCTGACAAAACACCACCACCCTAATGTGAGGCACCTGACACATCAGAGGAAAAAGATGGTGATGAATCTGGCTTTGTGATAAGAATGAAGTGGTAGCTTTCATCTCCGCCATACGGCCGGTTTCAACTTGGTTCTGCCCTCTACATCATGCCCTGGAATAACACCTTCCGCTGTCCCCCGATACACTCACTGACACTCACTTTGGACCTCGACATGGACAGCCATATTTTGTCTGGTTGCCAATGACACAGCAAACACACTGCAGACTGAAGTCTTTCAATTCCGATAAACATGTCAGTCCCTAAAGGACTGTGGCTGGCCCTCCATGAGGCAACAATATAAAGTGGGATTTGCATGGCTGTGTACTGGTCCAGCTTCAACACACCACTGAATGTCAATAACACATTCTACTTCACACAGATGTGTCATGACTATGGTCAATCAAGTATGTAAGTATGGATGAATGTAGGGACAGTGATTCAGCAAAAAGGTACTCCCTGGGTAATGCTATCAATGCACATGTATGGCTGTGACCCAGATAGGCAGTGAGACACACATTGTCATTCAATTCAACACTCACCACAGTTGAATACAAGTGAATTGTGTAGATTTTATGAGCATATGAGTGTCAGCATGGGCAAGATAAGTGCCACAAAATGCATACCAATGCAGCAGTATGTCAGAATGAGGAACGCTGCAAAGCGCCGCTGTCCACTCCGGGTGAGTGCCTCTCCTTTCACAGGTGTGTGTTAACCCGCTTTGTTGTCCGCTGATGTATTCGGAGCCCAGGCGAATGCAGTCATGTCCACTGTATTTGTGGGATATGTGACCAAATCTCCAAGATGCAACAAGGTGTTGGGACATGTGCAATGGGTTCCAATCAGTTGTGGCTGCAGGTATGTAGTTACTCGTCCATGAAAGAGATTGCAGCTTCGTAGGCCATCATTTCTAACCCTGGGCGGTGAACTACGCTCTGCTCGCGGAGTTTGTGAAGTTGCGGCAACTTCGCGCTTCGCAGTGAATGTGAAGTTGTTGAATACTTTGCAATCTACAGCGTAGCGTATTTGTTTTCTTCCTCACGCGCTCAATAGCGTTCTCGCATGCGCGGTAACGACTTACCGTGGTTCTGTGTTCACCTTCTCCATTTTGTCTCCCGGTCGCGTGCACCACAAGGTTTGGAATCCGGCCGCACAATCCCGAAAGATTATGTGGACGCGATCACATCACGTCATTTGGACGCGCGATCACGTCATTAAGACACGCGATCTTCCTTCCGGCGCAGTGTTGGTAAGATCGCGTTTCCGAACACGCAGAAACTACAATCTGGCACCGAATATCTCTCGAGCATGATAAAACCTTCTCGAAAATGAGCATTTTGCTCAGAAAAACCCCTTCGATTGTGATTTGGCTGTAGTCTTTTGTGCAAGGAGTCCTGTTTTTCTACTCTTTTTTTCAAGAGGAAGGAATTGCCCCTGAGCCTCCAACTTCCTGTTCCTGTCCAGCAGGCTCCTCCCAGTGCTTTGTCCATGTGCTGTTCACTTTCATTTGGATTTGGAGATGAAAGGATCATTTTTTGTGTATGTCTGCTGCATCATATCATTGGATTAGATTTATTGAGGACTTTTGGATTTGAAATTTTATTTTACAAGTAAGTAGGAGAATTGGTGTACATGTTTGTTTGATTTGGGCTTTTTTTTTACCTACAGTTTTCTAGGCTTTTCAATCCTTGTTAAAAATCATTGTTGAGGGAGGCCTGTACTTTCATGAGGGGCCAAGTTGTATTTCTTTGAAATTGCATCCAGTGGGCCCAGAGGTACCCATGGGTCCAACCATGTTTCTGTGGTGTCTATTGAATCTCACGTTTTTAAACATCATGGATGGCATTGGATTCAATTGAAAACTGTGTTTTTGGAGTGGAATTTCAGTTTTTGGGTGTGTGTTAATTAAATATTGGCTTTTCAGCCAATAGGTAACCCTAAGAGTTCATATAGTTAGTGTAGGCCTGCTTGAGTACATTGTATTTACTTTCTGTGGGTGGCCTGGCCATGTGGTGGCGGCCATTTTGTGGGACCAGCCACTATGCTTTTGCCATAGGCCTCCAAGCTTGTGGCCTACTCTGCCAGTAGGCCCAGAAGTACTACTAGTGTCATCATGGGTGCATGAAAGTTAATCAACTGTTTTTGTGGTGTTTGTTTAATTTGTAACATCATGTATGGCATGGATGGCTTTGGATTGATTTGCAAGACGTGGTTTTTGGGGTGGAATTTCAGGTTTTGGGTGTGTGTTAAATAATATGGGTTTTTCTGCCAGTAGGTCACCCTAGGAAGTCAGCTCGCGTAGTTTTGGTAACTTTGCACAGTGCGACAACGTAACCTTACAGTTTTTGTCTTCTTCACAAGCTCAATCTGCGTGCTCGGCTGAATCGAGGAGACACCACCCCCTGCACCGACCACACAGCAGGAAGCACCCAACACCACAGCTGTCTCCCAGAACCCAAACACAAACAACACATGGCATTTCAATGCCGTGTGTTAGGGTGCCAGGAGAAGATGGCTGATCAGCTGCGGGTGGGGTTTGACCTCATGGCAGCCAAACTAGATGCCATACATGGGTGTTTAAGTCCCATCAGGGACCACTTACAGTCCCTAATGGACACCCACTGTCCGCTCCATGCTCTCCAACAATCAATGGCTGACATTGCTGGAGCCATGACTCTCACCAAGAACAACTGTCTATTCAGAGTAGCTCCAGCAATGTCAGCCGGCAGTTGGGACACATAAGGAGAATGATGGAGAGCTTGGAGTAGATGCAGGCAGAAAGAATGTTTGCCATGGCTGCACACCAGCTAAATGTAGCTTTGATCTTCCATGCCCTGCAGATCCTCTTCATGGCATTGGCACAGCAAGACCTGCGAGGATGAATGATGCTGCTACCACTTCATCCACATCTCCGCCCCCTAAAGTGTCAGTCTCACACAGTGCGGCAGACATTCCACCTCCGCCCCCTGATGTGTCACTGCCACACAGTGATGCTGACAAAACACCGCCACCCTAATGTGAGGCACCTGACACATCAGAGGAAAAAGATGGTGATGAATCTGGCTTTGTGATAAGAATAAAGTGGTAGCTTTCATCTCCGCCATACGGCCGGTTTCAACTTGGTTCTGCCCTCTACATCATGCCCTGGAATAACACCTTCCGCTGTCCCCCGATACACTCACTGACACTCACTTTGGACCTCGACATGGACAGCCATATTTTGTCTGGTTGCCAATGACACAGCAAACACACTGCAGACTGAAGTCTTCCAATTCCGATAAACATGTCAGTCCCTAAAGGACTCTGGCTGGCCCTCCATGAGGCACCAATATAAAGTGGGGTTTGCATGGCTGTGTACTGGTCCAGCTTCAACACACCACTGAATGTGAATAACACATTCTACTTCACACAGATGTGTCATGGCTATGGTCAATCAAGTATGTAAGTATGGATGAATGTAGGGACAGTGATTCAGCAAAAAGGTACTCCCTGGGTAATGCTATCAATGCACATGTATGGCCGTGACCCAGATAGGCAGTGAGACACACATTGTCATTCAATTCAACACTCACCACAGTTGAATACAAGTGAATTGTGTAGATTTTATGAGCATATGAGTGTCAGCATGGGCAAGATAAGTGCCACAAAATGCATACCAATGCAGCAGTATGTCAGAATGAGGAACGCTGCAAAGCGCCGCTGTCCACTCCGGGTGAGTGCCTCTCCTTTCACAGGTGTGTGTTAACCCGCGTTGTTGTCCGCTGATGTATTCGGAGCCCAGGCGAATGCAGTCATGTCTACTGTTGTTGTGGGATATGTGACCAAATCTCCAAGATGCAACAAGGTGTTGGGACATGTGCAATGGGTTCCAATCAGTTGTGGCTGCAGGTATGTAGTTACTCGTCCATGAAAGAGATTGCAGCTTCGTAGGCCATCATTTCTAACCCTGGGCGGAGAACTACGCTCTGCTCGCGGAGTTTGTGAAGGTGCGGCAACTTCGCGCTTCGCAGTGAATGTGAAGTTGTTGAATACTTTGCAATCTACAGCGTAGCGTAGTTGTTTTCTTCCTCACGCGCTCAATAGCGTTCTCGCATGCGTGGTAACGACTTACCGTGGTTCTGTGTTCACCTTCTCCATTTTGTCTCCCGGTCGCGTGCACCACAAGGTTTGGAATCCGGCCGCACAATCCCGAAAGATTATGTGGACGCGATCACATCACGTCATTTGGATGCGCGATCACGTCATTAAGACACGCGATCTTCCTTCTGGCGCAGTGTTGGTAAGATCGCGTTTCCGAACACGCAGAAACTACAATCTGGCACAGAATATCTCTCGAGCATGATAAAACCTTCTCGAAAATGATCATTTTGCTCAGAAAAACCCCTTTGATTGTGATTTGGCTGTAGTCTTTTGTGCAAGGAGTCCTGTTTTTCAACTCTTTTTTTCAAGAGGAAGGAATTGCCCCTGAGCCTCCAACTTCCTGTTCCTGTCCAGCAGGCTCCTCCCAGTGCTTTGTCCATGTGCTGTTCACTTTCATTTGGATTTGGAGATGGAAGGATCATTTTTTGTGTATGTCTGCTGCATCATATCATTGGATTGGATTTATTGAGGACTTTTGGATTTGAAATTTTATTTTACAAGTAAGTAGGAGGGATCACTGAAATAATATCGACTACCAAAATATCGACTACCCAAAATATCGAGGAAAAAATATCTACAACCAAAATATCGAGTTTGTATGTACAAACAGGTAAGTACAAAAATATCGAGTACAAAATATCGTTGTAAAAAATATCGTTGTAAAAAATATCGACTTTACAAAAAACAATGTTTAATTACATTAATATAAAAAATTAATTACTAAAATATAATTAACAATATTTAAAATAACTTTTAATAATTAAATAATTAATGAAAGAAAAAAATAATATTTTTTTAATCATATTTCTTAAAACATATATATATATAGTAACAAAATTTAATTAAATAATAGGCAATATTGTATATGTACCCCAAAAACCCAAAAATGACCCTGAACCCTAAAAATACCCCTTTACCCAAAAACTAAAAACTGACCCTGAACCCTAAAAATACCCCTTTACCCAAAAACTGAAAACTGACCCTGAACCCTAAAAATACCCCTTTACCCAAAAACTAAAAACTGACCCTGAACCCTAAAAATACCCCTTTACCCAAAAACTAAAAACTGACCTGAACCCTAAAAATACCCCTTTACCCAAAAACTAAAAACTGACCCTGAACCCTAAAAATACCCCTTTACCCAAAAACTAAAAACTGACCCTGAACCCTAAAAATACCCCTTTACCCAAAAACTGAAAACTGACCCTGAACCCTAAAAATACCCCTTTACCCAAAAACTGAAAACTGACCCTGAACCCTAAAAAACACCCCTTCACCCAAAAACTAAAAACTGACCCTGAACCCTAAAAATACCCCTTCACCCAAAAACTAAAAACTGACCCTGAACCCTAAAAATACCCCTTTAATTTAACATAATTAGCAATTAATCAATTAAATTAAATTAATTACCAATTACATTTTAATTAAATAACATATATTATTTAATTACCAATTAATTAATTATTACTACCAATTAATAAATGTACATATTTAATTAATTATAATTAAATTACTTCCCACCCTATTCCCCTATAAACCCACAACCCGCTACAGAAAATACATTATTTTAATCTACATAATTAGCAATTAATCAATTAAAATAAAATAATTACCAATTAAATTTTAAATAATTAACATATATTATTTAATTACCAATTAATTAATTATTACTACCAATTAATAAATTTACATATTTAATTAATTATAATTAAATTACTTCCCACCCTATTCCCCTATAAACCCACAACCCGCTACAGAATAAAATTACACAATAATTAAAAAAAATCATTAATTAAAAATAATTATAAAATAAAATGACACTTTTCACACATATTATAACATAAAAACAAAATAAATAATTAAATTATATTTTAAAAACTATATTTTTTACTATCTAGATTATATACTTGGATATTTTCACTGTCTATATTATTTACAGTCGATATTACTTCACTTACCTTAAAAACGATATTTTGGCTGTCGATATTCTGTCTAGTCGATATTTTGTCCAAACGATATTTAAAACTCGATATTCTGTCCAAACGATATTTTGGAGTCGATATTATGTCTGTGCACCAAGTAGGAGAATTGGTGTACATGCTTGTTTGATTTGGGCTTTTCTTTTACCTACAGTTTTCTGGGCTTTTCAATCCTTGTTAAAAATCATTGTTGAGGGAGGCCTGTACTTTCATGAGGGGCCAAGTTGTATTTCTTTGAAATTGCATCCAGTAGGCCCAGAGGTACCCATGGGTCCAACCATGTTTCTGTGGTGTATATTGAATCTCACGTTTTTAAACATCATGGATGGCATTGGATTCAATTGAAAACTGTGTTTTTTGGAGTGGAATTTCAGTTTTTGGGTGTGTGTTAATTAAATATTGGCTTTTCAGCCAATAGGTAACCCTAAGAGTTCATATAGTTAGTGTAGGCCTGCTTGAGTACATTGTATTTACTTTCTGTGGGTGGCCTGGCCATGTGGTGGCGGCCATTTTGTGGGACCAGCCACTGTGCTTTTGCCATAGGCCTCCAAGCTTGTGGCCTACTCTGCCAGTAGGCCCAGAAGTACAACTAGAGTCATCATGGGTGCATGAAAGTTAATCAACTGTTTTTGTGGTGTTTGTTTAATTTGTAACATCATGTATGGCATAGATGGCTTTGGATTGATTTGCAAGACGTGGTTTTTGGGGTGGAATTTCAGGTTTTGGGTGTGTGTTAAATAATATGGGTTTTTCTGCCAGTAGGTCACCCTAGGAAGTCAGCTCGCGTAGTTTTGGTAACTTTGCACAGTGCGACAACGCAACCTTACAGTTTTTGTCTTCTTCACAAGCTCAATCTGCGTGCTCGGGCACGCGATAATGACTTTTTATACAGTTTGCGCTGCCGAACACGTCAAATTTGCAATCTCGCGAGCAATATGTCTCGAGTTGCATAAAACCTTCTAAAAAATGATGATTTTGTTCATTTTGTAAAAAAAACTCCTCAGGTTGTCATTTGGTTGTAGTTTTTGGAGCATGGAGTCATTTTTCTGTTTTTATTTTTTTTTTAAAAAGAGGAAAGAAGTTCCCCAGAGACCTCAACTTCCTGTTCCTGTCCTTTGTATGTACTTTGTTGTTTAAGGGTGGGCTAACCATGTGGGTGGTGGCCATTTTGTGAAGCCAAGCATTGAGCTTTTGCCATAGGCATGCATTGTCTGTCCTCTCTTTCTTTTCATGTAGTTGTGGGTGGCCAGGCCATGTGGTGGAGGCCATTTTTTGTGACCTTCCACTGTACTTTTGCCATAGGCCTTCAAACTTCTGGCCTATTCTGCCAGTAGGCCTAGAGTCCCAGAGGTAGTCATCGGGGTGCTTGATGTAGCTGTTACTATGTTGTCTGTTTAATTTAAACATCATTTACGGCATGGATGGCATTGGATTGAACTCCCAAATGTGGTGTTTTGGGTGTAGCTAACTTTTTGGATGTGTGTTAATAAATGCCTTTGTTGTATGTGTTGTTGTTGTGTAACTTTCATACCTTTTTAGCCATGCGGATTTTCTTTTTTGCAATAAGCTGTGATGTGTAAATAACAGGCATCCTCCTTTTTCTGGCAATTTAGGGATATAGGCCTACTTGAGTTTATTATATGTGCTTTCTTGTTGGTGGGCTGACCATGTGGGTGGTGGCCATTTGGTGAAGGCAGGCATTGTGCTTTTCCCATAGGCCTGCATTGTCTGTTTTTTATTCCTTTTCTTTTTTTTGTGAGCGCCTGGCCATGTGTTGGCGGCCATTTTGTGAGACCAGCCACTGTGCTTTTGCTATAGGCCTCCAAGGTTGTGTCCTTTTCTGCCAGTAGGCCCAGAAGTACTACTAGAGTCATCATGGGTGCATGAAAGTTAATCAACTGTTTTTGGGGTGTTTGTTTAATTTGTAACATCATGTAAGGCATGGATAGCTTTGGATTGATTTGCAAAATGTGGTTTTTGGGGTGGAATTTCAGGTTTTGGGTGTGTGTTAAATAATATGGCTTTTTCTGCCAGTGGGTAACCCTAGGAAGTCAGCTCGCGTAGTTTTGGTAACTTTGCACAGTGCGACAACGCAACCTTACAGTTTTTGTCTTCTTCGCACGCTCAATCTGTGTGCTCGGATACGGAATAACGATTTTTTGTATAGTTTGCGCTGCCGAACACGCCGAATTTGCAATCTCGCGAGCAAATGGTCTTGAGTTGCATAAAACCTTCTCAAAAATGATGATTTTGTTCATTTTGCAAAAAAAACTCCTCAGGTTGTCATTTGGTTATAGTTTTTAGAGCATGGAGTCATTTTTCTGTTTCCATTTTTTTTAAAAAGAGGAAGGAAGTTCCCCAGAGACCTCAACTTCCTGTTCCTGTCCTTTGTATGTACTTTGTTGTTTGAGGGTCGGCTGACCATGTAGGTGGTGGCCATTTTGTGAAGCCAAGCATTGTGCATTTGCCATTGGCTTGTATTGTCTGTCTTCTCTTGTTGTTGTGGGTGGCCAGGCCATTGCTGGCAGCCATTTTGTGTGACCTTCCACTGTGCTTTTGCCATGGGCCTCCAAACTTGTGGCCTACTCTGCCAGTAGGTCTAGAGTCCCAGAGGTAGTCATCAGGGGGTGCTTGATGTGGCTGTTTCTGTGTTGTCTGTTGAATTTAAAAATCATTTAGGGCATGGATGGCATTGGATTGAATTCCCAAATGTGGTGTTTGGGGTGTAGTTAACTTTTTGGATGTGTGTTAATAAAAGCCTTTGTTGTATGTGTTGTTGTTGTGTAACTTTCCAACCTTTTTAGCCATGCAGATTTTCTTTTTTGCATTAAGCTGTGATGTGTAACAGGCATCCTCCTTTGTCTGGCCATATAGGGATAAAGGCATGCTTGAGTTTATTGTTTTCTGGGCTTTACACGTGTGCCTGTGATGAGTGACCATGTGGCTGGGGGCCGTGGTGGTGGTAGTAGTGGAGTGCTGTTTTGTTTTTGCCACATAGGCCTGCGTATCTTTCCATTGTTCCTGTTGGCTTACTGTTTCCTTCCCCATTGCTATCTGCTGCAGGTCACTGATGCTGCATCCATCCGACATGATGCACAAATTAAGGATAAACAAGTTCCACTTCCACTACATTTGTATTTTAGTTCTTTGCTATTCTTACTCTTACTGAGTGTACTAACACTATTAGTAATTATAATTAAAGCACAACAAATTCTACATTCGACTGATGTTCTTCTGCCTTCTTTGCTTGTAGGTGCACAAAAGACTGAGGAAAAGGTGCCTGTCACCATTCATCACCCGTTGTACTGCCAGGCGGACGTCCTTCTGTTGTATGTGACGTGTGGTGTGACCTGACCAGACATCTCTGCAACTTGTGCGACTGAGTGCTGCTGACATCTGAAGAGGATGGGCCCAAAGAAAGCAGGTACCAGGTCCTCCAAGACCAAGAAAGTTGCTGAGAAGAAGAAGGAAGAACAGAAGAAGGAAGTGACACTTAAGTCTGGTGTTGACCCCAAAACCTTTTTTGGGAAACCAAAAAGTATGCCTGCAGCAGCGGTGTCTGGGGGGGCAAGCTAGGGCCAGCACCTCTGAATCAGTGGGCCCAACCCACCAACCCAGGCCCAAGCAGATGAGTGTGAAAGAGGTAGCCAACCTAATGGTGGAAAGCAGTGATGCTGAACCTGATCTAAACATATCGCTATTTCAAAGTAGTACACAATGAACGCATGAGGGAACACAGCAGATAAGTGGTGAACAACAACAACCACAACCATTGCCCGCAGCAGTAGTTGTTGTTCCTCCGAAGTAGGGGCAGTTCAGGAAATTGAGCCTCATGCAGAGCAAGAAGAAGAGGAAGCCACTCATGCAGGAGATCTATTGTCTTCTAAATCCCCACCAAGGAAAAGGAGAGTTGGTCCATCGAGTTCTTCGCCAAGCATCCCTTCTGATGATCTAGATCTCACTTGGGAGCCACAACAACCTGAGCATGAGAGGGAGACACATCCCAAGACCAGGCTAGGGAAATGAAAGGTTCCAGAAAGCCTTACACTTATGGAGGTCGATGTAGAACAGCAGGATAATGATGATGATGAGTCTGACCCAAGACATCACAAGCATCATTTCTGGCCCGAGTACATGGAGTCCAACATTTGTACCCTATCAAGAATGGCTGCGTCTAGTAGGGATGTTGCACGTATACCTCCAACACAGCAACACCAACACAATCTCCAGCTTCCATATTTACATTAGCAAAGGGCCGGCAGCGTCCTACATCCAGCACAAGCACCACCTTAGCAGAAGTAGGTAGTGGTACTACTGCGCAGCCACATAGTCAAATTCAAAACACACCCTCCTGTTCATCTGGCATTGGAAGAGGCACCTCTAGCAGGAGACAAAAATTAAGCTCCCCAGTGTGGGACTTCTTTACGATTAGCGTAAAGGAGGAGAACATTGCTGTATGTTCCATTTGTCATTCCTCTGTTAGTCGTGGTAATCTTGGTACAAACTATGGTACCGGAGGCCAAATGACCCATTTGAAAAAACATCACACAATCAAGTGGGAGGACCACCTTCGTAGCATAAAAACTGGAACCATTGATGTTGGTGGGGATAAAGTAGTACAAGGTCCACTCATGGTCGAACAGGAAGAAGAAGAAGAGGGAGACATTCTGTCTGGTAATGATACACAAAGTAGCCCTTTCCCCAGCACTGCAGTGGTACAGCCCACATCCTCCGCATCAGCAACATCTCAGTGGCACAAGAGTAAGAGTCAGCCGGAGACACCAAGGAGTACTGCAATGCAAAGTGCTGCGTTGACCGGAACAGAAAGAAAAACCATGCAGCGTACCATTCTTAGCATGTTTACTAGGCAGGAGGGAAAGTACAAACACAACCACCCAATAGCACCGTTGTACAATGCTAAGCTGGCTAAAATGTTAGCACTGGTCCTTCTCCCTTTTTCTTTTGTTGAAGGGGTGGGTTTTCTGGAATTTGTGACAACCATCTGCCCAAAATGGAAGGTTCCCAGCAGCTACTATTTTGACAGAGTTGCTGTTCCAGCACTACATCACGACGTCCTGGAATTGCTTGGAAAAGCCTTACATCAGAGTGCTGTTCATAGTATCCACCTGACAACAGACATGTGGGCCAGTTGCCAAGCCACTGATTACATGTGCATCACTGCACACTGGATCTCTTTTTCAGGTGTTAGAGAAAAGCTATCTGCAGGCGTTGACAATGTTGAGATTTTTTATGATACTCGCAGACATGCAACTGTAGCCATGTTTGCTATGGAGGATTCTCATACTGCTGCAAACATTTTGGCCGAGTTTAACAGCAAGGTCTTTGAATGGCTGCGACCAAGAGCGCTTAACATTGGTTTTGTTGCCACGGACAATGGCAGTAATGTTGTTAAGGCCATGAAAGATGGTGGCTATTTCAGGGTCCCGTGTTTGGCACACTGCATTAACATTGTTGTTCAAGACTTTCTGAAAAATGAGAGCAAAGTCAGCAACTTACTGACGACCTGCAGAAGAATATGCACAGATTTCAACCACTCTTTTAAAGCCCAGAAGCAGCAAAGGGTCATTCAACATAAGCATAAAATGCCAGTCAAAGCACTCATCCAGGAGGTGCCAACACGTTGGAACTCAACTTATTAAATGCTTGATCGTCTGTTTGAGCAGTACATACCACTTAATGCTTATGTCATGACAAGAAGATTAGGGAATCCTACTGTGAAAGCCATGACCATTGAGAGGTGGCAATGGGACCTCATTAAATGCCTGACAGAGATGCTACTTCCTTTTGAGGTCTTCACACGTGCAGTCAGTAAGGAGGACTGTACTATGGGCCAAGCTATCCCATTGTTGTACATGCTAAAGCAACAGCTGAAGGAGGTATCTGAAACATACGATTTATTTATTTATTTATTCATGAAATTTGATAAAGCGCGAACAAATGCCCGAAGGCGACTCGGCGCTGCAACATCTGCATCAGATTCTCCACTGAGTGTGTATGATAGAAAGAGACAAGATTAATGGTTAAAAAGCCAAGTTTTTAGGTATTTACGAAAGGACCAAAGAGTGGTGCAGGTTCGAATTGACTGAGGGAGGGTATTCCATAGTTTTGGGGCCGAGGCCGGGAACCGACGGTCTCCCCAGGAGACTGTCTTGGTACGTGGCACCACTAAGTCATTGAGAGTAGAAGATCGCAGTGTCCTCGAGGGGCAGTAGAGGATTAATTGATCTTTGAGGAATTGAGGTCCTTGTCCATGCAAGAGCTTTATACACAATACAAAGCGTTTTAAACTTGACCCTGCTTCTGATTGCGAGCCAGTTTAGTTTCCTGATGGTGTCTGTAGCAGACATATGTTTGGGGATTCTGGCAATTAGTCTTGCTGCCGCGTTTTGTATTGTTTGCATTTTATCAAATACCCTAATCTGGGCATTTGCGAAAAGGCCATTACAATAATCCAAGGTGGACAGCACTAGGGAGCTTACCAGAGTTTTCACGGCAGTTTCAGGTAGGAAAGGGGTTATTTTCCTTATTAAACGTAGTTTATGAAACGCTGAGGAGGCTACTTGGTTAGCGTGGGTGACAAAGTTGAGTTGGTCGTCAAAAACAACTCCCAAATTTCTTACCTTGGGAGTGGGCTTAGGCAAAGTTCTAAAGGATGCAGGCCACCAATCGGGTGACCAGCTTGGTGTGAGTTGTCCAAAGATGACCACCTCCGTCTTATCCGAATTGAGCTTTAAGCAATTGGAAGACATCCAATCTCCAATTGCCAACATACATTCCTTAAAACTCTCGGCCATTTTATGTCCGTTGTTTCTAATGGACAAGACCAACTGAGTGTCATCTGCATATGAGGTAAGGCTCATCCCATGTGCTCGAATGATGTCGGCTAGGTCCGACACGTATATGTTAAAGAGTGTCGGACTCAGGGATGAGCCTTGTGGTACCCCACATGGCAGAGAAAGGTTAGTTGAGTGAATGGATCCCAAGGTGACAGCCTGACTCCTGCCTGAGAGAAAGGAGGCCAGTAGATCTTTAGCTGCTTGTTGGATGCCCATTTTTTCGACACGGTTGACCAAGATGGAGTGGTCGACCGTGTCGAAGGCAGCAGATATGTTAAGTAGCACCAACACTGCTGTTCCACCCTGATCTCGGATGACTCTAATGTCATCCGCCGCTTTGATCAAGGTGGTTTCGGTACCATGAAACTTATGGAACCCAAATTGGGTATTATCAAATAAATGGTGTTCCCCGATTAATTCAGATAGCTGTGAATTCTTCGCTTTTTCTGCTACTTTTTGCCTAGAATGGAAGACTGGCTATCGGTCGATAATTTTTCAGGTCGGCCTTAGCCAGGTGTGGCTTCTTTAGGAGAGGTTTAAGGAGGGTTTTTTTCCAAATTTCCAGATAAATCCCAGATCTAAACATATGATTGCAGATATGAGTGATGGCAGGTAGTAAGAAATCCATTACTGGAGGGAGAATATTAAAAGGGCATGGATCTAAGGCTGATCCGGTTTTGATCGAGGAGATGATATCCGCTGTTTGAAGTTCAGTTATATCTTTAAATTGTGTGAATAGGACAGCAGGAGGGGTGGAGTAAGTAGTTATTGAAGATTTATTGATGTTATTATTGGCGGAAAATGCAGTGTAAATATTGTTAACCTTTGTAAAGAAGAAGGTGTCCAGTGCATCACAGAGGAATTGAGAGGGGGGAGGATGTAGGTCAGAGGAGTATCTAGCTAGATGCTTGGTGGTATCGAAGAGCTGTTTTGTAGAGTTCTTGGCTTGCTCTAGGCGTTCGCTAAAATACTTCTTCTTGGCCTCAGTAATCATAACTTTATATTTAGCGAGCATCTCTTTATAACAAATTTTGTTTTCTTCGTTGTAGGACTTTCGCCAGTGCCTCTCCCTGTTCCTACAAAGTTGTTTCTGAGCCCTTAGCTCATCAGTAAACCAAGGAGCAGAGGGAATCGATGTGTTCCTTGTTACCTGTTTAAGGGGTACAAGTAAATTAGTGGCGAAACCCAACCAGTCCTGAAATTGCTTGGTGGCTATGTTAGGGTCAGTGGATAGTATAGGCTGAGAGGTGGAAAGGCAGGATTTTAAGATAGTGCTTTCTATATCCTTCCAGACTTTGAAAGGTTCGCGACTGGGCTTGGGTACATTGGCTATTGTGGCTTCAGTGACGGTTATAGTGCCCAGGATAGCATGGTGGTCAGACCATGTGAGAGGTAAACTATCCGTTATATTAAGACCCTCAAGGTTAGAGAAGATGCCGTCCAGAGTATGACCGCTGTCGTGCGTAGGGAAATTAACCAGTTGCGAAAGCCCTAATGTGTTCATAACAGATAGAAGAGAAAAGGTATCCCTATCTTCTGATTTCTCTAAATGGAAATTGAAGTCGCCCAGTACTGTTAGGGATGTTTCAATAGCTAGTGGTTCTAAAATCGTGCTACTATCTGGCAGGAATTCTGACCGTGGTCCCGGTGGTCTATATATGACAATTCCTTTGAAGTTGTCAGAGGGGGAGATTTTAATGGCAAATTGCATAGCTTCGCAGGTAGGTGAAGAGATCTGAGAGATCCTGACAGGATAAGTGTCTCGGGCAATGATAGCTAGCCCACCTCCTTTTTTGTGCTGCCGGTCTTGTCTATAGATCTTAAAGCCACTCGGAACTGCGACCACTAGGTCTGGGTCGGATGTATTGTCCATCCAAGTCTCGGTCAGAAACAGAATATCTATGTTTCTATCTTTCACCAGGTCGGCAATCTCTTGTCTATGTTTCCCAAAAGATCGGACATTGGCGAGTGCAGTTGAAATGGTCTTTGGGCGGTTATTGTTCCTGTGAGTGGGTATTTTGTTCACCAGAGGAATGACGGCTTTACAATGGACACAGAAGTACGAAGATGACAGTGGGGGTTGAGCCTACTACAGTTACTGGTATCTAGTGAACGCAGTTTATGTAGCATGGTGTTTGAGTATTGAAGGGTGGGGGCAATACTATTTGAACCAGGGGTTATGGCCCTGGACCCGGTCCTGGCGCGGACGGGCGCAGACGGGCTTGCCTTTGGCGCGCCCGCTGCACCCGCCCGCTGCGCGGACGGGAGAGCATGGTCCTTATATACAAAGTGGAGGAGGGCGTGAGGCGTCCAGCAGCTGGACCGCAACCCTTTCCTCCTCGCAATATGGCGGCCGTAATAGTCCGAGTCATGGCGTCAGCACCTTACTTTCACTATGGTGTGAAAGACAAAGTAGACGCATGTTATTTGGCGAACGCCTTAGCCGTCCGCTTATGTGACAATACAAGGATTCAAAATAAGATTGTGTCACATCGACATTACATTACTGCCACAATTTTGGATCCACGGTACAAATTATTTCTGAACAGTAAAGCAGTAATTCCTTTTTCAGAAGGGGATGTTGCCATGTACAAAACTTTCATAGCTGAGGAAGCCACTGATTTAGAAAACAAACGGCTCTGAATTTTAGTTCTGCCAGAGCCAGGACAGGACATTGCAAGTACTACAGGGCATCCGGAGTCAAGTTCTTCTTCAGAGCATGAGAGCATTGCGTTTGCTTCCCAGCAGTCACCAACACTACCAATAACATCAGCAATGGCACCAACAGGATCTGATTCATCAGACACAGCAAAATAAATAGCTGCTTGGTTTCTACAGAAAGGGATGGGTAAGTCCATTGCTGGTGCAAAGTCAAAAGAGGTCAAGCAAATCGGAGCACCACTGAACATTTAGCGGATGGTCCACGCCTATCTGGATGACACAACGGAGGGCTTCATGGAGCAAAGCTCATTGGCGTAATGGTATGGGAAAAGAAGCCAATGGCTAGTGCTCAGCAGGCTGGCGATAAAGTACCTGGCTATCCCTGTCGCAAGTGTCTCTTCTGAGCATGTTTTCAGTGCTGCTGGTGCCATTGTAACTGTGAAAAGGACCAGTCTGTCGTCCAAAAGCGTGGAGAGGTTAACCATGATCAAAATGAATCAGCACTTCATACCACCGGACTACAAAATACGTGAATCACAGCAAAAAGAGGAGAGCGACTCTGAAGACATAAGTAGGGGGTTACATGACCTACTTCTGTCCAAACAACCAGGTTTTGAGGACGAGTCCCTCTTCCTTGACAACTAGGATTTCAAATTGTTACTTTCTCCCTTCCTTTATTTGTGTGTATATCTGTCTTTCTGGTTCAAATCAAACCACAACAAATCCATCACCACTGTATCTTATTTTTATTTACCTATTGGAGTTGCACGTCTGTGCATTTAACTGTCCACTCCACTCCTCAGAGTCCTGCTCCATCTTCCTGACTCGCCCTAAATACATTTCCATCTTGCCAGACATTGGATGGAGATGGAGAATAGTACAATAATGTAGCCTCTAACAGTTCCTCCATAACAAGTTAAATGTATGTGACTATAGCAATCTTATGTTTTGTTTCCAATCCGAAACTCATCACTGTCTTAAGGTTACCACCTCTGTCTGCCGGCATACACAACTCTTCACTGGCAAGCCCGTCTGCACCTGTAGGGGCCTGTACGCTGCCTGGGGCCTATCACCATGCCCAAACTTCTACCCATTACAGCGCTATGCAACTCTTGGCACTGCACACGCTGGCCTCTGTCCTTGACTCCCTAACACACTCTATTTTATTGGCCCAGGGGATCCTGCAGCCCAGTACTTCTTTTCCTGAGCTAGCCTCCCTTCAATCAGCCAGCCCTGCCCAGATCCCGGAACCTATTGGTGCTCGGCAACTTTCTGTCATATACCTTAACACCCGCTCCTTGGTTAAGCACCAGCTAGATATCTTCTTGCTGCTTGAATCCGAGCAACCTGACTTTCTGCTGCTCACCGAAACCTGGCTGTCTCAGGAATCCTCCCCTGACATTCTGACTGCCCTCCCCGCTGATTACGCCATTATTCACGCAAATCGCCCCCAGGGGAAGGTGGGCGGAGGAGTTGCCATTATCACCCGCCACAACTGCAAATACTCCATGCTCCCCTCCCTTGCATTACCCTCTGTGGACAATTTAGTGCTTAAACTTGAATTTGAATCGATTACGACATCTCTAGTATGTGTCTTGCTATATAGGCCCTCTCAAAGCATGCCCCTGTTCCCTCACTCTCTCATGCGAACAGGTTGCACACTTAGTCACCACTCATGGGAAGGTCATGCTTATTGGCGACTTCAACTACTGGGCCAACGACCCTTTGGGTGGCCACCAATCGACTGAACTTAGTGAGCTACACTCTGGACTCAATATGGTACAACAAGTGACTACGGCCACCCACATTAAGGGGCACACCCATGACCAGATCTGGTCTGTTAATATAGCTATGTCCCCTGTATCTGTACTCCCATATACTTAGTCTGACCACCATATTGTCAAATTCCCTATCTTGGACTGCTGCCTGGTCAAATCTTCCTGCCCCGGAGGAGGCACTTATAGAAATTGGAAGACAAGCAATAAAACATCTTTCCACAGCTCTCTTACTTACTAACACGCTCCCCCTCCTCAGTCCCTCCATCAATCCTGCTGCTGATCAGCTCACCAACTGGTTACTCATCACCAGTAACAAATTTGCGCCCCTTAAGAAAGCACTTGCCCCCCATTGCCATGACGCTCATAAGTAGTTTTCTGACGAGTTAAAAACTCAGAAATTAGGCCTAAGGCAACTCGAAAGAACCTGGAGATGTAAGTACCTTCCAGAAGACAAACGTCTATATATCAACTCATTAAAAATCTATAAAAAATCCATCCTGACCACTAAAACCGCAAACTCCTCTTCCAAAATTGTGTCCACATCCAACCGCACCAAGGAGATTTTCTCTATAGTAAATGAGTTTCTAATCCTGACAGAGTTTCCATCAGACCCGTCCCTTTACAAAAGTTTTGCAATTCTCTGAACTCCTTCTTCATTGGTAAAATCGCACTGATAAAGGAGAGCATCCCTCCCTGCAATAACCCCCCACACTGTCTCACTGTGGTCCAAAACCACACTGCTCTCTCACAATTTCCCAGTATTACTGAGCCAAGTCAAGTCAGGCTCTCCCATGGACTGCTGTCCCCCCAGCATCCTGAAAGAAATGTTCTCTTCCCTCCCTAGCCCGCACTCCATCTCCTGAATCAATCACTCTCCCAGGGTATCGTCCCTGCCTCCTTTAAGGAAGCTATTGTCATTCCCCTTTTGAAGAAACCAGGGGCTGATCCCTAACTGTTAGCCAATTACCGCCCTATCTCTCTCTTACCCTACTTTGCTAAGGTTCTGGAGAGACAGGTCACGCGTTGCCTTACTGAGTTCTTAGAAGACTCTAAATTCCTTGACTCCAACCAAGCTGGGTTCCGCCCGGCTCATTCCACCGAGGACGTTATCCTTACAGTCCTAGACGCTCTTCGCGATAAGGTTAACTCCGGCTCTTCACAGGCCCTTGTTCTGCTAGATCTCTCCGGGGCCTTTGACACGGTCGACCATAATCTTTTGGTCGATCCTGTCAGAGTCGCGGGGATTACGGGACCTGCCCTGGGCTGGATTATCTCCTTTTTGAAGAATCGATCTCGGGCAGTTAGTACTGCACCCTTAACTGCGCCCAAAATTAGCATCTCCTGCGGAGTCCCTCAGGGCTCCGTACTCTCTCCCCTGCTTTTCAATCTGTATCTTCTTCCCCTCATTCGAGCTCTGAGAGATCGTGAAGTCTGCACTTTCAACTATGCAGACAACTTCCAACTTATCTTTCCCATCAGTAACTCTCCGGAATCCGTTCTCACCTTCCAATCCACCATACTGTTCATCAGTCACTGGATGAACAGTAATAATCTAAAACTCAATCCGGATAAGACGGAGCTTGTTCTTTTAGCCAAGAGAAGTTGGTCAAGCTCCTTCTCCATCGTCCACAGCCAAAAGTCTGGGGGTCACTATTAGCCAAGACCTCACCATGAAGGCCCAGATCGGCTCAGTGATCTCTACCTGTTTCTTCCAACTAAGAAAAATAAAAAAGATCTGCAGCTTTATCACCCATGAAGCACGAATCCAGGTGATTCCTGCTATGGTTATGTCGCATGTCCACTATGCCAATTCCCTCTACCATGGCATTCCCATCTATCTTTCTAAACGCCTTCAAATGGTCCAGAACCAGGCAGCCCGCTTGATTACTCGCCACCCCAGACATCTCCACATCACCCCACTCTTGAAACAACTGCATTGGCTCCCTATAATTCAGCGCTGTGCCTTTAGGGTCGGTTGCCTCATTTATAAGGCCCTCATTTATTTGCCTATTAATTATGCCTCATTTATAAGGCCCACAGCTGATGGTGACAATGGATGAAGGGTCAGAGACAACAAAGAAAAAGCTACACCACTGCTTAAAGTTAAACGCCGGCAAATCGGAGATACTACTGTTCGGAGGAGCTAAACTTACATGGAACGCCACATGGTGGCCACCCTCACTGGGGTCAGCCCCCACCCCAAAACAGCACGCCAGAAATCTAGGCATCATCATGGACGATGCCCTGTCCATGAAGGACCACATAGGATCACTCTGGGGCAAAGGCTTCGCAATACTCAAACTCCTGGCAAAAATCTTCCCCTGGATACCCCTGGACTGTCGACGTACAGTCACTCAAGCCCTACTGGTCAGCCGCCTAGACTATGGCAACGCCCTATTCGAAGGGATGAATGAACAACTGTTCTCCCGCCTACAGGTCCTACAAAATCAGGCGGCCAAACTGGTCTGTAATAAAGGCAAGCGAGACTCAGCATCCGCATGCCTCATGAAACTTCACTGGCTACCGATGCGCCAGAGGGCTACTTTCAAAATACTCTGCCACGCGCACAGAGCTCTGCATAAAACTGGCCCCACTATCCTCCAAGGGAAAATTGAATTCTACGTCCCCAACAGGAACCTAAGATCGAATCACTCAGCTCTTGCCAAATCCAAGCACATCCACAAGGCAAGGACAGGCGGACGCGCCTTCTCATACCTGGCAGCCAAAAGGTGGAATGAGTTACCTGTAGACCTCAGACACACCATAAACTACCTTCAGTTCCGCCAAAAACTAAAAACTCACCTTTTCCCCCAAAACTAATCCCCCAGCACAGTCCTCAGCAGTCTCCTCTGTTTTACAGCGCCGTGATATCCCATGGGATGAGTGTAGCACTTTACAAATACCAGAAATAATAAAAATAATAATGGGAAAAGCCAAGAATTTGTGAATAAACTGATTCAAAAGCATGTGTCCTCTCGCAACCTTTGTTCAGCTCATAAATTATTGCTATCATCACCTTCCTATAGACTAAAACGTACTGGTGGTGCCAGGTTTGCTGTCCTGGTGCCCATGTTCTGGAACTCTCTCCCTTAGGACATACGCTTTTGTGACACCCTGCTTAAATTCAGAAGCTGTCTCAAAACCTGGCTATTTCGCCAAGCCTTTTAACCCTGCACTTGAACCTGGAATTTGAAGACATGGTAGCACCAAGAAACCTCCTCGGTGTATGTGCGCTTTATAAATGTACCTTAACATAACATAACAGAACTTGAGCAGGCATCCAAAACTAAAGTAAACTCGTCATCACTTTCAGAAGGCTCTGCATCTTCGATCTGACAGCCAAAGAGAAAAGCAAGACAGGTATATGTTTAATGAATGATGTCATGCATTGCATTGGATGCTTGCTGACTCTGAGCAAATGTGCATGAAGTCGAACTATACTAGTAGTTAAAATAATAACAAAGTAAAAGTGACTCAAGTGATAGTCAATGTTTCCATGTTGTTTAATCAGTCAGTCAGTCAAAAGCTTTATCATTGGTTAAAAACCATAAAAGCAGAGTATACAAGATACAGTAAGAAGCATTTAAAGTATTATACAACATTCATAAGAATCTGAATTCATAAAATAAATAAGAAATAACTGTGGAGGTACAGACATAATATAAACCATTCAGATTAAAAGTAGGGCAATCAATAAGTAGACACGGGGCGATTTGGTTTAACAGTAGGGCAATCAATGAAAAGACCCAGGGTGGCTTAGAATGTGAGCCACCTGTTTAGTGACAATAATTATGCCAAAACAGGAGCAACTGATTCACAGTCAATTAGATTGATTCTTGCTCTTCTTATACACCACATTGACATCAAATATCTAGCGGTCGCAAACACAATCACAGGGGTGGTATCATATTTTAATAGTCTAAAAACCTCCCTGAAGTCCCTAAGTCCCCTGGATTTACAGAGTTGAATGATCCATTTATCCCTTGCCCTAGAGTAGGAAGGGCAGAAGAGCAGAAGGTGCAGATTTGAATTTAAAAACATTTCTATAGCGCACTTTTACCATGCGGTTTCTTGGCGCTGTTGGATTGTGAGAGGCAAGCAGGAGCAGAGGGGGATTTAAGCATTGTAGGCTCGAGAAAAAAGATAAGTTTTGAGACCCTTCCGGAACTCAATATAAGAGGATGACATACGGAGTTCCGAGGGGAGGGAGTTCCAAAACACAGGAGCAAGCACTGCGAATTTCGTACCGCCAGTCTTTTTCTTGCTGAAGCGGGGGATGGTTAACAGAGCCTGATGAGTGGACCTAAGCTCTCGTCCAGGTATGTAGGGGGTGATGGCAGAACAGATAAATTCCGGGGCAGTGCCCATTTTAGCTTGGAAAGTGGTGCAACCAAGCTTAAACAGGGCACGCTCTTTCACCGGCAGCCAGTGCAAGGCCTGCAATAGGGGGGTGGCTCGATGGTATTTAGGCAGGCCATGAATCAGGCGGGCAGCCTGATTCTGCACTAGCTGCAGACGGCGGATGGCGTAAGCTGGAGCGCCGTTGTAAATAATGTTCCCGTAATCGAGGCGCGAGAGCACCATGGCCATCACAATAATTTTTAGGGCGGGTAAAGAAAAAAAACGAGAAATCTTCCTAATGATTCGAAGGGAAAAGAAACAGGAGGAAACAACTGAATTGACCTGAGAGTGAACGGAAAGTGAGGGATCCAGGAAAATGCCGAGGGTCTTGACCTTGGGAACTGGGAGCGGGAGAGCACCAAGTGAGGAGGGCCAGTGAGAGGGGGACCAGGGACTGCAACCACCTCTGGTCAAGACTAACTCCGTCTTGTCCGGGTTGAGTTTGAGGTGGTTGCAGTTCATCCAATCCTGGATGAACAACATGACGGATTGGACGTTTGAGGCGGAGAAGGAGGGGTGGGAAAGGTTAAAAATTAGCTGGAGGTCATCGGCGTAATTGAACACCGTGACCTCGAGCTGCTGTAACATAAAAATGAGGGGGTAGATGTATAAATTAAACAAAAGAGGGGAGAGGGAGGAGCCTTGGGGAACTCCACATGCAACCCTACGAGAGGCAGCGGTGAAACCAGCAAGGTGGACTGCCTGAGCCCTGTCACTCAGGAAGGACTTGAGCCAAGCGAGGGCCAGGCCCTCTATGCCCGCCGCCTTGACACGGGTGAGGAGGATGGAGTGGTCCACCGTGTCAAATGCGGCGGATAGGTCTAAAAGAATGAGGGCCTGGGGGACGTTGGTATCAATGCCCTCGCGTAGGCTGTCCATCACTGAGATCACTACCTTCTCCGTCGAATGGAGGGGGCGAAAGCCCGCCTGCCGGGGGGAGAGGCAGTGGTTGGCTTCCACGTAGGTACTCAGGGTGCTGGTTACGTGGGTCTCTAAAACCTTGGCCAAGTAGGGTAGAAGGGAGATGGGACGGTAATTGGAAGGGGATGAAGGGTCGGCACCGGGTTTTTTTAAGATGGGAATGACTGCCGCAAATTTGTGGGCAGTAGGGACAACTCCGGATTTGAGTGAGTCATTTAAAAGTGTAAGGGGAGGGGTAGGGCAGTGTGAGAAGACTTCTCGCAAGATACGAGCAGGGGCGAAGTCTAGGGGGGAACCTGACTTTACCTTTTGGAGCAGGGGAAGAAGTGTTGCTGTGGTCAAGAGGGGGAAGGAAGTGAGTTTGGAAGTGATGGCAGGGGGGGAGGGGTTGATGAAGGCAGGGGAAGGGGGAGAGATATTAGCCTTGATCGTTGCGACCTTGTCAACGAAGAAGTCGTTGAGGGAGTCGCAGAGCGGTTGAGAAGGGGGGATCTGTCTCCTCAGAACCTTCACACCCAGGACAAGAAGCTGGTATCAGGGGAGTATTAGGCCACTTATTTGTCACTGCCCTCAAAGGCAATGTTCCATGTCTAAACTGGACATATAATTTCTTGGCCAGTGATGGCTGAATATCATTCAGGAATGTCTCGAAGTGGGGAACAACCTTGATATCCAGGAAGGTATTGGACAACCCACCCAAAGAGGAATTCGTTCGTGTGAGTTCCGTTCAATATTGCTTAAGTGCAGAGCTCAACGACCTCTTGGTGAGCAAGACACAGGTCACCTCAGGGGAAGACCAAATATCACCCCTGCCAAGTGTGTAGCACAACTGTTTGATGTACCTAAGCCAAGGGATTTTTGCCAAGGCTCCTCTGGACAGAAGGTCCTTAAGGTCCTCCCTATAGCTCGAGAGCTCAGGTGTGGCCCAAAGGCGCCTCCAGTACAACAGCAGTCGATTTGAGATAATCTCATGTAGAGGGACCAAACCTAGATCTAACCTTAGAGGAATCAATGGGGTACTCTTAGGTAGTCTCAAGAGGCGCCTAATACAGCTGTTCTCAGTAGAAGATAAAGAGTAGGCGCCTACATGGCCCCACAGTTCTACTCCATAGAGCGCTCCCCCTCTCACCTGCGCTTTATAGATTTCAACTGGCGGTTCCAAGGGTCTGAGGGAACTCTCATTGTAAACCTTTAGAATCCCACCAGAGGATTGGGCCAGTTTCAGGTTTGCCTTAGCCATATGGGACCCTCAGTTCATACTATCATTTTGGGTTACCCCCAAATACTCAAAAGTAGAGCCGCGTTCCAAAACCACACCATCCAAGTGAGGAAGGGGACAGTTAGAAGACTTGGCAATAAAAACCATAAACTTGATTTTGGAGAGGTTGATCTCAAGATTCCTTAATCTGCAGAAGGAGTAGAATGCCTCCAGTGGATACCCGACAATGATTTTGATAAGAGAAGGGTGTCATCAGCGAACATCAGGGCTGGTATCTTGCGGCCTGCCAGGGCGGGTGAATCTAAATCCCTAGCACCCAATAGAAGTTCAATCAGGCCGTGAGGAAGAGGGAGAAGAACGTGGGAGCCAGCACGCACCCCTGCCTTACTCCCTCAACCACTGCAAATGGGGTTGAGAGCTCCCCATACCTCCCGTATCTCACCCGTGCAAAGGTACCTCGGTGCATACATTGGAAAAGGTGGCACAAATACACCGGGACACCCATCTCTGCTAGAATTAACCAAAGCTTATCCCTCTGGACCAGGTCGAATGCGGAACAAAGATCCACAAAGATCAAATACAAAATACCCGCCCCCAAAGATACCGTCTTCCAGTAAAGTAGGTGAAGTCTAAACAGTTAGTCAATAGTAGAGACCTTCACTCGAAAGCCTGCTTGGAGAGAGGTTAAGATGTGATGTTCATCCATCCAACACTGCAACCATGATAATAAAAGGCGGGGGAATAGTTTCTGGAGGACATCCATGAGGCTAATTGGGCGGTAGTTAGCCGGGTCCAGAGGGGAAGCCTTTTTGTGGATGGGGATGATTCAAGCCCTGTAATATGGCATTAAAGTACACCCAAATGTAGGGGACCCATACCTTTTGTTCACTCAGGTATAAGTCTCCGGGGATCCTGTCCAGGCCCGGTGCTTTCCCAGAAGACAAACTTTTAAGGGCCGTCTGAATTTCAAGTATGGTACACGGTGGACAATCGAGGCCCATTGTATCCGGGAACATTAGATCAACAGTATTCTTTAGGGGGCCTGGCTCTACTAGGGGTGCAGGATCACTAAGGGAATAGAGGGGTCTAAAATGAGCTAGCCAAACCTCCTCGCCTAAGTTAGGGGTAATATCTGACGACCCTTCTGCTGTCCCTGATCTCACTAGATTCCAAAAGGCCCTATAATCACGACCGTCCAGGGCTACTTTTAGACTTTCCAACCTTGAGGCCTCCCATTCCGCCCTGGCCTCTGTGATCATTCTTTTATAGATTTGCCTTGCCAGTCTAATACTTGACACAGACCCAGATTTTACTTATTTTAAAAGGGTTTGTTTAGACGAGCTGAAATTTTTATTATACCAGTAGGCGTGGTTTGGTACCCCTGGCCGCACGTTATTGGTGGTATAAAAGTAATCTGCTAGAGAGGAAAAGAGCCTATTATGTAAATGCTGTAACTCCTGGGCGTAAGATGAGTCACAATTAGAGCCCACAAGATCACTAACCTCTGCTAAAAAGCAGGCAACAGAGTCAAATAGCCCAACTTGACTGCGGCTTGCGCGACCGTTGCCCACCTAATGCGTCTGCCACCCGCCACAGTTACTAAATTGGAATTGGTATCAGTCACTGATAACCCCACATCATTAGGTTGTCCCAATGTACCGTTTAATACTAGAGACAAGAGGTAGTGGTGACTATCTACTCTAGGGGTAACGGTGAATGCTCTTGTTTGGGCCCAATATTCCACATTAACCAAGATGTAGTCAATGGTCATGCATTTCCCTGGTCTATTGAAGGTACTTGAGCTGGGAATGTCGGGAAGCAATCTACCATTGCAGGCCCTAAGAGAGTGGGTTACTACTAGATCACTAATCAGGAGCGCCAGAGGCGATATACGTTTAACCGGATACATAGAGCACTCCAGAAAGGGCTAACTGGAGTCCTCATCTAAGGTTACAGAAGGGATCCTGGCAAACGGTTCAAAGTGGCAATTAAAATCACCCCCAATAATTTTGGGGGTTCGAGATGGATATAGGAAAAGAAGTTCCTCAAGGGCCTCTAGCACAGATACAGCTAGTTGATACGGTGTCAGGCGTAAATATATGTTGATCACTACCAACGATGAACCAGCTATTCGAGCAATGACAGCACCCCTCCCTTTAGCGCCTTGAGAGGCTATTCGAGGAATGACAGCAACCCCTCCCTTTAGCGCCTTGAGACCCCCACGGGTGAGTAGCACGCTCTATAAATGTATTGATTGATCCAAAAATGTAAGCACATTACACAAATTGTCTGGAGAATGGGAGTCGATTACCTTAAATGAACACCCCAGATGTGAAGCCACCCATGTGCACAGCCCACCCAAACGTCTACCCCTAGGACCCTGCACAGCTGGGGAGTGGAAAGTCGCGTAGCCCACCCTAGCAGGGGCAGACAATGACCAGGTCTCTTGAAACAAGCACAGGCCATGCCTGTCCATCAGTTCTCCCCATTCTGGGTTATCCAGCTTGGAGCCTATCCCTGCTATATTCCAGGACCTGATTAGAGATCTACGTATCACAGCTCCATCTGTGGTGGACATAATAGAATGGCACTCATTGGGGGAAGGAGGACCTATGTGAGTGAAGTAGTCCAGCTCCCTTCTGATACCTCTCTGACTACTGGTTGGGTTTGGAGGAGATGTTACCAGACCCACCACCTGATTCCTAGAGGCAGACACCGATAACCCCCCTCGTTTCTCACACCCATCTCCGAATTCCTCGAAATTGAAATTGGGACCATCTCAAGAGCCCCTGTAAAGGGGATAGTCAATCTACATTGCCCAGAACAGTGTAGTTGTTGGCTACGGGTATATTATATTCCAGCTCCTGTCTATCCTTGTAAAAGTAGAATTGGGCAGGCCCCCCTAGGTCTGATGCATGTGAGTAAAAATACCCCAAATGGAGGTGTTGATTGACCCCACATTATAGGGACCTCTGTACTCTAAGATGTGGGCAACCACGCCGGGGTCCCTAAAATTGACAATTATACAAACCCCCCTGATGTCTTTAGGTCTAGTCCCTAGCCAACTGACTCTTCTTGCGAACAAGATTTCCCTCTGGCCTGCACCCATTAAAGGTCTAAATCTATTGAGCCAGAAGATGATTTTGTTCTTCAACTCTGGGAAAGATTCCCCTCGTTTACCACCCAGCAAAGGAACTCCTGATAGAACCACCACATAAGGAGATGCTTTGGGTGGAAGCTGGGGGCAGGGAGGGGGATTTTGGATTACATTTTCAGTCGATTTTATAGTGGTGTTGTACAGAGCCTGACCGCTGTACACCAGAGGCTTTAACACTAAGCAATGGAGCTCGGGAAAACGCACTAGATGTATCTTGAAGCACAGTAGATAAGGTAGCTGGACCAGGTACAACCGTGGTGGAGATAGAGGTAGTTGTCTGCGTATTCAAAGGGACCAGACACTGTGCTTGATTGTCGAACGCCTGTACTAGAGGTAGAGTTTTTAGCTGCCTGCTTGGTTTTACCATCGGCCGGCTTTGTGGCATTGTTCCCTGCTGAAGTAGGTTGTTGTACGCCCTATACGCCTTTATTATTTATCAATGAGACTAGCTTATCAATTCTACATAACAAGGTTTTAAAATGAGAATTGAGAAGCTGTTCCATTTGCGCCCGGAAGTCTATAAGTAGGTGGGTAGCCCAGACCGGTGGTGCTAGAGAGGTAAAGACTGGGCCTGGGTCGGGCGATGGGTGATCAGGTGTAGGTACAGCTCTTTTAGGTATTTTTTAGCAGGCTTCGGGTTCTTGGATTTACAATGAGGTTTATGTGCCTTTTTACATACCTCAGGGGCCGGGGAAGTTACAGGAGTACTGGAAACACTTTCAACTGGTACAATCTGAGCACATGGCAGATCGACAAAAGAGGACATTAATAGTGAGTCGGGAGAGTTAACCGTAGCCAAGGAAAAATCCCCAGTAGGCAACGGGGGGATGGCGGGGGTGAGAGAAAGACGTCTTTTGGTGTTCTCTATAGCTGACGCCACTACCCCAATTGTCTTTTGTAGCATCTTATCAATAGCTGTTAGGCTTGGCAAAGGTTGTATTGTTGCCGCTTTTTGCCTTGTCACAGGACCAGGGATTGGGGGATTTGATTTGCCCATTATGCTCTGAGTAAATTACCAAATCTATTTTATATTTCAAACACTCAGGTCTATTTAAAAACAATAAAAGATAATAAAATAGTCAGGCCTATTATAAAATTCTATGGACAAGAACAAAGACCAAACACTATAAGGCCTAGCTTAGACTGACTAAAGTGGACAGAGTTACCACAACAAATAAGGAAGAAATTAAAGGGGTCCCAGTGTTCGCTGTGCCAAATGGAGTGACCCGACAATAATAACTAATTGTACTCCTACTACTGCAGGTGCAGTCTGGACTTACTTAATCGGAGTCACTCCCAACAGATTGAGTTGGTGTTGGTCTGTTGGACATCACATACACGTACCACACCATGATGATGATGACCATACTATCTTTGCACGCATTCAGTCCGTTGGATCTCAGATGATTGATGGAATGCGTTTCAGGAAGTGGCATAAAAGGTAAACACACCCAATCAACAAGAACCACAGCAGACCTAGGCTACATGTCTGTGCAATGGTGGAGTCGAATAGTGGTATGATGACTGACAGTGGCGCATTGATTTAGTCACTTGATTTTTTGAAAATGCTAGGTTGCTGTATATGCCTTTTGTCTGGCTCTGTCAAAAATTAAGGTAAATGGAGTTTGGGTCACGGCCCAGTTCCGTGGGCATGTTCTGTGCTGGCTCCTGTCCTGTTGTTCTTGTAGATTAATGCTGTGTAAATAGTAGAGTAGACACAATGTATCCAAGCCGCCTCAGTCTGAAAGTCTTCTCGCTCAAGAGTCTTGTCTTTCGCACTACACAGTAATTGATGCTTTTTTTAAATCCATTTATTTTTCAATACCCCTTTTGTTTTTCCATCAACACTTACAGACCGGCCTTCTACCCAGTGGTATTTAACTTGGAGCAACAACTCACACTTACCTTACCAATCCTCATTAGCCAGACAGTGGCACCCAAGAATGATGTGCAGAGTGTCCATGGAAGGGAGGACCAAGATGAATGACGAGATACAACTACACATTTGGACCTGGATAATACAGTAACTTTAGTACCATATTCGTCTTTTTAATAATTTGATTCCTTTTTTCTCTTCATTCATTTTACGACTGTGTGACTTTGTTTGCTAATTGCTCCCTACAACTATTTTTAAATTTTCTTTGCTAGCTTTCTGCCCGGTACAGCAGGTAATAAGGGTTTCTATGAGGGCATACAGCCAAGGCAAATTTCATATAATACTACTTCCCTGTACTGTCTAATTGTGTAGTAGTAGTTAAGTACTACTCATTAACCATCATGTTATCTTCATCATGCATGCATTTCCTTTTTCTACCTTTATAGATTTATTGGATAGTGGATCATCGTCGTCTTAAAATATTGTTTTGCTTTGTCAAACCTTTCCCCAAACCTGCCTTTCCATCCATTTATCAAACCCTAACCCTCTTCCCCCGGGCTGTGTGATTTAATATTGAGGTGTGATGTGACTACATTAAATCTACACCAACAATTGATCACACGCTTGCTGGGGCAGATGCGGCAAAAGCAACACTAATTAAATGTCAACCAGGCAGGGAGAGGATCTTCTTCTGCTTGCCCACCCATTCTCAGTGTATGTACACGCCAATTAATTTTCCAAAGGGACCCACCGAATACATCATAATGAATTGCCGGCATTGATTGGATTTACAGCATTAAAGTTTACGAATTAGGATTGTGTTAAGTCACTCCTTCAACACAACTACCATTTAACTTCTTAGCTTCTTGTATTAGGCTGTCCCCGCCACCATTGTTTTCTTTTAGTTTAGCAGTAAGCAGCATGGGCGAATTTTGCAAATCTGGCGTTCGCGAATTTGCATTTTTTTTTGTGTTCACAAGGGATTCTGCCAGTTTGCGAGGGTTTTGTACCAGTTCGCAATTGCGAACTTACTTGTCGGCTCGCAAGGGTCGCGACTATGTTGTTTCTACGTCTGGTTCATCATCACACGTTCCCAGCACCCTCTGTTTCACCACTGCCACCCTCTGTTTCACCCATGCCACCCTCTGGTACATCAATGCCACCCTCTTGTTCATCATCACTGTAGATTATGGGGTGAAAAGCAAGCACACCTGCCCTGCTTCAACTGACATGAATTAATTTGGGGTTGATTTATTAATGTGTCACTGTTTTAAAATTCCAGTCTGGCACCTGCTTCCTTATCTGTAATTTGCTTTCTGTTGCAGTGCAATTTTTTTTCCAGGACCTTTGTGGCCTACTTGTAGCTATTCTATGAGCCTGCTGTGAGGGTCAGAGCAGGGTCATAGAATTGTTGCAACTAGCAACTGAACACTGGGGGGGCCCAGTCAGGAAGCACTACAGGGAATGGTTACTATTACTAATGATGAGTTTGAACTTTTGCACCTGTTGAGTGCTTTCTGTTTTGCAAAACTCGTTTTTCTGCAGAACAGCAACTGTAATGCCCCAAACAAACATATGCAACTGAACTCTGGAGGGGCCCCTCAGGAAGTACTACAGGGAATGGTTACTAATGATGAGTGAACTTTTGCACCTGCTGAGTGCTTTCAGTTTTGCAAAACTCGTTTTTCTGCGGAACAGCAACTGTAATGCCCCAAACAAAAATGTTGTGCGTACTGCATTCAGAATGCATAGTTAACCACCCCCCCACCCTGCCCCTCCCACTCCCCACATCAAAACCCTCCAGCACTCTCACCACCTAACGCTAATGCATAAGGTTCTTTGTTCACTGATTGTGTAACCAACAGTAAGGCCACCCTCTGCAGGCTGGCTGAGCTGACACAATAGAAAAAAATTAACATAAGTAGGAAGTGGTCCTTGGAGTCAGAGGAAGGCGCTTGATAATATATGTGCTTGCAAACTACTGAGTCGTCAACTGTATTCTGAAATGAAATCCTACTTTTATATAATATATGATCCTCTGATTTGCTACTCTGCCGCAGTTTCTTTTACATTATTGTGAAAGTAAAACTCATCTGCATCCAGTGACAGTCTCCACCTATGATGAATACATCCAGGGGGCATCCATCCATAAAAAGTAAATGTCTATCATTCTTTTGTTATATGTATCGCTTAACAAACCTTAGCTGGTTTCACTTTCACCAACAACCACCCATGCATCCACTCCTTCCTTCCTTGCCTTGGCTTTGGGTTTGACACAAACACCGCTGATGATTCTTGCTATCCACTATCCACCCATATTGTGTCTCCCACCCAGGCAGGCATCTTCTTTCACCTTCCACCCATCCGTCAACAACTCATGCATCTGATTCCTGTCAGCCACCTGCATACTGATTCCAAAGTATCCTTCTATGCTAGTTGTATTACATCTCTTTCGTCCTTCCTCCTTCCACCCTAGTTCTTTCTCTTTTTGTTCAACACATCCATCAAGGTCATCTGATCTGACTTTTAGTCTTCTCCATAACTTTCACAGCTGAGTTGGAGTCTGATAGAAGAGGCCTTTGTTTACTCAACTCAAGCTGGTAATACTATTGCTAATGCATTGGTGATGCTAAGTAAAGGGTGTCTTCTTCAATCATTGTATATTGTTCAGTACAACTTCAAGTTCATACTTACTTAATAAGTCTCACAGTACAGTGAGTGAAGTGTTCCCCTTCCAGCTAGAAATACCAATAAGAAATGAATATAACTTACCAACGCCCACCTCTGCTGTTTCCTCCCCCACTGGTGCTCCTGCAGGTGCCGCATCTATTGCCCCCTTCTGAATGGCAGCATTCGCATTGCCGATGGCCCCGCCGGCACTAGTGGTTGGTACTGGTTGTGCACCTATAAAAAAAGTACACATTTTTAGATGCCTGTACACCTCCCCCTATTTTACTTGTTTTCACCAGGAAGGAAGATTGAAAAAACAATTAAAGTACAACATAAACCATCACTAGTCCAAATTGCGAACTACAGTAGAGTCAGTAGACAGACATTAGTAGTATTATTATTTGGGGCCAGATGTAGGTGGCCATTTACCGACCGGTACCGGCCGAATTCGGCCGTTACCGACCGGTAAATGGTCATTCCTGATGTAGGTGGCCTATTTTACTGATTCGGTAAATTTACCGAATCGGTAAAATACAGAATCGGTATTTTTACCGATTCGGTAACTTCCATATGTAGGTGGGACTCTTCTGAGTCCCAAAGGCCAGTCAGATTTGGTATTTTACTACCCAATCCTATTGGGTGGTAAAATACCGAATACAGGTGTGCATGCACATCTGTGCATGCACACCTGTGCATGCACACCTGTGCAATGTGACACACAGACATGCCCTTAGGGCATGTCTGTGTGCCACATGGCACACAAGTCCGGAATTGCGGTGCCAGAGGGTGTCAAAGTGACACCCCCTGCACCCTTGCAAAAATCGGAATTTCCGATTCGGTATTCCACATTGATTCCTATGGGCTTCAAGGCCCATAGGAATCAATGGGGGATACCGATTCGGTATTTACAGAATCTGTAAATACCGAATCTTACCGATTCGGTATTTACCGATTCTGATTTACCTACATTTCCCCCCCTCTCATTTACCACTTCTTAAATACCGAATCGGTATGATTCGGTATTTAAGAAGTGGTAAATTAGAATTACCTACATCGGGCCCCTGGTGCATAAGGTCATCTCATCTCTACTCCCACTCTTGTCTTTGGAAAGTTAGCCTGAGCCATGTAACCATTTTAGATTAATGTCTACTCTTTTGCACATGTTACCTCGCAGCTTGTTACGCAGTAAGACACCTTTGAGGCCACATGAATGTTGCATACAAGTGTAACTTCCATATGTAGGTGGGACTCTTCTGAGTCCCAAAGGCCAGTCAGATTCGGTATTTTACCACCCAATCCTATTGGGTTGTAAAATACCGAATACAGGTGTGCATGCACATCTGTGCATGCACACCTGTAGGGCTTAGGGCATGTCTGTGTGCCACATGGCACACAAGTCCGGAATTGCGGTGCCAGAGGGTGTCAAAGTGACACCCCCTGCACCCTTGCAAAAATCGGAATTTCCGATTCGGTATTCCACATTGATTCCTATGGGCTTCAAGGCCCATAGGAATCAATGGGGGATACCGATTCGGTATTTACAGAATCGGTAAATACCAAATCTTACCGATTCGGTATTTACCGATTCTGATTTACCTACATTTCCCCCCCTCTCATTTACCACTTCTTAAATTCCGAATCGGTATGATTCGGTATTTAAGAAGTGGTAAATTAGAATTACCTACATCGGGCCCCTGGTGCATAGGGTCATCTCATCTCTACTCCCACTCTTGTCTTTGGAAAGTTAGCCTGAGCCATGTAACCATTTTAGATTAATGTCTACTCTTTTGCACATGTTACCTCGCAGCTTGTTACGCAGTAAGACACCTTTGAGGCCACATGAATGTTGCATACAAGTGAAGAGGTTGAAAAACAAGACACTTTTTTTATGGAGTTCGGTTAGTCCCAATTGCTTAGCCATAATGTTACACTTTTTGGCATGACTGCAAAACGCTTGCATAATTGTATTATACTGTCTAACGTGCCCCATTTTTCTAATGATAGGCAGAAGATTCCCTTCTTCGAACCAGAGATTTGCAGAGCTTACGAAAGAAGCATGTAACCAGTATACGTTCAACGGTGAGGGGTCTCCCAGTATTCACACAGATCTCTATCATGCAATAGTTGTACAAATGTTTAGTTTTAATCTTCTTTATTTTGCATGTTGGAGCTAGATTTAATTTCATGGAACTACTTACAAAGCTTGTTATTATTTTAAATAAATAAACCTTTTGAACTTGCACATAGACTCTGTGGTATATTTGGTGTGGTGTTGTGGACTTACAGGAGTAAGTGAGCGAAAGAGTGTTATGTTCTGGGTTGTGTAATAAAATCATTGGGTATCTTTGTGTGGGGGTTCGGGACATAATGACTAATGAGACACTATAGCTAATCGGTCAGTGAATTTTGGGTTCTGAGTTCTGACTGAGGTGTAAGTAAGGTCCAACCTCCCATCACCAACATCCTATTTTCTTGTGCATAGTTCTGTATGTGGCTGTGCAGAATACCCACAACAATAGTAGTATGTACTACTATCCTAACACAAAATACTAGACACACATCTGGTAGCGCATTTTGTTGGTGGGAAATGTCAAAGCATAAAGATTAAAGAGGACAACACAAAGGACAGGAGTGGACCCAGTGGCTACAGCTATTGTTCTATCACAGCTTTATTCAAAAGAAAACCTTAACTAAACAGTGGCCAACAGGGCAAGCTTAGCTACAGACAGTCTAATAGTAGTAGTACAGAGAGTCATAGCAGAGGCAGTTTGAAGGAACTGAAAGGCAGGGATAACCAACATTTGGAAAACAGATAATGAAGATAAAAGAAGCTTTTGTTAAAAATTGAATTAAGAAGCATAATTTATAGTTTGGAAAAAAAAGGTACGTTAAAATTTAAGGAAATATAATTGTTAATAATATAAGCACTTTAGGCCTTACTGGGGCCAGCAGCAGGATCCTCGGTAGAGGAGCGCTCCTCTGATGGTTGTCCTGCTGACACGGACCCTGTCTTCTTGCCCCTGGGTGCTGATCATGTAAGAAATATTAAAGATAGAGAGAAACATTGCGTGCTGTGAAACAAATAAATCATTAAAAAAACGCTCAAACGTTTTAGGAAACAACAATTGCAATAAAATTAACCTGTCTAAACGACTACTGGCTTGCAGGATTCACAGACCGTCTACTTATATGAACACTAATCATATGTTCCATAATCATTCTGATTGCAGAATGCTAACAAAACCAGTACCACCTGACCTACACCACCTATACTAGACGGGCCAATTGTCCAGTAAGTCTGCATTTCCATTTTATTTTTGCCAGCAAAAATGCATAGAAGAGATGGAGGACACATGCATAAATTTGTGCATACACCAAATTGATGGTTGGTTGCGTCGTAGGTTGTTCTGCTACTGACTGACAATGCTATTGCTAAGCCTACTACTCACTAAACAAACTACAAAAAGGTTATATGGAGGACTGGGGTTTAGAAGCATTCAGTGAGAGAGGAGGCGTCACGCAACCTATTATCCATCCACCATTATTTCACTGAAGGACAATGGAAGGACTAGAATCTAGCAATAGCATTACCTAACTTCAGTTCTCTAAAGTAAACTCTAACATCATTAAACAGCCCAAGCTAGCGCAAAGTTACAAACAAGTAAGAGAAGTGCCGAGCAGCACATGTGTCATACAATCATAGAAGATTTTGAAACAGAATTGACCCGCAATGTAACTAAGCGCACCAGTAATATTGTTATTTGTCTAAGAATTATACACAATACTTATACTACTATATATTACTAGCTACTCACCAAGCCCCACCACCTCGACACCTGGCAGGTCCAACAAGTCCTGCTCCCGGTCCAGGTTGTCTGACCACCGGTGCGCCAGCTGGTTGTGGGTGCGCCGGATCCCCGAGCAGCGAAACACTGCTCGGTGCACCTTCCCACACCGGCGGTGATAATCCTGGGTAAGGTAAACCTGGCCTACCGCCTGCTGCCAAGGTCAAGGGGAGGTGGCGCTGGATGAAAAAAACCAGGGCGGCCACCTCTGCCTCTCCAAAAACTTGTCGGGCCTGCAACCCTGCAGGGCGCATTCTGCCACAAGGCAGCCGGCTCTTGGGCGCAGGCGCCTTGCCCTTGGAGCCAGTACTGCTGCCCTTGGCCATGGTTCTGGGGTGGAGGCAGGAAAGAAAAGAAGGAAAAAAGTTGGGGGAAGAAGTAGGAGTTTGAATAAAGAAGTAAAATAAAACAGTAGAAAAGTAACAAAAACACAGTGAAAGTAGAAATAAATCACAAAATATAAACTTAGGGACAGAGAGACAGAGATGATAAATAAAAGAAGTGAGAAAAACTGTGAAAATAAGTAAAGATTGCAAATATTAAAAGTGGATAGAAAACTAGGCCCAGAACCATAGCATAGAGTGAAAAACAAGATGGCAGCGCCCGTCACGACCATGTGGGTAAGTTTGCGCGTTATTTCTCGCTAACACGCACTTGTTGTCATGAACAAGTACATAGCGTTCCTGAACATGACATGCACAACGCGAACACGTTATACGTGACCCAGAACAGGAAATAAGGCAATGCGAGCGGGCGGGACAATTGAAAAAACAGATGGCCGCGCCCATAGGCGACCGCATGGGTAAGTGCGCGAGCTACGATCCCCCGAGCACGCAGACAGCTCCCCGAACACGCACAATGCGCTCCCGAATTAGAAAAACGCATCGCGAACAGGTCTGACAAGCAACTACGCACGCTTGCGAAGCTCGCATAGTACGAGAACGTCTTTGCGTAGCTTCACGCAGCGCGACTACATATACTACTCCCACCTAATCATTTCCAACATGAGGTAGTTGTCGACTTCATCAAACAGGACGGCGAGTCGATCCATAAGCAGGTCCAGACAGATGTGCTGCATCCACCCCCTTTCACAAATTAGCAATACAGCCCAATAGTGGAGCGGTTCAATGTGGTCACTACACACAAGGATTTGTGCAATCTCCCAAGTCCAGCTGCCAGCATGTATGCCAAGTATCAAGGCATCCCATAAACGGGTATCACAGTGACACGGACACACTTAGATAGATAGTGGAACTGGCTAAGGGCACATGTACCCGGACACTTTTTATTACCAGGGTCACATGTCCAGTGATGCCAGTGCTGGGTGGGTGTGGGGTGAGTGTAAAGCAGCCCTCAGGTAGTGGTTGGTGATGGCAACAACTAGAACAGTGATCATCGGATCACACACAAAAGATTCAAGGGGACGCTTGTGTATATTGCCGCATTCTTCTAACCTGTGACTCTGCCCGGACCCGTGGGTGTAGTAGAGACCCGTGGGGGTTTTTGCAACTAGTGGATTGCTGTGGGTCGACGCCTAGCTGCACCCGCGTCGTGCTGCTTGGAGGCAGTGCAGCAGCCGAGGGGTGCCACAGAGAATGAACATCGTGCAGCAGGGACTCACTCTCCCAAGAGTCCCTGCTCGGCCGTGATCACCTGGCCTGCGCACCTGTGAACCCCGCCCCCGGACCGGCAAGCCAGTGAAAAGGGCTGCCTACCCTGGAGAACTTGGGACGCTTGTGAATATTGCCGCATTCTACTGACCTGTGACTCTGCCCAGACCCGTGGATTTAGTAGAGACCCGTCGGGGTTGTTGCAACTAGTGGATTGCTGTGGGTCGACTCCTAGCCGCACCCACTCCGCGGGTGCCGCGTCGTGCTGCTTGGAGGCAGTGCAGCAGCCGAGGGGTGCCACAGGGAAGGAACATCGCGCAGCAGGGACTCACTCTCCCAAGAGTCCCTGCTCGGCCGTGATCACCTGGCCTGCGCACCTGTGAGCCCCACCCCCAGACCGCCATGTCTCCTATTTGTTGAGTCCACACAACGCCAAGTGGGACGCACCGGGAAAAGCCCGGGACAAGGGCGGGCCGTCTACGGCCGTCCAAGACCGGACGAGGCTGGGCTGGGCCCCCCCTCTTTAGCTGTATTTTACTAACTATCATTTTTGCCCACCAAGGACTGATAATTGTCTAGGTATTGTGTATTGCCTTGTATAAATTAGTTACCCTGAGTTATGGCGGACCAACCGCCCAAGGGGGGTAATGCGTCGGCTAAACCCAGTGTAGGAAGTATTATGGGGACACTTGATAACTATATTACACGGGTCTCAGTAGCAGTGGACCAGCAACTTCATGCTGTCGAGAAAAGATTGTCCACAGAGGTATTCTCTAAGCGGTCTTCCCTGGGCCCTATTCAGCTTTGCACCACTCCTAAGAATCGCATTAGTCAACAGCTTAGTGATTTAGGCCTTCCCGACACAAGTATTGAATTAGATTCCCTGGACATTATATTAGAGGGTAATACTTCTAGTAATTCTGCAGTTATACACATAGAGAACCCCGATCTGTCAGATAACTTTACAAACACCTCATCACCTACTCCAACTCCGGTTTGTGTTATGAATGCTCCATCACCAACACGTAGCAGGACAGTAGGGAAAAGGAAAAGGAGCAGTGGTGGCCCTATATGTAAGAGACCTAAGACTCTAAACACAACTAAAACAAGAGCAAAACCTATAGGTAAGGGGAATCACACAAAGACTGTAAACCACCACATCTGGTACCAATGGTAAAACATACTCCTGCGGATACTCCTGCGGATACTCCTGCGGATCATGGGGACGGGGCTTTTTTGGGTCAGGTAGAGCATTTGATTAGATCTTTTATACTCCCTGTTATGGAAAGACTGAGAGTAGTCACAGTTAGTCTAGATAAACTGGAAGCAGAGGTTAAGGAGAATTCTAGACTATTACTCTCATTGACAGGTGAATTTGGGAAGGGGCCTGGTAAAGAAATAAACATCCCCACATGCCTAATTAGTAGTGGTGCACAAGGACCCGCTATACCTAAACCTTTGGGGGATAATATGATAGATTCGGTCCCAAAGGCAACTGATGAAATGAATAATTTGCCACTACTGAAACAAACAACTTAGCTAGTAGCGGCCCTCTCCTTGTGAGTACAGGGAGTAATATGGGGTTCTCGTGTCCAAACCAGGGGTCTAGCACTGTGACATCTAGCCGCCCTCCTGTGCAGCAGAATCTTGTAAAAACGGGTTTGGACACAGGTATCCAGATTAGACTAGACCTACCTCCCCAAAGTGCTCTCTTGGTGGTGATTATGGCTAATGTCCCCCCTCTTCGCGCTGGCCAACAAGAGGACTACCAGCAACTAAAGTCTAAGGTAACACACTGGCTTGCAAAGAACTTGATAGATGGGGTGTGGGCAGGCCGGAACATATTAATGGCCCGAAGAGTGGCATGGGTGGGCCGCCCAGCTAATAACAGAGAGGGTGACTGTATAGTCATAAACTTTGATAACCCAATCTCGGTCAGAAGGATTCTATAGGCATCAGAGCAAATCTCACTTAAAGGGGGGAAGGACATTGAAATTTTACCGCTTGGGTACTTTTATAGATCCGGTGTACTGGATGGATATGTTTCAAAAACCTTTCCGAGAAGGAACTTCAACTGAGTACATCTTGGGACGCGGCAGAGGAGGTGGGATCCAAACCAAATGTTACCAAGAAGTCCCTGGTCAGTGGCAGATGCAGAGGGCTGGGGTGTAAGCCAATGTAGAAACACCTATAATGTTCAACCAGGACCAAATTATTTCCATGACAACAGATTTAATGTTCTGTCGGGGCTCAATGACTGTGATTGACTTGGGTTGGAGCAGCTTGCCCGTAACATCGACCATGATCCTACCACCCGACATGATAGTATTTGCAGGGGGGAGGCTAAGATGGTTGTGGAGCTTGGCTCTGTAGGCAGCATAGGTCTAACTCCAGCCACAGGTGTGCCAATTCCTCTGTTAGCTCTAGACAGGGCAGCCTCTATCACAGGTGGGGAAGGAGCAGGTAGTTTAATGTCATGGACTATTGCGGGTTTGCGCCAAAAACAGGAGTCGCAGGATTGGGTTAACTTTGTCACTGGTTTTGATATATGTTTATTCCAGGAGACATGTTTGTGTGAATCTTTGTTCCTCCAGGGCTATTTGAACTATTCTATACCTGCTACTAAGGACCCCAAGGGGAGACCAATGGGAGGCCTGACGATCTGGATCCGGCAAAGTCTGGGTTTCAACATAAGAGTTATAGAGACTGGGAGCAAGGATATTCAACTTCTAAACATGGATCTGGGTCCGCTAGGGCGCATTGACTTCTATAATGTATATGCCAGGGGTTGCAAGGGAGGAAAGTCAGAAGTTCTAGCTTCTTTGGCAGTTCTCCTAGAGGCACATTCCCTGGCTAACAACATCATAATTGCAGGTGACTTCAACCGCACTTTTTAACCGCTAGACATAGGTGAAGATCGTATGGGGTCCGAAGAGGATAGGCATTGGGGTGTTCCTCCTCTTGATTTGGACCCAGTAAAACGCTGGTCTGACGATGTCATTTCCCTAAATGCCATTTGTCTAGAAAGGGGCCTCCGTGCGTTGAATGGGAGAACCAAGAGTGATAGGGAGGGGGTTTGTACTTTCGACAATGGTAGGAGCAAGAGTAGGATAGACTACGTTATGTGCAGTTTGGAAATGTGGAAGCAGGTTAATGACATGGAGGTCACGCATAGGTTGGAAAGTGACCACAACCCATTGTGCATCTGTCATAGATGGTGGCCCTTGCCCAAAGTGAATGCTCGTATAGAGTGGACTGGTCTCCCCTTACCGGCTCTTACCAATGATACACGCCGGTTAAAATGGCCTTGTGTACTGGCTAACCAGGATTCTATGGCTAGCATAAATATGGAGGTGGATAGAGCAATAGAGGCCTTGGAGCGGGTTGCTAATATTAACCAGGGGCTGCAGGAAATGACAACGATCCACGACAATCTTTTTGCAACTATCAAGTCACATTTTCAGAGGGTAGCTAGGAATAACAGTAGGGCTCAAGTTAGAACTGCAAAGTGGTACAATGCAAAGTGCAGGGAGGCAAGGCTCGCTTTGGCCATTGCTATCAAGGCCAGGGAGCCGGCGGCAATTTGTGTTGCCAGAAGGAAATATAAAGATTGCAAAGCATCAGCAAAAAAGGAGTGGGACGAGATGCACTGGAAAGAGTTACTGAAAGCATGTGGCTCTAAGGACTCCAGGGTCTTTTGGAGTATTGTTAAATGGGGAAGGGGTGGTGAGCCAGATTCCCCGGATAACAATGTCCAGGAAGAAGACTGGGTTAAATATTTTAAACCTCAATATGCAGAAACTAACCCAGGCAGGGAGATGGATGGGTTTAAGGCTGTCTACCCCAAAGAAGAATTTTTTAACTTGAAGGAGGTGCTGTTGGCGCTAAGTGTAGTGTCCTCGGGCAGAGCTCCCGGCATGGATGGGGTCCCGGCAGACCTTTTTACTAATGATAGAGATAGATGGGGCAGATACATCCTTCTCCTTGCTAATGCAGTTGCTCAAGGTGCACCGGTACCGCTTAGTTGGAGGGGCGCAATTATTATTCCCATATTTAACAAGGGAGATAGGGGATTGCCTTGTAACTATAGGCCTATTAGCCTGATAGCAACCACCCAAAAGGTCATGGGAAGGATGGTGGTTAATAGGCTTATGGAATGGGTTGATGAGCATAATGCCTTATCACCCTTCCAAGCAGGATGGATCAGGTGTTTCGATTCACTCTGGTACGGTGGAAGACTGTGGTACTGGGCGGTGGCAGCCTGTACACTGCCTTTCTAGATTTGCGGGCTGCCTTCGACCTGGTGCCTAGGTCCAAGCTGTGGTTTGAATTTAGAAGCCTGGGTTTGCCCGATGACTTATTGACCTTGGCCATGCGGTTGCATGAGGTGAACTTCGCCAGAATTCAGTGAGGCAAGCAGGGTGAGACTACTGATGATTTTCCAGTGGAACGGGGTGTGAGACAAGGGTGTGCGATGGCCCCTTTGCTCTTTTCATTGTTCATTAATGGGGTAGTAGCAGGAATGCTATCCGCTAATGTGGACGCACCCTCGTTGGCGGGCATCAAGATTCCGATCTTGATGTTCGCCGATGACACACTGATTTTGTCTGAGACTCCCAGTGGTCTGCAAAGTGCCCTCTGCATTTTTAACAACTTCTGTAAAAATAATGGCCTGGAAGTCAATGTAGCAAAGACAGAACTTATGTTTTTCAACCCTCATCGTAGTGTTAGAGCCAAGCTGCATTTAAATCAAAGACCCTTAGACACAGTTAGAGCCTTTACCTATCTTGGCATATATATATAACTGAAGATCTAAGATGGGCTCAGCACATTGATCTGGCGGTTCTCAGGCATAGGCAAGTTACTGGAGTCCTTGGGCTTGAGCACAGAAAATCCCAGTCCAAACCTATTGCACCAGCTTTACAGGTGTACGAAGCAAAAGCGCTGGGGTCCGCACTGTATGGTGCAGAATTGTGGGGATTCGGTAACCTTAACTCGATGCAGATGTCTGAGAATAATTTTTTAGGACATTAGCAGGCCTCCCCAAAAGCATACCCTTACTCCCCGTTAGATTCGATTTGGGAAGGAAGGCAGTAAGTGATTTAGCCAGGTTGCGCCCGATTTTATACTGGAGGCGGCATTGGACTACGCCAGAACTAAAACACTATGTAGCGGGCTTTGTAGCAGTGATCAATGCTGATGTCTTTCATAAGATCCAATGGCTGAGTAAACTTAGAACATTGCTATGCATGCGTGGGCTGAAGCCGTTATGGGATACCCCTACAGAAACATCCTTCCCAAGCAAACAAGCAATTAAGGAGTTGTATTGGGCCTATGTGTTCGAGCAGGCATGGAGAAAATCGGATGCTGATTCTATGACGGGTCGTTTCCTGGAAGTCAAGCCCCTCCCTACACAAGAACTGTTCTGGGATACTATAACTAAGCCAAGGGACAGGAAACTCTTCTTTCAATTGAGGATAGGTGCCCTCCCTTTACGATCATTAACAGGGAGGTGGAGGGGCTTGTCCAACACTTCCTGCCCAGCCTGTGGTGCTACAAAGGAATCTATTGGGCACTTCTTGTTTTCCTGCAAATCCTATGCGGCCCCTCGGCGTATTTGGCTAGCACCTGCCTGCAAAAACTTAGGCACTCCCAGCAGCTTTGTAGCTATGAGAATTATTTGCACTAGTTCCTGTCTCCAACTAAGTGTAGCAACAGCCAAATTCTTGGGGTGGGCTTGGTCCATTAGGCAGCGTTCCATTTTTTAGGATACATCTAACCAAAGAATTTTAGAATTGTTTTATACTAATGTATTGGGTATTGTGTTTTTATTATCTCTTCTGGTTTTTTAACTGTTTGTATATTCCATGAGCTATGAATTTAAAAATGTTTTACATTATTTATGTATGTACATTCTTTTTTAAGAGAATTCTCGAATAAAGCCTCTTGAAATGATTCAATCATGAAGGGTCCATGACTTGAGCTGTACTGAGGTAAGGGCACCAGATTTGAAATCACACACAAAAGATTCAATCATAAAGGGTCTATGACTTGTGGTGCACTGAGGTAGGGGCACCGGATCTGAAATCACACACAAAGGATTCAATCACAGAGGGTCCATGACTTAACCTGCACTGAGGTAGGGATACAAGAGATGAGCGTGCTCATGTCCTGCTGCAGCTGCAGTGGGGTGTGGTACACCTGGGGTGTAGTACACCTACCTCTTCTTCATCATCATCATCCCAGGTCATCCCCACTCCCTGAGGTGACATTGTTGCATCCTCTGTCCACAGCAGGAAACTCAATCATAAAGGGTCCATGAGCTGTGGTGCACAGAGTTAGTGGTACCTAATGAGCTCAGTGTGTGCGCAGCCAGTGATGGTGGCGTATCCTTGCAGATCAGGATTGGATTTGATTTGTGTGAGCCCTGCTGACCAAAATGTAGGCTCGAGGCAGCGGTCAGCAAGGGCCCACAGGCACGTGGAGTTGACTTGAGCTGCACAGAATTGGTGGCACCTGATGAGCTTAGTGCGTGTGCAGCCAGCGATGATGCGTCGTCCGGGCGAGCCACACTGGATGCAATATCCGTTGCCTACTGGATTGCGCCTTAAATAAATCAAGACTCAATTTGAATTGGGGGACCTGCTGACCGCAGTGTAGGCCGAAGGCATTAGGCAGCACACACATGACTCCATGGTGCTGTGCCACTGGATGCGCTGGGCTCCTGTGTCGCGGAAGCCAGCAAACCTCTCAGGAGGCTAGCAGTCACAGCGGCGGACTCGTGGCAGGCTGAGGGGTGCCGCCCTGGCAGACACATTGGCCATCCCCGAATTGAACCACGCCCAGAGCCCCGGCCTATTTATTCACACTCCTACGTGGGACTGGCATACGCTGGACCAGCCCACTCCGCTTACGCTTACAGGGCGGGGATGACAAAGCTACATGACCGAGGCCTTTCCCACTGCCAGAGGTAACATGGTTGCATCCACTGTCCATAACACTACAAACACCAGCAGTATATACCCACATGGACTTGTCTGTGCTCTCTATAGTGAAGTCTGTCCAGCACATCACCGTCACACTTGGCATTGTGTACATTCTTATTCATGGGTGACTTGCCTCCTTCACACATATTTGGTTCCCACCTCTCCCCACATTCTGCAATTGTGTGGCTGGGGGCCATACCATTTTCAGAAGGTCAGCTGTCTTGTTATGCGCTGCCTCAGTGGTAGTCCAAAGGGTGGGAGTCTGGGAGGGGTGCTGGGGGTGGTGGTGGTGGGTGTTGTGGCCTTCTTGGGTCTCCGAGCTGCATGATCAGTAGCTCCATGACATATGTTAGTCTTCAGATGTGGCTCTATGCTGGGCTCCCTTCTATACTGCAGGTTGTCGTCCTGCTTAACACCAGGAAAATGCTGGACTGTTCGCATGAGGGACAGGGTCAGACTGGTTTGCATTTGGTCATGTCTGAACTGGGGTGGCAGAGTGGGCTAAAGAACGGTGATGGATTAAACCCAGATCTGGTGACTGGGTGTGAGTGTTTGATTGGTTCAGATGCTCCGTTCATCACCACCCCCTTTTGTAACACCAGTAAAAGGCAGGTGTTAAATCTCTGCTGCTAACACGCCTTATCGCCTGTTTTGGAATCGCATCGCAGATATGGCTGATCGTTGAGAATGTCGCAAAGTGATGTTTCTGTGTGATTTTGCACGGGAACGCCTACTCTGCAAATCATTAGCGTTAGTAGTTGCTCTCATCCGTGGCGATGTTTTTTATGGCAGCTATCGCTGGAAAACTGCTGATGTCAGCAGTTTGCACCAGCTTGAGAATGGGGCGATAAATCTATTGCCGCTTTTGCGGTGCTAAAGTGCTGATAAATTGGCAATAGGTCCTTGAGAATATGCCCCGTTGTCTTCCCACCTTAACCGCCGACACCATACCTTTATGCCGCTGCCTGCTCTCACTGCCTCGCTGCCGCTCCACCAGCCTCGCCTCGTACCGCATCACTCCGGTCCGCTTGCTCTGTCAACCAGCAGCCCTGCGTTCGACTGGTTCTGCAGACTCGTCCCTCGTTCTGATGTACACAACAGTCAAGGGTGGGACTAGAGAGGTTCTAATTGCAAGGGAGCTGCCAAACAAGCAAAAATTCACTTCGAAACTCTCTCCTAGCTAGCAGATGTGAGAGCTGTCTGTTCATCCATTTCTTACCCTGCTTTTCTGTCTCCTTCAATGGTATAAGCTGTGGCGCAAGGTGACAGAACATCTGAATGTTTCCCTGGAAGTGAATAAGGGTGTGGTAAGGTAAATCAGGACAGACTAAGTTGAAATAGGCCACGTCCAAATGTCATGTACCACGAGTATGGCGAAAGCATATGAAGAGCGTTAATGATGGTAACAATCCCTTTCCATGGGAAGGTAACTTTGATATTCAGCATTTTAATAATCTTTAGAGAAGATTGAAATAATCTGAGAATAATAGTCCGAAACTGTGCTTGGAATTCCTGAATTGGCACAAGGGTAACATCAATGGCCACAGGAATCTCAGATCTTAGGGATACCACCAGAAACTGAGATATCAGATTACCCATTTGAGAGTATCAACCTGTGCCCCTACTGCCCCTCCTCATTAATATTTATTTGCCCACTGAATCATGATATGTTACTAATATAATAGAAGAATAGGAAGAGGACATATTGGATGCTCTGAATTTTAAAGTTCCCACAGGTGTCACCAAGGGTGAACTGTCCTTTGGTAGGGAGACAAAATATCGAAATTTAAATATCGATGTACAATAATATTGATGTTTTAATTTCGATGGTATAGAATATCGATGTCCAAAATATCGACAGACAGAATATCGTTTTTATGGTATGTATGTTACAAATTTCGAAATTCTTAATATCGAAATTATGTTTAGTGTTATGTATTTTATTATGTTGTTTATATGTTTTTAAATATGTTATTAAATGTATGTTTGAAAATGAGTAATTTAGTTTACATTTTGCGTTTTATTATCAGAGCGGGTTGTGGGTTTATAGGGGAATAGGGTGGGAAGTAAGTTAATAATAATTAATTTATATATTTATTTAAATATTTGTAAATAATAATTAATTGGTAATTAATTAATATTAATTAGTTGATTAAATTAATTAGACTTAATGTGCTAATATATTAAATTTGTTGTTATTGTTGATTAATAATTAATTGGTAATTAATTAATATTAATTAGTTAATTACATTAATTAGAGTTATTGTGCAAATATATTGAATTTTTTGTTATTGGTAATTAATTAATAATAATTAGTTAATCACAATAATTAGGGTTAATGTGCTAATTTTTTTTAATATTATTAATTGATTAATTGATAATTATATTAATTGTGTTTTTTTGTATGTGTACTGTGTTGTGTGGTAAAGGGGGAGTAGTGTGTGAAGTAATTTTTACCCCCATGCTATCCAATGCTTTCCTTACTGTTGCACCCTCTGAAGTGGGAATTGTAATTTTTACCCCTACGCTATCCAACTCTTTCCCTACTGTTGACCCTCTGGAGTGGGAATAGTAATTTTTACCCTTACGCTATCCAACATTTTCCCTACTGTTGCACCCTCTGCAGTAGGAACAGTAATTTTTACCCCTACCCTATCCAATGCTTTCCCTACTGGTGCACCCTCTGGAGTGGGAATAATAATTTTAACCCCTATGCTATCCAACGCTTTCCCTACTGTTGCACCCTCTGGAGTGGGAATAGTAATTTTTACCCCTAGGCCCCCAACGGGTTCCCTACTGTTGCACCCTCTGGAGTGGGAATAGTAATTTTTACCCCTACGCTATCCAACGCTTTCCATACTGTTGCACTCTCTGGAGTGGGAATACAAATTTTTACCCCTACGCTATCCAACCCTTTCCCTACTGTTGCACCCTCTGGAGTGGGAATATTAATTTTTACCCCTACGCTATCCAACGCTTTCCCTACTGTTGCACCCTCTGGAGTGGGAATAGTAATTTTTACCCCCACGCTATACAACATTTTCCCTACTGTTGCACCCTCTGGAGTAGGAATAGTAATTTTTACCCCTACGCTATCCAACGCTTTCCCTACTGTTGCACCCTCTGGAGTGGAAATAGTAATTTTTACCCCTACGCTATCCAACGCTTTTCCTACTGTTGCACCCTCTGGAGTGGGAATAGTAATTTAAACCCCTACGCTATCCAACGCTTTCCCTACTGTTGCAACCTTTGGAGTGGGAATATTAATTTAAACCCCTACGCTATCCAACGCTTTCCCTACTGTTGCACCCTCTGGAGTGGGAAGTTATTTTAACCCCTACGCTATCCAACGCGTTCCCTACTGTTGCACCCTCTGGAGTGGGAATAGTAATTTAAACCCCTACGCTATCCAACGCTTTCCCTACTGTTGCACCCTCTGGAGTAGGAATAGTAATTTTTACCCCTAACCTATCCAATGCTTTCCCTACTGTTGCACCCTCTGGAGTGGGAATAGTAATTTTTACCCCTAGGCCCCCAACGCGTTCCCTACTGTTGCACCCTCTGGAGTGGGAATAGTACTTTTTACCCCTACGCTATCCAACGCTTTCCATACTGTTGCACTCTCTGGAGTGGGAATACAAATTTTTACCCCTACGCTATCCAACCCTTTCCCTACTGTTGCACCCTCTGGAGTGGGAATATTAATTTTTACCCCTACGCTATCCAACGCTTTCCCTACTGTTGCACCCTCTGGAGTGGGAATAGTAATTTTTACCCCCACGCTATACAACATTTTCCCTACTGTTGCACCCTCTGGAGTAGGAATAGTAATTTTTACCCCTACGCTATCCAACGCTTTCCCTACTGTTGCACCCTCTGGAGTGGAAATAGTAATTTTTACCCCTACGCTATCCAACGCTTTTCCTACTGTTGCACCCTCTGGAGTGGGAATAGTAATTTAAACCCCTACGCTATCCAACGCTTTGCCTACTGTTGCAACCTTTGGAGTGGGAATATTAATTTAAACCCCTACGCTATCCAACGCTTTCCCTACTGTTGCACCCTCTGGAGTGGGAAGTTATTTTAACCCCTACGCTATCCAACGCGTTCCCTACTGTTGCACCCTCTGGAGTGGGAATAGTAATTTAAACCCCTACGCTATCCAACGCTTTTCCTACTGTTGCAATATGTGGAGTAAGTATATATATTAATTTATATGTAGACTTTTTAATTTATTTTAAATGTATATGTATTACTTATTATTGTTTAAATATGTTTTAATGTTTTTATTTAATATGTGTAAAATTATATGTATTTTTAAATTATTTTTACATTATTAATAATACATTTAAAAAAACGATATTTTTAATTTTGATATTTTTGTACTACGATTTTTTTTCCGATATTTTTGTACTTACCTTTATAAAGATATAACTACGATATTTTTGATTTCGATATTTTTGTGTCGATATTTTTGTATGTAGATATTTTGTCTGTCGATATTATGTCAGACATTCCTGTCCTTTGCACCAGGGAATGGTGCAATGCCACCATGTGGGCACATGAGTGGTGTCCCGGTAGAGGCCATGCTGGACATGGCAAGCTGCAGCCTGTCTAACAGCAACGGGACAAGTGCCACGGAGAAATGAGAGGCTCATATGATTCCACGTTTACCACCCTTGATACTACCTCAATCCTTAGCTCGACCAATGTGAAAGATTTGTTCAAGGATATCCAGCACTTACACTGCAGGTATAGTCTGAGACCAAAAGCAGGACAAAAAGCCAGATACCCTGAGCATGGGCTGAAACCTGAAAGATGGGCCCAGTGCTTGGTGAAAAGAAGAGTGGTGACTTCAATGACCTTTTTTTGTGCGGAACCTGGCATCAACCTACCTTTATGAGCGGACCCATTCCCTGGAGAAGGGAGCCATGTCACTGTCCATGCTCTTAAGCCCCTATCTGACCTTCTGAATATCACTTGTCAGTTTCCCCAGATGCTGGACATTTTCCAGCGATTCAAATATGATGTGCAAACTGTCCCTAGAGGGTAAAAGTAGGAGTGGGTGAAACTTTTGGAATATAACTCCCTGGAATTCGGCAGAGTTCCATAAAAACTCTGTGAAATTATGTGAAGTTTTACCAATAGGATGGAAATATGCAGCCTGCACTGCTCGTACTGAAATTTAGTGCCAGTAGCACGAGCAGTGCGGGAAATCCGCACTGCACCATGCATTGTACAAGGCCACTCTGCCATTCGTGTTCATTTTGCTCGAGCCGCAGCAAATCTACTCGAACAGCATCCCTCTGACCACTAGGGGATGCCAAATCTCGCATTTTCCGGAACCTCTCAGGAGAAAGATTGTGCCATGCAGCGTAACGTGGAGTGACCAAAGTTCACTCAATTCCGAGGAAAAAAACTAAACATTCCACCCACCCCTAGTTATAATCCTCTCTGGGCTGACATGAAGCAATTGTTACAAGTTGTTATCAGTGGGGAGGTAAAAGACCCACCGGTAATCAAAGCCAACAGGCTACCGCAATTGTCTGCAAACAATTCCACACTGATCGCTGATCAAGTTGCCTTGTTGAATGCTGTTATTGTTTTGTCTCCTGCTAAAACTGATTGGACCAAGAAGACTTGCAAATAAAACAAAGGGGAAGCCCCGGCTGATTTCCTTGATTATTTGAAAGATGTTTTTAATCTCTATTCTGGTATTTTGAAGGGTGCTGGAACATTTTAAGAAGCAGTAGCAACTACTTTTGGTTTAGGGTTGTTACCTACTTACCGAAACAGTTGATAACTTTGGGGCATATTATCGAGGGGGTTTATCTCTGCTTTTTTGGCTTTAAAAGCCAAGAAAGCGGAGATAAAATTATCTCCCTATTACCTAGCTGTCGCTAATACCAGTTAGCGACAGCTAGTAGGAGATAGCGACCATCTTGGGCCCCACTTTGCATGTCAGTGATATTTATCACTAATGACATGCAAAGTGGGTGTGCCAAGATGTTAGCGACTGAAAACAGTCGCTAACATCGCTATCTCCTATTACCAACTTTTGGAGATATTCGCGCTAAGCGCGAATATCTCCAAAAGCTAACACCTGCCCTGAGCAGTTCTTAGCCATGTTATGCAATGGGAGGTGGATAACATGGCTAAGAGCATTAGCTTGGTAATGCATGAATATCGCTGACTTTTCAGCGATATTCATGCTTTGCGGCGATTTTTATCGCATTTGCGTTAAACCTTGGTAATACCAAGGTTTATTTGCGATACAAATCGCCGCAGCTCAGTGGTAAATTTTTGTCTCTAACCAAGCAATAGCGATAATTATCGCTATTGCTTGGTAATATGCCCCTTTGTGTACTGATTGGTAAAACTTAAATCTGTCTCAATTGGCTTCTGTAGCGATTCGCTGCATATATGTTCCAGGGCCTAAGAAAAAAACCACTGCATCTATACTAAAGCCATTACAAATGCAATCCTTCCAACAAGCAGTCTGAATGAGAGGAAATGGGGGAGTGGGAAGACATGGTGAGCACATAGGAAAGTGTAGCTAAGGAGGCAGGAGAGTAGGAAGGAATGAAGGACAGGTATGGGGAGCTTTGCTCTGCCTGCTAGCTTTTCTAATACATCTTTCACGCCTTCTTTTTCATACTGTATCTATTCTCTTTGGTCCAAAAACAGACCAGCACGCCTTTCTTATGAGTTCCACCTCTCCTGTGAGCCTGCGAGTCAGGAATTTGTGTGTAAACTAAACTCTAATGTGTCCTGTAGCAATAATAATGACTATTTCAATGTGCCATGGGCAAATGAAAATGTTGTATTAGCTGTGCATTTTAAATATTATTATTCCTCTAACACCCAGGATGCTGTGAGTTCCCACCTCAAACCTTATCTAAAGTTTGGAAGAAATTCCATCCTTTTTCTGGTCTCAACATGCTTGTTACGTCGGTTTCATTTTTACTGCTGAACTGGTCAAAATTGTGGTATTCCATTACCTCATGTTATTTGGAATCTCCCCATGTCACTCTGTAGAGTGTTAGGACTTTAGAATGTTTTCTCTTGACTGTTATCTGTTACTGGGCTTGGATGATGAAGACACCTCTTTGCAGCTGTGGTTGTTTAAGCTGTCCTTCTTATGAATAAATCCTGCTTGAACCTACTCAATGTGTAGCCTTCATTACTACACAATTATTGGCGACGTCGGGAGCAGTGATTTCCTCGAAGGCAGCGTTCACTCGCTTACTCTTCTTCCTATTTTTGGCTAAATTGGACTTTGCCTACCAAGAAGAACATTGTTTTCTGTTTCTCTACTGAGAGGATTCTCCATCATTCTGACAGATCCTGGACCATCATCATCCATCATTTGTCTCTTAAACGTGAGCCAGATCAAACGTGAGTCATTTTATTTATATTTGATTCTCTATTCCTTTACTTCTCGACCGCAATATCGAGCGGTGTCATGGAAATTTTGACAGTAAAGGTCCTGCTCACTTTACGTAAACTGTGTCTTTTCAATTGAAAGACTTTTCTCGAGCGCTTCTTGTGCAGCGCTGCTCGAGCGTTTTGCTGTTCATTAATTACATTTAAAAGTCTCACCTCGAGCACACCGCCTCTCGAGCGCCTTGCAGTTCGCTTACTTTCGAACTCACGAGGTTCTTCTCGAGCGTCCTGCATCCTCCTATACCGCCATTGTTTATGCGGACCTCATCTGACGCGTCACTGCGCACGTCATCGCGCATTGCCGACGCTCTCGGCGGCCATCTTGTGTAAGTTTGAAGCATTATCTTCGTGTCAGTTGAGACTTTAGCGTTTTACAGTTCCTTCTTAACGCTGACTGTCAAGTCTTTCTAGAACAACATTTAAAATTAACGCTGGCTGTCAAGGTTTCAACAACAACAATTTAAAAGAGGAAAAACGACTTTTGGAAAATTTAAAAGTTATTAACGCTCATACTTGTAAGACATCAATAGTGGAAGTTGAGAAATCCATTTCAGCAAATCTCTTACTACGGTGATTTGCACACCATCCGCTTTAGCAAATCTTTTACTACGGTGATTTGCACACCATCTACATTAATTTTTCTACTTTTATTGCATTTTATTGTTCATATTTTTGCTTTGATTTATATATACAAATGTCTAACATTGCTGCTCCACCTCATTTTCTTCAGGTTGCAGGCGATCCTCCTATTGAATGGGATCTTTGGTTTCCCATGTTTATTGCCTATGTGGATGTTTTAGAAAAAGAGGATTGTTCCGCAAAAAGAAAACTTGCTCTTCTAAGACATTGCCTTGGTGGAGCAGGAATAAAAGAATTTGATAATCTTCCACCTTTAGAAGATGCTGGTGATATGGATGTGTTTAATAAAGCTTCAAAGCAAATGAAAATCCGTTTTGGTAGACGGATAAATACTGTCATGGAAAGGTTTAAATTCTACTCTCGTGAACAAAAACAGGATGAGACAATTGAGGATTATGTGGCAGCTTTACGCTCTCTTGCCTGCACTTGCTCTTTTGAAACCATATCATATGAGCAAGTTCTCAGAGACCAAATCATGATGAAAACCAAAAGTAAAAAGATCCAAGAGAGGCTTTGGTTAGGTACTGAAACTACCCTTGCTGCAGTTGTAAACATAGCTAATGGTATAGAACATTCTGAAATTTTTGTATCTGAGATAAGAGGAAAAAATTTAAAAACTAATGTTCCAGATGTTGAAGTTGCCATTGTTAAATCCTCTTCGAATGCTTTCAATCCTAGGTCTACATTTAAGAAAGAATATGTTAAGAATGCGAATGATAATAAGAGTTTTACCAAGAAAGGTACAATTGTTTGCTATAGATGTGGTAGTACTAACCATGTTGGTAACTACAAGGGTTGTCCTGCATGGGATAAAATCTGCATCAAATGTAAAAAGAAAGGACACTTTGGTAACGTGTGCAGATCTGGTCAAAGGATTAATTATATTTCTCCTGAAGAAGAAGAAGTTTTGAACAGTCTAAATTGCATACTTTCTGTTGATGAATGCATTCAAAATAATTTTCCTTCCTGTACTATTCTCATGGACGACAAACCTATTGACATTTTTGTCGATTCATGTGCTTGGTACACGATCATTGGAAAGAATATTTTTGAACAATTTTGGCACAATAGGGAACTCTTAAGTCCAGATATATATCCTGGTGGGTACACAGGACGTAGGATTGCATTGGAGGGTTTCTTTTGGGCTAAATTGTTTTTCAAAAACTGGGATGTCACGGCTAAGGTTTATGTTGCTACTAAGGGTGTTTCTATACTTGGTTGGCCCCATCAACGTGTCTTAGGGATCAAGTTGGACCCAAATTCTGTTCCACCTGTTTATGTTGAAGAGCCCCGTTTTGAAAAACACATTACTGACTCGTTAGTCAATTTAACTTTGAATACTTCCATTGATCCTGATTTCACCAAGAGTGTACTTGAGAAATTTCCTGAGATTTTTAACGACAAACTTGGGAAATACATTGATTTTAAGCACAAAATTGTCCTTAATGATAATGCTGTTCCCGTCAGGCATAAGGTAAGAAATGTCCCTTTAGCTTACAGATCTAAATTGAAGGAAATTCTAGACGATTTGGTAAAAAGGAACATTATAGAACCAATTGAATCTTCCCCTTGGGTTTCGCCTATTGTGATTTCTCTTAAGAGTTCTGGCGAACTTCGTTTATGTGCGGATTTACGCAGCCTCAACAAGGAAATTTGGATTGATAAACATCCTTTGCCAAATATTCACGAGCTAATTTCCGCTTTGTCAGGCGCTACTGTATTCTCTTCAATTGATTTGGCTAGTGCCTATCACCAAGTAGAATTAGATGAAGACTCAAGGAAATTGACTGCTTTTGTCACTCCTGAGGGCATGTTTCAGTATTTACGCATGCACTTTGGTTTGGCTAGTGCAGCCTCCGTCTTCCAGCGTCTTATGAAAGAACTATTGACAGACTGCAAAGGGGCCATAGCTTTCCAGGACGATATTTTGATTTTTGGGGAAAATCATATTGAACATGATGCCAATTTATTTTGTGTCTTGGAGAAAGTTCGCTCTAAGGGTCTCACTTTGAAATTTAACAAATGCAAATTCAGACAAGACAAAGTTGAGTACCTGGGACACGAAATATCAAGTCATGGAATCAAACCTAAACTTAATCATGTTCAAAATATCGTCAATGCCCCTTCTCCCAATTCCAAGGAACAATTACTTTCTTTTCTGGGGCTTACTGAATTCTATGGGAAATTTGTTAAAAACTATTCAGATATTGTGCATCCCTTGAGAGTCCTTCTAAAAAAGAATGCAAAATTTGTTTGGGGGAAAGAGCAAGAGAATTCCTTTGCTATATTGAAACGCAAAATTGTTGAAGCGCCATTTTTGAAACCTTACTCAGTGGGTAAGGAATGCATTGTCTACGTTGATGCAAGTAATGTTGGGTTAGGGGCCGTCCTGATGCAAAAAGATAAATCTGGGGAGTTCGTTGTCTCTTATGCTTCTCGTGCTCTACGTGATGCTGAGAAGAATTACTCAACTATAGAGAGAGAACTACTTGCTTGTACTTGGGCCTCTCAGCACTTCAGGCAGTTTTTGTGGGGGACAAAATTTTCTTTGAGAACTGACCACAAACCCCTGATTTCCATGTTGTCGGCTGGTGGCGGAAGAGTTCTTACTGCTCGCTTAGCGAGACTAGCGGCAAAATTACAGGAATACCGTTGTGAGGTCGTTTACATCCCTGACCGTCTAAATGTTCATGCGGATTGCATGTCGCGTTTTCCAGCCAGTGTAGAAGTTGGTGACAATTTTGATTGTGATGTTGCGTATTCGTTTGCAGATGTCAATATAATTTCAGATCAGGAAAGTTGTTTAATTCTTTCTGAAAAAAATTGGTCAGAGGCCATGGAGAATGATGCTGTTTTGATTCTTGTCAAGCAGTATTTGGTTAAGGGATGGCCTGAAGAAAGGAAGCTGTCTGGTGAGTTGGGGTCGTTTTACAAAGTTAAGGATGACCTAATGCTATCTCGAGACATCATTCTCAGATCAGATAAAATCATACCTCCCACAAGTCTCAGAGAGAAAATTTGCAGTTTAGCTCACGAGGGGCACATGGGAATGTCCACCACCTAAAGAAGGATTAGGGAACACTACTGGTGGCCTGGTATTGATTCCATGGTAGATAATTGGGTCAGGAATTGTTCCCCTTGCTCGTTGAGTGACAAATCTGTGAAGAGTTTAGCTGTTGATACTTCTCCCATTGAGTACGCTAATGGTCCTTGGCGAAGGTTGGCAATTGATATTATTGGACCTTTTAGTTATCAGTCTGGTAAGGAGATGTTTGCTCTAGTCCTAATCGACTACTTCTCTAAGTGGCCTGAACTTAAAGTTGTTGAAAAAACCTCCTCTGAACATGTTATTGATTTTCTTGATGAGATATTTGCTAGGGAAGGTTTACCGGAGGAACTTGTCTCTGACAATGGCCCACAATTCATTAGCAATGAGTTTGAGTGCTTTCTCAAGAATTGTGGTATCGTTCACAAAAGAACCTCTAATTATTTTCCGCAAGCCAACGGCCACGTTGAGAGGTTCAACAGAGTCATCAAAGAATCTTGCCAATTGGCTATTAAAAGTGGTTTAAAATGGAAAAAAGCGCTTCAGGCAACTTTATTAACTTACCGGTTGTCTCCCAATTCAGTCACTGGGCTATCTCCTTTTGAACTATTGCGTGGGAGAAAACCAGGTTCTCGACTTTTTCCCTGGTGGTTAAAAGGTGATTCTCCCTACGAGGTAGATTTTAAGGTATTGAGGGAGAAAATTCAGAAGCACCAGGAAAGTATGATCCTGCATTCGGCCAAAAAGAAGTACAATACTTGCTGCGTAAGAGTTGGTGATCGAGTGCGTGTAAAGATGGGTGGTTTGTTCCACAAAAATGTGTCCAGATGGTCTGACCCTATCAGAGTCATTGAAGTTTTTAGCAAAGCTGTCAGAGTCGAGGGGGGCAAAATATGGAATTTAAGAAGGATTTCTCTATGCAAACCCCTTGCTACCCCTTCACAGAAACCCACTTCTCCAGAGAAATTTGTTCCACACAAACTTGTCTCTGACAGTCTTTGCTCAGACAAACCTGCTTCAGTCCATAATCCTGATGGTTTCTCTGGTACGCATGAAGTTTATGACAATTTAGAGAAGGTGTCTGTAAATGATTCTGATGCTATGCTTAATTCTGAGGCGCACCCTGTTCCTTGTGTCTCTTTGGATAATCAATCAAATGTTGAGCATGGTGACATTTCACTGAGACGTAGTGAGCGCATTAAATGTGCTCCCTCAAAGTTTAAAGATTACATTAGAACCTGATTTCCTTTTGTATTTTTTTCTTGTTTTTTTTTTGTTTTTTTTGTTGTTTTTTTTTTTCCAAAGGGGGGGAGGTGTGTGGTATTCCATTACCTCATGTTATTTGGAATCTCCCCATGTCACTCTGTAGAGTGTTAGGACTTTAGAATGTTTTCTCTTGACTGTTATCTGTTACTGGGCTTGGATGATGAAGACACCTCTTTGCAGCTGTGGTTGTTTAAGCTGTCCTTCTTATGAATAAATCCTGCTTGAACCTACTCAATGTGTAGCCTTCATTACTACAAAAATCAGGTTGAACCTAATAAAGAAACTCAATTACCTAGCTCAATACCCATGGTGTCCTGAGATGGAATCAGGAATCCTCGTGGTTATTGCTGTTCTGTTAAAGTTCCAGGTGTTGGTACCCACTGTAACCATCTGCAATATTCCCATCCTGGATATTAAAGAGCCTGCTAAAGACACATACCAAATCATACAAACCTATCATGCTATGAATGATGTTGGATTTTTTCCAGTCTTTCGAGCCAACTCTTATTTCTGGAAGCAGGGATTTTGCTCTTTTGGTCTTGCAACGGATTGTTTAAAAACATCCTGTCCTCAATTCATTAGATCTACAAACTGACGTCCAGAGAGAGTGGGTTATGTGTCAGCTCAGTTCAGTCCTTGGTTTTCATGTGTTTTTTCATGGTTTGCCATTGGTTGAACGGTCTATCAAGGCTTGCTAAATTGTCCCAATTTAAGGTCCATTAAGTAGCCCTTTTCTTAGACTGCAGATGTAACATCAGGTGTAGTTTGTAACTGCAATCCAATATGTGCTTTGATGTGTTTACTTAACAGATATTTTTTAATTGCTGTTTTATTGCATTTTTGTTTTGGAAGTGAATTCTGTTTGGATACCTAGGACTTTACAAAAGAGGCAGTAATATTCACTAATCTCTCTTGTTGCACCCTATTATCATGATAAAATGTGGTTGGATTCATAGCTGTTTTTTGCTGAAAGTAAAGCCATGCATGCACATGTGCATTCGAAAAAATGCATCCTTCCATTTCTGCCACTTATACATTGGGTGAAAGCAGTAGATGCAATTGTGTCATTCCACCTTAACTATGGAAATGCCATCTGTTTTGGGCCTTCCCACATATACCATTGCGCATATACAATCTGCCTACATATTGGCCAACTGAGTGTTATTAGGAATTATTTAGTTTGATCACATCATACCTGATCTCTGCACCCTTAATTTTCAGCTAAACTAGAACATATGGGATCCAATTCACAAACATTTTGCTGTGTACTCCTGGCTTCAAAAGAATTCCAGAAGCATGAAAGAAGTAAGCATGTAGTACTCCTGACTTACTCCTGAAATCCAATAGTAACCTAGGAGTACTACAAGAGTACACCACACCTATTGTAAGCCAATCTTTGTGAAAAAGCCTTTGGAGTGTAACTCCCTATGCTGCATTGATACAGCAGTTTTTTTTTATTCTGGCCTCCAGTTTTTAAGAGCTAGAACAATTAGGTATGTTTGCCAGTGTCTATTCTGAATCGATTTCTATCACTGTGCTGTGATAGAAAGCAATGCCTTACCGATGCAATTGTCCCACTTACAAACATTCCTTCCACACCAACTTCCTCACATTTTAGTTTCTGCTTGCTCAGAGATGCAGTCTTGTCTTTAGCTCTGTGTGCTGTCCTTTTCAGTTGTACCAGGATCGGTGTTGCATAAATAACATAATGCAATGTAACATACTATAATATAACAACATACCATAACAAACCTCTTATGGTCAAAGTCTGGCATGACTTTTCATTAACCTGGATTGTGTTCTACATGTACCTCAATCAGCTTAGCTCCTACAGAGTTCTGTGCTCTGTCACCTGATCTGGTCATGATTAAAGCCGAGAAACAGGGTTGTAATCATCACCGAATGCAGTATTTGTCAGTCATGGAAGACATTACCACAAAGCAGTTATGTCCTTCGTAGTAGCACCTCACTATTGCTTACCATGTGTGTACAAACTAGGGGGCATATTTACAATAACTGGCGCATCCCTGCAAATCAGCAGGGATGCGCCTGTTATTGTGCGCCACAGCTCCGCCATCATGGATGCACCGCATTTACAATGCGGCGCACCATGGTGCAAAAACGGCACAGATGCGTGACGCATCTGTGCCATAAAAGTGACGCATTGCTGGAGTTGCGTCGCAAGCGCGGCACCGTTTCAGCAATGCTCTGGGGACCCTATCTAGTTAATGCTGCGTCAATCCTTACGGCTGCTTCAGGCAGGCACAGGGTTTTGATGCAGCATGGGCCTAAAAGAGACTGAGTGAAATCTTGTAGATGTAACTCAGCCACTTTTAGGAGGCGTTACTGCGCCGGAACGCCATCCCCCTGCACAGGAACGCCTACATGTGCGCAGGGCTTTACAACGTGATGCATCTCCCAGATGCGTCACATTGTAAGTACCCCCGCGCCATGGAGCTGGAAAAGTGACGAAACTGCAGTGTAAATGAGGCACAAGGGGCTTGTAAATCTGCCCCTAGTTATTTTCTGAGGAACAATACTGGTACTATAGACCTGCAAAGTTCCATCTGATATAATATAGCACTTCTTTACTCGTAGTTACTATTTGTTCATCTTTGTTGTTGTAATTCCCTTTTTGTTTGTTTTTTACACAAGAAGAATTACAGGTGTTTTCATATTGCACCCCATACCACACCGTACATAGCATTCGTTTTTGCAGACTCCTGCTGCCACACTATTATTTGCAGGTCATTTATCGGTTTACCTTCACTTACATGTACATTTTCATCACCAGCATCTTTTTGTATCGAATCATCAACTGGCCTGTAAATGACAGACATCATTGGAATATTTATATAAAGGGGAGTACATAAAGATTCCAAACTGCACAGCCCAGCAAAAGCATGTGTTCCCACAAACTATCATCATCAAGGCATTTGTCCTCGCCCAGGTGTCAGATACTGGTTTCCATACTGTGACCTCTATGATCCTCACTATTTTCTATCCCTAATTACCCTATGGTCCTGATAGTCACCATGTGAATATTCCTGACCTTTCTGTTAGATGTGAGCACATCCTGGACTTCTCCTCATGGTGAATCCTCAGCCAGCAGAACCACAAGAAGAGTGCATCTGGTTGCACACCTCCCTTACAGCCACCACCGCTCTAACAATTCCTGCAACCTGCCAAGTGCAAACCTCTAGCCTCCTCAAGAATCCCATGCCAACCAATTTTTGGGGATCAGGTTGCACACCACCAAAGAAACTATCAACTCATTTAAAAAATGGACCATGAACCCTACAACAAAAAAAGGTCTGCAAATGTACTTGAAAACTGTGCCAATGCAAACAAAACAATACCTGTTTTGTTTGCAATTACCGCCATAAGTGCGCTGGGGATGCTCAGACGTGGGTCCCAGGCACTCCACACCACTGGAGTCAAGCTAGCCGGGCTGATGAGAGGTGTTACCTCGAAACCGGTCCGGTCCTCGGATGCTTGATTCCGTTCTGGGAAGGACATGGCTTTTGTAGTTCGGACTGGACTGTTCCCATGGGGCACAGGGTCAGAGCTGATTTGCATATCGCCATTGTCTAACCCAGGGTGGTGTGGAGTGCAAAAAAACGATGGATTTGGGCCCAGATCTTTGGACTGGGGTGAATGTGTGACATTGATCCACATTCTGTCCATCACCTGTTTTGTTTGCAATTACTGCCATAAGTGCGCTGGGGATGCTCAGACGTGGGTCCCAGGCACTCCACACCACTGGAGTCAAGCTAGCGGGGCTGATGAGAGGTGTTACCTCGAAACCGGTCTGGTCCTCGGATGCTTGATTCCGTTCTGGGAAGGACATGGCTTTTGTAGTTCGGACTGGACTGTTCCCATGGGGAACAGGGTCAGAGCTGATTTGCATATCGCCATTGTCTAACCCAGGGTGGTGTGGAGTGCAAAAAAACGATGGATTTGGGCCCAGATCTTTGGACTGGGGTGAATGTGTGACATTGATCCACATTCTGTCCATCACCTGTTTTGTTTGCAATTACCGCCATAAGTGCGCTGGGGATGCTCAGAATTGGGTCCCAGGCACTCGACACAACTGGAGTCAAGCTAGCCGGGCTGATGAGAGGTGTTACCTCGAAACCGGTCCGGTCCTCGGATGCTTGATTCCGTTCTGGGAAGGACATGGCTTTTGTAGTTCGGACTGGACTGTTCCCATGGGGCACAGGGTCAGAGCTGATTTGCATATCGCCATTGTCTAACCCAGGGTGGTGTGGAGTGCAAAAAAACGATGGATTTGGGCCCAGATCTTTGGACTGGGGTGAATGTGTGACATTGATCCACATTCTGTCCATCACCTGTTTTGTTTGCAATTACCGCCATAAGTGCGCTGGGGATGCTCAGACGTGGGTCCCAGGCACTCCACACCACTGGAGTCAAGCTAGCCGGGCTGATGAGAGGTGTTACCTCGAAACCGGTCCGGTCCTCGGATGCTTGATTCCGTTCTGGGAAGGACATGGCTTTTGTAGTTCGGACTGGACTGTTCCCATGGGGCACAGGGTCAGAGCTGATTTGCATATCGCCATTGTCTAACCCAGGGTGGTGTGGAGTGCAAAAAAACGATGGATTTGGGCCCAGATCTTTGGACTGGGGTGAATGAGTGACATTGATCCACATTCTGTCCATCACCTGTTTTGTTTGCAATTACCGCCATAAGTGCGCTGGGGATGCTCAGACGTGGGTCCCAGGCACTCCACACCACTGGAGTCAAGCTAGCCGGGCTGATGAGAGGTGTTACCTCGAAACCGGTCCGGTCCTCGGATGCTTGATTCCGTTCTGGGAAGGACATGGCTTTTGTAGTTCGGACTGGACTGTTCCCATGGGGCACAGGGTCAGAGCTGATTTGCATATCACCATTGTCTAACCCAGGGTGGTGTGGAGTGCAAAAAAACGATGGATTTGGGCCCAGATCTTTGGACTGGGGTGAATGTGTGACATTGATCCACATTCTGTCCATCACCTGTTTTGTTTGCAATACCAACAACAGCAGAGAAAGTGTAACATAATGAGGAAATCCCACATTGAAAAGATTCCCACAGATTCCAAGTGCAGGCATCATGCCAGGAAGAGCCTCTTCATTTTTACACACTAAATAGGTGCAGACAATATTCACCATGTTCTAAGGGAGGGCCAGAGGTATAGTCATCACACTTCTATGATGCAGATGGAAGATAAGGAATTGACCAGTTGAGATTGGAGAGTACTGAGTTTGAGCTTGCTTCATAGTTTAAAAAGTGCCTTATTAGTGTTTCCGATTGTAATAGTGGGACTGGTGGCAATTATCAAATAGAGGCAGACGAGGTGCTTTCCACTCCAGGTGAGTACCTAGTTTTCAGCCACCATGGTGAGCCCTGGTTTTGAGATAATTGCACTAAGGTCTGTCTAGGTAATGTGATAAGGACTGGGTCAATCTGGTTGAAGGTTAGGACTTTTCCTTGTAGGTTTAGCAGAAAGGATTTCTTTCAGGTGACATTTTGATGGTGGAACTAAACGTGTTAAGGTTTTGTCAAAACCAAAAACTCTTTCAAGGTGCAAAAGTTGTTGCATGTTATGATGGTGCTGAGGAAGGCTGCTGTGAAATCTGAAAGTTGGTAAGGGTTGTAAAGCAAAAGCCATAAGCACAAGTAGATGCCTGTGGATGAGCAGATGATAAATTCTGATCCACATTCTCCAGTGACTACATCTTGAAAACTTGTTGTTGATAAAGAGTTCATGAAGTTGACTGCTACGCTTTCACCATTCTTATTAGTTTGGTTTCTAGTGAGAAAATCGATGGGATACCTTTCCGAATGATGGGTTCTGTGTCATATCCTAGTCAGGATTCAGTGAGGAACAGGAGGACTAGCATGGTGTTGGCAATCATGTCATGGATGGTTAGGCGACTCTTTTTTTTCACTCTGAGGCTGAAGTTGGAAGATGGAGGTTCATGATGAAATGTGTGATTATGAGGGGCTATTAGTTAATCGGGATGAGTTGAGATGCATGCAGAAGCGGTGAAGGGGATCTGACCTCTGTTCAGAATGCAGAAGCTGCAGTATATAAGGGGCAAGGTGAAAGAGAACAAGATAGCTGTGAGTAAAAAGTTTGGAATTGCTATGCGATATATAAGGCAATGTCAGACGATGATGAGCGAACGTGAGGCTGAACAGGGGGGCAAAGTGAGGAAAGGGCTGAGAGGGATAGAGAAAGATGGGATGGAGGAAGTAGAAGAGCTAGAAAAAGGACCATTTGTCTCTTGGATAAGGGGATGGTGGCACAGGGTGTGGTGGAGGAGGACAAAAGTGGTGAGCTGCAAATGTCTTGAGTGCTCTATGAGAAAAGATTGAGCTGATTCAATAGGGGTGGGTCATTGCATAGAGAGAAGAAAGTTCTTTTGGAGGGAGATTGTGGGTTGGGGAGAATGAGAGAAAGTTAGCAGGAGAAATGTGTTTAATAAAGGAGGCGGGAAAGTAAAAAAGGTGCGTAGCTTTGGCCATGTAGTAGGTCCTTGAGTGAGAGAGGTTGCACAAGGGAAAGGGTAGTTGGAAGATGGGGTTAGTGATAGAGTGTGAATTTTAAGAATGTTTTGCTCAATCAATTCCTGCTCATTCATTGTGATGCTAATGCCTACTTAAGAAAGAGGACTAACAGCGTGCCTTGTGAAACACATGAACGTTTAAAACTGCATCATAAAAGCATGCAAAAGGGTCACAAGCTGGTTTGAGATTAAGTCATTCATGACAGAGAGAGAAATCTTACTAATGTGCTATGACAATAATGTGAAATGTAATAATGCAGTCTGTAGTTTTTAACAAAATATGATTATGAAAATGCTCAAGTAAAATGATTCCTGCTTATGTTTTCTCTGACATGTAAATCTGAGAGAAAGTGCTTGCTTATTTATTAATGAATTGTAATCAGACTATGTTTATAAGCATAATGAAATTATGTTCTTATTGTATTTCTTATGCATCACTATTTCTCAGATTGTTTTCAATATTAGTATGTTTTTCTTTAGACATTGATGATTTAGTGGTTTTCCATGTAGGCCTCAAAAATGTATTTTGTTTTTCATTATTTTCTTTAAAAAGACTAGGAATGCTGGCTTGATTGCATTGTAGCTATGAGTGTTATCGCTGAAGTGTCTTTGCTACAATTTGAATAATGAACATCTTCTCTTTTAGTATAAAGCTTGTATCGACCTTGTTGCACGCTCAGAAGAGAGTGTGTGTAGCGGACATGTTAAGTTGCAAATGTATTTCCTATTTCTGAAGGGAAGAGATATTGCACATTCTTAGAAATGAGTAAACACTGAACAAAGGTATTACGCATGGGTTTCGGCTGATTTGGGTTAGAGAATGATCACACCATGGTTGCACAACAGATTTATGACCGATAGAAATCATGCAAACTGTGTAAAAGTTATTTTGTGGGCAGGGACTGTGAACATTTGGAGGTATAATTGCCCCGTAGCAAATAGGCGTGCGGATATTTTCCTTGCACATCTTGGGCCTGATATGCTGTCAGTCTGAACTCTGATTTTCCCTGAGCTGAACTCTCCTGATTTCCTCAGAACTTTACTGGCTTGTGAAGTCGATCAGGTTAAATCTTTTAGCTGAAGAATTAATGACTCTGACTATTGTATGCTGTACTCTAGCATTCTACTAGGTCCATTTTCTTTCCCAGTCTGATAAATTTACAACTGATTCTTGGTTTGTAAGATTCCAAATTGCATATTGTATTTCGCAATGTGTTTTCTCTCTTTTTTTGTCTTCCTTCCTCACACTAGATGTTATTTGACATTGTATTTTGCTCTGAGCTATGATGTGTTGTGATTTTACCTCTATTCAAAAGAATAACCATTATTAAATGATTTCAAGGTTGTTTTGTGCTTCGATCACTCATCTTGGGGTTTAGATAAAGGTATCATGATAACTATTCCATGTGTTTGTCCTTACTTATTGATGAGTTTATTGATATTGTGTAAATATTGTTATTAGCTCGGCACTTATTTATTACAGGTCCTCATGTAGGAGTGGTTTTCTCTCTCTAGTTATCTGAGTCCCTATTAGCTCATACAAAGATCTATTGGACAACTTTATTGTTGTAATTTACTGTAGAGTTTCTATGGGCCAAACTCTGTGTTATTGTGAATGGTGTTGCTAAGGATTGAGTTCACTGTGTGGTGGGTAACTCATGTCTAAGGACAGAAAATTTTACACTGGATCATTAGTAATAGGATGAGAGGAAGAGAGGAAGAGATGACAGGACAAGAAGGTACCAGTTAAGTAGGAAAGGATTGCTAGGAAAGGTCCACATGACCGCTTGTGTAAAAACAGAAAGACTAGACAATGTAATTTTGTCAAAAGAGAGTTAGTATGAACTGGAATATCTATAAACAATGGCTGTTAAGGAGCTTCTGAAAAATTCTTCTTGTTTTTTTAGTTTGGTCTGGGGACAGTAGAGATCCTAAGAGAATCAAAAATAATAGGAAGTAATACCACTTGTAGTGATATTATAGGTGTCCATCTGTGAGATTAAATGTGCAAAATCAGTGAAAGAACCAGCTACGTTAAAACGACCAGCAAACAACTTCATTTACAATTTACAAACTGATTGGTTGTCAGGAATGTGACTTTCAGTGAGTCAGGACATTTTTTGTTCCCAAAGCCAGTGCTGAACTTCTAAAAATATAAGTACAGGTAACAATGTCTTTCTTAGGAGTCTAACATCTGTGTTGACGAAGCAAGGGCTTACCAAACACCAAAGCTGCCTAGTTTTGATTCCACCTTACAACTCCATATTCCACCACTCAACACACCTTGTGTGTTTATCTCATCTTTGAACTTTTGTTTTTGTCTGTTCTTTCTTGTTTTGTTTCTCTTTTCCTATTATTTCTCTTTTGGGCGAAACTGGTCTTGGGTTTCTTGTGTTCTGGATCAGGGAGTGTGTGGCCTGGTAGTTCAGGCTGGACTGTTCCTACTGGAGAAAGATGGCAACTGATTTCATATGGCTGGGTCCAAACTTACATGGCATGGTTGGCAAAGGAATGATGGGTTGGAATGCTCCCCAAGTGATTACCAGTGGTTAGACATATTGCAAGCATTTCTTCCATCACCTTTTCTGTGCTTAATGTAATACCTTGAGTGGCCAAGCATATGCCTTAAAGGGGGCTGTGCCACTGGCACCAATCTGCACCCTACTGAAGAGCCCCAATCAGAGTGAAACTGGTCATGGGTTGCTTGTGTTCGGGTACAGGAAGGACCTGGCCTGGCAGCTCAGGCTGAACTGTTTCTATTGGAGAAAGCTCAAGAATGATTTGTTAATGGCTGGGTCTAAAATGAGGTGGCACAATCAGCGAAAGAATGATGGGTTGGAATCCTACCCAAGCGATTGCCAGTGGTTAGACTTATTGAAAGCGCGGAATTTGACAATTAACATGGATCTGCATCCATATTTCACTAAGTGCCGTGTGGCTGAATTTTTTCACGCGAGGCACAATGCGAGTGAGATTTGGGCATCCTAATGTGCCATTTTCTAATGTGGGCAGTCACAAGTGGCTGCAGTGAGCAGACTGCTTCGGGAGTAAATTGCACTCTGCTAGAGTAGATTTTCTACTCGAGCAGCAGCAAATTTAATTAGAATGTCTGCGTCCTCTTGCGTACCCCATGCTGCCATTTGAGATGATTTTTTTGCACTCCTCACTCTACTGGCCGTAAAATTGAAGCCTGAGCAACGTGACATGTATATTTCCACCTGTTGGTAGAACATTGTGAAATCTTGCAGAGTGTTTATGTAACTCTACAAAATTCCACAGAGTGAAACTCCATGAGTTCCACCAACCCCTACTCTCTATCTCATCCTTTTCTTTCTCATAACTATGGAACTACTACAGATTAATTTTACCCATAAGAGTTCCCAGAAGGCCATATTCCATTTTAAGTAGGGAAATAATTACTGCTTCCACATAGAATACGTTTACCAGCAGTTTTGTACCAAAGGAGACTCATCTGTACTGTTTTCTCAACTGTTTCTACTCGACTATCTAGATAGTCTAATGTCACTGCATTGATATTTGCTTTCAGATGTATTTTCAGGGTATTATATTTTAGCAAATCCACAATTATTTTAGCCTGGGCGTCCATTCCGATCCATACAGCAACCAAATCATCTAAAACTATAGTCTCCCCCCCTTCCGATCCATGGCCACCAAGATCATCGGCGGCGTACCCCAGGGCTCATCCCTCAGCCAGGCACTGTTCAACATCTACATGGCACCCCTCGCCCATGTCGCCCGATAGCCCAACCTCAACATTATCCTCCTACGCTGACAACACCCAGCTGATCCTCTCCCTCACTAAAGACCCTCTCACCACCAATTTAACCTCCACGAAGGAATGAAGGACATCGCCGAATGGATGAAGAACATCCGACTGAAGCTGAACTCAGACAAGATGGAGGTCCTCATCCTCGTCCCTACCCCCTCAGCCTGGGACGACTCCTGGTGGCCGACGACCCTGGGAACAGCTTCAACACTGACCGACCACGCACGCAACCTAGGGATCATCCTCGACTCCACCCTCTCCATGACTAAACAGGTCAACACCGTCTCCTCCTCCTGCTTCAACACCCTCCAAATGCTCCACAGGATCTTCAAATGGATTCCCACCGAAACGATAAAAACTGTCACCGAGGCCCTCGTCACCAGCAGGCTGGACTACGGAAACACTCTATAAGAAGGAAGGCCGGCCAAGCTCCTTAGACGGCTGCAACGCATCCAGAACGCCTCAGCAGGCCTGATCCTCGAAATCCCCCGCCATAGCAACAACACACCCCACCTGAGAGACCTGCACTGGCTCCCCATCAACAAGAGAGTAACCTTCAAGCTTCTCCTGCACGAGCACAAAGCTCTGCATAACACCGACCAAGCATAGTTCAACAGACGACTCGGCTTCCACACCCCACCCGCCAGCTTCGCTCCGCAAGCCTCGCCCTCACCACAGTCCCTCACATTCGAAGATCGACCGCCAGTGGTAGATCCTTCTCCCACCTTGCCGCCAAGACCTGGAGCACCCTCCCCACCAACCTACGGCAGACACAAGACCTACTGGCCTTCAGAAGACTCCTCAAGACCTGGCTCTTCAATCATTAGCAACACCCCCTCCCCCCAGCGCCTTGAGACCCTCACGGGTATGTAGTGCACTATACAAGAGACCTAATTGATTGATTGATTGATTGATTGATCTGTTGGCTGTAGTAGAAAGGCAGCTGCAAGAAAGATGGCAAGGTAGCAAACTGGCCCACTTTATTTATGGGGAAGGCTGTGGAAAGTTACTTGCCTGGAAGATAAAGAGTGATCAGGCCGGGAGTTTTATAAAATAACTCAACTATGGCAATGCTGGATGTCCAACTACAGCGGGGGCTACCAAAGAGGATACTCTGTTAAAATATTACGAGGAAGTATATACAGAAGACCTATGTACAACAAGGAAGGGAGTTCTAGATTGGCTAGAGCAAGAACTACCTCATAAAATAGTATCTGAACCCCAAAAGGCCGTCATTAATAGCAGAATAACTGAACAAGAAATAGAAGATGCCATTAAAACAGGGAAATCTAGTAAGGCAGCAAGCCCCAATGGTCTTCCAATGGAAGTTTTTAAGAAGTTAAGTGAATACTTAATGCCAGCTATCAGTGAGCTATTCACAGCTATTTTCAAAAACGGAGAAGAGATCCCTCCCTCATGGTATGAAGCTATTGTGACTCTGATCCTTAAACCATATAAACAACCAGACTGCTGCGATTCGTACAGACCTATTTCCTTGCTAAACTTGGATTATAAGATCTATTCGAAGATATTAGCAGACAGGTTGAAGGGGGTGGTGGGAGCACTCCTTCATGAAGATCAAAAAGGGTTTGTGCGGGGAAAGAGTATTAAGGATTTAACCTATAGCCTTATAAGGCTATTGACCTAGACTATGTAGAAAAGTAGCCATTAGCGGTCATCATAGTCGACTCGAATAAAGCGTTTGACCGAGTAAACTGGTCTTATTTATTTTAAGTTTTGAGACTATCAAACTTGGGAGGAAAGTTTTGCAGGGCAATAATTTAGATATATAAAAACCCCACTGCAAAAATACTAATAAATGAGAGGTTATCTGAAAAATTAAACATCCTTAGAGGGACCAGACAGGGGTGCCCACTTTCCCCACTACTTTTTAATCTTCACATTGAACCCTTGGCAGAGAAAATTAGGAAAAATAATGAGATACTTCCTTTTCAGGCCAGGGGTTGGCAAAAGAAAGTGGGGTTATATGCGGATGATTTGGTGGTGTATACCTCAAATCTCAGTCTAGCACTACCAAAAGTTTATGAGCTGGCGGCAGGTTTTGGGAAGATCTCAGGATATGAAATTAACCAAGGCAAAATGGTTATAATGGTCTGGAATATTACTACACAAGAGAGTTGTGTTAAAAAGGAAATGAGGTACCTCGGCATTAAAATCACTGAGAAAATAGAAAAAAATCCTGAAACCAATTTTCAAAAGACCAACAAGGAAATTGGGAACCTATTGCTAGGGTGGTCTCATTTGCCTTTATCCATCTATGGGAGAGTCAATATCATCAAAATGACAATTCTCCCTAAAATTACCTTCCTTGTCCAGAATATTTCAAAGGCTTTTAAGGACGAGTGGTTTAAAAAAATACAGTCTAAAATAACCAGTTTCATTTGGGCCTCTAAAGGGGTGCATATTTCATGGAAAAAATGGAGACGACAATATGAAAAAGGGGGCCTAAGGCTGCCAGACCTATCCTATTATGCTTGGGTCTTTCTATTAAAAGGAGGAAAAGGGTTGTTTAAGGTGCCAGGTGACTCAGAAATAGGACAGATGTATATTGCAATGTTAAAAGATGTAAAAGGGGGAGAGTATGCTTTTTTTCATGAATATGGAGACCCGCGCTTCTTTAAAAGAATACGTTTAAAAACCCTACAGAGCTTAGCAATAACATGGTACAAAGTCAGGAGAAAGTTAAAACAATCTTTGACTCTCCTGGATCTCCGGAATGGTCAAAGGACTGTCTGGCGCATCAATTAAAAGACGCAGGAATTACTATCTGGAGTCACTTGATAATGAATGGTGCTTTAGTGCCTTGGAAAGAGAGACAAATATTGTATAGTGCCCAACTTTCGAGATTTAAGTAATCTTCAAATGATGAGTTGGAGTCTCACAGATGGCCTTGGAGCAGGACTGCCTAACAAACTGGAAGAAAGCTTGGTAGCTGGCGCAACTCATAAAAAGAGGTGGCGAATGGTTATTGGTTACTAATGGAGATGACGGATGGGGAATTCAACTTGCCAACTGTGCTGTGAGGGAAGAGCTTACCAGGAGAGCAGATTCAAGATTCATTTCAAGTATCTTGCGACATGCTATACTCCACAGAACGACCGGCAAATTTCAGGTGGAACCACCTCTTTTGTCTCCATAGGGTATATTGGACTCCATATAAATCATCTAAACTGGGGAGTTGAGCAATACCAAGATGTCCTAAATGCGATGAGGAGAAAGGCGATGATACTCACATGCTTATGTACTGTCCAGTGATTCAAGGTTTCTGGCTGGATGTGAGTAACACAATATTTTCAATACTTGGTGAAGCACCCCAGGTAAGCGAATTGTTGTATGTTTTTGGGCTCACAAATAATTATGAATCTCTGTTCAAAAATAATAAAAAACTGATTTTTTACCTAATACTACTTGCTCGCAGGGAAATCTGTAAAAAAAATGGGTCAAAGCCACTCCCCGAGTAAAATAGAATGGATGGCCTCAGTTAAGTACACTAATACGTTGGATAGATCACATAATGTAAGCGGAATGATTTTTGGCTTCCTTATGAGAAATGGGTACAGTCATTAATCAATGAGTCCAATGATTAGGCCTCTATACTATATTGCTAAAATTCTCTGGCGGTTGCCGACGGATGACAGGGCGGAATAGGCGCTGATGGTCGAGTACAGATGGCAAGGTGTAGAGTGCACCATACCAGGACACTAAAAGATCACTAGAGGCGCCATCTGGGAAGTGATCAAGGAGGAAATTCCTATATACCTGGGCAATGAGGACTAAAAAAAAGTTTTACAAAAACGTGAAATATATATTTCCACCTGTTGGTGGTACATATCGAAATCCTGCAGAGTGTTTATGTAACTCTGTAAAATTCCACAGAGTGAAACTCCATGAGTTCCACCAACCCCTACTATCTATCTCACCCTTTTCTTTCTCATAACTAATGGAACTATTGCAGTTTAATTTTACCCATAGGAGTTCCCAGTAGGCCATACTCCATTTTAAGCAGGGGAAATAATTACTGCTTCCACATAGAATACTTTTACCAGCAGTTTTGAACCAAAGAAGACTCATCTGTACTGTTGTCTAAACTGTTTCTACTCGAATATCTAGATAGTCTACTGTCACTGCATTGACATTTACTTTCAGATGTATATTCAGGGTATTATATTTTAGCAAATCCACAATTATTTTAGCCTGGGCGTCCATTCCCATCCATATAGCGAACAAATCTTCTAAAACTGTAGCCATAAGGCCACAATAACTATACAGTCACAAACCTCTAGAGAGTGATGGGGTGAAAGGTCCCAATCCTTTACTTACCAAAAAATTGAGCATGTAGTTTTCTCTTGTTCTTGCATTGGACAGGGGGTGCAACCCTAACCCCCTAAGGTAAGTATGAATTAACAGGTTTGTCAGGGCAAGATGCTTTTCATCTGTACTTTTTCCTGGAAGAAATTCCAATTATGCATTCGAAGTGTTTGAAGGTTTATTTGCACTCTGTTCACCAGAGTGGGTGAGAAGAAAAAACAGCCAACACGTGTTTCGCCCCTTACATGGCCATCCTAGGGCTTCCTCAGGGCAAATGAAGTTGGATAAGGTCTGTCAGCGTCGTAGATAGTAAGTGGTTCTTAATATTCTCAAATATGGGCGTAATGCCGTGCAAAGTCTCTGTTATCCGGTGGCGCCCGTAGATGAGTCACAAACCTCCTCTGCTCAGAGAATCTGCTCCTTTCACAAGCTCATCAACAAATTAGCATAGCTTGAGGTGGCACAGATACCCATCACTGTTTTTCTTTTTTGCCCCTACATGTCTACTCCACAGACAAATATATTGTTATCCAAACAAAAGGTCAGCAATGACAAAATTATCTTGCAGGCTCAGTCATTGTTATTAATCATAATTCCAGAAAATTATCACATTTTTTCAATACACCTGTGTGCTCAGTACTGTATAATGTGAGATTATGTTGAAAGTAATTATTAGAGAGTGGAATTCCCATTATGCATCTTCTACATCAAGTCCTCAGTTAACTTTACAAAGGAATACAGGCCTTTCACATCAGTATGAAAAAAGTAGTCAGTGCAGATAAAGGCTTTCACCAATGAGCTTTTGATAGAGGGAACTATGTATGTCGACCTGGTGGTTAGTTCTGATCTTTGTGTACTTTCCACAATATTGAAAAACTCTGATATCCCAGTTTCTGGCTTTTGTGGCTACGACTAAAGTAGCATGTGCATGAATGCAGAGGCCTGTTTAGAAATTGTAACCAGTACTGGTCCTGTTCTGGACATAGAGGAGGGCATTAAGAGAACCCTCAGCAGTGGCAGAGGACAGAGGATAATGTTACTGTCATGGGTTCATATGGTTAGTACGGTCATGACAGTATTCCATGTTTTGTAGTGACTGAGAGTCTACTGAGCCACTTGTAGAAAATTCTGCTGCTAACGTTAAATCTGTAATCCTAGCACAAAGATTCCAAGCCTTTTATACCCTGCATGAGTATCTGAGTGAACCAGAAAGATGCAGACAGGTGGCTTCTATTTTAGAAACTCAGGCCTGTTCATGTGCACAAGATGGTTGTGAGGTTGCTTTCCCAGACATTTGAAGTGTATTTGCTGATATTCCTGAGATTGAAAAGAGGGAACGCAGACCCTGAAGTAGGGGGAGCAGAGACAGGCTTAACCTTAAAATGTGAATAGATACTTTCTGATACAGATAGTTCCTGATTAGAATTTCAGAAATTCGACTGAAATTACCATTTGGTGAATGGCAGGGGTGAAGGATGGGACTGCAGTTCATGTTGGTACAGTGTAAGTTCCTATAACATAACATGAAGAGTAATGTTTTGTCTTTTCCTGAGCAGTGTCACATGTGGCAGTTGATAGTCAGGTGCAGACTGCTCAAACCAGTTTGTTGTTCTGTTGTGTCCGTTTTTCAGCATGAAGAAGACCCTACTGTGAAGAGCATCAATCATGGCAAAGGTATAATCTGGAAAACAGCTTAGAAGGACACTTGAAAGGAGAATTGGTCCAAACTAGTTCAACAAGGGCAGGCAAAAAGTCCACCTCCTGTGTCTGCCATCTATGTATAAGGGTAGGAGCTGTGGACACACTTGACGTTTTAGTTCCAACTTCTCTCTGACCAAGGAGGAGGTGTGCCACAGAGTACCCAGATAACTTCTACACAACCAGAGTTGGTGTCTGCCTGGCAACCAGCTTCCCAGAGGTGATAGGACACCACCTGCAGTCTGTTTTATCCTGGAACCCTAAGAAGTCTTGCCTGTTCAAGAGTGAAGAAGTGAGCCAATTAATCAGGAGGAGACTCATAACCCATGAGTCTGGCATGCTGTGGTATGCGCGGCAGTCCCTGAACATCTCTGAGGAACCACAGCACCTTTCCGAGCGTGGCTAAGTGGTCTTCACTATAGTCCTCATTGTCGCAGCTGTGGCACATGCCAAATGTACTGGATTGGTCTGTACAGGATTGATGCTGCCCTGTTGCACCTGTTGCACCTGCGTCTATGATTGAGGTCAGTGTGGCACTATTGCCCTGTGCTTGAGCCTCCACCCCAGAAAAAGAAGTCTGCAACCTCTGGTACCCAAGACAGGAGACCCCATAATCCATCATGAGTGGCTAGCCCAGTACTGATCCAAGGACCATGATGCTTCAAAGTATAAAGCTGCATCTTCAAGGCACTCTGTGCTGAAGCAAGGCTTGCCTACTATGGAACTAGAGAACACCGCAATAGATCGAACTAAGCAACCGATCAGACATTTCTGCTGTGTCAAGTCAATGTAAAAATGAAATACTATGGGGCAGATTTACAAGCCCCTTGCGCCTCTTTGTGCTGCAATTGCGTCACTTTTTGTGACTCAATGGCGGCGCAAACAATGCGCCCTATTTACACAGTGACGCATCTAGGGGGATGCATCACGTTGTAAAGCCCTGCATCACATTATACCTCCGTCAGGTATAATGTATGCAGGGGGATGTTCTGATGCAGGAAAGCCTTGTAAAAGTGATGCAGTGAAATCTACATGATCTCACTGCATTGAAGCAGGCGTAAAGAGTGACACAGTGAAGTGGGACTAGGCCACAAAATGCATTGTTGGAGTTGCGTCATGCTTGCGACACGACTCCAGGAATGATTGACTTTTGCCCCAACAGATTCGGCAGAATTTCTAACGCATGAGTCAGTCCTGCCGCCATGGTGAGCCGTATTATAAATACAGCGCACCCATGGTGGCGCAAGCATTTTTTAGGGTGGCGCAAGGAAAGTGACGCATCTCTATAGATGCTTTACTTTCTAGTAAATCTGCCCCAATGTCATTTAGAATTTCTTCTGCGGTGCTCCCTGGCCCTTGATTTCCCTTTGTTACTGTCTTCGTATGATTTAATTCATGTTAACACACATAAGGTATCAATGTGCTATACCTGTAAATTAGACCGTGATTGTTTGGTTAGACGTTAATTCATGCTGTGATTTCACTCGTCCTTTTTATTTAATGGACTTTAGTAATTTTCAAATTCAAACATAGTGAGATGTATATATTCTGATGTATATTTTACATACTTCTCGCATTCACATAATTCGTGAAAAGAGATGTGGCCAACGTCAGCCTTTTGCTCATGTTGTCATTTTAAATACCAAATCCAGAAAGAATATTAGGACAAGCACTCCTGCTGGCACGTCTTACATATTTAACAGAAGCAGTGTAGAACAGGGCTGTGTATTTATTTTAGAAAGCTCGTAGACTGGCTTTGAAATGTGTCACACTTCCAAAAAAACACGAATCACAGTCGCAGTTGGTTGCAATAATAGCATATCATACAAACTTCGTGGGCAAAAGCAAGAGCCTTTGTCTTCCAATTTCAGATTGAAAAGCAGAAAAAGTATTTTCTGCATGAACAACTACGCTCCCTGGGAACAGATTATGCCACAATTTTAGCATGTGACAGGTCACTGTCAAAATACAGCTGAAGTGCGGAGAAGTAATTTGTCACGAGAAGAGCTTTCCATCTCCATATTTTATCCACATAGCTAAAACATGCATTCATTTGCAATTGTTTTCGTGATTCCTCACTCTGCTCCTCTTAGTTGTTGCTGATTTGCTATGGTTGTGTGTCCAGCCTCACGTTTATCCGTTTCTACTGCTTAAAGAGAGAAACAGCGGTTTGCCTGTGTTTATATTTAGCACAGTGTGTCAGAATGATCAAGGGGAGATAACATTGCAGCCTCTTTGATTTATGCCCTGCTTTTGATACAAGTGACCAGATAAACTGTGATCCAAGCTCAGCAGCCTAGGATTGAACGTTTAATCAGAATTCACTGCTCCACGACACGGTTGCAAGTAACATTTTGATCAGGAGAGCGCTTTGAGATTTGGAATGTCTTTTCAATGCACATCGCGCATTCCGAGGTTGCCGGTGCAGTATTACCGCAACCGGATTTAAAGATACCATAGGCACAGTTTGTGATGGGGTACAAAAGGGGGTGGTGATGGACGGAGCATGTGAATCAATCAAACACTCACCCCCAGTCAACTGATCTGGGTTTAATCCATCACCGTTCTTTAGCCCACTCTGCCACCCCAGTTCAGACATGGCCATATGCAAATCAGTCTGACCCTGGGCCTCATGGGAACAGTCCAGCCCGAACTGCCAAGCCATGTCTTCCCTGGACCGGAAACAAGTTTCCGAGGACCGGTTTCTGGCATTCCAGCCGTCTTCAGCCTGGCTTGCTTGAATCCAGTGGCAAAGTGAGCAAGGGACAGTTTGTGATGGGGTATGGAAATGCAGAGATATTCTGTTTCTGATTTGCCTACCGAGGGTGCAAAAGGCAAATTACCACGGGAATCGGATTTTCAACATCATGTTTTCACTGTTTTTAGCTGTTGGGATGTTGGGGGATGGGAATCGGAAGTATGGTATTCCTGAATGACTTCTGACCCCCTAGTGCGTGGCTTTGTGCTATGGTGTCTGGCGCGGTACAGCTGAGCGGGTGTTGTGGAAGCGTCACGAGAGCCTCTTTCATGCCAAGCATGTAATTCTCCGGTCTGCGACTCCACGAACAGTTGTCCCCGGGATTTTGGCGAATTCCGGCCAGAAGAGGTTTTACAGTTAGAGCAGCAGGGGGCCTAGTAGCGGGATAAGGAGCGAGGGAGGGTGCTGGGTAAACTCAGGGAGCTGCCTGTGGTGATTTCACCCAGAGAGAAGGCGGCCTCTGGGACACCTAGTTGCACAAGTCTAGAGCTGAGCAGTAGTTGAACTAAAATTTGGGGGCATATTACCAACAACTAGCGATAATTATCGCTGTGTTTGCTTAGCGGGAATATTTCTATCGCCGCCCTTCACCTGTTTCTATCGCTGAGATACCTTGCTATTAGCAAGGTTTATCTCAGGAGCGATAAAAAACAGGCGAAATGCGTGAATATCGCTGTCAATACAGCGATATTCAGGCATTACCGTGACAATGCTCTTAGCCATGTTATCCACCTCTCATTGGATAACATGGCTATGAACTGGTCAGGGCAGGCGTTAGCTTTTGCAGATATTCGCGCTTAGCCCGAATATTTCCAAAACTACGCCTGTGTTGATCATAGGCGATAGCGATTGCAGCGACTGTTTTCAGTCGCTGACATTTTGGCCCGCCCACTTTGCATGTCATTAGCGATAATTATCGCTGACATGCAAAGCGGGCCCCAAAATGCCCGCTATCGCCTACAAGCTGTCGCTAACTGGTGTTAGTGACAGCTTGGTAATAGGGCGATAAAATTATCGACGCATTAGTGGGAAAAAGTCCCGCTAAAGCGGCGATAATGGCCCTTGGTAATATGCCCCCGGAGACTTGAGTGAACACCATATTTTAACTGAATACACAGGATTTTCTCCCCGATAATTTTTTTTACTAATCTGGTGAGATACTCGTTTTAACTTGCGCCTCCCTTAAGTTTACTACTGTTGTTGGACAGGGTAGTTGTTATATTGTAAGTCTGGTAGCCTGTAATGTCTCGGCCTCTGTACCTTGAGGGAATTCAGGTACGTTACTAAAATACTATAATATTAAGATAACTGTTAAAATATATAGATTTGGAGCATAGTTCTGAGACTATTACGTTCATCAATTTGACCCACAAGTTCTAAAGTGTTCCAAAGAAAGTCATACCATACTGGTGCACTGACTGGCTTGCCTCAGATTCTTAAGTGGATGTTCCTTCAGCTTCTTCTATATCTGTGAAGGTTGACAATCGGAAGAATAGTGCATGAGAACAATGGGGGAAATTCACACTCTGATAAGATTCTACTTGATTACACACTTTCAGACATAGATGTAGATTATAAGTTACGCCACTGAAGAGCGAAAGAAGTCATAGGGGCTCCAAGGCAATTGAAAAATAACCTTCCACCAAGAGAGATATTAGATCTCTTTGATAGTAGTCCTCTTCCTGTGGAGGATCTGTCCAGCACTCCGAAGTTGTTTCTAAACAACAATATTCATCCTCCAGAGAGACAATGTTCATGTCTCTGAAGCCCTTGTTATCCTCCAGAGCGTTTTGTATCCAATTTTGAAACTATTGGGAAAAACAAGTATCAATTCAGACCTTGTGCTAGAAAAATGTTCTGAAATGCCGTCTTCTACAACGACTGGTGACATTGAGACTGGCCAATGGGAAGAGGTGTGGCGCCGCGGCTAGGGCGACTGACTCCGGAACCTGAGGATCACGGTTCGATCCCCGGGGCCGGCGGCAGATTAGCCCAGCACCATGTGACTCTGGGCATTAGCTTGCTTAATCTTCCCAACGGCCCCCAGCGCCTAGAGACCCTTACGGTGATTGTGCGCTTTACAAATGTGGATTATTATAATGCAAGCAATATCCATCTAACTTGTCCCTTTCTAGGAGTCAGTATCAAGCAACTTTGTTGAATAATGGGAAAAGAGAGAAAAATATAGCGTTCCAAGATGAGGATCGTCTACTGGGAAAGGATGCTAAGAAAACAAAGCAGCAGGAAAATGACTATATCTATTCACTTCGTAGTCTTTTTTCCTCTGGCACATCTTCTTTGGATGACTTTACAGGCAAACATTACAGGCAAACATTACCTGCACTTTCCCAATGGATATATGACGTTACAACGCATACTTTTACAACGCTTTTTTTTCAACACAACATCCTTTACAACGCATTCCATTACAACGCATGCCATTACCACGAATTTTAAAAAAACTACCTTTACAACGCATTCCATTACAATGCATACTACCTTTACAACGCATACCATTACAACGCATACCATTACATTGCATGTATGGTAAGTATTGGATAGTGTAGGGGTAAAAATTACTATTCTAACTCCAGGGGGTGAAACAGTAGGGTAAGTGTTGGATAGTGTAGGGGTAAAAATTACTATTCTAACTCCAGGGGGTGCAACAGTAGGGTAAGTGTTGGATAGTATAAGGGTACTATGCATTGTAATGGTATGCGTTGTAATGGTATGCGTTTTAATGACATGAGTTGGAACTGTATGCGTTGTAATGGCATGCGTTGTAAGGAATGTTGCGTTGTAATGACTGCGCTGTAATGGTAGTGCGTTGTAAAAGTTGCGTTGTAAAGGTTGTTTCCCTTCCCAATATTTAGATAAAGCAAAAAGCATCATCCCATACAACATCACTTCACAAAAGGCAGTCGTAAAGCAAGAGGTTCCATCTGAATCAACTACATCTAGTAAATTTTCCAGGAAGCAGCAAAAGAATAAGTGAAAGGTAAAAAAAAATAGAGGATTTTTTAAAAAAAGAAGGAGGAAAATTAGGTTCCATCTAAAGAGCTATGTATATCCAGCCACAACTCAAGTAATTACCCCCTCTCTAAGGTTCTATGGTGCATATTACCAAGCAATAGCGATAATTATCGCTATTGCTTGGTTAGAGACAAAAATTTACGGCTGAGCTGCGGCGATTTTTATCGCAGATAAACCTTGGTATTACCAAGGTTTATCGCAAATGCGATAAAAATCGGCCGCAATGCATGAATATCGCTGAAAAGTCAGCGATATTCATGCATTACCGAGCTAATGCTCTTAGCCATGTTATCCACCTTGCATTGGATGACATGGCTAAGAACTGCTCATGGCAGGTGTTAGCTTTTGGAGATATTCGCGCTTAGCGCGAATATCTCCAAAAGTTGGTAATTGGAGATAGCGATGTTAGCGACTGTTTCCAGTCGCTAGCATCTTGGCACGCCCACTTTGCATGTCATTAGTGATAAATATCACTGACATGCAAAGCGGGGCCCAAGATGGTCGCTATCTCCTACTAGCTGTCGCTAACTGGTGTTAGCGACAGCTAGGTAATAGGGAGATACATTTATCTCCGCTTTCTTGGCTTTCAAAGCCCAAAAAGCGGAGATAAACCCCCTTGATAATATGCCCTTTTGTTCCCAAACATCAAGTGTCTCCTCTAAAAGAGAAGCTCTTGCCGGACTAATAGCTTCTGTAAAATAAATTAATTGTAATGCCCCACAGGTGTCAGTTTGAATCTGTTAGCTGAAGCCTTCAAAAGTAGCAGTTATCAGAAGATGTTATTAATACTTTATATCTTCTATACTGACCTCACATATCAGGTAGGCTTCTCAAAGAGTGTCTGCCAGTTGATTGACATAGATGAACCTCCTCACTCATCTTATGTTATGGATTTCCACTCTCTGTTTCCATGGGGGAGCTTGCCCTATAAACAGATCTAACATTTTTAACTTGTTAAATTTGTGTCCTTTGCTGAGTCATTCGATTCCGTGTAAATTCGAGTCCTCAACTGAAATACATTGAGGGTCCTTTCCCAATGAAAGAGGTTTATCTTGTATTAGAGTAACCGTTTGTTCTAGGCTTGCTCCTGATATCCTACTAAGGAATGAAGACTTTTTTGTCGAAATTGAGATTATGATGAATTTCCAGCAACAGATCCTAATAAAAATACCATATGGGAAAAGTAGGTAACTAGTTTTGTTGATCTTGATGTTCCTGAGTTCAAAAATAGTAATACTTTTGAAAGATTGCAGGTACTTCAAAATCTGGCCCGCTCATTAGTAATGGACCTCTCAGTATTTGGTAGATCAATAATAACCCATGATCAAAATATGATGTCCCAGTAATTGAATACTGATCTATAATGCACTTGGCTCCCGGGAGCACTAAACAGTAAGAAATGTGAAGACCAATCACATTATTCTAGTTAATGATAAAGTATTGCTGGTATCTTGGAACATGACTGGGCTGAATAATTGAGAAAAAAGACCATTTGAGGGCACAGAAGCAACTATCATCTGTCTCTAGGAAACCTGGTCTGCTGCTGAACTTTCAGTTACATCCTATTATGTTTCTCATAACTGGCCTCCCATTCTATTCTTGGCCATGCAAAAGGTGGCATTGCTATTCTTCTTTTGATAGGCTTTGATTGGACCACTCACTTCATCCCATATCACAATAACCATCTTCATGCCTGAGGATTGATTTTGCAATGAGTAAGGATTTAGTGGGGTGCTCCATTCTTCAGTTTATTATTTAATAGCCAGACCGGCAGAGTAACGGTATACTCACTGATGTATTTGAGTTTATAAATTTAACAATTGACAGAGAAAAAACTGCCTATGCCATTATTTCTTGTGACTTAAATGTCAATGTATCCAACGAGTCATTAAAAGTTTTTGGGAATATTGAATTATAAGAATGTTGGAATATCCCTCGGTCTCAGTTTCCTAGTCATTATAGAGCTGATTGGCATTGAAATCTTTTATTGGGGTACCTGAAGACCTTAGGTACTACAATCTTAAATGGAAGAATGACTCCTGATATAGCAGTTAAGCCGACCAGGCTTGACCCAACGGGTTCCTCGCTTATTAGTTATATGAAAAATAACCTATTCAGTATTTGATCTTGTTTTGGAAATTAAGGTAGTACATACTATATACATGATCATGCCTTCTTGGGAATAGTAATTGCTTTGCCCACCAAAAATAACATTGACTGGTCGCTGAAAACGGGTGCTGGACTAATTGGTATTCAAAAGAAAATGCAAGATTATATTAAAACCCTTGAAATATTATGCCTTTTAATAATTTACTCACCTCTTTCTATATGTAATCACTTGATTCCTCTGTTGGTGATCTACTACCTATTATGAATTATTTACATTAGTCCTGGTGCAACATATGACAATCACCGAAAAGGAATATCTTCATCTCAATAAGCATTTGCGGGGAGCTGGAGAAGCCCAATTGTCAAAAGAGATAATTAAACTGATGAGCAAACAGTTTCTTCTTTTCTCCACAGATCGTAAGAAAATAATAAAAAAAAACTCTAAGGAAGAAACAAAGCAGTATATGTGCAGCCCAGAGGAAAAGACGGTGGGACCTGAATTGGTACTATCTTCATTGTGCTGCTCAACAAAATAACAGTAGATCCTTTTGGTGTATTGTAGCCTTAAGCTGCGGCTCAAGAGTGAAATCTTCTGTAAATCCAATAGCCTTGCAAGACTGGGTAGTTTATATTACACATCTAATATAAGAAGAACATGGGTCTTCGGTCACCTGAGTACAGTATCCAGCTATGCTGTCATATTACCAGTGCTACAGCAAACAAATGATGGACAGAATGCTGACAATGCAAACATTCTCCCTCAATCAAAAGATCTGAGTTAAATCCATTGTCCCTTTGCCCACTACGCCACCCCAGTTTGGACCCAGCCATATGCAAATCAGTCTTGACCCTGTGCCTCATGGGAACAGTCCAGACCGAACTGCCAGTCAGGTCCTCCCTGAAACGGAAACCAGCATCCTAGGACTGGTTTCAGGGTATGTCACCATTCTTCAGCCAGGCCAGCTTGAATACAGTGGCAAAGTGAACAAGGGATCCATGTCTGTGCATACCCATCCCACTTAGTGTGAAAAGTGTTACAGCAAACAAATGTTGGACGGAATGCTGACAATGCAAACATTCTCCCCCAGTCAAAAGATCTGGGTGAAATCCATCGTTCTTTTTCCCACTACGCCACCCCAGTTTGGACCCAGCCATATGCAAATCAGTCTTGACCCTGTACCTCATGGGAATAGTCCAGACCGAACTGCCAGGCCAGGTCCACCCTGGACAGGAAACAAGCATCCTGGGACCAGTTTCAGGGTGTCACCCTTCTCAGCCAGGCTAGCTTGAATCCAGTGGCACTGTGAGCAAGGGACCCATGTCTGGGCATACTAATCCCACTTAGGGCGAAAAGTGTTACAGCAAACAAATGATGGACGGAATGCTGACAATGCAGACATTCTCTCCCAGTCAAATCCATTGTTCTTTTGTTCTTTTGCCCACTACGCCACCCCTGTTTGGACCGAAGCCTTTACCAGTGGCGGATCACACAGGTAAGAGCAGTCGGGCAGTGGGACAGGGTAGAGTGCGTTTTTTAGAATTCAACAGATGATGGGATAAATAATATTAACTAACGGGACGCCGTTTTCAAGGAGATATACTGTTGCCCTACCTGCACAGGGGGCTGAGAGCGGGGGTTATTGTTTGTGGCTTTGAAACTCACCTCCTTCACCCCGCGGACCGCGCGCTGCCCAGGACTCCACATCCCAGCGGGCAGCACGGTCTCGCGAGAGGCCAGTGACACTCCCACTGCCCCCGGGCATACAAATTCAGGCGCCGACTACCGCGGCGCAGGACGCCATTTTCAAGGAGATATACTGTTGCCCTAAATTTTTCATCAGAACTTTGCTGTCCTGCACAGGGGGCTGAGAGCGGGGGTTATTGTTTGTGGCTTTGAAACTTGCCTCCTTCACCCCGCGGACCGCGCGCTGCCCAGGTGCTCCACATCCCAGCGGGCAGCGCGGTTTCGCGAGAGGCCAGTGACACTACCCCCGCCCCCGGGCAAACAAATTCAGGCGTCGACTACCACGGCGCGGAAAGTGCGTGGGCTCGCCCGGGCCAAGGGCGGGCCCGTCCTTGGCCGTCATCGGCCGGAAGAGGCTGGGCTGGGCCCGGCCTCTTGGTTCTTTGGTTGTATTGTCTGGGCAATTTTATTAATTATTGGCATTTACAGTCTTTATTTTATTTGAATCCCATTGGATAGTTTGGGCAATTTGTATTAAATCATGGGCAAAAGGAAACTATTGAGCCCCAGGGGAAGTAGGCCGAGCTCTGACACTCAGCAAATCTTATTGAATTATTTAACAGAAGCGGCCGTTGTTTTAGATAAACAGATCCTATCAGTAGAGGAGTCCATTGTGAGGTCTTCTTCTGGGTTAAGCCAGGAGTTACCCTACAATGAAGAATTCATTCAACCAAACTTAGGGGAAAAAGCCTCTAGTATAGTAAATGGCTGTATTCAACCTAGCACTGATGATCTTCAGTCTATTACTAGTGAGTCCCCTACACAACCCCCTCAAAAAAAGTTTAAAAAAACAAGATCAAGATCTAGCGGTGGCCAAAATTCCCAGAAAGATACGGGACTAGTTGTTGTCCACTCCTCTTTCAAAACACCTAAACAACAGTAAAGTGCTCCCCTGAAGAAAAAACGAGTAGACCAGTCCAAAACTCAATCAAAACAAAAGGCTAGATCATCTGGTAACATAACCGTCCAGTCTGAGTCTCAATCAGAGATACAGAATTTAACATCTTTAGTGGAGAGACTGGACTCGTATATAAGGGTTAGGCTAGATCAGCTCTCAACCAGAATGACCAACATGGAAAAATGTTTAACTAGTAAATTCAAATCAATAAATTCAACCCCAATTAGCGATCCGTGTATAAACACGATTTTAAACACTCACGCAGGGAACCCACATTCCCTATAAGGAGGGGGGAGCATAGCGAAGAGGACAGTCCCTGTTGTAACTCCAACTGCTCCGAATGAGCAGACGTACAAAAAGGCAGCAGAGAAAAGGACACAGCACATGACGCAAAGACAGACCAACACAAACACTAATACGATCCCACAGGTAATAACATCTCAGGTACACACGCCTCTTTCTTCTCAGCAATACAAACAAAGCCACCCTGCAACCCTTCTTCCCGCTGACCACCCCGCCACTGATACCCATTTGGACCTTCCACCAGAAGCCACCCCTTACGTTATCATCTTGGGTAATATACCATCTAACCAAGCTCCCAATGAGGAAACATGGATATCCCTTAAAAATAAATTGTTACATTGGTTGAGTAAAAGGGTAGGATTGCATAGTCAATTATTTCAAGACTTTAAGATGATTAGACGTGCCCAATGGGTGGGAGTGCTGGAAAAGGTTTTGTTGGGGACTTTATAGTCATGACATTTGGCTTTTCCCGGTTGGTAAATGAAATCCTGAGCCTTGGGATAAGCCATACTGTCAATGCTGTTGGGATAAATATATTGCCATTGGGCTTTTTCTACCCTCCTAAAAGAACAAACTATCTCCCTGTAAACTCGAGAAAGCCTTCCATGGTTCAATTGCCATTACAACCCATTCCAACCTATAATAGATTTAATGCTTTGTCAGACCTGGATGACAATGAGTGACTGAACGTGGCAGCAGCAGAATCAATGGCAGTGAGTCCTATGGTACCTCTAAGTCAACGGGAAACACCAACTCCAGAGCTCTCACACGCCAGATTAGAATCAGCTAATTTCCTTACTCAATGTACACATAGTGGGGATTGGACCACATCGTGTGAGGATGTGGTCCCTTTTCCCAATAAGGGGGAACTGGTAGGAGGCTTGTCAGTCTCATTGTTAAACATAGAGCATTCGCTCCAGGATACGAGCTCCCACCCTGAAATGAAAGGTCTGAAGTTAGATATTGTCTTTTGGAATGTTGCCGGCCTACTCTCTAAAATCACAAATGATAATTGGTTAAAATTAGTAAGGAAACACAACATCATATGTTTACAGGAGACATGGCTTTGTTCCCCTGCCCATTTGGTGGGATATAAAACATACTTTTCAGAGGCAATTCAATCTTCCTCTGGGAGGCCGAAAGGGGGGTTAATAATGTTTATATCAAATGTCCTATCAGTTAATAAAATAGTTGCTTTGAGGTTAGAAAATAACTATCAGGTACTTTTGATATTTGTAAACAAGGCGTCCATCTACTTTTTGGTAAATTCTTATAACAATCTTAATCAAATTGATTTAGTTGATGTTTTAAACAAGGTTTCCTTTTTATTGAAAGATTTTAAAAATGACAATAAATAAATTTGCTTTCGAAGTATATTAATAAATCATTTGAATGAGATAATGGTTACCATGGATTTAGGGTTTGCAAATGAACTGGTTAGCCCCGTCCCTTTTTCCTCTACTTTTAATGGGAGAGGGCTTACAAGCACAATTGATTTTATACTTGCTTCTCATTGCACTGCACCAACTATGCAAAAGTTTGATACAATCATCAATGCAGTAAGCGATCACTTTCCCAACAGTGTGTCAATATGTGTTCCTACTCTATTGGAGGAGATAGATTATTGGATTCATTTGGACCAACAATCTCTGAATTTAGATAGACTCAATGGCTTCTCTTTAAAATGGGGAAAAGTAGATCAAGAGCTGGTAACGGACAAAGTGGTTAAGCGAGTCCTGCCTTCTCTCGAAATCTACCTTGATCTTAACGCTACACCTGAACAAATATTGCTTAGTTTCACCACCATTACTAAAATTATTGAAGAAGAGTTATTCCTCAAACAAGCAGGAAAAGGGACTGTTAGGAAGGGATGGTTCAACTCAGAGTGGACAAAAACATACTCAGGACTAAAAGTCGCATTGACCAAAATTAACCAGGACAAGGAAGAAAGTATTAGACTGAGAAAGGCTTACAATACAGCCTTAAAAAATCGTAAATCTCAGATTAGAAATGGCCTATGGAAGCAATTACACAAGAGTTGTTCCGTGAAGGATAGTGCCACTTTTTGGAGAATAGTTAAATCTCCCTTCCTCTCTGAAGCAAGTGACCCCTCGAAGTTAGACGTAGCGGTAGATGCGAATACTTGGGTCCAACACTTTTCAAAAATTTTCAGCCAGACAGTAGATACAACTTTAGAGCAAGTTGAGGGTGCCGAAAGGGAGCCTCATTCAATTCAATCATGTTACCCCATACAGCTAAGTTTCACCCATAAGGAGATAATAAACGCCCTAAAAACATCGAAATCAGGGAAAGCACCTGTGCCTGATGGGGTCCCAGTGGACCTTTTTAAATATAAAATAGATTTATGGTTTCCAATCCTTAGGAGAGTGTTGGAAGCAGCCAATAAGGCTGGCTTAGTCGAATCCTGGTCCACATAAATGTTGGTTCTGATCATTAAAAGGGCGATCGCCACAGTCCAACTTGTTATAGGCCCATATTACTTTTAGACTCCCTTGGCAAGGCCGCTGGACGTATCCTTTTAGATCGACTTCAGGACTTGGCAAGTGATCATAATATAATGTCAGTCCTGCAGTATGGGTTTCGCGAGGGATTGGACACAGTGGACCAGGCTTTGAACCTCTCACTCCTAATAGGTAAGTATGTCCAAGCAAAAGGAGGGTACTTGCACATGGTTTACGTTGACCTGACCGCAGCCTTCGACTGCGTTAGTCATACTAAACTGTGGGCAATTATACTAGCTATGGGGGTGGACCCTCCGTTGGTGAATTTTTTACGGGAGCTTTATTCGGGGGCATTGGCAAGAGTCAGGCACGGGGTAGGGGGAGAACTCACTGAGCCCTTCCAGATAGAGAGGGGGGGTCAGACAAGGTTGTGTTCTGGCCCCCTTCCTATTTACACTATACACAAATGAGCTTGAAGCAGCGATGGTGGAAGGGTGTCAGGACCTGCCAACAATCTGTCGTGGGCCATTTCCAGCATTACTATATGCCGACGACGCAGTGATCTTGGCAAGAACCCCCCTCCAGCTCCAGGCCGAAAAAAATTTAAGATATCTTTGTTAATAGTATTATACTAGAGTGCACAACATCTTATCCCTATCTAGGGATTTTAATAGATAATAAGTCCAAATGGACAATGGCCATTAATGCGAGGAAACTACTATTTCTGAGAGCTACTACTGCACTGGTGGTATTCGCTCAGAAGGTAAGGAAGAGACCCCCGCAAGAAATGTTAAAGATATTATTTCAGGCTAAATGCGTTAGTGTTCCTAGCTACGGCTCAGGGCTATGGGGACACCCAAACACGGATGCATTACAGAGGGTCGAGAACTCCTTCCTGCGATACCTACTAGCAGTCCCCCAAAGCACTTTGACATATGGATGCCACTTAGGACTAGGGCTGGACTACATATCGGACATTTAAAAAATCCAACCTATTATGTTATGGTGTCGCATTTGGACTACAGATCAGTGCGATCTAACACGACGCCTTGTTCAGGAATGCATGACGCTTGATAATATGCACAAGATTAGATGGCTAGTTTATGTGAAGTCATTCTTTGACGATCTAGGCCTCCGGAGATACTTTAATCATCCATTAACTATCTCCGAGATGCCAAGGAAAGAGTTAAAAAAACTCTGTCTTTTGCATCTAGGCCAGTTACGACTTACAAATGAGATAGGGAAAAGCTCAGTTCAGCACTGGTTAGGCATTCAAACTACTTTTTCTATACAACGTATCTAATATTTAATCTGAACCAGTATGAATTTTTTTTTAACTCGTTTTAGATTCGACATTTTCTACCATCTAATTTCCTTTCCTCAACAGAACGATTGGTCAAGGAATTTATCACTATGCCCGTGCGACACTATTTCTTCACAATCCTCAATCCATATATTGATGTTTTGTAGATTCAATGAAATCCCACGCAGACGCTGGATTGTTCCCATACTGGGATCAATGGGGCTTCGAGCCTGTCGCCCAGCCTTTTTAGCACTCCAATTTTTGGAAAATGAACCACATGCTAAATCTATAGCTTGTTTTCTGAAATTTTGTGTTAATGATCGCCCCAACCTTGGCTAAACTTTGATACATATGCATTTTTTATTTTCATGACCTCTTAAATTTTTTAAATGCTGAATTAATTAACAAACTTATGAATGGATGGTTGTATGACTTTTACTGATTGCAACTTTTGAAAAACATTGTTTTAACTGTACTTTTATGGTTTTTCTACAAAATATGGAAACCGAATAAAGATGATTTGATTGATTGATATTAACTAAATAAATAGAACCACTTACTTTGTGCTCTCACCATTGCCAACGCGGTGATGCAGGGAGCGCAAAGAAAGTTTTTTTTATTTTATTTAATATTACTTATCCAGTTGTCTGTCAAATTTCACCCCCAACCCGACACGCCCTACTGCTCTTACCTGTTGCAAACCACTACTGCATATTTCTCCTCCAAATCATGATTATATATTTGGCTATAGAGTAGAGTGAAATTGCCTGCTGGCATTGGTCCAGACTAATCTCTGATTGCCATGTTAAAGAGTAATGTGGAATCTTTGGCGAAAATAGTGAGCCCATTATTTGCATATTGCTATGACACTGGCCTAATTCTGAAATCATGGAAAAGGCATATCATTGTGCCTCTTCATAAAAGTAAAAGCAAAACAGCACCAGGGAACTAGGGAAAAATTGCCCTAAATAATGCGGCAGAGAAAACATTTGCCCAGGGAATTTCGGAAAGCTGGAATTATGGGCTAACCATGCAAATATAATTGTCATGGAGGAGTCAATCTTTAGAGCCAATCATTCTGTAAAGGACAAAACTGCGCATTTGACGTCTATTTCAGAAAATTAAGCTGTGAGTAATTATTAGGCTGTGCATACCGCTCTTACTGTCTTCTCAGCTGCATTTGATTTGGTAAATTACAAAAAACAATTTTATGGACAGAATGTAGATCAATGTCTTACATTCACCCCTGTACAAGGATCTGGGCCTAAATCCATCGTTTTTTGCACTCCACACCACCCTGGGTCAGATAATGGCTTTATGCAAATCAGCTCTGACCCTGTGCCCCATAGGAACAGTCCAGTCCGAACTAAAACAACCATATCTTTCCCAGACCGGAATCAAGCATCCGAGGACCGGACCGGTTTCGAGGTAACACCTCTCATCAGCCCGGCTAGCTTGACTCCAGTGGTGTGGAGGCTCTGGGACCCACGTCTGAGCTACCCCAGTACACTCAGGGAGAAAATTACAAAAAACAATTTGATGGACAGAATGTAGATCAATGTTTACATTCACCCCAGTACAAGGATCTGGGCCTAAATCCATCGTTTTTTGCACTCCACACCACCCTGGGTCAGATAATGGCTTTATTCAAATCAGCTCTGACCCTGTGCCCCATGGGAACAGTCCAGTCCGAACTACAACAGCCATATCTTTCCCAGACCGGAATCAAGCATCCGAGGACCGGACCGGTTTCGAGGTAACACCTCTCATCAGCCCGGCTAGCTTGACTCCAGTGGTGTGGAGGCTCTGGGACCCACGTCTGAGCTACCCCAGTACACTCAGGGAGAAAATTACAAAAAACAAATTGATGGACAGAATGTAGATCAATGTCTTACATTCACCCCAGTACAAGGATCTGGGCCTAAATCCATTGTTTTTTGCACTCCACACCACCCTGGGTCAGATAATGGCTTTATGCAAATCAGCACTGACCCTGTGCCCCATGGGAACAGTCCAGTCCGAACTACAACAGCCATATCTTTCCCAGACCGGAATCAAGCATCCGGGGACCGGACCGGTTTTGAGGTAACACCTCTCATCAGCCCGGCTAGCTTGACTCCAGTGGTGTGGAGGCTCTGGGACCCACGTCTGAGCTACCCCAGTACACTCAGGGAGAAAATTACAAAAAACAATTTGATGGACAGAATGTAGATCAATGTCTTACATTCACCCCAGTACAAGGATCTGGGCCTAAATCCATCGTTTTTTGCACTCCACACCACCCTGGGTCAGATAATGGCTTTATGCAAATCAGCTCTGACCCTGTGCCCCATGGGAACAGTCCAGTCCGAACTACAACAGCCATATCTTTCCCAGACTGGAATCAAGCATCCGAGGACCGGACCGGTTTCGATGTAACACCTCTCATCAGCCCGGCTAGCTTGACTCCAGTGGTGTGGAGGCTCTGGGACCCACGTCTGAGCTACCCCAGTACACTCAGGGAGAAAATTACAAAAAACAATTTGATGGACAGAATGTAGATCAATGTCTTACATTCACCCCAGTACAAGGATCTGGGCCTAAATCCATCGTTTTTTGCACTCCACACCACCCTGGGTCAGATAATGGCTTTATGCAAATCAGCTCTGACCCTGTGCCCCATGGGAACAGCCCAGTCCGAACTACAACAGCCATATCTTTCCCAGACCGGAATCAAGCATCCGAGCTTGATTCCGTTCTGGGAAGGACATGGCTTTTGTAGTTCGGACTGGACTGTCCCCATGGGGCACAGGGTCAGAGCTGATTTGCATATCGCCATTGTCTAACCAAGGGTGGTGCGGAGTGCAAAAAAACGATGGATTTCGGCCCAGATCTTCAGACTGGGGTGAGTGTGTGACATTGATCCACATTCGGTCCATCACCTGTTTTGTTTGCATATTCCGCCCTAAGTGCGCTGGGGATGCCCAGACGTGGGTCCCAGGCACTCCACACCACTGGAGTCAAGCTAGCCGGGCTGATGAGAGGTGTTACCTCGAAACCGGTCCGGTCCTCGGATGCTTGATTCCATTCTGGGAAGGACATGGCTTTTGTAGTTCGGACTGGACTGTCCCCATGGGGCACAGAGTCAGAGCTGATTTGCATATCGCCATTGTCTAACCCAGGGTGGTGTGGAGTGCAAAAAAAACGATGGATTTGGGCCCAGATCTTCAGACTGAGGTGAGTGTGTGACATTGATCCACATTCGGTCCATCACCTGTTTTGTTTGCATATTCCGCCCTAAGTGCGCTGGGGATGCCCAGACGTGGGTCCCAGGCACTCCACACCACTGGAGTCAAGCTAGCCGGGCTGATGAGAGGTGTTACCTCGAAACCGGTCCGGTCCTCGGATGCTTGATTCCGTTCTGGGAAGGACATGGCTTTTGTAGTTCAGACTGGACTGTCCCCATGGGGCACAGGGTCAGAGCTGATTTGCATATCGCCATTGTCTAACCCAGGGTGGTGTGGAGTGCAAAAAAACGATGGATTTGGGCCCAGACCTTCGGACTGGGGTGAGTGTGTGACATTGATCCACATTCGGTCCATCACCTGTTTTGTTTGCATATTCCGCCCTAAGTGCGCTGGGGATGCCCAGACGTGGGTCCCAGGCACTCCACACCACTGGAGTCAAGCTAGCCGGGCTGATGAGAGGTGTTACCTCGAAACCGGTCCGGTCCTCGGATGCTTGATTCCGTTCTGGGAAGGACATGGCTTTTGTAGTTCGGACTGGACTGTCCCCATGGGGCACAGGGTCAGAGCTGATTTGCATATCGCCATTGTCTAACCCAGGGTGGTGTGGAGTGCAAAAAAACGATGGATTTGGGCCCAGATCTTCGGACTGGGGTGAGTGTGTGACATTGATCCACATTCGGTCCATCACCTGTTTTGTTTGCATATTCCGCCCTAAGTGCGCTGGGGATGCCCAGACATGGGTCCCAGGCACTCCACACCACTGGAGTCAAGCTAGCCGGGCTGATGAGAGGTGTTACCTCGAAACCGGTCCGGTCCTCGGATGCTTGATTCCGTTCTGGGAAGGACATGGCTTTTGTAGTTCGGACTGGACTGTCCCCATGGGGCACAGGGTCAGAGCTGATTTGCATATCGCCATTGTCTAACCCAGGGTGGTGTGGAGTGCAAAAAAACGATGGATTTGGGCCCAGATCTTCGGACTGGGGTGAGTGTGTGACATTGATCCACATTCGGTCCATCACCTGTTTTGTTTGCGCATTTGATTTGGTAGACAGACATAAGTAAGGGCTCAAATTGTCGTCTCACGGTATATCTCTAAATTTGCATAGGTTAATTATCTCACTGAATTTCTTGACATGGTGCAAAGTGTTATTGGGTGGCACTAACCACCTCTGCCCAGTTATTCCAATGCACAACGGGATGGAACAAGGTTGTCTTCTACCATCTTTGCTGTTTTTGATTTGTATCCTGTAAGTGAATGACTTTCCTCTTAAACTGGGGACTTGGCCATTGAACACACTCATGTATGGGGATCCAGCGCTGCTCCAAACCTAACCTCCAAACCATCACTAAAAATCCTAGGAGCTATCATACTTTACTCGTTGGTGGGGCCCATAACACCACCAAGTCATTCATTCACACAAATCACACTGCTCCCAGGATCAATGAAAAACCAGAGGAGGAGATGCTGGATTTTTAGCGGAGTGTCTTACTTCATCTATTTAATCTAACTTTTATACACTATATACATCTGCAGTTATTAATCTTACCATGGTTTTACTCTCTTAAAACATTAAACACTCCACTATTATAGTAAAAGTTAACTAATGGACAACAAGACCAGCTTAATTTTCCATGTATTTATTTTTATTTAAAGATTTAATCTTCTAGCATGACCTATTTCATTTAACCTTAATTCGAACACCATTAAAACATTTTAATTCACCTAAAGAAAAAGAAAGTTAAAATTCAAACAGTTTACATTTATTAGCAGAATAGTTCAGAAAATAAGTCAAAACCATATTACCAAGTATGTCAGCAATGGAATTCTTGAGTTAGCAAAGAATATTTCCTAAATACAGCCTCTCTATTCTTTCTTGATGTTCATCCCTAATCAAGACTCCGTCCCCATCAAAAGTTAAAGTCAGGAAAAATGTCAAAGTCTTTGCACCATGGAAAAATGTATCGGTCCGACAGCATATTGTGGTGCAGAAAATAATTCATAAGCAAGCTCTCCTCTCTCTTCCAAACAACTTCTTTTACACCCTTTTTCCCTAACTATCTAACTAAAAAACATTTAGGGTCCACACTCGATTTCCATTGGTTCGCACAAGGGGTGGACGAGAATCACCTCATCTCCTCACTGCCCATATTTCTGCCAAGTCATAGTTCCGATCTCAATAAGGTTCCAATTGTCTATTATTACATTTTGTTCATTTGTGTCCTTTAACTTGTCACTTCGACAAAAGTTCTCAGGCTCATGACTCAAACATCTCATCTTGGCACCCTCCTGCTTTTCAGGCCACGCTGACCTTGACCCACACTGCACAGGCACAGACTGCTTGCACATCTCTCTAGCATAGTTTTGCATACATTTTAGAATCACTCTCTCAGAGTCTCGAAAACCTCCATTTTATTTTAGGCCGCATGGGCCATAATGGGAACTATTATAGAAACCAACACAATTAAGAGTTAGATTTCGAAATATAGCCCTTCTGTTTACTTTCCACCATTCTATATTCACCCTATTAGTGGTTACCTAGCTTTAAAAGCGACGATTAAGCATCATTTTCTTACCATTCTCGATCATTTCTGCCACAATAATACATTAAGGAAGCATACATACACAAGTTTTCATTAGATTATGACATTTGCATACTATATTAGTATGACTATTTCTCTCAGTTAGTATATTATGATTCACGACACAAGCAAATTAGTATCCCACGTGTATTTATGTGTGTGCTTTCTATTCTACGTTGGTTCATTTTAAAACCACACAATTAATACATATTACAATTATGGGAAAGAGACTTCACGAGGGGTATGAAAAAAAATCGCTTTCATCCTCGCTCCATCAACTCCCCCCTTTGGTGATTTATCACCAAATAACACCCAAAAATGTCATACATTTTTTATAACATGTTTCAATTTCTTTTAATTAGTATGAGTTATACCCTAGTGTCTTCTATCTTCCTTCTATATTGATAAAGTTTCTCTTTCATTTCAATGTCCCCCTTTTCATGTTCTCTTTCGTGTCTCTCTTCAAATTCCTTTTTTATAGACTTTTTAAGATTTCTTCTTTTTCTAAGTTTACAGCCTAATCTTAAGATTAAAAATATCACTATTATTAGTGTTGCTGGAATTAATACTTTCCCCATTATTGATCTACCTATTTCATAAAACCATTTCTTAACAGCTGAATAACTTCTACCAAGTTTCTCAAGAACACCGTCAACCTCCAGTGGTATAATTTCTTTATGCAATTCCGTAAGATTTGTAATGTATCTTTCAATGTTCTGACTTTTGTCAGGAATGTAGGTACAACAGTGCTGTACCTTAAAAATTCCACATACTCCTCCCTCTTTTGCCATAGCTCTCATAGCCACCATTTCTGTGTTTACCATTAAAAATCCCACTGCAGTCTCTGTTGACAAAAGATCTACTATTGTTGTCAATTTTCGAATTCTGTTTGCATTAAAGGATATACCCACTGCTGGTATCAATGCTCCAAAAACATCACCTATTATTTTTATTACACTTTCCCTTCTCCTACGACTTAAAGGTTTACCTATCTCACGAATTCCATTAGTTCCTCGACCTACATGGAAATTTTAGGAAAGACTCGACCTATATAACAGGACCCATTCCAATGATCAGGCAATCTATAATAAGCTTTGTTCCCGCATAAGAAATATATTCCAGGGAAAACTGGATCATCACCTCCTTTAAATCCCCAACCTCTTTTTATAATATATGTATCTTCACATTGACTTGCTCCCACAAAATAATTATCATACACAGTGAGTGTTGTCTCTTCGAATGCATAGTTTCCCTAATAATGGTGTATCTATATTTATAGCCACATTCATATTATACAGACCCCCCATGATATAGCGGCATGGATTACAAATTTAGTGGCACAAATATGGAAATTTAGCAGCACAAATATGGAAATTTAGCTGCATTTTTGCGGCACTTTATTTTACTCATAATCATTCATTTTCAGCTTGAAAACAATGGAAACTGTTTTAGCAGAGTATTCCACTTTGAAATAGGCCCTGATGTGATGTGATGATGAGCGAGGGGTTTTTGGTGGGCTGCGAATCAGGAGCTGTAGCTCACCGGGGCAGTCTGTAATACTAGTGCAGAGTTACATCTTTAAGCACCTATAGTGTGGTGTCTTAGAGATAAAGAGCTGTACCATGGAGATGGGGCGCATTTGTCATCCAGGGGACACAAGCTCTTCATTCACACAGTCTTAGGGGCCATCACTGAAGCAATCCGGCGGAGGTAGGGTGAGTTGCCCATGAACTCTTTCCCATGATGTGGAACTTCTAGCAAATGAAAAAATTGGCTACCCAAAAAATTTGGGATGATTTCCTGGACTGACCCTATGGCGGGGTGTTGATGTGTGTGGACGCTGGTCTGACAGGAGGGGAGAATGACCTGCTTGTGGGCCTGGACCTTTCTGCCCTACCCTGAGATGCCTAGAGTTGACCATTTTAGGGGCTTCACCTGGTGGCAGGTACTACAGCAGAGACAGAGCGCTATATGGTGCCCTGGTGTTCTGTGTTCGTGTGAAACTGCGGATATTGCCCATCCCTCCGGGAGACAGAGGGGAAGTTGACATTAATATATGCTTTGCCAGTAAACTCTCTGAAGCCTTTGGGGAGGGCTTGGGTGATGTATAAGGAAAAGGGTCCTCTTGGCACAATGTATTCTGGAGAGGTTGCACTGCAATAGATAAGACAAAGACAACTGTTGTTTTTGCTGTACAATTTTTGCACTGGTTCTTGCATCCTGTATCCTCATAACCAATTTCTACTTACCTAAAGTTTTAATTTCTCACTGGAACTGTATGAAAAGGCCATGTATTGGTGGAACCACCAGAACCGAAGTTCTCTCTCTCCCTGGGATACGGTTTCAGTGGGGACAGCGACTGGCAGGTTATGAGTGCACTAAGAGAAGATCTTTTTACAATGTCATGAAAGGAACAGCGTAATGCTAAAAATAAAGGTGCAGCATAATGGATGGCACTGTGAAAATTGCAGCCAACAAATAGCGAGTATTCAGCTGCACTTTTCATAGATTTGTGAAGTTAATTTTAACTACAGAATGTTCCGGACAGAGAATTCGAAACAGTGATAAATCTATCCCCATCGCATACTACAGGGCCCACTTCAGAGGCAGCAAATTAAAACCTAATTTAACAGCATGTACAGATACAAGTATTTAATCTTGTAAAAAAAAATAAACACTCTTATCGACCCAGTACAAACCATATTTTCTGGAGAAATGATTAAAATAGGTGTCATCATAACGTGAAGCAGGCACTTATGTAAAAATCGCGGCATTTTTACAAAAGTGCCGATTTCGCGGCAAACCGCGGAATCGGGAAAACGCAAAATCCTGAAGGGTCTGATTATGTCCCTCTATATTATCATCCTCAAATGTCCACATTGTAGATTTAGATTTCTTTTCTTTTTCCTTTCTCTTGTATTGATTCCTTCTTTCCTCTACCATATCCAAAAAGTCTTTCTCCTCATTTCTCATTTTACAAGTCAATTTATGTTTGAACGCATAATCATGGGTCAGTTCTTGTGTTTCCCAAAAATATTCTCCAAAAACATTTGCAGGTTTAATGTGATTCAATTCAGCCACAATTTTCAATTCTGCAAAAACATAATCAGAATTGGAATAATAATAGTCTAATTTACCTGTTCTATAAAACAAACTAGCTAACACACTACATGTAACCCCATATGTTAATGGAAGGTGACGTCACAGCCTCTGCTACAGATGCTGGCAATTTCACACAGACGTAGCAATCACTAGCATCCATGGATCTCACATATTCAGATAATAACTTTGAAAATACATTCTTCGAGTAATCACTATTCGAATTGTCTTTATGTACTTCAGGTCTATACATATGCATTATTTCACCCCCTTGACTCATAGACCTTTTCTTTCATGCTCTCATTTGCCATTGCTTTTTCAAAATGTGGTCTAAAAGGAATTATAATAGCTAATATTAACCATACCAACATCAATAGTCCTGTACATATTAACCACATTCTACACCATTTTCTAAAAATAGTACATTTCAATCTTGTTACATCATTAGTAGCCATATCTTGTTTTTTGTACACAGCGCTTTCCACAATCTTGTCTGTCTTTATATTGTCTCTTTAAATCTCTTTTGTACTTAATAGTGTCCTTACCACCAATAAATTCAACAACCTTGTTCCTTCACTTTTCTCCTTTTTCGGTTTCCCAGTTTAGGTACTCCTTTTTCCATGTTTTGAGTTTTAGTTCACTCATTTTCTTTTTCTTCAATTTGACAATTAGCATTTTCTTGACTGTTATTCACTTCCTTTATTGGAGGTAAAGCAATATATGTCCACTCAGGTGACTTATATTTTTGATTTGGTCTTCTTACTCATTTTGGCCTTTGTACAATTTCTATCCTTTCACCCAATAACTCCTTTTGACTGGTTATTTAATTTACTTGATCTTCTTGGATTTTTGCTACCAGTTTAAATCTCAGACCATAATGTTCCTTAAGCCAATTATCTCCTTTACGTGGTTTCTTGGTTTCAGGTCCGACAGTGTTGCTTTCCACTCTCCAAGATCTCTTTCTTGAGCTTCTGCTCAATTGAGTTTCATCCTCACTGTCATAGATTTCTCATTAGTTTCATTTATGGTGAACTTCTCCATAGCATGTACTTGGAAGCTCATCCTTATCGTGAGTTATTTCCTTTTCCCCAGTTTCAAGATTTCTGTTCCTGCTTTCAGAGCTTTCAGACTGTCCTTCAGTACTTATCTGACTACCAGTTTTGTCTGTACTTTGATCAGTGTCCACACAGAATTTGGTACTTTGTTGATTTCACTCTATCCTTCAGACGCAGACCTTGTACCTGATATTTCCAAATGTCGACAAGCAGGTCGATCTTCAGTATCTGGATTTCTATCTGGTTCCCCTTCAGAATCTGAGTCAGTTGTACTTTGTGCTTTTCCCTGTGGATTTTCAGCCTCAGCCACACGGATAGTATGGCTGGCATGTACCCATCTCATCACACCAGCACATTTAACTGCAGTCGTGCTAACCAGAATGACTTGTCTGGGCTTCTGGCAATGAGGAACTAGGCAGTTTCTTCTCCTGTGTACCTTTATCTGAACCCAATCTCCAGGGATTAGATCATGAGCTGGATGTTTCTCTTTCCATTTTACTTCTGTGTTCCCCTCTGATGGAATACAGAAGTTACCACGTCAGACAGATGTTTGCAGTAATCCAGTATGATAGCATCATTAATAGCCAATAGTTTATCAACTGGCACAAAGGCTTGTCTCATCACTCTTCCCATCAGAATCTCACGTAGACCTAATCGTGTCTTTTTATCAGGTATGCTCCTTAGGGTCATCAGAACAAGTGGCAAAGCATCAGGCCATTTCAGTCCAGTGGCCAAACACTTTTTTGCAATTCTGTTCGTTATGATTTCATTTACTTGTTCAACTACCCCAGAAGCCTCTGGTCTGTAAGCACAATGCAATTTCTGACGAATGTCCAGTGCTTCACAAATCATTTGCAATAACTAGTTGTGTAAATGTGTTTCACGTTCAATCTCAATTGCTACTGGGAAACCAAAACGCGGAATGATTCCTCTAAACAACAGTATTACAACAGTCACTCCATCATTCCTTTTGGTAGGGAAGGCCTCCACCCACCGAGAAGAAGGCAAATGATTACAAGTACATATTAAAGCCGATTACAAGGTGGCAACTCGATAAAATTCAATTGCATTCGAGTAAATGGACCTCCCTCCTGTCCTATGGTTCTCAAACTCACAACTGCTTTTCTTCTTGGATTCAACTGCTGACAAACAAGACATCACTAACAAAGGCTCTCAGCGATCATTCTGAACATGGGATTATACCATGTCTGCCTAAACATCCTAATCATGGCATCCCTCCCAATATGGGCTAGACCATGGTACATTCGGGCCATATTAGAAATCATGTTATCAGGCATTACTGGTCTTTCATCTTTATAAACCCAAATTTCATCCTATTCCCTTTGTCTATATCCTGATTTTAACCAGATGTCCTTCTCTTCCTCATTTGCTTCCTCCTGCACCTGTTTTACTTCCTGCCAAGTCTCAACTACTGTGGTTAGCATTAAAGGACTTGAAACATGTTCAGCTTTTCTGTCCCGATTTATAGTTGCAAGATTTTTAGCACTGTACTTTACAATAGAGTAAACAAAGCGGTTGCCTCTGGTGACATAATCATCTCCTTTCTTGTGAGCTGCACATTTTACAACAGCAATTTTCTCTGGTAATTAGATTGCATCAATCAGCATTTTCACAAACTCAGCATTTCTGATGGGGATCCTGCAGAAGTTAAATACCCTCTATGGGACCACAGTTGACCATAATCATGGATAACCCCAAAACCATACTGACTGTCAGTCACTATGGTGACCCTTATTTCTTTTTCCAGTTCACATGCTCGAATCAAAGCAATCAATTCCTCTATTTGAGCAGAACGAATTCCTTTCAGACAAGATGCTTCCAGAACATCTGTCACTGTACATGCAGCATATGCAGAACTCAGAGCACCCTCATCTGTTCTCAAACATGAACCATCTACAAACATTACATAATCAGATTTAGGTAATGGTTCATCTTTAATATAAGGTCTTGGTTTGGTGCAATATTCAAGAACATCCAAACACTTATGATCAACTTAATTTCCCACCTCCACATCCATGGCATCAGGTAACAAAGTAGATTGATTTACATTCACACATCGTGCAATTTTTACATTATCTGCACCAAAAATTATTTTTTCATACTTTTTCATCCTGTTATTGGTAACAAACTGTGTTCTGAACCTAGTGAGGAGAATCTCCACTGAATGAGGTACATATACCCTCAACGGATATCCCATCACTATACCTTTACTTTGTTCCAATCTCACACTTGTAGCAGCTACTGCTTTCAAGCATCCGGGCATTGCTTTAGCAACTGGTTCCAGAACAGCTGAGAAATATGCAATTGGCTTTCTCAGTTTTCCATGTCTTTAAATTAGACCTGATAACACACATCCTCTCGCTCACTGCAATACAGTTCAAACTCTTTCTCATAATCAGGCATTCTCAAGGCTGGTGCTTCACACAAACTGGTTTTTAGTCGTTCAAAAACCCCCATTTCTGTTTGGTTCAGCACAATGGGGTCTCTTACATCTGCTCTTGTCAGTCTCTGCAATGGTTTTGCTATCAGAGAAAATCCACTAATCCATTGTCGACAATAACCTACCGTTCCTAGGAACATTCTCACCTGTTTGTGAGTTTTAGGAGGTTTCATTCCCTGTATCATTCTGTTTCTGTCTATAGTAACTTGTCTGATTACTTGGGCAATCTTTTGACTTAAATACTGCACTTCTTCTGACAAAAATGCATCTTTGATGGTGACACCTTATGTCTTCCTTCTGCTAAATGATTCAGTAATGCATTGGTATCTGAAACACATGCATCCTTTGTTCTTGATGCCACTAACAGGTCATCAATACATTGAACCAGTCCTGAATTTCCAGGAATGTTTAAACTCTCCAATGATTTCTTTAGCAGCTGATTAAAGAAGGAGGGACTCTCAGTATACCCCTGAGGAGTTCGGCACCATGCAAAAATACGGTCTCCAAACCGGAAAGCAAATATTGACTGGCTATCTGGGTGTAATGGAACTGTGAAGAACGCATTACATAGATCAATGACTGTATACCATTCGCATCATGTGGAATTTGGTACAGGATCACTGCTGGATTTGGCACAACAGGACAGCATGGGACAACAATGTTATTAATTCTTCGTAAATCCTGCACTATCCTGAATGTTCCATTAGTCTTCTTCAATCCCAGTATATGTGAATTACATGGACTGCTTATTATTTCTCTCAAGATTCCATGTTCATCATTTTGTTTATCACTGGAGTTATTCCTTCAATTATTTCTGCTGTCAATTTATATTGGGGAATGGTTGGGTAACTCACTCCTTCCTTTATAGAAACGTTCACAAGATCCACAACCTTCATCAATCCAATATCTTCTCCTGTGAAATCCCACACTTTTTCTCTGACTGACTCTTTCAATTCACTAGGTATCTTTTCTTTGTCAAATATAGGAAACATGCTATTTCGTTCTGAGTCTATCAGTGACATTGTCATTTTATACAATCCATATTCGTCTGGAGTTTAAAGTTCAGTGCCATCAGGTGAACAGTAAATGGCACAGCTCATTTTACACAGTATGTCCCTTCCAAGAAGGTTAACAGGACTATTGTCACACACTACAAACTGATGCATATCTTTACAATTTCCAATTTCAACTTCAACTGGTTCTGTCAGAGATGTTTTGATCTGTCTATTCGCTACACCTACTACTTGGATGCTGTCTCCAGAGAGAGGAAGGTTTTGAACTTCTACTGATCTAACAGTAGAACGGGTAGCACCTGTGTCCACTAGAAAAGTCACATTTACATCATTCACCTTTCCATTCACAAAAGGACCAGATTGATCAACCTCTAGAGTTGCGCCAAGTACGCACTCCTCTCCCTCTCCTTGACACCGTCAGTAACTATCATCAGACTCACTCCCATCTTCCTTCAGCCAATACTTTGAACTTACATTCAGTCTAGGTGATCTTGTTACCTGTACTCCTCCGAAGAATCCTGTCTCTGCACTGTATTTCTGTAGATTTACACTGTGTGGAAGTGGTGGTTGTGGCACCTGACTTTGTAGGGTAACTACCTGTTGCTGTGGCTATGACTGCTGAATTACCTCATTCTGCACCTGCCTGCAGGACCGGTCACTCCAAACACCGCGCAGCTCCCTCCTTGAGTGCCGGGACCCCTGACCCCTTCGCTGCTGCCTCGCACACCCGTGTGCCTAGACTGCTGTTCTGCCGGTTCTTCTCCTGTCTCCTTTGCCTGTGCCCCTGATCATGCATTTTGCTGTGTTTTTCCCCATTGTTGGCTGTGTTTATCCTCTGTGCCCCTGATCGTGCATTTTGCTGTGTTTTTCTCCATTGTTGGCTGTGTTTATCCTCTGTGCCCCTGATTGTGTTTTGCTGTGCCTTCTGTGCCCCTGTATTCGCCGTCCTAGTGTTCTCCCGCCGCTTCTCCCCCTCCCCGCTCCTCGCTGCTGCTCCCCTGCGGCCCGCCCCTTTTCACTTCTGTTACCCGCCCATTGGCCACCCCGCTCCCGCCTCCCAGCTGCTCCTCCCTCGCTCCGCCCCCCCCACTCTCCATTTATGGCAGAGTCCGCGCGTACGCGCAGTGTCAACGCGCAGCGGGCGCAACCTATGCTGAAGGCGCGCCAAAGGTAAGCCCGTCTGCGCCCGTCCGCGCCTGGACCGCGCCCAGCGCTAGAACGACTGGCCCCCGCAGACGCCAGCCCACCCACCGGACCTACGACGCCACCACCCTCAACGCATTCAACACCGGCCGAATACCCGGATGCTACCGAGCCTCACCGCGGGGCACCCATGGACCCTTCTGCTGCCAACCCTGCAACTTCTCCTGCATCCGGACCTGCACTGCACCCGCCAAGCCGAGCACCAGCAACAACCACCTCAAGTGCATCCTGCTCAACACCCGCTCCATCCACAGGCACACCGTCGAACTCTGGAACCTGCTCGACACCACATGTCCAGACGTCGCCTTCCTAACGGAAACATGGATGAATGGCTCCTCAGCACCCGGCATCGCCATCGCCATCCCGGACGGATACAAGATCACCCAGAGGGACCGCGTCAACCAGACTTGAGGAGGCATCGCCATCGTCCACAAGAACACCATCCGCATCACAACCAACTCTGACGACACCCTCAAAGCGCCGAACACCTGCACTTCCAGATACACACGACCCCAAGACCACCCTCAGAGGCACCCTCATATACAGACCCCCGGGACCACACACACAATTCAGCGAAGACATCGCCGACTTCATCAGCCCGCACGCCCTCCCCTCCGCTGACTACATCCTCCTCGGGGACCTCAACTTCCACCTGGAGAACAACAACGACCGCAACACCGCCACCCTGCTGGACAACCTCGCCAACCTCGGACTCAAGCAACTGGTGACCACCCCCAACCACTACGCCGGCCAGACGCTTGACCCCGTCTTCTCCTCCAGCAAGGACATCTCCTTCAGCCACGCCACCGGACTCCACTGGACAGACCACAGCTGCGTCCACTTCAGCTTCAGAAGGACCACGCTCCACCACCACCCACTACAGGTCCCCCGCAGAAGCTGGAACAAGATCACAGCCGACCAGCTGGCCACATCCCTGAACCAGAACCCTCCCGCCAGCTCAGTGAACCCCAACCAAGCTGCCAGCAACCTCACAAGGTGGATCAGCAACTGCGCAGACGACCTCGCTCCTCTGAAGACCCCCCGTCAGACCCGGCAACAAGAAAGCATCATGGTTCACCGACGAACTCAAGAGCTCTAAGAAGAATTGCCGGGCCCTCGAGAAAGCCTGGCGCAGAGACGGGACAGCAGACAACATGACCACCCTCAAGCTCGCCACTCGAAAACACCACCAGCTGATCCACACCACCAAGAAAACTGCATTCAAGGAACCACTAGACAACAACGCCCACAACAGCAAAGAACTCTTCAACATCGTCAAAGAGCTCTCGAACCCTAGCGCCGGCAACAACGACATCACCCCATCGCAAGAACTCTGCAACTCGCTCGCCTCCTTCTTCCACAGCAAGATCGCAGACATCCACAACAGTTTCAGCACACAGCCGGTGAACCCCACGAACGCACCAACGCCCCCCACCACCACCCTCCGCGCCTGGACACCGGTCAACACCGAAGAGATCATCCGCACGATGAACTCCATCCACTCCGGATCACCAACCGACCCCTGCCCTCACCACGTCTTCAACAAGGCCGACTCCATCATCGCACCCCATCTACCGGACATCATCAACACCTCCTTCAACACCACCACCTTCCCAGAGAGTTGGAAGCACGCCGAACTCAGCGCCCTACTAAAGAAACCATCAGCGGACCCCACTGATCTCAAGAACTACCGCCCCATCCTGCTCCTTCCTTTTCCTGCCAAAGTCGTCGAGAAGAGAGTCAACAGACAGATGGCCACCTTCCTCGAGACGAATGGATCCCTCAACCACTCACAGTCCGGCTTCCGGGCCAACCACAGCACCGAGACCGCCCTCATCGCAGCTACCAATGACATCCGAGCCCTGCTCGACAACGGGGAAACAGCGGCCCTCATCCTCTTGGACCTCTCCGAAGGCGTTCGACACGGTCTGCCACCGCACCCTAGAACAGCGCCTGCACAACATCGGAATCCAGGAGAAGGCACTGGAGTGGATCATCTCCTTCCTCGCCGGAAGAACCCAGAGAGTCCGCCTCCCCCGTTCAGATCCGAGGCCACCAAAGTCATCTGCGGCGTACCACAAGGATCATCACTCAGCCCCACGCTGTTCAACATCTACATGAGCCCCCTTGCGGCCATCGCACGCCAACACAACCTCAACATCATCTCCTATGCTGACGACACCCAGATGATCCTCTCCCTCACCAACGACCCCGACACCGCCAGAACCAACCTACACGAAGGGATGAAAGACGTAGCCGAGTGGATGACGAACAGCCGCCTGAAACTGAACTCCGATAAGACGGAAGTCCTCATCCTGGGATCATCACCCTCCACCTGGGACGACTCCTAGTGGCCCCCTGCCCTCGGCAATGCACCCACACCAATGGACCACGCATGAAACCTGGGCTTCGTCCTGCACTCCTCCCTCTTGATGACCAGACAAGTCAACGTCGTCTCCTCGTCATGCTTCAACATCCTACGCATGCTCCGGAAGATCTTCCGGTGGATCCCCACCGAAACCAGGAAGACGGTCACCCAGGCCCTCGTCACCAGCCGACTGGACGACGGGAACACCCTCTACGCCGGAACCACAGCCAAACTCCAGAAAAGACTCCAGCGCATTCAGAACGCCTCTGCACGACTCATCATGGACATCCCCCAACACAGCCACATTTCCGGACACCTGAGAGACCTGCACTGGCTCCCCGTCATCAAGAGAATCACGTTCCGACTCCTCACCCACGCACACAAAGCTCTCCACAACCAAGGCCCCAGATACCTCAACGATCGCCTGACCTTCTACACTCCCACCCGCCAACTTCGATCGACCAGCCACGCCCTCGCCACCGTTCCCCGCATCCGACGAGCCACAAGGGGAGGAAGATCCTTCTCCTACCTGGCTGCCAAGACATGGAACTCCCTCCCCATCCACCTCCGCCTGACCCAAGACCACCTCTCCTTCAGGAAGCAACTCAAGACCTGGCTTTTCGAGCAGTAGCGGACCCCCCTCCTCCAAGCGCCTTGAGACCCTCCGGGTGAGTAGCGTGCTATATAAATGATTGATTGATTGATTGATTGATTCAAGGTTGTATTTTTTGGATTAACTCTTGGTGGCAACTTACACTCGTTCTTCCAATGCCCTAACCTGCCGCAATCGTGACATGGAAACTATTTCTTTGCCTGTTCCAAATTACCCAATCCTTTCCCTTTATTTAAATTTCCTTTAATTTTTACCTGACCTTCAGGACCCTTATTCTCTAATTGGTCTACTTGATGTTCAGCCACTTTTACCTGTGCCCACATTGCTTTCTCTTTAAGTTTTCTTTTCTTAACCTCAATTTCATCGCTGCAATATTTCGCATGCCTCAACACTTCGTTGACAGAACATGACTGCCAATCCATCAAGTTATGCTTGATCATATCTCCTATCTCTGGTCTCAACCCAAAGACAAAACGGTACACAAAATGACTCATATCCTTTTCACTCAATTCCTCATACCCACTGTATTGTTTAAACACTAGCAAAAATCTCTCATAAAATGAATGTACTGATTCTTTAGATTCTTGTAATGTCCTGTCAATCTTTACGCAATCTGTTTCTTTCAGAGGGATTTTATTCTTCAAGAATTCTATTACCTGTTTATAGTTTCGCATTACCTCAGGTCCAGGAGCACCTGTTCTAGGATCTCTTGGATATTCCCTTTTTGGCCTATCCACCGTTATCTTACATTCAGACCATAGGTCTGCTGGTACTACAATGTCAAATAATCCATCTAAATCTTCCCATAATACTTTTGAGACTTTTACAAATCGATCCACTTGTCGGTACCATTCCACTGGTTTCTCTCGCAACCTGGGGAAATCATTTGTAATTGACAATATATCCTGTCTAGTCCAAGGAACATGCACAAACCCTCCTCCTGGTATTTCTCTCATAGGAAATCCATTCACTACAGGTTCCTTTTCTCTAACCGGAAACACTAATGATGTTTTATCTCTGTTTTCTTGACTTTTCTTTGTCCATTTAGTCTTCCATCGTTCTACAGCTCCCCATTTCCTCAGCAACACCATCAATTCTTTTATCAGGGTTAATTTTCAAGCAGTATTCATATTTTCAATATCCTTTTCAGTAAAATCTATGCTGTAAGGTTTTTGTAATATTTTAGTTTTTGCAAAATCTATATTTAGTTATTTGCCAACTCTTCTAGTCGATCATGCAGATTTTTAGCTCTCCATGTAATGTTTTTACACAAGAACATTGATTCATCATCTTCGTATGCTTTTAACCTATCTGTTCCAATTATTAATTCTTTCATATCAATTTTCAATCTGACTACATCTAATGCTTTAGCTTCTTGATCCTTTACTTCCAGTTTTTTAAGTCAATCACTTAATTCCTGTTCTGCTGGTCCTACAGGGGTTTGTGACAAATCAAATTTCTCTATACTTCTTTCGGGTGTGGCAGAACCTGATTCTGCACCCGTTGGGAACTTACATGGGAGACTTTGATTAAAGGTCAAATCAGGCGGAGTCATCTGACTAGTACACCTAACTTCAGATTAGTCTGGAAAAACCTTTTATCTTACTTTTTGCAAGCTTTGATTCAAAGGGATAGTTAACAATGGTTCTTTTATTTTCTGGTTTTCAAACACTGAAATCACAGGACCTATTGTTACAGGGACAGTCACAGCTTCTATATTTTTAGTAAGTTCCTGTATCTTTTCAGTCAATTTATTAGTAGACCGTACATATTCGGACATACTCGGGTTTTCTTCAAATCTCCTCTCTGCTCTATCCACGCTACCTCTAATTTCATGATTTTGTCTAGGAGTACCAGTAAGTTGGGTTCCCGTTAATGGGGCATTAGAATCATATTGCAATTCCTCTCTCTCAGTACTGTCTTTTATTTCAGAAAATCATCTTGGGATACCAGTAAATCTGGTGTCCATTGGCGGAGCATTTGGAATCACTGTTACAGAACTCAGTTGATATGGAGGGGGTCTTCTATTTAATATCCCCTCCAAAACTTCATCCTCTGTCACACAATCCCCATAACTCTTTCTTTCGGGTTCCACATTATTTCTCTTTTCCGTACCTACCATTCCATCAACTGTTCTTACCGGATACATTCCACCACACATATCAGCGTTTCTCCATCTCCTCAGTCTACTCTCATGAGTTGTTCCCCATAAACCTCGTAATCTACTCCTAGGTCCTCTGAACACCTCCAATATTTCTAGCTCTAATTCATGCATCTCATCCTCTCATTCTGCCAATGCCTCAAATTGAGTTGGTCTCGGTCTTGGTTCAAGCTTAGTCATCTTTTCTCTCAAATTTCCAGTACAGCATAGCTAAAAGAACCTACTTCTGAAAATGCTAATACGCCATCATTCTTAGTGTATCTAGCCCAATTTTCCAACCATATACATGTATGGTAGCCATATTTTGTCATCATGTACGATGCAGGCGTTTTAGGCGTTTTAGGCGGAGGAAGTAATTTTCCCTCTCTTGTCACTATTTCCTTATCCTTCTTAAACACATTCTTTAACTTCTTAAACCATGTAGGTTTTTCACTTCTTTCTCCACAATAAAACTCAATTTGTCGATAATTTTCTGACTTTCAAACAATTGCGCGCTCTTTTGCAAACTGCTTTGCTGCACCAACCTATCACGGTGCGGTTTACACTAACGCACCGAACAGAATAGAATACGTTCCGTTCGCTCCCAACCAATGCTTGCACAACTTTTGCTAGCGCACCAATCAACGCTCACTCCGTTTTAGTCACGTAGACCAATCCCAGCGCAACACTTCTTACGTCAGCCCTGCTCCGTCTTCTGCAGCTTCGGCTGACCCCTCCTTTACAGACTATGTGATGTGTGACTTACATGCCACACTTTCCTCTTCCTAGGCAGAGTAACCAGCTTCCTACTTCCCAGAAGCCTCAAATTTCCGACCACACATAACGTAATACAGACTCAACATATAATGTTAGTCATAAATTCTGTACATCAGAATTCTATATACATTACCCTACTTATTCCATACATTACCTATCCAAGTAAACCTATAGCAACCAGACTCCTGCTACCAAGAAAAACTGATCCAGCGCTGCTCCAAACCAAACCTCCAAACCATCACTATAAATCCTAGGAGCTATCACACTTTACTCATCGGTGGGGCCCATAACACCGCCAAGTCATTCATTCACACAAATCACACTGCTCCCAGGATCATTGAAAAACCAGAGCAGGAGATGCTGGATTTTTAGCGGAGTGTCTTACTTCATCTATTTAATCTAACTTTTATACACTATATACATCTGCAGTTATTAAGTCTTACCATGGTTTTACTCTCTTAAAACATTAAACACTCCACTATTATAGTGAAAGTTAACTAATGGACAAGAAGACCAGCGTAATTTTCCATTTATTTAATTTTTATTTAAAGATTTAATCTTCTAGCATGACCTATTTCATTTGACCTTAATTCGAACACCATTAAAACATTTTAATTCACCTAAAGAAAAAAAAGTTACATACAAACAGGTTACATTTATTAGCAGAATAGTTCAGAAAATAAGTCAAAACCATATTACCAAGTATGTCAGCAATGGAATTCATGAGTTAGCAAAGAATAATTCCCAAATACAGCCTCTCTATTCTGTCTTGATGTTCATCTCTCATCAAGACTCCGTCCCCATCAAAAGTTAAAGTCAGGAAAAATGTCAAAGTCTTTGCACCATGGAAACATTAATCGGTCCAACAGCATATCGTGATGCAGAAAATAATTCAAAAGCAAGCTCTCCTCTCTCTTCCAAACGACCTCTTTTATACCCTTTTTCCCTAACTATCTGACTAAAATTGGAAACTTTTAGGGTCAACACTCGATTTCCATTGGTTCGCACAAGGAGTGGATGAGAATCACCTCATCTCCTCATTGTCCATATTTCCACCAAGTCATAGTTCCGATCTCAATAAAGTTCCAATTGTCTATTATTATTTTTTTTTTCCTTTGTGTCCTTTAACTTGTCACTTTGACAAAAGTTCCAAGGTTCATGACTTGAACATCTCATCTTGGCACCCTCCTGCTTTTCAGGCCACGCTGACCTTTACCCATGCTGCACAGGCACAGACTGCTTGCACATCTCTCGAGCATAGTCGCACATGCATTTTAGAATCACCCTCTCGGAGTCTCGCAAACCTCCATTTTATTTTAGGCCGCATGGGCCATAACGGGAACTGTTATAGAAACAAACACAATTAAGCGTTAGATTTCAAAATATAGTCCTTCAGTTTACCTCCCACCATTCTATATTCACCCTATTAGTAGTTACCTAGCTTTAAAAGCGATGATTAAGCATTGTTTTCTTACCATTCTCCATCATTTCTGCCACAATAATATATTTATGAAGCATGCATACACAAGTTTCCATTAGATTATGACATTTGCGCACTCTATTAGTATGACGATTTCACTCAATTAGTATATTATGATTCGCGAGACAAGCAAATTAGTATCCTACGTGTATCTGTCTGTGTGCTTTCTATTCTACGTTTGTTAATTTTAAAACCACACAATTAATACATATTACTGTTATGGGAAAGGGACTTCACGAGGGGTAAACAAAAATGTTAGTTTTCATCCTCGCTCCATCAAGGGCAATGACATAATGTTGTTTAACGTGACCCATTTAGGTTTGCAAGGAGATGTGCAGATATGAAGTTAAAAGGCACTTTCTAAAAATGAATATTTTGCTAAAAACAACGTTCTTTGTGATATATTTACAAGAATTGCTGCTAAGCAGTTTTCACGCTGTCTAGTGGCAATAGTTTTGTCATTGCAGATCACCAACTCCTAACAGTATGTTTTTGATGTATGTACAATATGTCGCTATATGCTGTTAGGATGAGTTAGCACCGGGGAAAATTGTCGCTAAAACTAACATCAAGGGGATAGAAAAATACACATTAGTGTGAAAAAGGTGACGGCCGGTCAATTACCGCCCAAAAAAATGTATGTTAGTTAGCCCAACCTCACTTTTCAGCATCTAGCGCTGAAAAGAGCTTACAAAGAGACCTCTAAGAAAAGTAACCCCAAAAAGCACCAGAATGGAGCAGCCAGGACCAAGTTCAGCACAGGTCAACAACACCCCTAACCCCACAAGAGCCAGGATGTTCAGAGTCCCAGGGGAAGAGAAAATGCAGATCCAGGGTCTCATTTACGAAAAGTAGCACATTGCTGGAGAAAAACAGTGATGGTTCACTTTTCATTGCACTATCCTTGAGACACAATGGATGCGCTGTATTTACAACAATACAGTGCAATCCTGCATTTTCCACTGCGCTGGTCCTAGTTTCAGCTGCCTAGCGCAAACACAGGCACCGTTGTACCGTAGTGCCAGGGATGCCTGCATTGTGGGGATCGACTGTTTGGTGCAAGAAAGTGTCATTTCCTTGTCTACAGGCCCACCAGCCACTGCCCATCTTTCACCAACGCAACCGTAGACCTCATCGCACCCCAGGCTCTCACATTCACTGATTACATCCTACTCTGAGACCTCAATTCCACCTAGACAAACCCAGTGACCTGAACACCGTATCCTTACTGGAGAATTTCGCCAACATTGGACTCAAGCAGCTAGTCACCGCTCCGAACCACACAGCCTGACACACACTCTACCCTGTTTTCTCCGCCAACGGGAACTCCACCTACAACCACACCATCAAACTCCTCTGGACCGACCACTACTGTGTATACTTCACCTTCGCCACGCCCACCGCACACACCGCCCTCATCGCCCCCCTTTAGAGGTGGAACAAGGCCACTAAAAACATCTAGTTGACTTCCTCAGCATGACCACACTCCCAACACCACCAGATGCCAACATCACAGATCGCACACTTCACCAATGGATCTACAACTATGCCAACACTCTGGCATCCCTCAAGAGGACACCAGGCAAGCAACACTCCTAGAAAGCCAGCTGGTTTACTCCCGCCCTCCACGAGTCCAGATGCACCTGCAGATGACTCGAGAAGAGATGGAGGAACAATACATCCCCAGAAACCTACACAACCTTCAAATCTGCTGTCAACGCACACCACTATCCCTACAAAACCACAAAGATAATGGCCTTGCAAGACAGAATCAATGCCAATGCACACAACAGCAAAGACCTCTTTGCCATCATCCAGGAGTTTGTCAGGCCCGTCAGCGAGACTCCAAGCGTCCCACCCTCCCAAGACCGCTGCAACAAACTCAGCACCCTCTTCCACCACAAGATGAGGCAGATCTATGACACCTTTGACACCCAAGACCCTGCCACTATGCTCGCCACCACTACACACAACCAGGCTGCACCCTAACAGATTGTGCTCAACTGGACTCCACTCACCACAGAAGACACACTCAAGACTATGAAGAGCATCCTCTGAGGAGCCTTATCGGATCCCCGCCCGTACCACGTCTAACATTGAGCAGCTGCCTCCATCGCCCCCCAGCTTCGTCGCTCCGTCAACTGCTCCATCGAAACTGCCACCTTCCCCGACAATTGGAAACATGCTGAGCTCAACCCTCTGATGAAGAAACTGTCTCCATAGCCAACAGACCTCTAGAACTTCAGACCCATCTCCCTACTTAATGTATCAAAAAACGGGGGGATTAGGGACCGGGAGCCGTTATTTAAATTGGTTCTGCATACAGGGCTCCTAGTAAACTGTGCCACGAGAGGTATGCCGTTCCTAGGGGGGACAGGGAAGACAAATCTTTCTTCGTAATGCCCTCAAACACCCGAAGGATGTCATGCTTCATCATTGGGCTTTTCTCCTCGTTGGGCTGGTGCTGCAAAGCCCGATGGGCTCACTGTAAACCGGCTCCTTGGTGGAGATCTTTTTTGAAGAAGCTGTGGGGTGCGTGCGGGTAAGAGGGCAAAGGGTAGTGCAAGGAATGTGGTAGTTAAAAAAAGTCTGGAGCAGTCCTAATCAAAAATGTAATGTTACAGGTCATTCCAGCTTGGTTAAAAATATGTGGATGCCCTATTCGGTTGCAATGTTCCTAGAGGGCTATCACTGTGAAATGGGTCAACATGTTTCGAGCCTATATTGCTCCTAACGAGTCATGTGGCACTTCATCAGGACCTATGTGAATAGTGTGGTGCACTACTAGAAGTCTGGCTCCATATTGGTGAGGTGGTAACCAGACAAAATACAGTGACTCCCTAGTAAACCTGCACTGGGAGGCACCGAAAAACCTGTAAGGGTGAAAGAAAAAAGGGAGGAGAAGGCACAAACAAACACAATGGCAATTAAAACCTGATTAATATAGGGGGGGGTGTCTCTGTTGTGACAGAGATCTAGCACATAGCTGTGTGGTGCTGTGATTGGGCATGCACAAGTTGTAGATGTTTCTAGCGTGCAGGCAATAGAGTGGTGCTAATGGCCATACTAGTGGCCCTTGCTTACTAGCTTGTTTCTGAGCATAGTGTGATGTTATCCTGCATTCAGGGTACCCAAAACGAGTGCCCGCTTGGTTAGGTCGGGTTCCTGTAAGAGATGGGGGAACTCTCTTTAGCCAATGTGCGGTAGTATTTAAAATAGTATGCGTTGACCCAAATTGGTGCGTCAGCCCACAGATGGTGCGTACGGGGGAGTTACCTAGTGGTAGCAACTTAGAATCAAAAGCCGCCGGGGACGTACCCCTCGTTCAACCAGTGAGCCCACGTGGTTCATACATGCGTGAAATTATGTCACGTGAGTGAGAGAAAATCCCAATGACTGAGCGCAACAGCTCAAAATGGACCACCAATAATCCACAATTAATTGCACGTTCAATCTAGAGAAACCGATTCACAAGTTTCAACACAAACTATAGCAAGAGCTGGAGAGGCAACAACTTATTTATACATTCTGAGCTGCCGCCGACTCGCATGTTGCCGGTGCACCGGATGAGTTGTGGGCGTGGTTGGAAGTAAAAACATATTAAGAACAAGGTAATCATTCCTAAAACAATGTACAATTTCATGCTCAAGTGGTTATATATGGGAGCGGCAGAGGTGGCTGTCTTGCCGCTAATGGTTCCTTGGAAAAAGATTGCTCAGTAGAGCTACTCATCCTCAGTATGGAGGTCTACAGCGTAACAAGGGTTACAGAGCACATAGTTGCTCTGTAGCTGAGAAAAGAAACATTCTGATTTGTGACAGGGTTAGTGACAAGGCTTACCGGAGTATCCCAGCTTGTTATGGCGTTGTATTCTTACGGCTCGGTAGTCAGAAACTAGCTTTGATCCTACCCTCGCTCTGGGCCCTGTCATTTCAACTTCTGGGTCTGCGTATTTGAGTACGACCATGGATGGAAGGCTAGAGCACTAAACGAGTGGCCATATTGGTAGAATTTATTCCATCTTTATCAAGACCAAATAATAACTCTCTTTATCAAATGTTTCAAGCATAAACCTTAAGAACTCAAGGATAAAGGCCTTTATAATCCTACGGCTCCTCTATTTTCTTTAAGGTGGGGGCTATGTAATGTATACAAACTCGTAGTTCAATTTGATTTGAAATTACAAGCTTAGGTTACTGTTTGGCACCTTTACAGTTTCATCTGAGCCAATCCAAGTGTTGAGATTAATTTCTTGAAAAGCATGTTCTCCCCTTTGTGATGGCGGGAGAAGAAGTCCCCAGTGTGGAAATCCTCTTATGATACTGCGGCCTTGCGGGTGAATGCCGCTAATTCAAGCCGTTTCGGGATTTAGAATTTTTGATGGGCTTGCCCTCCGTCAATACGATCGGGAAGAAAAAAGGGCGCCTTCATGTCACTGCTGGCAGTGACACGAAGAGGACGTACGGCGCCCTTTTTTCTTCCCGACCGTATTGACGGAGGGCAAGCCCATCAAAAATTCAGCGTTGGCGAATGAAAAATCGCAATTTCCAATGTATGAAGCAAAATCGCATCGCAAATTGAGAATTCGCAAGAATAGCGTTTTCTTAATTTGCGAGCCTCAGAATTCTGCGAATTCCCTTGCGAATACTATATTTGCGAATTCTTAATTTGCGAAAATCACAAAGGAGAAATCGCACATTAAGAAATCCCAGGGGAATGTATGAAAAATTCGCAAACAGCGAATTACCAAAATTTGCAAATTTGAGAATCGCAATTAACACCAAGTAGGAGCAGGTGGTAACCAGGTGCAAACTATTTAAGGAGTCCCACAATGCAACAGACTTTTCACCACAATGGCTGGGCTGTACATGATAGCCAGGAGGCTGCGACTCAGAGCTGCTGCACAGAGGAGGAGACGCCAGGAGAGGATATACCGTGCGCGCATTACCCTGTTCCATCGGACTGAGGAGGACATCCATACACACTACAGGCTGGATGAGGAGAGCATCCTTGATTTAATTGAGGAACTCAAACCCATTCTTGAACACCCCACACGCAGGACACAGTCCATCCCCACCCACATCCAGGTCCTGTGCTCACAGCACCTCGTGGCATCAGGCAGCTTCCAGGGGGTGATAGCCTCAGTAGGAGGGGTGTCACAGAGTGCATTGTCGTGTTTTTTCCACACATTCCTTGATGCCATGGTACAGAGGTTGCAACACCACATTCACTTCCCAAACACCCCAGAGGCACTAGACTAGACCAAGCAGGGGTTCTATCAAATCGCACAATTTTCCCACGTCATAGGATGCATAGATGGGACACATGTTGCCATATCCCCCCCCTCCCACATGAGTATGTGTTCAGGAATCGCAAGTCATACCTTTCTCTGAATATACAAGTGGTGTGTGAAGCCAAGTACATCATCACTGACATCGTAGCTAAATACCCAGGCAGCACACACGACTCGTTCATCTTTCGCCACAGTGGGATCCACCGTCGACTCACTAATGGGGAGTTTGGAGAGGGCTACCTTCTAGGTAATTGCATATGAAACAGTGACACTACAGTAAAGCACTACAGTGGCAGGACAGTGAGTAACCTATTTTCCCTTACCTCACAGGCGACAGTGCGTATGCAGTCCGGGACTTCATATTGACCCCATACCTGAATCCTGCAAACGCAAGGGAGTGGAGGTACAACAGTGCACACATTGCCACCCGCAGTACCATTGAACGGACCATTGGCATCCTCAATAGCTGTTTCAGATGCCTGCATAGGAGTGGAGGAGCCCTGCAATACAGCCCTGGGACCTGCTGCAAGATGGTGGTTGTGTGTGCCATGCGGCATAACATTGCCACAAGGAAAGGCACCCCAGTGGAGCTCAGCGAATCAGACACCTAAGATGAGGAGGGGCCAGCTCCAGGACGCAGGCCAGCCGGTGTGATTGGAGCAGCAGCTGGGCGACAGAGGCGAGATGACATTACACAGAACTATTTTAGGTGAGAAATGATGGCACAATGCTATGTATTCAGGATTAACTGTGTTTAATATCCTTAAAATCTGGAAACATATCACATCACACAGCCTGTGTTGCACACAATGTGTATAGTGTAATCATGCACATGTTACATTCACAGTGCTTTTAAAATATTAGTCACTGATCCGTGCACTGGGTTGATCCACCCAATAGCATTTGTAATTCCTGGCACCTCAACAGCGGCGCTGACGTCCCATCGCCCTGCGCCCCGCGTGCACATTTTCCTTATCATTGGCACCTTCAGCCCTGTCATGTCGCTCACTACGGCGCCTTTCCTGTTGGGGGGTGGGGTGAGGCTGCTGTGGCTTGACTGTGCATCCTCCTCTAGGGAACTGAGGACTCCTGTTCCACCTGTGGCAACTGCATGAAGCTGATCCACAGCGCATGTCACCTGTCGTAAACCCCTGGCAATGTCCTGTCTGCTGTGGGTTACCTCCCGCTGCATGCTAATGCTGTGCCTGGTCTGGATTGAGGTGGTTGAGGCCAGTCGGTTCACAGCCCTTGTGAAGAGTTCAGGGCGTGTGTGGAGGCACTGAGTTTCACGGCGCCTAGCAACACGGTCCGCACGTATCTCCCCACAGAGTGCCACCAGGCCACCCAATGCCCCTGAAGCCCATCCTAAGCTGTTTTTGTATTTGACCTATTCCTCTCCCCTGCAGGAGCTGTGCCTGAAGCAGGTTTCCCTCGAGGACGCGGAACACTGACTCCTCTCCTGCTGCAGATGTATCTGGGGATGGACGGACCCTGCGCCTAGATGGAATGACAGATGTGGGACTTTGTAAAGCTTGTGGTCTTGATTGTGGCACAGACTGTCCCTGGAACTCATTGGCCTCTTCATCTGTGTCACCCAGTTCATCTTCCAGAGGTGGCAATGGAGCCACTGCTATGTGCTGGGGGCGTTTGAGTGATATGACTGGGTTGCCCTCAACATCATCCTCCTCCACTTGCCCTCGTCCTGCAACGCTGTGGGACTCTTGCTCCCCTCCACGTCTCTGGCCCTGTCTTTCCTGTGGTGCTGTTGATGTAAATGCACACATTAATTTACTGTCCAGCCTTGCATTGGTAATGCAACAAATTACACTTTTAGCTTTATTGCATGGGTGCTGACTGTCTGTACAATGACTTCACTCATAGACACATACTGCTTGAGACTAGCTGGGATTAACTGTTCCACTGTTTGCTTCATGTTACTACATCTCCCATAGTGCATTGCTGTGGTTGTGTGTGTGCCTGCACTGGATTGGCATTTGGGATGTGTCCCTGGGTCTCTCATGGGGGTGGGCGTGTTGTAGGGCAGTATCAGGGGTGTGATGGCATTCTTCTTACCTTGTCTTGGTCCTGGTGGGTCGGAGCTGTCTAGCTCAGCCACGCCGCTCACACTCTCCGGGTGTAAGGTAGCCTCCACCAGTTCCTCGATTGGTGTTGACGAGGGGGCAGTGGATGTCCCTCCACCTGTCTCTTTTGCCTCCTGCAGCCTGGCAGCAACCCTTTCCTTCAAACGCTGGCGCATATCGTATCAGCGTTTCCGCAATTCCTCGACGCTGCGGTGGGTCACGCCGATGGAATTAACTTTTTCTTGGATCTCCGCCCATATCCTCCTTTTCCTGGTCTCTGGCACTCTGAGTGATTGTTTGCCAAACAACAGCTCGTGACTGTGCACCATTTCCTGAATGAGCACCTCCTGCTCCGTTTCAGAAAACTTCTGCTTCCTCTTTCTCTGGCTTTCACCCTGCTGCTCCTGTGTTGCCATTTCTCCACTCTCTGTAGCACTACACTGCTGCCTCAGCCCTCCTTCCAGCCTCTCACTCTGATTATGGCACTCAGGTGCAGCTTGCGTAGTCACACTTCCTGGTTGTGATGTCATCAAGCTGCACTTGAGTTTCAGTTCCCGTTTTTGCGATTCCTTAATGGCAAATTCACCCAAAAATCGCAGTTAGGGAATCGCAAATTGGGTATTCGCATTACATTCTGTGTTTTTTAAGAAATCACTAAATAATAGCGATATTTTATATACATACCGATTTGCGATTCTCAAATAGCGATTCACTAAAAATCGCAATTTGGAAATCGCAAATTAGGTTTTTGATACATATGGCCCTAAGTCAGAAGGTAACACTTCTGACAAGGCAAAACTGGTCTCTGTTTACGAACCAGGTTCCATCACTGTCTGCCTTAAACCTTACCCAAGTCCCAGCCTAGCGTGACGCAGTTGGTGCTTTGCATTTTTTGGAGCTAACATTTTTTTTTTTTTAAAACCTTTATTATATATATGCACAGTACACAGCTGTCAGCCTACAACCCAGCGGGCCGGCCGCTATGACATTTGAACAGTATGACGTCTCGCAATGAGGCTCCCCAGTACCTTGTGTGGGGATTAAGCGACCCGCAATATATTCAAGTACATAACGTAGAATCAAAAGACAAGTCTTGTAGGTTTAGTTTTATACTTTTGATGAACTTAACTAACAACATAAAACACAGACACATGGCAGTGAGCAATTACAGGGAATCAAAGGGAGAGGGCGGAGGAGTCCAACTAGCATACGATAATGAAGCATATGTCTCGAGATGAAGGGCGGTGAGGAGGTCGATGGATACATACTATTACAAACATAAGTCCGGAACGCCAACTAAGGGGACAGCAAGATATCAATGGTGTAGTCCTGTGGGGGAGTGCAAACATTTCCACGGTAAGTGTTCCATTGGGACCAAATTCTACCCCATTTCTTAGGTCGGCCTCGGGCCACATAGACCGTCTTTTCTCTGAACATGCACCAGTCCATGTTCTCCTTCCAAGCCGCTATCGTGGGTGGTCTGAGGGAACCCCAAAGTTGTGCAATATCCCACTTGGCAACCATGTTACCAAGAGTCGCCCAAAAAGTCTGGGCCGTGTTGTGGTCCGTCGGTTCCCAAACATTTAGAAGGCATCGTCTGGCCTCAGGCAATAGAGAGACCCCGGTGACTCTTTCCATTATCGCATGCACTCTAGACCAGAAGGCAGCCACCTCAGGACACTCCCAAATGATGTGCAGGAAGGTACCACTCATACCGCAGCCGCGCTTACAGAGCCCATCAAGAGAGTAACCCATTCGCACCAGACACGTGCCAGTTACATATACACGAGTGATGATCTTCAACTGTACAAAACGTAGGCGGGCGGGTATGGCCACCTCCTTAGGAGAGGAGACGGCCGTTTGCCAATCATCGTCATCTAGTTCCAGGCCGTCAGCGATCCACGACGCCCTGAGGCGCTCAAGCAAATCAGCCCTGTTATTGATGAGTTTTTTGTAAATCAGGGATATGGTACTGTCCGGCACATGGCCGTCAAGGATACGGTCCTCCAACAGCGAGGATTGGGGAATCTCCGTCCCCGGGGGGAAAACTGAGGTCAAAGCATGTCGCACTTGAATGTACCTGAAGTGCTCCTTGTCGTCAAGCTCATATTCAAGTTTGAGCGCCTCAAAAGTCTTAATACTACCTTTGGACCAGAGATCCTCCACCTTGCTTATACCAATCATGTCCCATTTATCGAATCCTTTTCGTTCTCCACAAATTGCCCAGACGGTCAGAATCATACAATGGTGTCACTCGGGTTAATCTATCACTCCACCCCATAGCAGCATTCGCGTCTCGCCACACTCTCACAGCACTTTTCGTGGGGCCAGTCAGGGCGTTAAATGGTTTCTTAGAATACAGTGCCCTGTTAAAATTCCCACCTGGCAGAAGATGTTTATCCATCGCAAAGGCAGGAGTATGACCAGGGGTGTAAGTTACATGATTAACCGCGCATAGCTGCGAGGCCCAGTAGTAGCGTCTGATGTCAGGGAGGGCAATGCCACCGTCATACCACGGCAAAGTGAGTTTGGGTAAGGAGATACGAGCACGCCCGTCCCAAATCAAATGCCTCTGAAGGCTCTCAACCTCACGGAAATACCTAGGAGGTATAGGATCAAAGAAGTTCTGAAGTGCATACAGGAACCTGGGGAGCGACATCATCTTAAAGAGAGTCGCACGCCCCAAGGGGGAAAGGGGCAAGCGTCTCCACCGTGAGATGTCAAGTTTAAGCCGCTGGAGAGGAGCTTGAAGGTTACGCTCGTAACGGACGGCGGAATTCAGAGAGACATGAATCCCCAGGTACCTAAAACCAGTCTCGACCACCTGAATCAGAAATCTACGGGGCAACGGAGGTAGATCCCCAGCCAGAACGTAAACGCAGGACTTGGTCCAGTTGATAACAAGACCAGAGTTCTTCCTGAAGGAGGTAAGAACATCGAAAAGCACATTAAGAGACTTCCGGGGGGAGGTGAGATAAAGAAGAATGTCATCCGCATATAGCGAGACTCGTTCTACAAAGTCAGGGGTCCACTTGATCGAGGGCTCCCAGCGAAGCCACTCGGCCAACGGCTCCAAAGCGAGGGCAAAAAGCAACGGAGACAGCAGACAACCCTGACGGGTGCCACGTCCAAGTGCAAAAGAACCGGACACCCTGCCATTCACCACCACCTGGGCCAGTGGTCGTTCATAAAGGAGCTTAACCCAGGCGATAAAATTCGAACCGAAACCGAACTTGGCGAGAGCTGCCCAGAGATAAGGCCATTCAATCGTGTCAAAAGCCATAGTGGCATCGAGGGAAGCCAAAATGGCAGACTCAGTCAGAGTGCCAGCTCTCGCGAGAACTCCGTGGAGTCTCCTAAGGTTAAGAGCGGTGTTTCGGTGCGGGATGAAACCAGATTGATCCGGATGGATCAAGTCGCCGACCACCTTAATCAGTCGATTAGCCAGTAATTTAGCAAGGATCTTGGGCTCAGCATTAAGCAGTGAAATGGTCCTTTTGGAAGCGCAACAATCACGCGGCTTACCTTCCTTGTGAATGACAACGATGGTGGCCAGGCGCTGGTCAATTGGAAGGAGCCTTGTATCAAAGGCCTCGAGAAACATATTTCTCAGATACGGCGCCATTTTGTCGGGCCGTAATTTGTAAAGCTCCATAGGCAAGCCATTGGGCCCCATGGCCTTACCAGATCGAAGGGCACGAATGGCACCAGCGACCTCATCCACTGGTATAGGCGCATCCATCATGGCCCTATCCTCATCAGAGAGGCAGGGTAACGCGATATAGCGCAACAGCAAATGGGAGTCACACTCATCTCTATCGCTCACCGAGGCATAGACTGTCTGGAAATGGTCCACAAAGCAATCAACAATCCTAATCGGGTCAGACACACGATCCCCATTCGACTTTTCAATCACCGGCACAACTCGATTCACTCTCTCAGACTTGTCCAACCACGCAATAAGCTTACCCGCCTTATCACCCACATCGTAGAGTCTACCCTGCTGTTCTCTATTCATGACTTTGGCCGCGTCTGTCACCAGGGCTCTGTAGTCAGCCTGCTTCAGATCTAGGGAGTGTAAAGTTGCAGGGATATCATTCCCACCCAGTTCACCCTCAAGTACTGTTATCTCATCCTCGAGACGCGATAATTTTGCATGTTTAGCCTTCTTAGCGGCAGCAATCAATGACAGTGAATAACAGTTTTGAATGCCTCCCATAGTGAAACAGAAGAGGAGACAGACTCCACATTTTCATTAAAGTAGCAATCAATGGCCTTGACCATCTCAGAGCGCGTCTTCGGGTTTCGCAAATACCAAGGGTTAATAGGAGCAACTCTCCCCTCGCTACCTACCCCAACTGCAACTCTTAGCCACAGGGGAGAATGATCAGAGATGCCCCTGGGGAGGTCACGGACCTCTCGCACAGAGGAAGAGTGGGTTGACGGCAGTAAGAAATAATCAATTCTGGAAAGACTACCGTGGGCCCCAGAATGGAACGTATATTGCAGTTGCGCGGGGTGTAGCATCCTCCAAGCATCCACTAATCCAAAGGTTTCCAGCAGTTCAGAAAGCCACATCTGGAAATTCAGTAAGTCTCTGGGTGGGTAGCGATCAGAGTTACCAGAGACCACAGAATTAAAATCCCCCCCAAGAATAAGGAGACTATCAGGAAGCCCCAGCAAAAGCCGACCAAGGTCAGCAGAAGTAGTGGCCTGGAGACCCGGGGGGACGTATACATTAACTATAGAGAGCATCTTACCCTCCCATCTCCCCGAAATAGCAGCATATCGACCCCTATCTTCAAGCATTATCTCGTCTATTTCAAGGGACAAAGAGGATCTAATCAGAATGCTCACCCCTCTGGAACCGGAGGTGAATCCAGCATGAGCAACCAGCCTATACCCACGTCTATCCAAAGCCCGGCAGGCATTCCCTATCAGATGGGTCTCCTGTAACAAAGCAATGTCAGGGGACTGGCGTCGAAGGAACTGAGAGACAACTCCACGTTTTATCTTATCCCCCATACCATTAACGTTCCAGGACAGTAATTTCAACTCACCACCCCCCATCCCGGAAAAGGACCGTAGCCCTCCCTCCCCGGATCCCAACTACAGTAGGATGAGAGCAAAGCATACAGTGCCATGTGAATAAGACAAATACAGAAACAATAACAATCCCTCCCCTCACCCCCCAACAACCCCCGTTACAAAACCCCCCACCCTGCACCCCTGCATACGACTCAAGAGCCACCCCAATTTGCAGTGTGCCTGTCGCCCTCTCATAACTACACTACACAAAGAACCCAGGAGGAGGAAACGAGTCAACCCACACCCGAACCACCCTCGGGCTCAACACTAACAATAATGAAAAAAATGGCATAACTCAGCTGATAAGTAGTAAAAAGAAACCAGACGTCGAGAACCACAATGTCACTCCTGGGTCGATGCACCCCCCTCTGCTTCTCCGGGGCGTCCATTTAGATCGTCTCTTTTAGGCAATGAGTCGAGCCAGTCACTGGTGCAGTCTGGTCGATCAAAGAAAAAGGTTTGTTCCTCATATTCGATGCGTAGTCGAGCTGGAAACAACATCGCATACTTGAGGCCCAAGTCCCGCAATCGCCTCTTCACTCCCTGGAACCCCATCCTTTGTCGCTGGACCTGAGGAGTAAAATCCGGGTAGATGTTGACAGTACTATTGTCGAACTTCAACGGGCCACGACCTCGGGAGGCTTGGAGGATAGCATCTCTATCCCGAAAATGAAATAGCCTTGCAATGATAGGCCTCGGGGGGGCCCCTGGTTTAATCTTCCCACCGGGAAGCGATAAGCACGTTCAACAGCGAAGAATTTGCTGAGTCCGGCGGGAGCAAGATGGTTGAGGATCAAATCCTCCACAAGCAGGTCGACTGTGGTGTCCTCGGGATTTTCCGGCACTCCCACCAAGCGTATGTTGTTCCGCCGGGCCCTATTTTCATATTCGTCCAGTCGTCTGGCCATCAAGTCGTGTGACGATCGTAGGTTGCCAATTTCCGACTGTGCGTCCGCCATATCAGTGATGAGGCTGGAGGTCTTTAAATCCAAAGCCTTAACCCTCTCATTAGTCTTGGCCAGATCCGCTCTGATCAGTGTGACATCAACAGCCACAGTACCGATCTTGGAGGCAAGAGCTTCATATTGTAGTCCCATATCAGCTTTCATCCCAGTTATGGCACTCATCAGGTCCTGGAGAGAAACCTCCGATGGCGCAGTAGAGTCCGTACTGGGGTCCGCAAGAGTACGTCCGGTACTGCCGGGGGAACCCTTCGGTTGCATATAGCGGTCAATCACATTAGTCTGAATAGGTCCCCCACGGTTCAGCGTCTTTGTCTTGCGCCTCTCAGATTTGGAAGCCATATTGGAAGCTGTGCCCCGAAGGGGCCCTCTGGACCTGGTGAAAATGGCAGATGCTGGTGGGATACCAAGTCAGAATTTTAGGCCAAAACGACAGAATGCAAATCGAGGGATAATCGAGGGTAGAGAGATATGGCAGGCCAACACAGCGGGTCGAAGCTGCACCGACTTGGGAGCTGATCCGCTCATAGAATAGCTACTCAAGGGGTCGAGGAGAAATCGAAACTGAAAGCGACAATGAGGCCGACTGGGAGGATGTCCCTAAGGCTGTTGTTGTTGACTTACTCCTCGGCCCACCAAGGCAGCAGAGTCCCGGTCTCAATCGGGGTGGGGCAGAAAGATGAAGTTGACGTAAAAACGGCTCCCGACTTCCAAATTCAATTTTTGAAAGGACAGTGGAATCAGCAAGAGTATATCTTCAAAAGCCCATAATAATAACCAGGATATTTCGAGGAGAGTCGCGAGAGGGCGGCGCGGGTCCCGGGAGCCCTCTGCTTACGCGACCATCTTGGATGCCCGCGTAGCTCCTCCCCTGGAGCTAACATTTTATTCAAACTCAAAACAATTGTATTTCTGGTTCCCTTTATTAGATTTTTCTTATTTTGGTTGCTTCTTATTCATTAAAATGTAATTTATTTTCATAAATTAATTAGGAATTTGTATTCTGTTTTACTTTTTAATTGTTTTGGTACTTCTAAATGCTTTACACATATCCTTAAGTTAAGTCTTTATGTTTAGTGCCATAGCTACTAAGGGTTGAGCTCAAATTTAAATGACTGAAACCACTATTGAACTTTTAAAAAATAATGATATTATTACTAGTGGTAAACTACCATCCACTTTCTCACAAAAGTGAAAAACTTACCTCTGCATTCTAGATTTACATAAACCTTGAAACAGGAGCAATAATAAAGGGAGCTGTGTGGCAGACAAATGAAAAAATGTCATAACCCAACTAACACACATTTTTTCCAATTTGTACACATTTCAAATTGTGTGGTTAAACCTCATGCATTATTTATCTGAGCTTTTATGAAGTAATTGTATAGCATGAACATAGCCAAAAGGTAAATCAGTTCATTTTTTTCTTCATTTGCCTTAACCCCACTTAAACAGAAAAGAAAAAAATAAACCTCCTTTTTTGGTAAGTAGACATAGTAGTGAGTTTTTAATTTCGACTGGACATAATATCGAGTTTTTAATTTCGGCTAGACATAATATCGACTAGACATAATATAGACTACAAAAATATCGACTAGGAAAAATGTAATATCGACTAGAATAGCAATAATATCGAATCGAAAATATAGAATGGACATAATATCGACTAGACATAATATAGACAACAAAAATAATCGAATTTAAGGTAAGTTAATATTAATGTTTAATTTTTGTGTAATATAACTCTGTAGCGGGTTGTGGGTTTATAGGGGAATAGGGTGGGAAGTAATTTAATTATAATTAATTAAATATGTTAATTATTTAATTTTTATTTATTTAAAAATAATTGTTAATTATTAATAATTGGTAATTAATTTAAATATAATTGGTCATTAATTTTAATTGATTAATTGATGAATATATAATTTTTTGTAATTTATTATCCGTAGCGGTTGTGGGTTTATAGGGGAATATGGTGGGAAGTAATTTAATTATAATTAATTAAATATGTTATTTAATGAATTGGTAATTATTTCAAATTAATAGTTAATTTTTCATTAATTGGTAATTAATTAAAATATAATCGGTAATTAAATATAATTGATTAATTGTTAAATATATATTTTTTGTAATGTATTTTCTGTAGCGGGTTGTGGCTTTATAGGGGAATAGGGTGGGAAGTAATTTACTTATAATTAATTAAAAATGTTGTTTAATTAATTGGCATTTAATTAAAATTATTTGTTAATTAATCATTAATTGGTAATTATTTAAAATATAATTGGTAATTAAATATAATTGATTAATTGATTAATTATTTATTTTTAGTAATTTATTTTCTGTAGCAGTATGTGGGTTTATAGAGGATTAGGGTGGGAAGTAATTTAATAATCATGAATTAAATATGTAATTTAATTTATTGGTATTTATTTCTATTTAATTGTTAATTAAATATTTATTGGGAATTAATTACAATATAATTGGTAAATACATTTAAATTATTAATTTATAAATATGGTAATTTAAATAAAATAATTTTTGTAGTGGGTTGTGTGTTTATAGAGGAATAGATTTTGAAGTCATTAAATTGTAAGTAATTAAATTATTTAAATAAATATATTGAGTTTATTTTGTAAAATATTTAAAAAAAATTAAATTAATTGATTGTTAATAGGTAAATAATTAGTATTAGTAGGTAATTTATATTATTAAATAATTTGTATTTATCATTTTAATAGAATAAGTAATATATTGTACACAATTCTTAAATGATTAAATTAATTTGCAATAGATTTTACTATTTATGATATTTATATTTATATAATAAGTATTTACTTTCCTCACTGTTGCACTCACTGGAGTTGGAATAGTAATTTTAACCCCTACGCTATCCTACGCTTTCCCTACTGTTGCACTCTCCGGAGTTGGAATAGTAATTTTTACCCCTACGCTATCCAACGCTTTCTCTACTGTTACACTCACTGGAGTTGGAATAGTAATTTTAACCCCTACACTATCAAACGTTTTCCCTACTGTTACACTCTCTGGAGTTGGAATAGTAAATTTTACCCCTTCGCTATCCAATGCTTACCCTACTGTTACACTCTCTGGAGTTGGAATAGTAAATTTTACCCCTACGCTATCCAATGCTTACCCTACTGTTACACTCACTGGAGTTGGAATAGTAATTTTAACCCCTACGCTATCCAACGCTTTTCCTACTGTTACACTCTCTGGAGTTGGAATAGTAAATTTTACCCCTACGCTATCCAACGCTTACCTTACTGTTACACTCTTTGGAGCTGGTATAGTAAATTTTACCCCTATGCTATTCAATCCTTACCCTACTGTTACACTTACTGGAGTTGTAATAGTAATTTTTACTCCTACGCTATCCAACTCTTTCCTTACTGTTACACTCACTGGAGTTAGAATAGTAATTTAAACCCTTACGCTATCCAACCCTTTACCTACTGTTGCACTCTCTGGAGTGGTAATAGTAATTTTTACCCCTACGCTATCCTACGCTTTCCCTACTGTTGCACTCTCTGGAGTTGGAATAGTAATTTTTACCCCTACGCTATCCAACGGTTTCTCTACATTTGCACTCACTGGAGTTGGAATAGTAATTTAAACCCCTACGCTATCCAACTCTTTCTCTACTGTTGCACTCACTGGAGTTGGAATAGTAATATTAACCCCTATGCTATCCAACACTTTCCCTACTGTTACACTCTCTGGAGTTGGAATAGTAATTTTAACCCCTATGCTATGCAACGCTTTCCCTACTGTTACACTCTCTGGAGTTGGAATAGTAATTTTTACCCCAACGCTATCCAAAGCTTTCCCTACTGTTACATTCTCTGGAGTTGGAACAATAATTTTTACCCCTACGCTATCCAACGCTTTCCCTACTGTTGCACTCACTGGAGTGGGACTAGTAATTTTTACCCCTACGCTATCCAACGCTCTCCCTACTGTTGCACTCTCTGGAGTTGGAATAGTACATTTTACCCCTACGCTATCCAATGTTTTCCCTACTGTTGCACTCACTGGAGTCGTTACAGTACCTTTAACCCTCTCGCATCCTATGGTAAAAATATTGTATATGTTTAGTTTATAATATGTATATATATATATATATATATATAGATATATATGTATTAAACAATTCTTTTTTGAAGATACATTAATTATTTCTTAATTTTACGTTTATTTAAGTATTTTAAATATGTTTATATTAATTTAATTTATTGTTATATTACTTTTATGTTACTTTTAACATATTTAAAAAATTTGATATTTTGACATTCTATATTTTTTACACTCGATATTTTGGAGTCGATATTTTTGCACTTACCTGTTTGAAGATCGGAAGTCGATATTCTGTCAGTCGATATTTTAACCTCGATATTTTGTCCTCTCGATATTTTGTCTGTCGAGGTTCTGTCAGTGATCCTAGATTTTTCATTTCGTGTCCTGCTGATCTTGTTGTTTGCTGCCATCAGCCAAAGAGATTTAATACTCAAAGGAGGATCGTGGGAAAGAGATTTTTACAATGAGACTGTAGATTTAGAGAGATGCACACCTTTTCTTCCTTTAGTTATCCTCCATTTGCTGTTAATTCCATTTTAATCTTTGTCGGCGTGCTCGCTTTTCGTGCTCCGCCCATTCGTACTGCAAATAAGTGAAAAAACGTAGAGGAGACTCATTTACGGTCTCCGCAGCTGCACAACCTATTATAATGAATTTAATGAATTAAATTCATAATCAAATATTATTTATTCCTCAATTTCTACCAATATGTATCTTTTCATTTCTTTGGGTATTTATACGAAAAAACAGCAGCGGACCTTAAAAAGTGCCGCACATAACCTCCAGTGCCAATGAGTCTATAATCAAGTCAATTTGATATTGTGCTGCCAACCCCGACACCAGCTGCTGTTTGGCGTCGCTGTGCTCTCCAGATCAGTTAAACAGTTTAGATACTCATGGGGGCGCACCAAAATGAGAGTCCAAAAAAATATAAGTAGAGAAATGTTCTTTATTTATCTTTGTTGAGCAAAAAAAGGGCACATCAATAAAATATATGGTGAGATCAGCCAACGCGTTTCACTCCCTACCAAGGAGTTTCTTCAGGGCGCTGTGAATATTTTCAGTAAGTTGTCCTTAGTAGGATCCCTCTCTGACCACACTGATATTTTCTCGGTCGGTATTCCAGCCTATATTGGAGTATCTATCTTCCCTTCTCTTTCCTTGTTGTAGTGGACTTTGTAGGTCTTGTCCAAAAAGGTAGTTCTGGTTCAGTTTCGGCGTCTCGGCAAGCCTGGAACCAGCCATGCCGAGACGCCGAAACTGACGACGGTCTTTACAGCACTTTACCCACCTAGAACAAACACAACCAGGGACGGGTTACCCTTTGAAGTACCAGAACTACCTTTTTGGACAAGACCTACAAAGTCCACTACAACAAGGAAAGAGAAGGGAAGATAGATACTCCAAAAGGTTTTTTTAAAGAAATAGGCTGGAATACCGACCGAGAAAATATCAGTGTGGTCAGAGAGGGATCCTACTAAGGACAACTTACTGAAAATATTCACAGCGCCCTGAAGAAACTCCTTGGTAGGGAGTGAAACGCGTTGGCTGATCTCACCATATATTTTATTGATGTGCCCTTTTTTTGCTGAACAAAGATAAATAAAGAACATTTCTCTACTTATATTTTTTTGGACTCTCATTTTGGTGCACCCCCATGAGTATCTAAACTTTTCATTTCTTTGCTCTGCTTGTTTTTCAATTAATTCTATCCATTGTCCTTAGTTCTTTGACTTCGTAAAAAACACAGGAGAATTGTTGTTTCCTTATGCCACTGCAGAAAGGATGGTGTTGCAATCTCCCTGTTTTTAACGAACATTGCCACGGTGAGCACAAAATACCAGATGCCTTTGAATGAGTTTTATCAAGGATTGTAGGGGAGGGGGCATTACTCCAAAAAAGAATGTGCATGCAGCAATGTCAAATAAAATGTATATTGGGAGGGTAAAAAGTTGAATATCGGGAACGTTTAAAGCACCTTTTATGTATACAAATAATGGTAGCAATTGAGTGCGCTCAGAGAGAGCGATAGAAAATAATAATGTAGATGCTGCTTTTCTGCCATGCACAAAAATGTTGCTGCTCATAAACGAGTGTTTTTGTAAACATGTTTGCCTTTTAAATGATAAGCAATACTTCTTTTTTATGTACTTTAGATACCCCCGAAGAAGGGAATTTTCCCGAAATGCATTGGGTGACAGAATAAACATGTGGCATAAGGAAACAACTATTCTCCTGTGTTTTTTACGAAGTCAAAGATCTAAGGACAATGGATAGAATGAATTGAAAAACAAGCAGAGCAAAGAAATGAAAAGATACATATTGGTAGAAATTGAGGAATAAATAATACATTGATTACGAATTTAATTCATTAAATTCATTATAATAGGTTGTGCAGCTGCGGAGACCGTAAATGAGTCTCCTCTACGTTTTTTCACTTATTTGCAGTGCGAATGGGCGGAGCACGAAAAGCCAGCACGCCGACAAAGCTTAAAATGGAATTAACAGCAAATGGAGGATAATTAAAGGAAGAAAAGGTGTGCATCTCTCTAAATTCACAGTCTCATTGAATGAATTTTTCGCCCAAACGGAGAGGTTGCACCCAAGAATAAGTGAATGGAGTAACAAGTACATGGGACTGATTTTGGACTTTCTGTGAGCACAGGATGTGGTTTCCTTGCCAAACCCGTCAAAATGACAAATAATCAACAAACAAAGAGTTTTCTAAATGTTTTGGGTTATAAATTATTGTGAAGTATTAGAATACATACATAAAGACATAGCTTGTGGAACATTTTAATCATGTGAATGGCATTTTAAGGACTTTAAGGTTTAACACGTTTCAGTGATATGGAAACTGTTTGGGTGGGGACTGTGCTGGATGATATTGTTGTAGTGAGGAGCATGGAGGGGTTTTTGGGACACGTAGTGCCAGGAAGGAATTAAAGTGAGAGAGGACACGCAGCGTCTGTAGTTTGTAGCGGAGCTTAATGCTAATGAAAGGGGCCACGTGACAACACAGCTGAAAGGGAGAAATGTGATTTAGGTGAGCACTGACCAGGACTGAGCAAAGCTATTGCGTCAAGTAAAGAGTGGGAACGTAAAGCAGTTCCACCGAGGGATAAACTCGCAGAAAGGATGGTGTTGCAGTCTCCCTGTTTTTAACGAACATTGCCACGGTGAGCACAAAATACCAGATGACTTTGAACGAGTTGAATCAAGGATTGTAGGGGAGGGGCATTACTCCAAGAAAGAATGTGCATGCAGAAATGTCGAATAAAATCTAGATTGGGAGGGTAAACAGTTGAATATCGGGAACGTTTAAAGCACTTTTTATGTATACAAATAATGGTAGCAATTGAGTGCACTCAGAGAGAGCGATAGAAAATAATAATGTAGATGCTGCTTTTCTGCCATGCACAAAAATGTTGCTGTTCATAAACAAGTGTTTTTGTAAACATGTTTGCCATTTAACTGATAGGCAATACTTCTTTTTTATGTACTTTAGATACCCCCGAAGAAGGGAATTTTTTTCCGAAATGCATTGGGTGACAGAATAAACATGTGGTATAAGGAAACAACAATTCTCCTGTGTTTTTTACGAAGTCAAAGAACTAAGGACAATGGATAGAATGAATTGAAAAACAAGCAGAGCAAAGAAATGAAAAGATACATATTGGTAGAAATTGAGGAATAATTAATACATTGATTACAAATTTAATTCATTAAATTCATTAAAATCGGTTGTGCAGCTGCGGAGACCATAAATGAGTCTCCTCTACGTTTTTTCACAAAGAGATTTTTACTCCACCCAGGATTTTACATATCCTGCCGGACCAGATGCCTGGAAGACCCTTTTTTGGTAGTCCGAGGAGTATTGAAGGCATAATCATAGGACCCGGGAAAAAAAAAAAAAAAAAAAACCCCAGACTCCTACCTCCACGACTTCAGTAGATCCCAAAAAGCCAAATTTTTCTTATTACAGGATCTAGCCATATCCACCTTAGACACTTCATACAACAATGTCAACCATTCTGAGTGAGTCGGTGGTATGGACTGTACCCAATATTTGCATATTTGTCTTCTTGCCAGAAGTATCGCGTAGAAGAGTAAGGATCTTGCAGGGCCCCTAAAGTTGTCATCAAGGCCAAAGATAATTAGCTGTAAACTAATAGCCAAAGTGACCCTCAGGATGGATTCCATGTAAATGATAACTTTGTCCCAGAATTCGCATAGAAAAGGGCAGTCTTTAAACATATGTATATCCGATGCTTCTACTAGTCCACATTTCTTACACACTTTACCGGGCTGAAATTTCGATAGTCTGAGCGAAGAGAGGTATGCTCTATGGGTTGTAAAGATATGATTGCGCCTAAGCCAAACAGGTTTGACAATTCTAAACAGAATGTTAAATGATTCCATCCACAACGACTCGCATTGCATATTCATCTGCTGTCCCCATAGGTCATCAGCAAGTTTAAATTCGCCATCTGCTTCCTCTGCAATAGCCCAATACCACATAGAGACCTCCCTTCTCCCTCCAGGCTTTGTCACAAGCTGCTCTTTTAGATTCCTCTCCCACCCTAAAAGGCAGATACACTTAGCCTGTGACTGGACTGAGCTATTCAATTGTATTTATTTAAATTTGGAGAGACCAGGCCCCACCACCTCGTAAAGATATTCCCAGGAAGGCAGGGCGGCCCCATCCAGCAAGTCTCCACACGTCAAAAGCCCAGAATATCTCAGAGGCATGCTCAGACTATCTCGGAGGCATGCAGGAGTACCCGGGAATCCCGGGAATCCCATAATGGAGCCCTTTTTGAAAAATAGCCCAGCCCTACTCTCCTCCTTATTGCTGCCCAGCTTCTAGCTATTGACTGAAGAATTTTCAATGTAACTTTTTTAAAGAATTTATGATCTCCGAACTTATACATAAAACCATCTTCGGACAAATCTGATCCCCTTAGCATAGCCCTGAACAATTCTCCCACAGTTGTACTAGTGGGCATCTTCAGCAGCATTCGTGAATGAGATAACTGGAATGCCCATGCATAATATTGCAAGTCGGGCATTGCCAGTCCCCCCTTCTCCCTCTTCCGCCTAAGCTTCTTCCAAGCTAACCTGGTAGCTCTGTGCTTCCAAATAAATGAATTCAATTCTCTTTGACATTTCGCTATTTGTTTCATATCGAAAGCCAGTGGGATGGCATTAAAAAAAAAGTTATCTTAGGGATGATGGACATTTTATCTAAGTTGATCCTTCCCAGACTTGATAAGGGAAGGTGCACCCACGAGTTCAGCTGCTTTTGGCACTCTTTAAAGATTCGATTAAGATTAAATTCCGGGATCTTTTCAACTTCCAGGGTTATTCTGATCCCTAAATAACGCGTGGTGGTAGCAATGTGGTAGTGTGTGTTTTCCATATTCCACGCCATTATCTCAGTTTTATTTGCATTAATCTCATATCCCGAGATTGAGCCAAACTCTTCTGCACGTGCAATGATCGTAGGAAAAGCTGTATCAAGATCAGCTGTAAAGATCAGAATACGTTCTGCATACAGGGCCACTCTCCTCTCCCACTCTCCAAATTTAAAAGGGGTGATGTTATGTTCTTCTCTAAGTACCTGCGCGAAGGGTTCTATATAGAGATTAAACTGGAGAGAGGAGAGGGGGCAGCCCTGTCGCATACCCCTAGTGATCATAAAGGAGTCTGCCAAAGCCCCATCTGGCAGTAGGAGCCTTATACAGCAGTTCTATAACACTGCAGAAGCCACTTCCCAAATTAAACTTCTTCAGCACCTCAGAGAGGTATGGCCAGTTAACCCTATCACAGGCTTTAGTCACGTCTATTTTGAGTACAGCCAAAGGAAGGGTAAAGGAAGACGCGATGTCAATAGCCCCTATTAGGTCGTAAGTGAGGTCTGCTAGTTGAAGCCCTTGAATAACGCCTTTTTGGTCTTGATGGATGATATTATCGACTACACCCCCCAACCTTTTTGACAGGATGGCGGCAAAGATTTTATAGTCGCAATTAAGGAGTGAAATGGGGTGATAAGAGCCACAGTCAGTCGGAGGTTTTCCCGGTTTTAAAATGAAGACGACTGTAGCTTCACTCCAAGACCCAGGAGGATCTTCTCCCTTCAAGAGTATGCTGTTAAAAAGTCTCAGCAACACTGGGATTATAGACTCTTTAAGTAGACGATATAGCTCTCATGGAAGCCCATCAGGCCCTGTTGCCTTTCCTGTTTTAGAGAGATTGATCGCCTTTCTAACTTCATCTTCGGTAATTTTGTTATCCAAAGCAGCATGTTGTTCATTCGTAAGACATGGTAGACGGATCTTTTCAAGTCATTTTTTCCTTCTCTCAGGATCCTCAATGGTATCATTAGTATAAATTGCTTGAAAAAACTCACGAAAGGCCATCCCTATATCTGAATTAGATGACCGAGGTGAGGCTTCCCCTTTCACCACAATCTGGTTAATATGGTTTCGTACCTGATCAGATTTTACTTTCCACGCGAGTAGCTTACCAGAACTTTCACCAAATCGAATCCCTTAAGGTGTAACTAAACAGAGCATAATCAATCCTAGATGACTCTACCTTTAGTAGATGTGATTCCTGGATGGCGATGACCTGCGCCGGAGAATCTTTTAAATACTGTAAGATTCTAGCTCTTCTGTTCTTCGTGCGCAGGCCATTAACATTCCAGGACAGAAACTGTATTAATGTCATAATGGGTTTTTCGTTGCAAACTTTGATGCCATCCCACCGTCCCAGCCCCAGTCTGATTTTAACCACCTTTTGTGGACAGCAAACAGCTTCTGCATTGTCTCCCAATGGAAGTAGAAGCAAATAGAATCACAATGGAGCATCAACAAATGAGGAAATGTTATACTTATATCCCCAGTACCACCCCCCCACCCTTGGGAAACCCATCCCTTATTACTATGGCCTGATGAAAGGCCACATTCGCGTCCCACTGCTTCTGCTGGTCCCCCCCTTCCCCACCTCTTAAGATATGCTATCTAAAGCTGTCTAATACTACACATATAAATTAAAACCTAGCTGAATTTGTAGCAACAAAATTCCAACCCACCACCAATATTAACAGTGAGTTTTCAAGCCTTAAAGATTTTTTTTGTTTAACTTATTCATATTCCCCTCTTTTTTCCTTTCAACCTTTTGTTTTATTTTATATTTTTTATTCCTTATTATTTCTGCCAGTTTTATTGTTTTTTTCTCACTACTTTTTAAAATTATTTTTTATTCTTTTTATTTACCCCTCTAAATAAAGATAAATAAAGCGGTTAAGGCTTGAACTAAAAAAAGAAAAGAAAAAGGGGGGAGAACAGAGGACCGAACTACACTGCTTTCTTATTTACTCCGAAGATTCAAATCATTCTTTCTCAGACTGCTTAGGGATTCCAGTAGCTCATCAGCCTCATACAGAGATCTAATGTTAAACATTTTGTTATTATGCATGATCTTGAGAAAAGTGGGGAATCTCAACTGCACTGTGGCCCCCAGTGACCTAAACGTATCAATACTCTGGCCTAATTCCCACTGACGCTCCAAGGTCACTTTGGATAGATGGTCAATGGCAAGCATAAAGTCAAGTAGTTATATTGGAGATAGCTGGATATTGGACAGTTACTTCATTGTGATGTAGTGTTCTTTACAGAGGTGAGTCTTCAATCCTTACCTACATTGGAACAGCATTGGGGCAGTCCTGTTTGATATGGGGGTTGTTACTCTATATCATGTATGCATCAATAGAAATAGCTTGTTTTTTTTTACACTTCTTAGTCTCCAGCCTGGGGGTGGGCTAGCTGCTGATGTACTGAGAGCCATCAGAGATGGTGAGGTTCTCCCCGTATTAGGTAAGGTTGCTGGTCATTATGGCTTCATAAGTGATACTGGGAAAAATGGAATGGAGGAGTGTTGCATAAGTACTTCATCAGTAATAGCACATCAAAACACGTTTCAAAAAATGCCAAATGCCCACCTGCAAAAGTCTGCCATAAAGCATCCTTGAAATGTTGGTTAAACTTGGTAACCAATCTGAGAGGTGCTGATAACATCTCACTCCAAAACACCCTGTGGCGCCCTCCTCACAGACAATTGTGGGTCTCGCTTGACAATTACTTTAGTGCACAGAAACCTCCTTGGACTCACCACACTCCCTCACCCCTGGCCCCATACAATCTCACATTCCATATACTGGGCCTGTCCTATACATTCTCACTTGCTCTCTCTATGCTAATCCAGCTGACCCAGTTACTTCCGGCTCTGGTCTACCTATGGGTCACTGGTCTTGTGTTGATGCTTTATGTATGATGTATATGTTCGAGATTATACTGATTATCGCCTTCGTCCTTTCTGTATACCTTTATACTTATTACTTATTTTACCCTGTTCCCCCTTGATTGACATCGCCCATGCAGACTTTGTGTTCTTTTATGTTCTGTAATGGCCCCTCACTCTGTTGGTATCCATCAATGTTGCTTATATCCTTATTGTATGTTTCTTTTTTGCTATCTGGAAACAATCAATACAAAGTTTTGAACAAAAGAATTCTGCCTGTAATTACATGGGAAAAATTCCAGTACTTGAGGTAACTGTCTTATTGCTGGCTATACCCCAAATCATCCCACCATTTGCAAACCTAGAAGGGAATAGAATAGAATTGTTATTTCCATTGCAGCTGGAATATTATTTCTGCTGCATGGTAATGCCTCCAGATTTTTGAGTAACTCGTGTTAAGCACTGTTATAGGTACGATTGCATGGCGGATGGAGCAGTAGGCACAGGTGGGATACATAGACATCCCTGCCTGAAAACAAAAGACCCGTGGTAAAAGAGGAAGTAATTGCGGGGTCTGAAGTAAATCTGGAGAACATGCAGCATTTTTCCTCTCCTTTTGCGTTTTTTGGATCTCCATTTCGGCTATGAAGTTATCCCTTGTGGTGTGCCCGGCTTCTAGTGTCAGAAGTCACAACTCAAGCTGTGCACTTTTCCAATATTCTTGGAAGTAAATGTTTCTGAAAATGTACATATTGCTATAAAATAAGAATTATATTTTCATTGACCATCATAAACTAATAGTATGCTTTCTTTGTGCTGGGATGCTTGGGCTCTGGAAATCATAGGACTCTGTCAAATACATGTGTAGTACAGTAATGAAATTGGTATGGTTCATTCCACAGAGGCCAGTTTCAGTGTAAGATATTTTTCTTAATTATTAAACCTTTGGTCAATGAGATTAGAAGTTGTAATTCAGTATAAAAGCAAACGTTTTCTTTATATTTAGAGCATCTCTTTTTGCTGGTATTTGGTAGAAAGAGTGTAACACTGTTGAGTGTAATCATCCGTAGGAAAGAAAGTGTTTGATTTCCTAGAAAAGGGCATAGCTCCACGTGAACAAAAGCTAATGAATAGTTCTCACCTCAACTCAAGACCTTAATTGTGAGAGAGCGCCATGTTACTTTTAAAAATGTGTAGGGGTGCACTATAATTCCAAGTAGTCAGCTCCCACATATTTAGAGGGTTTTATTAACCTAGTTAGAAATGTAAAATTAGATTAGGAACCAGTGCAATATTAGTGATGTGTTTATTAATCATAGACTAATGTAAGGCCTTAATCGAAGTGTAATGTTGCATAACTTAGAAATGCAATCATAAGTAAAATGTCGCATTAGCAATAATGTGCCTTAATGAATTAATACCTGTGTTTATAAATGAATGGATTAACATAGGCTTTAAGATGAAAAATATTGCTTGCTTTGAAAATGGAATTAGTGTTTTCTAGAGATGAAATGTAATGTCCTATCATGTTAAAAATACATTTAAACGTGTAAGGGCCTGGGACATGCTGAAGCCAGCAGAGGCCTAACTGTATTTTTCTTTGGTTAGGCTTAGTCGGAAAAGAATGATTTTCTCTCGCCTGAGAAAGGCTGTCCTCATGTTAGCAAGGATGCTCTCATGTATTCTAGCTTGCAGGTGCAAGGCCACAGGCTTGTTAGGCGGAAGGGACTATTGTTTAGAAGTTAGGATAGTGGGCACGAGTGCAGAGAAGCTGCCAAGCAATATGGGAGTACAACATTCAGCAGAGAAGGTGCCTGAAACCCAATGTACACACCAACGGACGCTTGATGGAGAGGTGCCATACTGGAAAAATCCAAAGATCCGCACCTGCCAGAAGGGTGTACCCCTTGGCGTGTCAACTGTTTTTGGGGTTTTGTATTAGGGACAGCACCCGAGGGTGGAGAGTCAGTCCGGAGCAGAGAACAGAGAGTAGACTAGGAGTTAGAAAGTGGACTTGGGGAAGGCAAGATGTAGGAAATTTGTGGACTCAAGGCAGAGTAAGGTGTAAGAAGAAGCATTTTAGAACGAGCTCGGTAGCTGAGGCTACAATTAGAAAGTGAGTGTACTTCTTAGGAACTCTTCACAGCTGACACCTTTATTCTTGCTGGGTAAATAGTTAAGTAGGGATGTCACCTCAGAGTTAGTGTAGGGACAGTCTAACCCAATTATTTTCCTTTTTGTAAATGCAGTCTCGACCTTCTACATTGTCAGTAATGGTATGTCTAATGCTTCTCGAGCTAACTTTGATTTTTATTCTGAGTCCTCTGAGACTCTTGCGTAGGATTATCTTTGTATTAGTGCCAGTCTATTTCCTGAATCTTTTGCTGAGATGTGTGTATCTTCAATTATTTTTGGCTTTGTATTAAATCTTCAAAATTTCAGTTCGTAGTCAGTGGTCCTTTGGGTCTAATTTGGATTTGTGTTATAAAGTTGTTATGACCTATGATTGTGAAAATCTTCCCTTTACGCTTCTAAGACAGGGAAAATGGTTCAGTCGACCTGACCTGGGATTCTAGAGATTGGTAAGAAAATCTAGATGAGAATCCCAGCTTCCCCAATTGTCAATGGAATGGGAGTAGATGAAAAGAATGTTTTTTTCACAAGTAATAATGTAGCAATAGTTTTTCAGACTGAAGCTCAAGAAAAGCAGTACAGACATCTTTTTTAGGTTGATTGCTTGAAGTAGGTATAAAGCGTCATGAAGGGGAACAATTATAGCTGTAACAGTAAAAGTATGAAAATATTAACAAAAAGTACATATCTTTCATTGTGATAATGATGCCACAGACCAATGCATCAATAGTCAGATGAAGTTGAGATGGTTTGGTATCACAGATCTACAGTGACTGTTCTGGATTCTCTGAATAATGTGTATTAACTTCATTTTCACATAATCCATCATCCATTGACAATATCAGCAACCGTTATGTCGAAAGTTATTATATTGTGTAAGTACATCGGAAATGCCTTTTTATCATGGCATCTTGACCCAAAAGAGCCTTTACTTCGCAGACTCGCAGATAAGGTTGTAAATATTATTTCTAGCCCTGACATAAGCATGAAATATGTATGTATGTATATTCAATAAAGAAAACAGCCTGGGAAGGGGGCCAAGCACCCACCCTCTCCTTAAAAATTCTTTGCACACCAGGTAATGGGATCCCCGGGGCCGAAAATGACCACATATAAAAACATGCATTGTCCTCCAGGGCTTAGGCCCATCCCAGAGGAGTCAAAATAAGAAGCGCAACTTTAAAAAAAAAACTGCACATTCATGAATCCTGTGTAAATTTGAGGCAACATTTAAAACAAAAGTTTTTGTCTCTGCTGAGACCCCACCAGAAGTGCTAGGGGCTCAGGGTATCCCAACCCTGCCCCCTTATGTCTTCTTTTAGGACATGTGACATAGTCTCGAAGCCTAAGATGGCTGCCATCACTTCCTGGTTGAGGTAGTGGCAGCCAATCAGGTCTCAGTTTGGGATCTGTCGACTCTGCGGATTCTCCACAACGTGTACATAAAAAACAAATTTTAACTTAATTTCTACATTACAAGTTTACACCAAAACACAAATAGCACTTTTCCTGACCAATATTTAGCTTTCTTTGGTGTAAATCCATTCAGTGGTTTGGGCTGTAGTTGTGTCTAAGGTTCCCATGGAAAAAATAATCAGGAAAACTCATTTTAGGACCCCCCCTTTTTCTTAGCTCCTGCTTGGCATATCACCCCAAAACTTTTCATGTGCAAACAAATCACTTTATTGGAAAATTTTGTGGAGATTCATCAAACAGGGCCAAAGTTATTAGCAATGCAAAAAATGCCTTTCTTATGGCTACACAATCCTAACTATAACAACCCAATGGTGACCGCTACTGGGTTATGTGTGTGGTTGTGTGTGTGTGTATATATACATATATATATATATATGTATACTAGCAGCCCGTCCCGACGTTGTCCGGGTATGAATTGCTGCCGGCCAGTAGTATATTGTTTTGTAGGATTTCGTTTTGATAGCATTTCTTATCTGTGACTGGCCTGTCAAACGCTCCGATTCATGGTGCACTGCTGATGCACTTAAGAGTGCGCGTTCAGTAGTGTGTGAACTCGAGTTTCCCGACTTTATTTTTCCTTGCAATATTATATAGCGCGAACTCGACAACATGGCATAAGCACAATTTACATTACAGAAGAACACATTCATTTGTGGTAGGCACGGGGAGACAAAGCGATTTGCCTGGAATCACAGGATGTTGAGCTGCTGCCGAGATTCGAGCGTAGCTCCCCAGCTCTAAAGTTCGCAATTCTAGAACTTGTGGCGGGAGGTGTGTCTTAAAGTGTATGTCGGTGCTGGCCATCAATGAGAGAGACCTGTACATTTTTCAAATGGGTGGTGAAAAAATATGAGTATGTTGCTGGAGATGTGGGCCGCCATGCCACCAATGTACTTACCGGGGGAGGGTAAGCACCCAATATTCCGCAACTTTCTTTCCGCATACCATCACTCCTCATACTTTCATTACGAAAGTACCATGACTCCGCAATGCCATTTAAACGCATGGCATTACATTTTATATGCTTTTACCACGCATACATTTACAACGAAATTCGTTGTAAATGCATGAATGGTAAAAGCATGTTTTTTTATGTTTGGATAAGGTAAGTATGGGTATAGGGGTATATGTTTTGGGGTACAGAGGTATACGTTTTGGGGTGTTTGGGTATTTTAAGGGTTCAGATATAGTTTTGGGTTATGGGATACAGGGGTAGTTTTAGGGTTTAGGGATAGGTATGGGTTTTGGGGTACAGGGGTATTTTTAGGATTCAGGGCTAGGTTTGGGTTTTGGGGTATAGGAGTATTTTAGGTTTCAGGGGTAGATTTGGGTTCTGGGGTACAGGGGTATTTTAAGGGTTCAGGGCTAGGTTTGGGTTTTGGGGTACATGTGTATTTTTAGGGTTCAGGGCTAGGTTTGAGTTTTGGAGTACAGGGGTATTTTAGGGTTCAGGGGTAGGTTTGGGTTTTGGGGTACAGGGTTATTTTTAGGGTTCATGGCTAGGTTTGGGTTTTGGGGTACAGGGGTATTTTAAGGTTATGGCGTAGGTTTGGGTTTTGGCGTGCAGGGGTATTTTAAGGGTTCAGGGCTAGGTTTGGGTTTTGGGGTACAGGGGTATTTTAGGGTTCAGGATTAGGTTTGGGTTTTGGGGTTCAGGGGTATTTTTAGGGTTCGGGGCTAGGTTTGGGTTTTGGGGTACAGGGGTATTTTTAGGGTTATGGGGTAGGTTTGGGTTTTGAGGTACAGGGGTACTTATAGGGTTCAGGGCTAGGTTTGGGATTTGGGGCACAGGGGTATTTTTAGGGTTTAGGGATAGGTTTGGGTATTGGGGTACAGGGTATATTTATAGGGTTAAGATGGGTTAGTGTTTAAGGGTGTTGGGGTATTTTAAGGAGTAAGGGTGGGTTATGATTATGGGGTGCAGGAGTATTTAAAGGGAGCAGGGTGGGATTCGTTTTTAGGGTGTAACGGGTAATAAAATAAAATAATAAATAAAAATAATATAAAGAATGCAATTTAAAAGAATACATGTTTTAATTAAATTTAAAAAATGTGTGTGTATATATATGTATATGATCCGATCCCTCAGGTAAAAAAAAAATCAGTTTCCTGATGTCCTGTGTTTCCGCGACTTCTTGTTGGAAGGGTCCCTTTTATGCGCGCCCCAGGATGGCACGCCAAATTATAGCACCAGCACCTCTCACTAAAGAAGAATAAAGGGACACAGCAGGGCTTTTCAGGGCGTTTTATTGAGCAAATCTCGGCATGACCGGTTTCGGCTATCTGCCTTTCTCAAATGCTGCAGTTCGCCTAAGAGTGTCCCAGTACATCTCTATATTGAGCTCCTCCTACTCAGTGGTGAAAAGGCCCAGCTGCAGCTCGTGAATTTGCCGACACCTGAGCAGCCCCATCTCACGGACTGCTGGTACCATCATGCACCTTGTTGGATTGCACCCTGCTGCAGTGGGAAACTCCATCGAAGATTCCGCGAGTAGACGCCCTTAGGTCCCCTACTTCCAGCCTCCTATTCCTTGGCACCAAGTCTGGAGACGCAATGGCAGTGCAAGCGCCTCTCCAAGAAGTCTCGGTCCGCCGGCTAGCAGCAGCTATTGTGATGACAAAGGTAGGTTGGCGGATCGCGGCAATCCGATCCGTCGGGTAAAAAAAAAAATCAGTTTCCTGATGTCCTGTGTTTCCGCGACCTCTTGTTGGAAGAGTCCCTTTATGCGCGCCCCAGGATGGCACGCCAAATTATAGCACCAGCTCCTCTCACTAAAGAAGACTGGACTTCAAGCACCAGCAAGCACTGGGGTGCTATCGCTTATCAGGGCAGGTGCACATGATTTAAGGAACTCTCATGCTCGGCGCAGTGTCAAGCAAGCCTCTGAGGAAGTGGTCCACGAGCACGAAACGCGTCAGGCTTTTACTTTATACAGGACTTCTGTTTTTCCTCCCAGCGTTGTAAACCTGCAATAAAAACGAAGATTGAACCTTACCTGTCTGGAGGCTCTTCAAAGTGGGGTAACTGTCATTTTGGATATATATATATATATATATATATATATATATATATATATATATATATATATATATATATATATATATATATATATAGCAACTCCTCTCGTATTCCAGTTGGCAGCGAAAAAAAGGAGAAACACAGGAGCTCAGACCACAGTTTGCGAAGTGAGTAGTCTATTGGCAGCTCAACAAACCACAGGCATGGCACGTTTTGGGCACGTGGTCCCTTGATCACACATATATATATATATATATATATATATATATATATATATATACATATATATATGTATTCTAAAAATGTAAATCTTTTTATAAATACAGTAATAACACTATTTAAAAATGAATGTAATTCTAAATCTCGGGGTTCTATGTGGTATCTTAGACAACTCACGCTTCACGCTATTTGATGTCACGCAGAACCACTCAGTGAAAAAGATCTCCTTATTCACTGTTACCCATCTATAATTCGATATATTATGCATGACTCTTGTTAGAAATGGGGGTCTCTAGTTGGTAATGGTTTGCACCTTTGCATCCTTCTAGTCAGGATAAGGGGGATACACTACTGAAATAACCCCTACTCACACCCTTAGTGGCTTGGCATGAACAGTGAGGCTTATCTCAGAGGCAGTGTGTAAATCATTTGCACATTATCAAAAGTAATACAGTGAAAACACTACAAAAGGACACCACACCAGTTTTAGAAAAATAACCAATATTTATCTCTGCAAACAAGACCTAAACAAAAAAGAGCAAATACAGTAATCAAAAATATGCACTTTACAAGAATACTTTCAAATGCAGTTCCTTAAAGCCAGAAGCTGAGTCTGGGGCTACAGCGATGCTTAAAACAGAATCCATCAGCGCCGGCCGACCATGTTGGTGCAGGCCGATGGTAGTGCCAACAGACTCATAAACAGTAACTTTGGTTCTGGACAACCACATTGGTGCGGATCGTTTGTGGCAACTGCTGTGGTTGTGATGTGAAGCATATCAGTGCAGCGTGCAGTGCCCTCAAATTGTGGTGCAGGCAACAGCTTGTGAAGGTCATCCAGCGCTTCAGTAAGACCAGTGCTGCGGTGCAGAGTGAGGCAGTGCTTTTGGTGGTGCTGCCAGGTCACAGTGCAAGCAAGCACAGTGCTGGTTGATGGGAGCTGACTACGGTTGGCCCAGACTTTGGTGTGGGATGGAACAGTACATCCTGTGACTTATGAGCGGTGCTCCCAAACCACGATGCAGTTATGGGTGAAAAGGTCAGCGGGCATTGCCGTCATTGGTGAGACCAGGGCGGTGGAGTGCAGCAAGGCAGTACAGTGTGCGGTACCCAGTGGTCCCGGTGCAAGCAGCGGCTCGGTGGCAGCAGCAAATGTCGTCGTCAGTGAGACCGGGTTGCGGTGCAAAGTGCAGTGGTGCCGTTAGCGGTGCCCTCAGGACACGGACCAGCAGCGGTCTCCGTGATGGTGTCGGCTGCTTTCCCCCTTTATGGATACTGAAACCCACGGTTCCACAGGCGGCACACGGAGGTAAGTTAAATCTCTGCTGAGCCTGAGACTTTGTGAACAAGAGGCAAGCTCTAATCCAAGCCATTGAAGATACTCAGCAAAAAGTGAAGACAATTAAGTCCAGTTCTTTCATTGCCCAAGGCAGAAGCAGCAACTGCAGGCCAACCCAGAAAAGCAACAACAAGGCAAAGGGGCAGTACTCCTCTTGGCAGTTCTTCCAGCTTTTCTTTTTGGCAGGTTTCTTGATCCAAGCGAGTTATAAAGTTCTGGGCCCCAATATTTATCCTCAGTTTCTCTTTGTTCTCTTGGGCAGAGAGTGTCTGTGTTCAGCCCACACCAGTTTGGTCCTCTCTGGACCAGCTTCCTGGCAGGAGGTGGAGACAGCATTGTCCAAGGATGGCCAGGCCCACTGAGGTACACAAAAATCTTCTCCCACTACTCTAAATGCAGTCTAAGTCTATTCTGCCCAGCCCTGTCTCATTCAGGAAAGGCAGGACACACCTCAACCCTCCAGTGGCTGTCTGAAGAGAATATGCATTCCCAGCCCCGTTAACTCCAAAGTCAGACAGTCAATCCACACCCCAGTAGAGGCACACAGGATGATTAAGTAAGAAAATACCTATTTTCTAAAAGTGGAATTTTCAAACACAGAACATAAAAATCATCTTTACTAAAAGATGCATTTCTATATTCTGAGTTCAGGAATACTAAACTCCATTTCTGTATCTTGTCCCAATGGGAAGAGATATTAGTAAAATATTTGTGACGTATTCCCCATTCTATCCTAGGGGATAGAAAGCCTTTCAATAGTGAAAAACAAATGACACTGTACTTCACTATCAGGACATGTTACACAAAGTGTGTATACATGTTCTACCTTTCAAATACACTGCACTCTGGCCTACCTTAGGGGTCAATTTCATGTAATGAAAGGGAAGGTTAGGTCTTGGCAAGTGGGTGGACTTGCCAAGTCGACATGGCAGTAAAAACTGCAACAGATACTGCAGTGGCAGGTCTGAGAACCCTTTGAAAATCTGCTTGTGTGGGTGGCACAATCAGTGTTGCAGGCCCACTAGCAGCATTTGATTTACAGGCCCTGACACTCTCAGTGCTCTTTACTGGAGACTTACCAGTAAATCAAATATAGCAATCATGGAAACACCAATCCATAATCCAATTTACCATAGGAGCATTTGCACTTTAACACTGGACAGAAGTGAGAAAGTGCACAGAGACACTAAACAAGCAAAACAGAGTCAAACCGAGGTGGTCAGAGAGTAAAAATACAGGTACACACACAAAAAGATGCCGGGTGTAACACCTCTCATTAGAACCTATTGGCGTGAATAACGGGATCAAAATCCAAGTATTCACTGCTATCACGTAACAACAGTGGGAAAAAGTTGCTTTCTACTGTTGTGGCATCACTTCATTTGCGTGTCCACAGATCTGAGTCCGCAAAATGGAGGTTGGCAGTCTCACCTGCCTTCTCTCGCCTCTACCAGCTCTCTCTAGACCCAAAGAAAGTACAAGAATGTGGCAGCACTGTGTTTACAGCAACAGCCACATTCCACTATCAGCCCAGATCTCTGGATACCTGTTCTGACAGAGTAACACAAACTGTAGTGACTAGCAGCACTCACAGGGCATGGGAATGTGACAGGGAGGGAAAGGGGGCGTAGAGTATGGCAGGGTTAGGTGGCACAAGGCCAGGATTTTTTTTCAATTTGGATTTGGGCAAGGGGGGGGGGTTGATTATACAGATGGGTATGAGGGGTCAGTGACCAGAGACCAGATTTTCTCACATCACTGGGCAAGGGTGTGCAGAGCCTTGGCACATAAAAAGACCTATGTTTTTACGTGCAGAGATTCCACACTCATAAAGATACCACTCATAAATCTCTATGTGACTAGCAAGCAATCGTAAGCTTAAACAAAGTTTAAGTTTACCTTTGTGAATCAGTCTCAAGGTTTTTCTTTCATTTGCATTGGACCATGCCCCCCTGCAAATGAGTGAAAAGCGTCTTAAGATTGTACCAGAGCTGTATATGTGAGGGTGCTATCTATATTACAGAAGAGGCCGCACAAGCATCTGAAGCTCATTCTGTAATATTACAGCACCCCGAGGTGCAAAATCGGCTTACGCATCAGTTACATCTCCAGGCACTATAAGTAGTATCGCCCCAGGTCTTCATTGTAAGATGCATGCTCATATTGCAGTTGTTTTTGCTCAATGAAAGCACTGAAATGATGCACTAGTCAGGATTTTCTTAAGAATATATGTGAAATGCCCCACAGACTTGGGTTACCTGTAAGCCTGTTAAGTTTTAAGAAGACAGCAATTGATAGCTGAATTGCTGAATTAAAAGTGATTCTGTCTGCTGAAAGCAGCTTTGGTAACATTATGGATGATATTCATATTAAATCAAGAACAATCTTCCAGTCAAACATAGGGCTGCACAGAATGTAATTTCAGAAATCATAGATCTTGAAACTCAAATCTCACAGATGTATTAATAAACACTGTTTAAGTTTTACACCTAGAAATGTATCAAAAAGATGCTGGTAAGATGCAGACTATGTCATAGTCATGGGATTAAGTGGACTCTAGCTCATTCAAAACCACTTGGTTATGAGATTCCACACTTAGGGCCTAATTACTTATTTTTGGTGTAGGGCAGCCCCATAAGCCTTCCTGCTGCGCTGCCCTACATAAAACGAAAAAGGCAGGAAATTGCTGTATCTATGAGATACGGTGCATTCCTGTCCTCTTTTACAGTGCTATTGCACAAATGGCTGCCTAGCACCAATTCAGTCACCCTTGCATGGTGCAAGGGTACCTGCATTAAATAAGGTTGTTTTTGTGCAGGAAGTGACACTTTTCTTCACAAAAACAACTGTTACACCAACCCTGGGGAGGCATAAGCCTTTGACGCATTCCCAGTTTTATAGCCTGCTGTAAATCTTTGTTAGGCGGAAGGGACTATTGTTTAGAAGTTAGGATAGTGGGCACGAGTGCAGAGAAGCTGCCAAGCAATATGGGAGTACAACATTCAGCAGAGAAGGTGCCTGAAACCCAATGTACACACCAATGGACGCTTGATGGAGAGGTGCCATACTGGAAAAATCCAAAGATCCGCACCTGCCAGAAGGGTGTACCCCTTGGCGTGTCAACTGTTTTTGGGGTTTTGTATTAGGGACAGCACCCGAGGGTGGAGAGTCAGTCCGGAGCAGAGAACAGAGAGTAGACTAGGAGTTAGAAAGTGGACTTGGGGAAGGCAAGATGTAGGAAATTTGTGGACTCAAGGCAGAGTAAGGTGTAAGAAGAAGCATTTTAGAACGAGCTCGGTAGCTGAGGCTACAATTAGAAAGTGAGTGTACTTCTTAGGAACTCTTCACAGCTGACACCTTTATTCTTGCTGGGTAAATAGTTAAGTAGGGATGTCACCTCAGAGTTAGTGTAGGGACAGTCTAACCCAATTATTTTCCTTTTTGTAAATGCAGTCTCGACCTTCTACATTGTCAGTAATGGTATGTCTAATGCTTCTCGAGCTAACTTTGATTTTTATTCTGAGTCCTCTGAGACTCTTGCGTAGGATTATCTTTGTATTAGTGCCAGTCTATTTCCTGAATCTTTTGCTGAGATGTGTGTATCTTCAATTATTTTTGGCTTTGTATTAAATCTTCAAAATTTCAGTTCGTAGTCAGTGGTCCTTTGGGTCTAATTTGGATTTGTGTTATAAAGTTGTTATGACCTATGATTGTGAAAATCTTCCCTTTACGCTTCTAAGACAGGGAAAATGGTTCAGTCGACCTGACCTGGGATTCTAGAGATTGGTAAGAAAATCTAGATGAGAATCCCAGCTTCCCCAATTGTCAATGGAATGGGAGTAGATGAAAAGAATGTTTTTTTCACAAGTAATAATGTAGCAATAGTTTTTCAGACTGAAGCTCAAGAAAAGCAGTACAGACATCTTTTTTAGGTTGATTGCTTGAAGTAGGTATAAAGCGTCATGAAGGGGAACAATTATAGCTGTAACAGTAAAAGTATGAAAATATTAACAAAAAGTACATATCTTTCATTGTGATAATGATGCCACAGACCAATGCATCAATAGTCAGATGAAGTTGAGATGGTTTGGTATCACAGATCTACAGTGACTGTTCTGGATTCTCTGAATAATGTGTATTAACTTCATTTTCACATAATCCATCATCCATTGACAATATCAGCAACCGTTATGTCGAAAGTTATTATATTGTGTAAGTACATCGGAAATGCCTTTTTATCATGGCATCTTGACCCAAAAGAGCCTTTACTTCGCAGACTCGCAGATAAGGTTGTAAATATTATTTCTAGCCCTGACATAAGCATGAAATATGTATGTATGTATATTCAATAAAGAAAACAGCCTGGGAAGGGGGCCAAGCACCCACCCTCTCCTTAAAAATTCTTTGCACACCAGGTAATGGGATCCCCGGGGCCGAAAATGACCACATATAAAAACATGCATTGTCCTCCAGGGCTTAGGCCCATCCCAGAGGAGTTATAATAAGAAGCGCAACTTTAAAAAAAAAACTGCACATTCATGAATCCTGTGTAAATTTGAGGCAACATTTAAAACAAAAGTTTTTGTCTCTGCTGAGACCCCACCAGAAGTGCTAGGGGCTCAGGGTATCCCAACCCTGCCCCCTTATGTCTTCTTTTAGGACATGGGACATAGTCTCGAAGCCTAAGATGGCTGCCATCACTTCCTGGTTGAGGTAGTGGCAGCCAATCAGGTCTCAGTTTGGGATCTGTCGACTCTGCGGATTCTCCACAACGTGTACATAAAAAACAAATTTTAACTTAATTTCTACATTACAAGTTTACACCAAAACACAAATAGCACTTTTCCTGACCAATATTTAGCTTTCTTTGGTGTAAATCCATTCAGTGGTTTGGGCTGTAGTTGTGTCTAAGGTTCCCATGGAAAAAATAATCAGGAAAACTCATTTTAGGACCCCCCCTTTTTCTTAGCTCCTGCTTGGCATATCACCCCAAAACTTTTCATGTGCAAACAAATCACTTTATTGGAAAATTTTGTGGAGATTCATCAAACAGGGCCAAAGTTATTAGCAATGCAAAAAATGCCTTTCTTATGGCTACACAATCCTAACTATAACAACCCAATGGTGACCGCTACTGGGTTATGTGTGTGGTTGTGTGTGTGTGTGTGTGTATATATACATATGTATATATATATATATATATGTATACTAGCAGCCCGTCCCGACGTTGTCCGGGTATGAATTGCTGCCGGCCAGTAGTATATTGTTTTGTAGGATTTCGTTTTGATAGCATTTCTTATCTGTGACTGGCCTGTCAAACGCTCCGATTCATGGTGCACTGCTGATGCACTTAAGAGTGCGCGTTCAGTAGTGTGTGAACTCGAGTTTCCCGACTTTATTTTTCCTTGCAATATTATATAGCGCGAACTCGACAACATGGCATAAGCACAATTTACATTACAGAAGAACACATTCATTTGTGGTAGGCACGGGGAGACAAAGCGATTTGCCTGGAATCACAGGATGTTGAGCTGCTGCCGAGATTCGAGCGTAGCTCACCAGCTCTAAAGTTCGCAATTCTAGAACTTGTGGCGGGAGGTGTGTCTTAAAGTGTATGTCGGTGCTGGCCATCAATGAGAGAGACCTGTACATTTTTCAAATGGGTGGTGAAAAAATATGAGTATGTTGCTGGAGATGTGGGCCGCCATGCCACCAATGTACTTACCGGGGGAGGGTAAGCACCCAATATTCCGCAACTTTCTTTCCGCATACCATCACTCCTCATACTTTCATTACGAAAGTACCATGACTCCGCAATGCCATTTAAACGCATGGCATTACATTTTATATGCTTTTACCACGCATACATTTACAACGAAATTCGTTGTAAATGCATGAATGGTAAAAGCATGTTTTTTTATGTTTGGATAAGGTAAGTATGGGTATAGGGGTATATGTTTTGGGGTACAGAGGTATACGTTTTGGGGTGTTTGGGTATTTTAAGGGTTCAGATATAGTTTTGGGTTATGGGATACAGGGGTAGTTTTAGGGTTTAGGGATAGGTATGGGTTTTGGGGTACAGGGGTATTTTTAGGATTCAGGGCTAGGTTTGGGTTTTGGGGTATAGGAGTATTTTAGGTTTCAGGGGTAGATTTGGGTTCTGGGGTACAGGGGTATTTTAAGGGTTCAGGGCTAGGTTTGGGTTTTGGGGTACATGTGTATTTTTAGGGTTCAGGGCTAGGTTTGAGTTTTGGAGTACAGGGGTATTTTAGGGTTCAGGGGTAGGTTTGGGTTTTGGGGTACAGGGTTATTTTTAGGGTTCATGGCTAGGTTTGGGTTTTGGGGTACAGGGGTATTTTAAGGTTATGGCGTAGGTTTGGGTTTTGGCGTGCAGGGGTATTTTAAGGGTTCAGGGCTAGGTTTGGGTTTTGGGGTACAGGGGTATTTTAGGGTTCAGGATTAGGTTTGGGTTTTGGGGTTCAGGGGTATTTTTAGGGTTCGGGGCTAGGTTTGGGTTTTGGGGTACAGGGGTATTTTTAGGGTTATGGGGTAGGTTTGGGTTTTGAGGTACAGGGGTACTTATAGGGTTCAGGGCTAGGTTTGGGATTTGGGGCACAGGGGTATTTTTAGGGTTTAGGGATAGGTTTGGGTATTGGGGTACAGGGTATATTTATAGGGTTAAGATGGGTTAGTGTTTAAGGGTGTTGGGGTATTTTAAGGAGTAAGGGTGGGTTATGATTATGGGGTGCAGGAGTATTTAAAGGGAGCAGGGTGGGATTCGTTTTTAGGGTGTAACGGGTAATAAAATAAAATAATAAATAAAAATAATATAAAGAATGCAATTTAAAAGAATACATGTTTTAATTAAATTTAAAAAATGTGTGTGTATATATATGTATATGATCCGATCCCTCAGGTAAAAAAAAAATCAGTTTCCTGATGTCCTGTGTTTCCGCGACTTCTTGTTGGAAGGGTCCCTTTTATGCGCGCCCCAGGATGGCACGCCAAATTATAGCACCAGCACCTCTCACTAAAGAAGAATAAAGGGACACAGCAGGGCTTTTCAGGGCGTTTTATTGAGCAAATCTCGGCATGACCGGTTTCGGCTATCTGCCTTTCTCAAATGCTGCAGTTCGCCTAAGAGTGTCCCAGTACATCTCTATATTGAGCTCCTCCTACTCAGTGGTGAAAAGGCCCAGCTGCAGCTCGTGAATTTGCCGACACCTGAGCAGCCCCATCTCACGGACTGCTGGTACCATCATGCACCTTGTTGGATTGCACCCTGCTGCAGTGGGAAACTCCATCGAAGATTCCGCGAGTAGACGCCCTTAGGTCCCCTACTTCCAGCCTCCTATTCCTTGGCACCAAGTCTGGAGACGCAATGGCAGTGCAAGCGCCTCTCCAAGAAGTCTCGGTCCGCCGGCTAGCAGCAGCTATTGTGATGACAAAGGTAGGTTGGCGGATCGCGGCAATCCGATCCGTCGGGTAAAAAAAAAAATCAGTTTCCTGATGTCCTGTGTTTCCGCGACCTCTTGTTGGAAGAGTCCCTTTATGCGCGCCCCAGGATGGCACGCCAAATTATAGCACCAGCTCCTCTCACTAAAGAAGACTGGACTTCAAGCACCAGCAAGCACTGGGGTGCTATCGCTTATCAGGGCAGGTGCACATGATTTAAGGAACTCTCATGCTCGGCGCAGTGTCAAGCAAGCCTCTGAGGAAGTGGTCCACGAGCACGAAACGCGTCAGGCTTTTACTTTATACAGGACTTCTGTTTTTCCTCCCAGCGTTGTAAACCTGCAATAAAAACGAAGATTGAACCTTACCTGTCTGGAGGCTCTTCAAAGTGGGGTTACTGTCATTTTGGATATATATATATATATATATATATATATATATATATATATATATATATATATATAGCAACTCCTCTCGTATTCCAGTTGGCAGCGAAAAAAAGGAGAAACACAGGAGCTCAGACCACAGTTTGCGAAGTGAGTAGTCTATTGGCAGCTCAACAAACCACAGGCATGGCACGTTTTGGGCACGTGGTCCCTTGATCACACATATATATATAGATATATATACATATATATATGTATTCTAAAAATGTAAATCTTTTTATAAATACAGTAATAACACTATTTAAAAATGAATGTAATTCTAAATCTCGGGGTTCTATGTGGTATCTTAGACAACTCACGCTTCACGCTATTTGATGTCACGCAGAACCACTCAGTGAAAAAGATCTCCTTATTCACTGTTACCCATCTATAATTCGATATATTATGCATGACTCTTGTTAGAAATGGGGGTCTCTAGTTGGTAATGGTTTGCACCTTTGCATCCTTCTAGTCAGGATAAGGGGGATACACTACTGAAATAACCCCTACTCACACCCTTAGTGGCTTGGCATGAACAGTGAGGCTTATCTCAGAGGCAGTGTGTAAATCATTTGCACATTATCAAAAGTAATACAGTGAAAACACTACAAAAGGACACCACACCAGTTTTAGAAAAATAACCAATATTTATCTGTGCAAACAAGACCTAAACAAAAAAGAGCAAATACAGTAATCAAAAATATGCACTTTACAAGAATACTTTCAAATGCAGTTCCTTAAAGCCAGAAGCTGAGTCTGGGGCTACAGCGATGCTTAAAACAGAATCCATCAGCGCCGGCCGACCATGTTGGTGCAGGCCGATGGTAGTGCCAACAGACTCATAAACAGTAACTTTGGTTCTGGACAACCACATTGGTGCGGATCGTTTGTGGCAACTGCTGTGGTTGTGATGTGAAGCATATCAGTGCAGCGTGCAGTGCCCTCAAATTGTGGTGCAGGCAACAGCTTGTGAAGGTCATCCAGCACTTCAGTAAGACCAGTGCTGCGGTGCAGAGTGAGGCAGTGCTTTTGGTGGTGCTGCCAGGTCACAGTGCAAGCAAGCACAGTGCTGGTTGATGGGAGCTGACTACGGTTGGCCCAGACTTTGGTGTGGGATGGAACAGTACATCCTGTGACTTATGAGCGGTGCTCCCAAACCACGATGCAGTTATGGGTGAAAAGGTCAGCGGGCATTGCCGTCATTGGTGAGACCAGGGCGGTGGAGTGCAGCAAGGCAGTACAGTGTGCGGTACCCAGTGGTCCCGGTGCAAGCAGCGGCTCGGTGGCAGCAGCAAATGTCGTCGTCAGTGAGACCGGGTTGCGGTGCAAAGTGCAGTGGTGCCGTTAGCGGTGCCCTCAGGACACGGACCAGCAGCGGTCTCCGTGATGGTGTCGGCTGCTTTCCCCCTTTATGGATACTGAAACCCACGGTTCCACAGGCGGCACACGGAGGTAAGTTAAATCTCTGCTGAGCCTGAGACTTTGTGAACAAGAGGCAAGCTCTAATCCAAGCCATTGAAGATACTCAGCAAAAAGTGAAGACAATTAAGTCCAGTTCTTTCATTGCCCAAGGCAGAAGCAGCAACTGCAGGCCAACCCAGAAAAGCAACAACAAGGCAAAGGGGCAGTACTCCTCTTGGCAGTTCTTCCAGCTTTTCTTTTTGGCAGGTTTCTTGATCCAAGCGAGTTATAAAGTTCTGGCCCCCAATATTTATCCTCAGTTTCTCTTTGTTCTCTTGGGCAGAGAGTGTCTGTGTTCAGCCCACACCAGTTTGGTCCTCTCTGGACCAGCTTCCTGGCATGAGGTGGAGACAGCATTGTCCAAGGATGGCCAGGCCCACTGAGGTACACAAAAATCTCCTCCCACTACTCTAAATGCAGTCTAAGTCTATTCTGCCCAGCCCTGTCTCATTCAGGAAAGGCAGGACACACCTCAACCCTCCAGTGGCTGTCTGAAGAGAATATGCATTCCCAGCCCCGTTCACTCCAAAGTCAGACAGTCAATCCACACCCCAGTAGAGGCACACAGGATGATTAAGTAAGAAAATACCTATTTTCTAAAAGTGGAATTTTCAAACACAGAACATAAAAATCATCTTTACTAAAAGATGCATTTCTATATTCTGAGTTCAGGAATACTAAACTCCATTTCTGTATCTTGTCCCAATGGGAAGAGATATTAGTAAAATATTTGTGACGTATTCCCCATTCTATCCTAGGGGATAGAAAGCCTTTCAATAGTGAAAAACAAATGACACTGTACTTCACTATCAGGACATGTTACACAAAGTGTGTATACATGTTCTACCTTTCAAATACACTGCACTCTGGCCTACCTTAGGGGTCAATTTCATGTAATGAAAGGGAAGGTTAGGTCTTGGCAAGTGGGTGGACTTGCCAAGTCGACATGGCAGTAAAAACTGCAACAGATACTGCAGTGGCAGGTCTGAGAACCCTTTGAAAATCTGCTTGTGTGGGTGGCACAATCAGTGTTGCAGGCCCACTAGCAGCATTTGATTTACAGGCCCTGACACTCTCAGTGCTCTTTACTGGAGACTTACCAGTAAATCAAATATAGCAATCATGGAAACACCAATCCATAATCCAATTTACCATAGGAGCATTTGCACTTTAACACTGGACAGAAGTGAGAAAGTGCACAGAGACACTAAACAAGCAAAACAGAGTCAAACCGAGGTGGTCAGAGAGTAAAAATACAGGTACACACACAAAAAGATGCCGGGTGTAACACCTCTCATTAGAACCTATTGGCGTGAATAACGGGATCAAAATCCAAGTATTCACTGCTATCACGTAACAACAGTGGGAAAAAGTTGCTTTCTACTGTTGTGGCATCACTTCATTTGCGTGTCCACAGATCTGAGTCCGCAAAATGGAGGTTGGCAGTCTCACCTGCCTTCTCTCGCCTCTACCAGCTCTCTCTAGACCCAAAGAAAGTACAAGAATGTGGCAGCACTGTGTTTACAGCAACAGCCACATTCCACTATCAGCCCAGATCTCTGGATACCTGTTCTGACAGAGTAACACAAACTGTAGTGACTAGCAGCACTCACAGGGCATGGGAATGTGACAGGGAGGGAAAGGGGGCGTAGAGTATGGCAGGGTTAGGTGGCACAAGGCCAGGATTTTTTTTCAATTTGGATTTGGGCAAGGGGGGGGTTGATTATACAGATGGGTATGAGGGGTCAGTGACCAGAGACCAGATTTTCTCACATCACTGGGCAAGGGTGTGCAGAGCCTTGGCACATAAAAAGACCTATGTTTTTACGTGCAGAGATTCCACACTCATAAAGATACCACTCATAAATCTCTATGTGACTAGCAAGCAATCGTAAGCTTAAACAAAGTTTAAGTTTACCTTTGTGAATCAGTCTCAAGGTTTTTCTTTCATTTGCATTGGACCATGCCCCCCTGCAAATGAGTGAAAAGCGTCTTAAGATAGTACCAGAGCTGTATATGTGAGGGTGCTATCTATATTACAGAAGAGGCCGCACAAGCATCTGAAGCTCATTCTGTAATATTACAGCACCCCGAGGTGCAAAATCGGCTTACGCATCAGTTACATCTCCAGGCACTATAAGTAGTATCGCCCCAGGTCTTCATTGTAAGATGCATGCTCATATTGCAGTTGTTTTTGCTCAATGAAAGCACTGAAATGATGCACTAGTCAGGATTTTCTTAAGAATATATGTGAAATGCCCCACAGACTTGGGTTACCTGTAAGCCTGTTAAGTTTTAAGAAGACAGCAATTGATAGCTGAATTGCTGAATTAAAAGTGATTCTGTCTGCTGAGAGCAGCTTTGGTAACATTATGGATGATATTCATATTAAATCAAGAACAATCTTCCAGTCAAACATAGGGCTGCACAGAATGTAATTTCAGAAATCATAGATCTTGAAACTCAAATCTCACAGATGTATTAATAAACACTGTTTAAGTTTTACACCTAGAAATGTATCAAAAAGATGCTGGTAAGATGCAGACTATGTCATAGTCATGGGATTAAGTGGACTCTAGCTCATTCAAAACCACTTGGTTATGAGATTCCACACTTAGGGCCTAATTACTTATTTTTGGTGTAGGGCAGCCCCATAAGCCTTCCTGCTGCGCTGCCCTACATAAAACGAAAAAGGCAGGAAATTGCTGTATCTATGAGATACGGTGCATTCCTGTCCTCTTTTACAGTGCTATTGCACAAATGGCTGCCTAGCACCAATTCAGTCACCCTTGCATGGTGCAAGGGTACCTGCATTAAATAAGGTTGTTTTTGTGCAGGAAGTGACACTTTTCTTCACAAAAACAACTGTCACACCAACCCTGGGGAGGCATAAGCCTTTGACGCATTCCCAGTTTTATAGCCTGCTGTAAATCTTTGAATGTTTCAAATGACATGTGTGTTAAATGGGAATGCCCACCTTAATGCCTACGATGCACCTCCCTCTTGCAGTGTGCGGCAAAGAAGCGACTTACGCTGCATTGCCTCATACCATGTCTAGAAGGCCATGAAAAGCTGTGCAGGGTGGCTTTACGTGACCTCATATGTATGGCTCTACAGTGTGTGTGCAAAGAGAGTTTTTAAGAGTGATGGATGACCCCCTCCTCCACTAGCATAATTAGGCCCCTGGGATGCTATCACCCAGTGACACTACTCAACATAAAGAGGACCAGACCACGACCCCCCTCCAGAGCCTTGTTAGCCCCTGGAAACCCCACTCAATGCACAGTTTTCTCATCAACAATTTCACTGTAAATGTTGCTGAGATATTATCAGTGTTATCAATGATGTCATAGAAGATGTCATGAGTGATATAATATGTAGAGTAATTAGCACTGACCCCCTCTCCAAGTCATTTTAGGGCCTGGGTCCCCGTTACGGAGGGCCTTTTTTTATTAAGGAGGAAGGGGAACACATTTTATTTGATTATTTCTCACATTAAGTCATGTGTTAATATTTTTTTTGTAGGAATTAGGCAATAAGAAAATGCAACGAACATATCTAAAGCTATGTTAGTTTGATGGATTTTAAATGTATGTGCTCAGGACTACACTGATTACACTCCAAAATAGTTTCTTTGGCTAATTTTTGTTTATCAGATTTAGGATAATTCATTGTAGACAATTTACTTATTTGTTAATGTTATCATGCTCTGGTAGACTTATTTGTCATTTAAGGATGAATTAATTAGTCACTTGTCTGGCTATGTCTGTCAGGAATAGTCATATTCCGAAACCAATCATTATGTATGGTTTTTTTAACACTACATAATTAGTGGTCCACTCATAACTGCTCATGGGATGATAACAGTGTTACCAACATAGATTGCAGAGGTTGCTGTCAGTCCCTTACTGTGGGATTGATTTGGCTCATTAACACAATATAAATCTTCAAATTTTATTGTTTTTGCACACGTTTCACTATATAAAACTTTGGATCTGTGTGTATCCATTCCCTGTAAATGGTATCATGCACATTTGTATTGTATTTGCATTTGGTGAATACAGTGTTAAATTAATTTAAGTATTCTTGTGAGTGACATGTAGGTTCTCTATGCAATCAAATGTTTACAACTGTTAACTATGGAGATTTGACTACATGTCCTAACGTATATGTATTTTTTCCAGAACTATAAACTAAATATTTGTATTTAATTTACTCAATTCTGTGGATATTCATTTGCACTTACATTTGGCGACTACACTTTCAAATGAGTAACACTCAGTGGTTTGATGTAATTAGGTGTTCATGATTATTCATTATGGAGAACAGACTACATGTCTAAAAGTGTACAAAGTTTTTTTCTATATTATTAAACTGAATCTTTATTGTTGTGGGTAATCAAGCGAAAAAAGTTTCAACTTGACAATAGCTTTTGAATAGATGTAACATGTTGTTCCAGTGTCCTTGAACAAATTGGTGTACTTCAGTTGGTGTGCTGCATTCCTTTTCCCCATCAGGATTTGGATTTTGGCTTGGTGTAAGACAGCAGCTACAAGCAGTCACAGGCAGCAACACCAAGAGGCAGAGTTTGAGTCCATTTTTTATGTTTCAAACATCCTATGTAAATGTGGTGACTGCATTTATTTAGTGCATGATTAAGACTGTTTGCAGTTGAAACGCATAACTGAAATACATTTTCCAACTTCCATGCATATTCCCTTTGAGTGAGTGCTTCAGTTTGCTTTAAAGAAAAAAAAATACTATATATATATATATATATATATATATATATATATATATATATATATATATATTTTTTTTTTTTTTTATATATACACACACATAGTAGTTATAGTTAGTACCTAGTTTCCATAGGAAAAGCATTTTTTGACTTGCTTACAACATTGGTGCCGTTTGATGACTCTTCGTGGAATTTTCAGAAAAACATGCCCCAAATTGTCTAGTTGTACATCAAAAGTTTCAGGGTGATCCTTCAAGCAGGAACTGAGATAAAGGCAATGGTAAAATAACGTGTGTTTACAAAGTTAATTCTCATAGAAATTTTAGATATGGCTACAGCCTAAACCGCTGAACGTAATTACTAAAAATGTAGCAGAAAGCTAGATCTTGGTCCAGAAAGCGTGCCTTTTGCGATTTGATGGAAATCCATTCAGTAGATTTTGGATAATATTAGGAAAAGAAAAATAGATATCATAGGGATCCACCCTCTGCGTATTCCTCAAAGTTAGGCACCACCAGGAATGCCATAATTGGCATGCAGCTTCCATTTTAGATTTCAGGGACCAGTCCCTGGTAGAAAAATTCAGAAGTAATGAAGTAGAAGGGGTGAGGGTAGAGCTACCCTGAGCCTATTGGTGCAATAAAAGGGTCTTTGAGGGACACCCTTTATGGTTTAGACAATACCCCAAAATGTTTTTTTCAATGCACAATGGTTTACTAATATGCTGCAGCCCTCAACACGTCCCAGTGTAAAACTGCGGCAGATTCACAAATTCTACTGAAAAAAATACAGACACATACACACTCTAACACACTAATACAGCCACTCACGGACCAACTAAGATACTCTCTTACCCACTTACTGACCCAGTCAGTTACTTATGCACCTACTCACAGACCCACTCAGACACTGTAACACCCACTCACACACCCACTGAGGTACTCACATCCACTCATCGACACAGACGCTTACACACCCCCTGGTAGACTTACTTAGAACCACTCACTCACAGACCCACTGAGACACTCTTATACCCACTAACAGACAGACTCACACACTTATAAACCCACTCACAAACCCACTCAGATATTCTCACACCTACACACACACACACACTCAGACACTGTCACACCCACTCACAAACTCACTGAGACACACTTATACCCAGTCACAGACCCACTCAGACACTCTCGCACCCAGTCCCTGACCCACTCACTCACTCAACTACTCAGACACTGTCACACCCATTCAGAGACTCAATGAAACAATCTTACACCCAGTCAAAGACCCACTCAAACACTCTTAAACTGCCACAGACTCACTCATACACTGTCACATTCACTCACAGATCCACTCGGACACTCATACACCTATCCACAGGCCCACTCAGACACTGTCACACCCACTCATAGACTCAATCAGACACTGCCATACCCACTGGCAGACTGACTTAGACCATCTCACACCTATTCACAGAAACACTTTTATAACCACTCACACATCCATTCGGACATTAAAACGCCCACTCACATACCCAATGAAACAATCTTATGCCCACTCACAGACCCACTCAGACACTGTCACACCCACTCACTGACCCACTCAGACACTCACAAACCCACTCACACACCTACTCAGACACTGTGACACCAACTAACAGACCTACTCAGACACTCTTGCACCCACTCAGATCCACTGGTAAACTCACTTAGACCCTCACAGACCCACTAGTAGACCCACTCTGACTCTGATTCATCCACTCACAGACTCTTTCAGACAATCTCACACTTGTTCACTGACCCACTCTGATACTCCTACAGTGACTTAGAGACTCATTCAGACACTCACACACCCAGTCACAGACCTATTTAGATATTCACACACCTACTCACAGACTCGCGTAGACACTCCCATTCCCACTCACAGACTCATTGAGACATTTATGCAGCCACTCACAGACCTACTCCAACACTTACACGTCCACACACAGACCCATTTAGACACTCATACTCCCACTCACATGCTCATTGGCAGATGCACAGAGTCAATAACATAATCGCAAATCCTAAAGGTGCTGGTGTGTATTGAATGTGTGCTTTTGCTTTTTGGATTTGTTTCATATTCACAAATTCAAATAAGAAATTTCAAAAAGGGATTTAAAAAGAACTTATATCAATGTTTGGGAAAGGGGTATCTTTTAGAAGAGCCTTTGTGTGTATTGTGGATAGATGACAACTACACATAAAGAAGGATGTAGTCCTTCAAGTTGTTAATGAACACCCTGTTGCCTTTTTCTGTGAAAAGAACTCCATCACTTCTATAGATACTGTCCATGTCAAATCACAAATTGTTGTTAATGTTAATGTTAATGTTAATGTTGAGAAAACGTATTCAGCGCACAAATACCCGAAGGTGTCTTGGCATGAAGACAGTGGTGAGCCCTAGATGAAGCAACTAGTCCTGAAAAGGCAATGTTTTTAGGTCCTTTCTGAAAGTGGTGAGAGAGCCAGCATTTTTAATAGCAAATGGAAGCTTATTCCATAATTTTGCTGTGCCGTATGAGATACTACGGCCTCCCCAGCATAAGGTTTGGATCCTTGTGGTATAGAGCCCATTTTATGATCTCTGAAGAATGCAGAAAGTTTTATTGACATGTTTCATGGCTTTGTCTATCTGTGGACAAAATTTGTTTAAACACTTCCATTTCTGACTTTGACAAATGTTGGCGAACACCAAGTCAGTGTGAGGGAAAAGTGCCAATAATTGACTTAAAGAACCCTTCATTAAGATTTTCATTCCTACCCCAGTAAGTGTGACTTGGGTTTTACCACCACAGGGCACAATCACAAGATCTGGATGTTGGCAATATGCAGTGCTTTCAACCAAAGGAAGCAATTGATGCCATTTTAACCTTCTCTGGCCAACCCAATTTATGTCCACATTAGGCAAACCCAAGCCCATTTTAATGCCACTCTTTCTAGCACACTCCGTCCCAAAACATAAAACTATGACCCACAGTCCACACTATAGTCACTTTAAAGGCAAAGAGGAGTAACACACAAGTGAAGGCTGGAACTGAATGAGACCGTTTTCAAAATGAAAGGCAGTAAAAATGGAAAATAGCATCCAATAAAAAAAACATATTTCTTTGTATGTTGTAAATATGCAGATAGGTAAAATGAGGTAGTGATTTTCAGCAGAGAACAAGTAGATATGTGATTGGACCTGGAAAAAATAAAAAAATAACATGCTACTTTGGATCTGCTTTTTTTCGATAAAATACCATAAAAGAGACAAACCAATAAGTAAAAATGTAAGGCATTTAGCACAACAGAAACCTTTTTATATTTTTTAAAGAGAATATAATAGTTATTTAAATAAAGGGAATAAATACTTAAGAACAGAGTGCTCTGTTACCTAATGTAAATACAAAAAGCTTTAAAATCAATCCTTATCATAAGTTAATAAACAGTGCACTGATTTACATAATCTTGGAAGCTGCTTCATATTTATTCCTAGGCTACAATGGTCTGTCCGGGAGAACCCAATTACTTTGAATAGAAAGATAAAAAGAAATTGAAAAGAAACAGGCAAACTTGTTTGGCACATTTGAAACAAGTCTTAAAAGTATAACATTTACTTTGGTAAAATCATGAAACGCATATCAAAATACTTTGGAACACATAACAAGTGACGTTGGAACACAGATCAAAGCAAAACACTTGCTAGTATATGCTTGCAAAAGACTTTTCTGTTATGTCAATTAAAGCTTAAATCAATATTCACAAGTAATCAGCAGGCTGTCAATGCAGGAAATACTTAAATTGACATGTGGTATGGTGACATTAAGTGCTCAGTGACAGTGGTGCAGTGCATATATACAGGGGGGTATTATGTACAATTATTTACATGGGGACCTAGAGTGCAGTCAGAGCAAAAGTGGGCAATAACTCTGGAAAATAGAAACTTTCGACACTGACAGCATTATTGGAATGACATGGCGGGTCTTCTTCAGGACAAGTGGGAATGTTAACAGGCCAGAGACTGCAGGCGAGCATTTTTGAATTGAGAGGTTCCAGGACTGTCGCTTGCCCCCCTTGAAAGACTACATTCATTTGTGTCCCCCACATTCAGGAATTCAAATATCACATGGTGCTAGGATGTTCACTCTATGAAGATATGTTCACTCTGTGAGCTTGTCTGTCATGTGCAGATCCATCGACGGCCTCCACTCAGCCACTCAGCAATGGTCGCCTCATTTAGTCATCCCACTTTTTGGGCTGTCAACATTCCCACTTGTCCTGAGGAAGACCCGCCATGACATTCTAATAACGCTATGTTAGGTTGAAAACGTCGATGACAAATATAACTTGTTCAGCTCTATCAAATCTCTGGGTCATAAATCAATAAGCAAACTTGCTGTTTTCCAGAATTATTGCCTACCTTTGCTCTGACCGCACTCTAGTTCCCCCGTGTAAATAATTGTACATAATATCAACCTGTATATATGCACTGCACCACTATCACTAAGCACTTAATGTCACCATACCACATGTCACTTTTTCAGTATTTCCTGTGTTGACAGCCTGCTGATTAATTGTAAATATCGATTTAAGCTTTAATTGACATAACAGAAAAGTATTTTGCAAGCATATACTAGTAGGTATCTTGCTTCGATCTGTGTTCCAACGTCATTTGTTATGTGTTCCAAAGTCATTTGATATAGGTTTCATGAATTTTACCAAAGTAAATGTTATGCTTTTCAGAATTGTTTAATAGGTGCCAAGCAAGTTTGCCTGCTTATTTTCAATTTCTTTCTCTTCAAAGTAATTGGGTTCTCCCCGACAGAACCATTGTACCCTAATGTATACATACCCAGGTTCTGAGGGACACAGGGTCGCCCCATTGCTGCCATATCATATTTAGTCCTAGCATACCACATACTCAATAAAACTCTGGACACGGCAAACACCATAGGGGGTGCCAAATCAGTATGCATCATTCTACACTCCACCAGGTAACTCCTAAATGGATACATACTGGAATTATCCACCTAGCCCTAACCCTATTGTAGGTTGAGCAGAAAAGCAGCAGATGGGCTAGTTTCCTTTTCATGTCCGCAAGTTGGGCATCCATTTAAACACACAATATGTACCAGCAGTTAAATATAAGCAATACAAATTCATAATATAAAATACAAATTCATACAACAGATTCAGCCATATTTACATAGAGAACATACTGTATCGGTGGAAGATCACTTATTTAGCACAAAGAACAGAGAATTGCCCAAAAATACAAGTTGATCATGCAAATTATGAATAAGCATATTAAAGAACAATTTTCATAACTGTCTATGGATAACACATTAAATGGACAAACTATGAAATAGTCAATATACAACAAGGCACATGACTACGAGAGCAAGATAATGGTTGGTATTAAACCACAAATTTTACAAATATTCAACCTTCATGTTCGTTATTCAATGGCCCAAATTTGATCATGGCTGTTCAGACCTTGTACTGATGTTGTACATTTCTCAATCATTCTTGCCTCTAGTTTATTAAGGGCCATCTATAGGTTGGATTTGTTTTTGCTTGTAACCACAATCAGCACAGACCAATGGATAATTTTAACATTATTTTCATTCTCTTTACTTGGGTTGGATTCTATCCATTCAGGCACTTTTTCAAAATAGATGCACAGTTTGGTGTCTTGCTTTTAGAATGCTACAAATATGGCTCTTGATCACCCGTATGCCCAGGCCATAACACACAATTTGGTAGTGTTCCCTCTCTTCTTATATAAGGTGGTTCTGGGCATGCCTCTTCACTTAGTCTTTGTACACTCGATATCATTTTATATATAAATGAAATATGATATAACCAACTGATTTGAGCTGAATCTCACAGTATATATTATTTTGTAGGTTGTATTTTCCTTTTACTATTGTCCTGATGAGGCCTGAATTTGTGGGCTGAAAGGCATTGAACCTACAAATCAGAGGAGTCCAACAGAATATTAGCATCTCAGAAAGAAATTGGATACACACTCTCTTGGACTAAGTTGAGGGTTGACCTATCCTTTCCTGTGTGTATTGGACTACCTCGATGTTGGATTGCTCAATCATATGTAGGAACCATTCTGTTTAATTTAGAATGCCTTCGAAGAAATTGTGACTATTATATTGATTGATTTGTTTGTCCTTTTGTATGATTTCCTATTTAAGAAGTACAAAGAATTACTCTTATCTAACTGTGGGCCACAAATTCCGCTCTGCTGTCAGAGTTTGTGGATTTTTGCATACTCCGCATTCCGCGGAAAATGCAAAGTCTGCAAAAACTTCCAACTCCACAGCAGAGCAGAGTTCAGCCCCAGAACCTCCCGCCTCCCATCCGCAATAAATAATTTTTAATAACAATTATAATTAAAGTAAAATAAAAGCCCACTTACCTCACATGTGCAGCCCTACCATAACGTACATCTGATGTAGGTTATTATGGCGAGGAAGAGGAGGGCAGCTTGGAGACACAGCAATAAAGGTAGTGGGTTTTTAGTTTACTTTAATTGTAATGTTTATTAGTAGTAGTGTAGTTCCTATATTCCCAATAGGCTCTGCGCATTGGAATAATATACACTATAGATTTGACATAGGACTGAGGTCAGTATGTCTCTATTGAGTATATTAAACTTAATTGTGTGTGCCAGCTAACTCAGAGGTCACTAGAAACTTTCTTGAATAAACAAGAAGGGATTAGTCTCTGACAACCACATAAACATGACAACTTTGTTTACCCTATAACCGGAACAATATCTTCAGAGTTGTGGAAACAATAGATAACTATTTCACCCAGTCAATCGTGCATGCTTCATTTCTACAGATTTGCACAGAAATAGTGAGACAGGCATTTCAATAAAAGGATTTAGTGAACAGTCTTATTTCTCATGCAAGAGATATGTACTGCTACAATCGTTGGACAGAATGCGAAGTATAAAATGTACAGCGTTAGCAGTAAGATAAAATAATATTGTAATAGCATGGTTTTGCGGCTATCACATACTCATTAAAATACATACACCAATAACACAGGCTAAAATACTCAACTGGTGCTTCTAAAATACGCCTACCCTAACCTAACCTAAGTCTAGTACTAGGGAAGAAGTAGGTGCTGCCTTAGCATAAGGTTTAATTTTGCCAAGAATTGCCAAACGTTTCCCTAGGTTATAATCATCTCCATACCTTAGAATGAGAGAGGTTGGTATCTCTTTCGGTACTTGCTGTGGCGAGCTGCGTCGTGCAAGTAGGTAGTCGAACTGCACGAACTACACCGTGCTTTGGCATAGCAAGTGAAGGTATATTTATACCTTGAAGGTGTTTAGGAATGCCAGTATAAAAGTCGGGCATATGAACGTCATGAATGAACCCCAAGGAATAGATGTTCATGCATAATAAATGAGTTCTTGGAGAAATAAATATCCAAGCAAGGGGAAGTCCATAACGGGTTAAGAGTCTGGTTTTCCAAGAACTCGTTGTGACGTAGATGAACGGATGTAAGTAGCCACGCCTGTATTTGGGTAGCATGGACTATGCCTAAATAAGGACTGGAATTCTATGCCTATATAAGGGCAATGTGAATTATACCTATATAAGGGCATGAATCGGAAAATGCATACGGAATCTAAATCGATATACAACACCCACTCCACTTTCTTATGTACGACATTGCTAAGTTTTAAACATGTTAAACATATCTTAATCATATCTATACATGAAGTGTTAAAAGCATGTCTTAAATACATTATAAATGATGTATCCAAACTAAAGCATTGGTGCTGTACATATTAAAGAAAGTATTAATTCTAAGCACACATTGACATTTTTTAAATGCTCACTGAATGAATCACGAAAATATACATTTGTTGAATGGCTCGTAAAATACAGAAGAGAAAGTGCATAAACCATTTCATGTCAGATTACATAAAACTGTTTGTATGTGGACAAGGTCATATATTGTCTCTGGAAGTATTCAAAGAATTCTTGTTCTCTATGAATAGTACTACTATAAGCAGATTACTTGTGCCAAAAAATGAAAAATACAAATTTGGAGAAAAAAACGTAATCATTGGAAAAAGTTGAATGATTCCCCCCGAGCACTCAAAATATTCAATATTCAAAATTCAAATTCAAAGTCAATAAAGTTTGTAAGTTGACACAGTCACAGGTTAATAGTCCATGTATCGGTCATCAACTCAAGTCCTTCCAATCAAGGATAATTTTATTTTCTTTGGTGGTTCTTATTCTTCAAAATTCATAAGTATCCACATACAGTAGTCATCGGACTAAGCAGCCTTCAAAGTTCATAAGTATCCACATACAGTAGTCATCGGATTAAGCAGCCAACACGTGTTTCGTTGTGTTAATTATTACACATCGACTTCATCAGGGCATAATCCACATGTACCGGCGAATTCACTTCTCATCTATAAATTCTCTTTTTTGCAAAAAGTCACACTTTCCAATATGATAAATCTGGAGCCCCACTCTCAAAAGTAAAGTCAGGACAGGAGTCCTCTTTTATGATTCACTGTGGTTGTATCCCCACAGTCTTGATCTGTATCTAGTTGCGCGATCGTCTATCCACGATACCGCTCTATAGTTGGCCTGGGTTACCACTTCTTTGTTTACATAGGAAAAAGTTCTTTGTTTTCAAAAATGAAGGTCAAATTCAAAGTCTCTCAGAACACTGTGTGCCAAATTTAAAAGTCAGTTTTAGCGCTTGGAGAAAACATGAAATCTACTATGTCTGTAAAAAATCGTCTATCATTGTAGGAGACAGTTGGATTACCTTGTTTAGAAGATTAACCCCACATAGATGTGAAGCATCGCTTTCAGCATTGGTCGCAATAGCAATGTTCGAATCTGATGTTATCTGCGTGCCTGTCGTTTCCTCTCGTACCTCTGCATCAACATTTTGCGTCTGTGAGATCTCAATGAATGCCATCATCAGAATTAGTAGCTGTTGGGGACAACATAAATCATGGGCCGTTACTGGTTCAAGCAAAGTATCAATATCCGTTGGCATGACAGATGGGAGTGTGAGACAGATGTCTAGCACGCATTCTTCTCCGCATAGCAGGCAGCGTAGAACAGGTAATATGTAATCTTGCCAGATTAGTCTGAAAGACAGAAACCATGTAGTATTTAATTCTCGTAGACAAGTTAATCCCAAAATTTGGACAATGCGCTCATGATACTTCATTTCCTATAGAGCTCTCTCTATGGTGCCTGGAGTGGCGTTGGTGATTTGGCTTGCCATAGCGTAGCAGTAGGAGAAAAAATTGTATCCCTGCAACGAGTCCCAAAAGAAGGGACAGTCCGCCAAACACAGAGTGCACGAAGTTTGGAAATCTTCCGAGGACTGCTTGAAAAGGTGGTAACAGTCCGGAACATACGTTCTTAAATAGATGTACAATACAGCTCGTATCAGACATGTTTAAGATACGACTTAACATTTCTAAGAAATTTATAGGCAAATAGTATTCACAAGGGCATGTATCTCGCCAGAAGTCCTTGCGACTTGTGGATCATAAGTTTCTTTGGCCAAGGTCAGTGGCACAGTTTGCAAAAGAATGGCTTTCGTTTTGCTTAGAGTACAATTCGTATAGAAGAGATGTTCAGTGAAGTTCATAAAGGCGACTCCCTGGCTGTCTTGGTTTTTGGAAACATTACTTGCATACAGCAAGTGACCCTGAATGACGCTGTTACTAGATATGATATACCTGGCAACATGCCACAGCAGCTGTGATCGTTCAACATGAGGTAATTATCATTTTAAAGTTGTCCAAAAATTGGATCAATCACTGCAGCTGGTGAACCTTGCAGGTGACATGATGAATTGTTAGAGGAAACATTGCAGACCCCGTGTAAATTAATACCCTGACAAAGGAGAGAACCGCTCAGTGTGTTTTCACAGTTTGTACCGCTAAGAAATACCCCCACTCCAACATCTGTGTATGTATGGTAAATCCCAGGATGTCTTGATGTATTCTTTACCCAACCTTTTATATTTGCCTGCTGGTATGTTTTTTAGGCAATACTGAAAATGGAAAATCGTAACCCGCAGAGTGATTGTTCCATGCATTATCCATTCAGTAGCTGGTTTTGCTGCTACCGTAAATGGCAATCTTTCCAGTTTTTCAATGCTCAGTACCGTATAGTCTGCTCCCCTTTGTGACAGTTTGATCTGTTTATCAGTGAGATTGAATTCTGAAAACAGTGACGTAGTATTTTTTAAAAAAAAATCTTTTTATCAAACAGTTTTGACAAAAATCCCATCAATTGATTACAAGCAAGCGACTTCATCATTCCTCATGATTGTCATTGACATTTCAATATAAATCATGAGTATTATGTTGATTGAATCAAGGCGTTTCAAGAGTGTCAGTGTTAAGCTATTGACAAGGTGCGAGATAAATGTCACCTCTATTATGATTCCATGCTCCAACACCCTTCACCATTTCCCAGGACACCCTCTGGCCACGTAAACTGACTTTTCTCTGTACATGCACCAGTATAGGTACTCTTCCCACCTCCTCAATTGGGGCGGCTGAACTGCTCCCCACAATTGCACGATGTTCCTTTTTGCAATCATGTAAGCTAATGTTGCCAATTGTGTAGCATTGGTGTTAAGATCTGTAGGCTCCCACACATTTAGTATACACCTCCGTGCCTCTGGTTGCATGCTTACCCCCAATACACCTTGTAGTGTGTGGTGTATGTCCCTCCAGTACAATTGTATATACTGGAACTCCCACAATATATGGAGAAACGACCCTACTTCCCCACATCCTCACTACACTCTCCACTTCCTGCCTTTCCCATCCGGACTAGACAAGGCCCTGTTATGTATGTCCTGTGCAATATTTTGAGCTGCACTAATCTCAGTCTTGCCTGGATTGTGACCTCATGTGGGGAAGAAACCGCGGCCTGCCAGTCCTCATCGTCAAGTTCCAAGCCATCGCTGTTCCATTTCCCCTTGAGGGCTTGTAGTGGGTCTGCCATGTTATTGAATAAACTTTTATATATGAGAGAAATGGTCTTTTCCGGAAGGTGTCCATCCAGTATTCTATCCTCCAGGGGGGAGGCTTCCGGGAGTGTCGTGTAATTCGGTATCTGGGTGAGTAATGCATGTTGGATTTGGAGATACCGGTAATAATCAGTGTCTGCCAGGCTGTAGTGTTCTTTTAGTGAGGCGAAAGGAAGGACCGTTCCCTCAACCCAGACATCTTTGATTTGAGTGATCCCAATAAGGTCCTACTTATCAAAGCCTTTGGATTTCCAGAGGCTCCCCAGTTTCTCGGAGCTCCACAGTGGAGTAGCCAGAGTGAGCTTATTGTCCCACTGCAGGTGTTTGTTGACCGCATGCCAAACTTGGGTGGAGTGTGGTCTGGGCCCAGTCAGCGGGAGTCTACGGGGTTTGGCGTATAAAACTCTATTATAGTCTCCCCCTGGGAGTAACAACCTATCCATCGCATATACGGGATCCTCTGGGCGGGCATAGATCCCGTGATTGATGGCCACGAGCTGTGATGCCCAATAATATTTCTTTAAATCGGGTAGGCTAATGCCCCCATCATACCAGTTAAGAGTTAACTTAGAAAACGCTATGCACGGCCTGCCGTCCCAGAGAAGTTTCCTTTGGAGACACTCTATTTCTTGGAAGTAGGATGCTGGGACAGTGTCCATGGCGTTTTGAAGAGCTTACAGAAAAGGAGGCGAGGCCATCATTTTGAAGAGGACCACTCTTTCTAACATGGAAAGGGGAAGGGATATCCACTGTGCGAGATCTCTCTTAAGTCGCTGTATGGGGGATACAGATTACAGGCGTATCGGAGTCTCGAATCCAGCGTCACATAGATGCCGAGATATCAGAAGACCCCAGGCACAATCTGGATCAGGCAGTTTGGCGGTATTATAGGCGGGTCGCCTTGAATCACGTAAACTACTGACTTGGACCAGTTGACAGTGAATCCAGAGTTTTTCCCGAATATAGCCAGTATATTGAGGAGACCAATTAATGATGCTCCTTGGGAAGTCATGTAAAGAAGAATGTCATCCACGTACATCCATATCTTATTGTCCCAGTCCAACGACCACCTCATTCTGTGGATTACTTGATCTTGCCTAATCCAGGCCGCTAACGGTTCCAGTGCCAACACAAAGAGAAGTTGTGACAGGGGGCATCCCTGATGAGTCCCTTTGCTCAGCTGGAAATCTGGGGTATTGCGGTTATTCACCACAACCCGGGCCATAGGGCTGGAGTATAGGAGACAAATCCAGCCCGTGAATTCCGGGCCAAGCCCTATCTTGTTTAACACCGTGAATACATAGGGCCACTCGACCATGTCGAACACCATGGTAGCGTCTAATGATACTAGTGCAGCCGGTTCCAGTATGGTGGGCGCTCTACTGAGCACTACATGCAGTCAGCGTATGTTAAGGACTGTATTACGATGAGGTATGAAGCCCGGTTGGTCAGGGTGAACCAAGGTGTTAACGATTTTCATCAGACGTGTTGCTAGCAGTTTGATTAGGACTTTGGGTTCCACATTTAGTAGGGAGATTGGCTTATAAGAGGCGCAGTTGGCCCTGGGTTAGCCTTCTTTGTATATGACCAGTATATTGGCCACCTGTTGATCATATGGGAGCATTTCTTTATCTCTACTTTCTGTCAACATAGTGTGGATATAGGGGGCAAGCTTATTTGGCCTCAATTTGTATAAATCAATAGGGATACCTCTGGGCCCTATTGCCTTCCCTGTGTTCACTCCTCTGATTGCCTGCGTCACTTCATCGTCTGTTAGGGGGGGATTCCAGATATTCCCTGTTTTCGTCTGAAAGCGCAGGCAGTCTGATGTCTTTGAGTAGCTCACTGTTCCCCTCTTTAGAGAACCTGCTTGTTATGCTGTACACCATGCCATAATAGTCCACAAACGCATCTGCTATGCCCTGTGGGTCTGCTATTGGACTTGAGTCGCTTCCCTGCACCTCTGGCACTAATCATGATGCCCACTCCCTTCTATCTAGCCATTCTATCAGCTTGCCAGCCTTATCCCCTTGCTCATATCTCCTGCTCTGGACCTCTCTACTGTGCACCCTGGCCCTATCCCTGGCGATGCTATTAAACTTGTCCTGCCTCAACTTTAGGAGGTGAAGTTTTTCAGGGGTTAGTGCAAGAGTTAACTCTTCTTCCTACCTAATCACTTCCTCCTCTGCCTTCTCCAGCTCTGCCTGCCTTTCCTTCTTTTTTGCCTCAATCAGGGAGAGCGTTTCTCCCCGGACGACCATTTTGTAAGCCTCTCATAGGGTCTGGGCGGAAGAAACTGTGCCCTCATTGTCATGAAAATAATTGTCCGTGGCTTTGGCATTGTTTTTCCGGATGGTCGGATCTTTCAAGTACCATGGGTTAATGGAAGCCTCCCTACCAATGCTTGTGTGGTCTAGCCCTACTCTAAGCCATACTGCAGAGTGATCTGAGATGCCCCGTCCCAGGTGACAAACCTCTCGATAGTATGTGCCTGTGCAGATGGGACTAGTGTCGTATTTGATATGGCCGCGTTAGCGATTAGCTGAAACTACACGTTTTCCTGCTTAACTTGGCTATATATGAAAACGCCATTTTGAATGTTACGGCGGCCATCTTAGATCATAAGCGGCCTCGTGGCTAGCGTGCCCTTTAGTCCGTTGTCCGTACCACTGACCACTTCAGTTTGCCCAGCAACAGGCTATTTTTAGTACTGGTCAAGCTCGTACATGCGCAGTCCCCACTGACCAGTCACCCCTCAGGAATGTGTCGCCAAACTGACCAGCGGAGTTGTACCCCCTCCAATGAGCTGGCTGTGTTCCAAAACATGACCATATATGTACATAATGTCTTGTAACTTTGTGCCGCCTATCTTTATTACCTGAAAACTGTATAAAAGACGGGGTCACACCGATGTTCGGTGTGATACCTCTTGCATTACCGAAGGGTGCTGTATGAGTGTACCACCACCCCATGGGGTCTTAATAAACTTGTTCTTTGACTTTTACAGTTTCCGTGCCAACAGTTCTTGAGTGTAAGTGGGTTATCTACGGAGCATGTAGGCCTTGGGAACCCTGATTACTTCAAATTGGCGACCACGAAGGGACTCATCGGCGACTCGGATGCCCGAAGGAGAGGTCGTGACAAAGGCTTGGAAACTCGCCATGGACGCGCGCTGCCACTGAGTGACCCGAGTCTTGGCACCCACGGTGTTTCTTCCTTTCCTTCTGATCTGACCTTCCAGGTAGCGCCGGTCTCCGACTGAGTTTTCGATCGTCTGCGTTGCTGGGAAAGTGCCGTTTGGCTGATTTGATCACAAGACCTTGGCAGTTGGAATCTGGACATTTGAGATTTTGGGTAAGATTTGTGTTCGGTAAGGTAGTCTTCGGACGCTTACTGAAGTTCTATGATTTGTGCTCGGTAAGGTAGTCTTCGGACGCTTACTGAAGTCCTATGATTTGTGATCGGTAAGGTAGTCTTCGGACGCTTGCCGGAGTCCTATGACCTATGATTTTGATTTGAGTTAGCTAACGTTTGTGAATCTGTGAACTTTGAATCTATATGTGTAGTGCACTTCACATAGGCAGGCATGTAGAGATGTTTCTCTAACTTTGTTTTTTTTTCCTCTGAGCGGCACATTTGTGTGAAGTACTGTAAGTGCCATTTTATACGGTGTCACGCTTTCGTGATACCTTTTGAACATGCCTGTTTTAAGCACACTCCGAGGGATGTGCTGTCTTGGAAATGGTACCACAATTAGGTTAGCAGAAGCACAGCCGGCTCCCCCAGAAGGAACACCAAACAGGGATATGTATATCAAATTTGGCCTTCCCCCTATAATGTACAGCAAATTATGGCATAAGTACACCAAATCTGATCCTGAATTGCAATGGCCTCCACATGGGTCGTTCGATTTACGTAAAGTACAGTTTGTGGAACAATGTTTGTTTCAACGCAGGTCTAGACAAAATATGTTTGATTGTGTGCGAATGTGGGAGAAAGCGGTGCGTGAACGAATGAAGCGTGAAGTTGCCTTGGCGGACAAAGAGCCGCGCAAGGCTGCTCGAGATAAGGCTTTACAGCTTGAGGAAAAAGAGGCTCAGGAGAAAAGAGAGAGGGAGGAACGGGAACGTAAATTGCAAACGACTGGTCAATTTCCTATTCGCCGACTGCTTTATCCTGTCCTTAATAATGAAATTGATGATTTTTCATTGCTAGATCGGTCACCGTCTCCGTACGTTTCGCCTACGGCTCCAGATGCAGATTCGGAAGATGATGGACAGGATAAGCCGGAAAAGAAGGGTGTATCCGCTCTCAGGTTTACTGCGGAGAGGTCCGCACATTTACGTAGTTGGGCTCGTAAAGTGAATAAGAACTGTGTTTCTCAGTCTGAGGTGATTACGGAAAGGGGTAGTTGGACGGATCAGGAATTACTGTATTTTCTGTCTACTTTGGCGGACGAAGTTGTTGCCGCGTATCGTCAACTTTCAGATACGTTAGAATCTAAAGCTGTGTCAGTTCATCGTGAGAATCTGGATAAAGGTTTATTTGCTCTTACAGATGTTGATGACTTTTTCAAGCAACTGGTCCAGCTGCGAGATGAGACCACCAGATTGCGGGAGGAGCGGAAAAAGAAACAAAAGGAGTCCGCGCCGGAGTCTGACGAGCGGTCTAAGGAGTGTTCTCTCCGGGGTTCAGATAAGAGTCCTGCACTGCATGTTATGCCTATGCGTGAAGCCGCACCTTTGTATGTCCCTCCTAAAGGGCAAGGTACAGATGATGATAAATTGTCTAAGGATGCGAAGGGATATTTTATATATAACTGGGTGTATACTCCTTGGAATAGAGCAGATGTTATGGCATTGAAAAATTCTTTACCTGACCTTCGGAAAAATCCGGCGGCATTTTATGAAGGGGTGGAAGGGGCCATTTCGTCTTGTGTGATGACTCTTGTTGATATAGATCTGTTCTTCGGGTTAATTCTTCCACCTGATATGTGGAGACAAATTCGTAAAAATAATGATGAAACAATACTGGGGGGGACATGGAAAGAAATAAATCAAGCAGATTTAGATAGGGAACCTGCATGTAAGCCATGTGACCTGATTCTAGACCTTCCGGCGGCTATCCTGACTAAACTAAAAACGCTTGTTCCCTCTAAAAAGATTGATTGGACCATGTTAGCTTCGTGCAAACAAAAGCCTGATGAAACGGTTTCAGATTTCTTTACACGCTTCGAGGAGGCGTTCCATGATTACAGTGGTCAATCTTTAACAGACGATACGGGTAGGCATTTGTTCGTAGATAAGTATGTGGCTAATCTCCTACCGGAGATTGCAAAGCGATTGAAATCGAGTGAAAGTTCCTGGGCCACGGTGACCCCTGCGTCTTTGTTAACTATGGCTCAGTATTATGAGCGGCAGGAGTTGGAGGCTAAAGAAAGTGTTGATAAGAAGGCGAAAGAATTGAAAACGAAGGTGATGTTGGCACAGGTTCGGGGAACACAGGGTAGGGGGAATGATAGAGGTAGACGTGGCGGAGGAAATGCGTCGTATGGTCGTACGGATATAGCGGAGGATCAATGTGCCTATTGTAAAGAGTTTGGGCATTGGGCTGACAATTGTCCGGTACTTCGTGAGCAGCGTAGCCAGCGTGGTCGAGGAGGCGGTAGGTCGAGAGGCAGCTATACGGGGGCGAGAGGTGGCGGAGGTGATTGTGGAAGGGTTGAGTAAAGGGGCCGTGGCCAGGACGAACGAAACACGTTTGATAGACGAAACCAATATCAGATATCGGAGGGTGAGAATGTGGAACACCAGGATTATGTGCATGCATAGGACTGCGTAGGATGGGGTACGGGCATGGGCGAATTTTGCGGATCTCGCGTTCGCGAATTTGTGGATTTTTGAACTCGCAATCCGCAAAATCCGCGAATTCTTGCGAATTTGCGGATTTTTTTTTTTTTGTGTTCGCAAGGATTTCTGCCAGTTCGCGAGGGTTTCGTACCAGTTCGCAATTGCGAACTTACATTTCGTCGCGCAACGGTCGCGAATTATGTTGTTTCTACGTCTGGTTCATCATCACAGGTTCCCAGCACCCTCTGTTTCACCACTGCAACCCTCTGTTACATCAACGCCACCCTCTGGTTCATCATTACTGTAGATTATGGGGGGGAAAAGCAAGCACACCATCCCTGCTTCAACTCAGATGAATTAATTTGGGGTTAGTTTATTAATGTGTCACTGTTTTAAAATTCCAGTCTGGCACCTGCTTCCTTATCTGTAATTTTGCTTTCTGTTGCAGTGCATTTTTTTTCCCCAGGACCTTCTTTGTGGCCTACTTGTAGCTATTGTATGAGCCTGCTGTGAGGGTCAGAGCAGGGTCATACAATTGTTGCAACTAGCAACTGAATTCTGGAGGGGCCCCAGTCAGGAAGCACTACCGGGAATTGTTACTAATGATGAGTTTGAACTCTTGCCCCTGCCGAGTGCTTTCACTTTTGAAAAACTCGTTTTTCTGCAATTTCGCGGGGTTCGCGGGGTGCGAACACGCGCAAGATCGGATTCGGAAGCCGCAAATTCGTGCGAATATGCAATTTGTTTTTTTTGCGGCGTGTTAGTTGGCAAGGTTTTGTGCGTTTTTGCGAGCCGCTCGTAGCGCAAGACGCGAAGTTACCCTCGCGGTCGTTCAAGGGCGCAGCCATCTTGTTTGCCTGACGTATTTCCGTTTCCGGGCGCGAAGTGTAATCTCGCAAAGTCCGCGGTTTGCCAGTACAGTCTCGCGCGTGTTCGCAAGGAAAATCTCGCGCGAACTTACCCGCGCGGTCGTGAACGGGCGCGGCCATCTTGTTTCTCATTCATTGCTATGGTTCTGGGCATGGTCTTTGTATCCTCTGTCAATCTCTGCCATCCTTTGCTTGTTTGAAGTTTTTTTTTATCTATTTTACTTATTATCTATCCCTCTATTTTTCTAGCCCTATATTTTTGTGTTTACTGCTACTTTTGGTTAATTTTAAACTACTTTTGTAAACTCTTTTCTTTTCTTCTCTTCCCTATTCTATTTTCTTTATTCCTTTCCGCCCAGACCATGGTGAAGGGAGCCGGGAAGCATCCCGAGAAGGGGAAGGGTCCCGCACCCCGTGTCCGGCTCCCGTGCGGGCGTTTGAGGGGGGAGCTAGTGATGCCACGGGAGATCTTTACCCCGGAGGAGGTGGCCCAACTCATTTTTTATGTTCAGCGCCGCCTCCCCAGGACCATCATGGGAGGCGGCAAGATCAGTGCCGGGTACGGGGCCCGGGAGCGCCGGAAGCGGTGGGAGAAGGTGTGCCAGGCCATTTACCACCACTCTCGGGTCTGGCGCACCTACAACCAGGCCACCCACCGCTGGACGGATGTCCTGACCCGTGAGCGAGATCTGCTCGACCTCCTTGGCCTTGAGATCCCCGGGCTTGGTGAGTAGTAGTAGCTATGTCTTTACTACTATGTTTTCTCCTGCTGTGTTATTATATTGCAAATTTTTGTTTTTTACCAAGAGCAATAATGCTGCTCATTACATTGTAGGTACATTTTATTTCAAAATCTTCTGTGCATTTCAGGTACACTGCTCTCCTTCTCAGTAGTGTTGCTACTATGCTTATTTGTTTTAGATTTTGTGTTCATTTCATTGGCCTGTGAAATTATGTATGAGTGTAGTTGAAAGAACTGCGCAATGCTACACACTAAGGTTCAGATTTTTAATTACCGGCGCATCCCTGCAAAGTTGCAGGGATGCGCCAGTAATTGTGCGTCACGCCACCATCACCCATGGTGCGCCGTATTACAATGCGGCGCGCCATGGGCCCAAAACGTCACCAAAGCGTTACGCATCTGTGCCGTAAAGGTGGCGCATTGCTGGAGTTGCGTCGCAACGATGGTGCAGCTCCATCAATTCTCTGGGGTGCCCTATCTCCCCAATGCTGCGTCAAGCCGTACGTCTGCTTCAAGCAGGCGCAGGGTTTGAGTCACGCATCATTGTCCTCAAAGTGACTGATTGAAATCTTGTAGATTTCCCTCAGCCACTTTTAGGATGCGTTCCTGCGCAGGAACGCCCTCCCTTGCGCCGGAACACCCCTATTGGCGCAGGGCTTTACAACGTGATGCATCTCCCAGATGCGTCACGTTGTTAATATACGCCGCACCATTGCGCCTCTTTTGTGCTGTCGCTGCGTCACAAAAGTCACGCAACAATGGAGCAAAAGAGCCGCAAGGGCCTTATAAATCAGCCCCTACAGACTCAAGTCCAGTCCTTCCTTTGTACACATGGCGATAAGAAGAAATAGTGGTGGTGGATTAATAGTTTGAGTATTTTAATGACTGGTGAATGTAGTAGGAAACTTTAGTGTTGTCGCTGATCTTCAATCACGATGGACTTTGGCTGTCACTTTGCGTGCTGCGGACTGCTGCCTGCCAATCCTAGGCAAACCTTTTTAGTACTTTGTTTAGTGAGTTACATAGGGTAGTTTCCAATTCGACGGTCCGCAAATCAAGCAATACTAAAGTAATGACGTAGTCGACCACATGAGATTGGTCAATAATATATCCCGTGGAGTCGTTCCCTATTTGCTATTTCGCAAAAATATTTTGTTACTTTGTTAGTTCTTTTTTAAATGTTTGATTTGGTTGAGAAATAAATATCATCCATGTTTTCTGTTTTTCTTTCTTTCATGTTGTACATCAGCTTCCCCCAGGGGCAAGAGGAGGACACAGGAGGAGGAGGAGGAGGGTGCTGTTGTCGATGCAGGCCAGGACCGGGCAGTCGAGGGCTCCTTTGCTGGCCCCAGTAAGTTTTAATTTTAATATAGAGTACTTATTTTTTCCTAGCGTTCCTCATTCGATTTTTTCTAAATCGTCTTTGATCTTCTTGTAGACAGGATCTAAATTCTTATCCCTAGACTCCGTGTGGTATTACTAGATTATTCTTATTAGTCTGTCTGTGTAGCTAACTAAGATTGCACATTTGGCATTTCCATTGGACTCCCATTCTAGTCAGCAATAGCTCTATGCACTGAGTGTAGTCCTCTGGGATTGTCCATAATGTCTTTTCAAGTATTCTAAATGTTTATGCTTTGACCATTGCCAACAATAAAAAGGTGAATGACCACCACCAAGAAATAATAAGATACTACTTTACTTTTGGTTTGGATAGGACAATCCATTCTACTACTGTTGCAGGGACAAATCTGCACAAACAGAACTATGGACACTAAATAATGCATCGCTTAGCTTATCAATTATAATAGGTGCTGTAACTGTTAGACTTTCCACATACCTCAGTGATAACAGACTTTGTAGATGAACCCCCAATCTCCTTACTGACTAGATAGTGTGGCAGAGTCATTTAGCTCCCAAAGTCACCGATGGCAGAGGCACGGACTCATGCTTGCAAAAATTCGAAAACCTTTAGCTCATCCACTCTAGTCTGGAGGACCAAAAACCACAGAGTCTATTTAAGTTTAAAAGCTTTATTAAAAGTAAACACATTTATTAAATTCAAGTTTGTCATAAAAGTGAACGTGTAACTGAAAATGGAAAAGTGCTTAGTGCTGACGATTAATTGGACACATTTCTTGTGGTCGAGCCGAGCTCTCACCTGGTTTGAACTTGATCCTGCTCGTGTTCTTAGAAGTCAATGTTCTGTCTGTTAGGAGAAAAAGTGGTGCGTGTTAAAAAGTAAAAAGCAAACATTCATCAGTTGTGCCAAAAAGTGCAGCAAGACAACAGCCTTCCCTGGAAAAAGGGACATTTTTACTCTAGAGTACACAGTCAAAAATTATTAAATTGTACACTTTTTTTCACATTTCTTTCTTCCTCCTAGACCAAATATTATATAGTAGTGAGTGGTGTATTCTAACATTATTAAATGTACTTTGTAGGTGGAACATCTGGAGACGGGGCCAGCGCGGAGGTGGTGGCATTGGACGAGGAGGACAACTCTGGGGAGGAGGCGGTGCAAGTGCCGGAAAAGGACATGCCTGTGAGGGTTCACACGGTGGTGGCGGGCAGAGGTAAGCTATACATTCCTTAGTCATTGAGATTGAAGACTGCAGAGTGTGCTTTCTGCACGGGTGTATTATAAAAAAAGCAGGTAGTAGCCTCCTCTAAATGTACTTCGACTTAGCTGTGAAGTTTTTGGCGAGAAGAATCCCAATCAGATCTGAGGTGAACTTGATGGATGGGATGAACGAAAAGCGAAAGAAGGGTGTAAGTAAGTGTGGAAGCACGAGAAATGTAATGATGACTGGCAAAGAAGAATGATATGTGTTTGCTTGGTCCCCGAGGTGGCTGGGAAGGTAAGAAAATGGTATGGTGCATGGCTGGGTGAATGATGAAGCAAGGATGGGTGGAAGGAGAACAGCCTGGGTGGGTGAGACAGAAACTGTATGTGTGCAATATACTTTGAATGGATGGATGCCTGGATCATTCATGGTACTATCTGACTCTTAGATAGCATATGTGAATCTAGAGAGAGTAGACGGTCACTGGATGAACTAAGTGTTACTTTGAAGAGCATGTAACACCGCACCCGCACGTCCGTTCCAGTGTAGGAAAGGCAAGGAAAAGAAGTTGTAACGTTGTCCAAAGACTACCATGAATAGTAGCAGTAGTTTGTATTGCAACTGCAAGCACAGCATATATCCAGTTATTACGGTGGGCACTCCCTACCTCCCTTAATAACTTTAGTTTAGTAGTAGTACGTCATTCATGTGTGGGGGTATCACTGTTCACTCAATAATAAGCAAAGCACCTAAAGTCATCCCATATGTCATCAAATACATCCCATGTGAAGTGATAGATAATCAGATAATTTAGCTTCTTCATTTTCCTTTTCTAATACTCATTTGCACTGTAGGGTGAAAGCTAAATTAATTAAGCAGTAGCCCTTTTAACAGAGTATTCTCAGTGCCACCCGTAATAGAAAAGTAAGAGCTTCACCACCTGCATGTACTGGACCGGTACAGTAACGCAAGTCTGTCTCACTCACCATGGTGTGCGTCTGTTTTTCTCGGGTGCAAGTTCACTGCGCTGGCATTATGCCGGCTTGCATAAGATAACGTACCAATTTTCCTAAACAAGAGAGAAGAAGAAGAATAAGAGTGGTGTACTGTCATAGTCGACTGTAATAGAAGTCCATAGTGCTCGTAGAATTTGTTCCTTAAACTCCCACTAATGTTAGAGCAAGGATGAAGAAGTCGGAGGTTACATAGATACTGTCCTCAATAGTTATGCACTGTGCTTTCAATTTGCTACTTGTACTGTGACAACTTTCTGCTCAATCATTTTGTGTTAATCTTAAGGAGCATTGGTTACAGACTATGTCTTTCTTTTTTCATGTAGTTGCTCCTTCCAAATCCAAGACACCAAGGAGGAAGGAGATGGCTCGAATGGCCCGGCAACGGAGGCTGGATGCCACTGTTGCTGAATATCGGCGGCTGGTGGCCCTGGAGGAGGAGGAGACGCAGTCTGGAACAACAACAACGTCCACTGGGACAGCTGCCTCCTCCTCCGTGCGGGCTGCCAGCCAGCGCAGTGCTCCAGCGGTACGGAGCCGGGCTACCAAAGCCAAACGCCACCGCCCAGCAGCAAAGAAAGCAGCTGCCCCTCACAGGATTTGCAAGGCACACCGGCGCCGCTTATCCCTCAGACTGTCCTACCTGGAGCAGGAGGTCCATAATTATAAGAACGTGGTGGAGGGCCTCCGCTTCGAACTTGCCACCCTCCGCAAGGAGCATGATGCCCTGGCTGCTAATTCCAACAGCACCCTGCCATAGTGTCCCTTGCCCCTTTTTTAGAGACTTTTGGGGGGTGGGAATTGGGAGTTGTGATTTTTGGGGACTTTTGAAGGACAATCGTTGGGGTTAGGGAGGGTCTTGCGGGAGATTCTTTTGTTAGGGCTATAAAAATATACTTTTTGAAACTTTATCTGACCATACCTGTTTTTTACTGCTTTTGAGTCTGGTGGGTGGGGGTTTAACATAACAGTAAGTTTGTTTTCCTGAATAGTCCTAGCACTTTAGTAGTACTACCGTCAATCAAATCTCTCGTCTCTCCTAATACTCCATTATACTACCTCCAACCAAACGCCTATCTTACCTGTAATTTCTGTTTGCAAGTAGGGCTAGGCCCAGGGCTGGCTCCACGGGAAACAGCAAATAAGGTTGGCAATCCTGGGCGGATAAAATTTCCTCATAGCGGTGGTACTAGTGGTGTGACACAGTGGCAGTTGCTTGCCTATGAAAAAAAGAAAATGAAATCTGGTTTGTCCTCCTGAGCAATACAAAGGTACAATACAGAATATAGCAGGTGACAGAAGTACACTAGAACAGTGCCACGTTGTAGCCTAACAAATGTTAAAGTATAACTAATTCGGTTGAAGTTCTTTGACATTAGCCATGGGTCTTTGTCAAGCAGAGTAAGAATATATCCTCGGATTTCTTCACCAGCCTGTTGCTATCACCTTATCCTCCCCAGCAAGTGTGTGGATTTATTGCTGTAATTTAGTCACACATCAATCAAAACCACACAGCCCGGGGGAAGAGGGTTAGGGTTTGAAAAATGGATGGGTACGGGGGTTTTTGGGAAAGGTTTTGGGAGACAAGAAAAAGTAGCACAGCATGGACGAACAATTGTGAACATAAACAAATCTTTGGGTACAAACCTATCCATCAATCTTTGAAAGTGCATACACTACTGTAACTGCATGCATGTCAGTTAAAAGTAATTAGTACTTTCGACAACTGTGGAAGAAAGAATGCGACAGTACAGGGCTTGGGTGGAAATATTGATAACTATATTCAACATAAGGTCTCTGTAGCCAGATACCTGAGAGCCTTGCTGGTCACTATAAATCCATTCACAACAACACTCAATGGGGTTGGTCTGGAAGGTGTCAGGTTTACTCCCCGTGATCCAGTCGATGCAAATATGGTTCCACCTCCAAATGTCACCAACACCCAGAAGTGTAAACACAGGGTGTTCGAGGCATTAGGCGGGGGAGAAAAATAACAAACTAAAATAAAAAATGTGGGATGGGTAAAGGTAGGGTCAGCAGGGAAAGGATACCTGTAACAGAAGACAAGACAGGCATCAGTGAAGTGCTGTCCTAACATACAAGGGTACTCTCATATAGTCTCACTAAATAGTCTGCAAGTCTCCCGCCTACTCATGGGAAATGTAGTTTCATAGTACGGTAGGCGCTTAGGGGCTGCGTAACCTGACAGAAGGTATAGTAGATAGAAAAGGAGAAATTGCTTTTTTTCTAGGTGTCCCCTCACTCACCAGGGTTGCCCCTTGGTGACATGCTTCATCATTGGGGCCATCCCAGTCCTCTACGGCCTGGGGCGTGCTGCGACTTGCGAATTACGTAGGAGCACTTACAAATGACTATGTGTGGTGCAGATGTGATAGTGGAGTGGACTAAGTGATGTGTTAAGGGATCAATGTAGAAGCAGAGAGAGAGCCAAGAAATGCAGTCACAGTCAGAGAAAAAGGCAAGGGATACTGTATCTATGTGGTTGTAGTGGTCCTGTTGGAAGTGGTAAGTAAGTTGCCCGCAGAAAAAAAATCCTCCTATTAGCGGCACTCCTCCATTGCAGCCGACGCTTCGTCCATCGATGTTGGTCACCAGAAGACACCCTGTCCACTGCCTGCCTGATGCTGAATTGTGGCTCGCTACTGTGAAGCCTGACTCCATCCTTTTTTCCCCATTGCAGAGACTGAAACCCGGCCTGTAATTATTCAACGAAAAACAGGAAGTGATATAATATTACAACACCACTGATAAATAAATATAAGGTATGTAGGCTGTGGAGTGCAAAAAGTCACAATTTGTTTTTCCTAGTAGACAGTACAATGTTTTTGAAAGTGCGTACTCTGAGTCACCTTTTGAAGGATAAATAAGTATGGGCAAATTAATGTATCGGATCTTGCCCCTCAAGCTAGGTGTACTGTAAACTGTGTTTTAGAACAAAATTAGATCTTCCTAGCAGTGCTCCCACCCAGACCCTTACTAAAGCCAGTCGCAAAAATGTAGAAGACCCCCAATCAAATCTCAAAAAACGAGGCCTAGCAGAAAACTGGTGACAAAACTTACTTTGAAAGTAAAAGTAGGCCGAAGTACCCTAATTACCCATTACCCACCGTGGATTGCATTCAAACCACTTGCAAGCAACCAAGCAAAAGTAGCCATAGCCAGCATCGCTCCAAGACTCGAAATCCCCCCCACTCAAACACATGCAATAGAAATACTGCTAACCCTAACGAACCCTAAGTTAAGAATAGTGGCAAAGGCTTTCTTTAACTATGCCAAATCCCCCCTTTCCCACCATGGATTTTCTTCAAATGACTTGCAACCAAAATTACACATTCTCACGAGTGCTCTAAGACCCCAGAACTCAGTTTGAAAAATCTAGAACACCCCGAAACACATGCAATCCTGCTGCTAGGGCTAACCCTAACGAACCCTAAGTTACAAAAAGTGCCAAAACTAAAGGCTTTTCCGCGCGGATTTTGTCCCAACCACTTCTACCCGGTATTAGACCTTCCCAGGAATGCCCCAAGACCCGGCAACCCACCCGCCAAGAAGCGTAACACCCCCAAACAGGCCAAAAGCAAAATCTCATACTTGCAATATTTCTGGGCCTTCGGTCCAAACGCGCTGCGTAGCTAGGCCATAAGTCGGGGTTGGCACGACGGATTTCCTGAAAAGCAAATGCAATCAAGATTAGAGTGTCCCAGCAGTGCTCCCAGACCACGAAACTCACCCGCAAACAGACGGAACCCCCCCTAAGAGCACCTCAAAGGCAAGCAAGTCATCAAAAACACAAAAAAAATTCCGCCTGGGATTTGGTCCAAAACACTTTTATCCGGTATTAGAGCTTCCCAGCAATGGCCCCAGAGCCGTCAACCCAGGAGAAAACGAGTAGAAGACCCCCAAACAGCCAAAGAGCAAAAGTACAAAAATGGGGACTTAGTCACTTTTTCACAAATTTCCCAAATCACTCCGCGCGCGCTCTGCAGCTAGGCCCTAAGTCCCCTCAGCCACCATGGATTTGCTTCAAACCTCTTGCAAAGTAAAGTATATATAGCCAGCAGTGCTCCCACACCACGAAACTCACCCACAAACACCAGGAAGCCCCCCAAACAGGCCCCCGAAAACGCTACATAGAGCAAAATGTCAGAAATAGCCCAAAAAAAAATCGGCCTGGATTTTGTCCCAACCACTTCTACCCGGTATTAGACCTTCCCAGGAATGCCCCAAGACCCGGCAACCCACCCGCCAAGAAGCATAACACCCCCAAACAGGCCAAAAGCAAAATCTCATACTTGCAATATTTCTGGGCCTTCGGTCCAAACTCGCTGCGTAGCTAGGCCATAAGTCGGGGTTGGCACGACGGATTTCCTGAAAAGCAAATGCAATCAAGATTAGAGTGTCCCAGCAGTGCTCCCAGACCACGAAACTCACCCGCAAACACCAGGAAGCCCCCCAAACAGGCCCCCGAAAACGCTACATAGAGCAAAATGTCAGAAATAGCCCAAAAAAAAATCGGCCTGGATTTTGTCCCAACCACTTCTACCCGGTATTAGACCTTCCCAGGAATGCCCCAAGACCCGGCAACCCACCCGCCAAGAAGCATAACACCCCCAAACAGGCCAAAAGCAAAATCTCATACTTGCAATATTTCTGGGCCTTCGGTCCAAACGCGCTGCGTAGCTAGGCCATAAGTCGGGGTTGGCACGACGGATTTCCTGAAAAGCAAATGCAATCAAGATTAGAGTGTCCCAGCAGTGCTCCCAGACCACGAAACTCACCCGCAAACACCAGGAAGCCCCCCAAACAGGCCCCCGAAAACGCTACATAGAGCAAAATGTCAGAAATAGCCCAAAAAAAAATCGGCCTGGATTTTGTCCCAACCACTTCTACCCGGTATTAGACCTTCCCAGGAATGCCCCAAGACCCGGCAACCCACCCGCCAAGAAGCATAACACCCCCAAACAGGCCAAAAGCAAAATCTCATACTTGCAATATTTCTGGGCCTTCGGTCCAAACGCGCTGCGTAGCTAGGCCATAAGTCGGGGTTGGCACGACGGATTTCCTGAAAAGCAAATGCAATCAAGATTAGAGTGTCCCAGCAGTGCTCCCAGACCACGAAACTCACCCACAAACACCAGGAAGCCCCCCAAACAGGCCCCCGAAAACGCTACATAGAGCAAAATGTCAGAAATAGCCCAAAAAAAAATCGGCCTGGATTTTGTCCCAACCACTTCTACCCGGTATTAGACCTTCCCAGGAATGCCCCAAGACCCGGCAACCCACCCGCCAAGAAGCATAACACCCCCAAACAGGCCAAAAGCAAAATCTCATACTTGCAATATTTCTGGGCCTTCGGTCCAAACGCGCTGCGTAGCTAGGCCATAAGTCGGGGTTGGCACGACGGATTTCCTGAAAAGCAAATGCAATCAAGATTAGAGTGTCCCAGCAGTGCTCCCAGACCACGAAACTCACCCGCAAACACCAGGAAGCCCCCCAAAGAGGCCCCCGAAAACGCTACATAGAGCAAAATGTCAGAAATAGCCCAAAAAAAAATCGGCCTGGATTTTGTCCCAACCACTTCTACCCGGTATTAGACCTTCCCAGGAATGCCCCAAGACCTGGCAACCCACCCGCCAAGAAGCATAACACCCCCAAACAGGCCAAAAGCAAAATCTCATACTTGCAATATTTCTGGGCCTTCGGTCCAAACGCGCTGCGTAGCTAGGCCATAAGTCGGGGTTGGCACGACGGATTTCCTGAAAAGCAAATGCAATCAAGATTAGAGTGTCCCAGCAGTGCTCCCAGACCACGAAACTCACCCGCAAACACCAGGAAGCCCCCCAAACAGGCCCCCGAAAACGCTACATAGAGCAAAATGTCAGAAATAGCCCCAAAAAAAATCGGCCTGGATTTTGTCCCAACCACTTCTACCCGGTATTAGACCTTCCCAGGAATGCCCCAAGACCCGGCAACCCACCCGCCAAGAAGCATAATACCCCCAAACAGGCCAAAAGCAAAATCTCATACTTGCAATATTTCTGGGCCTTCGGTCCAAACGCGCTGCGTAGCTAGGCCATAAGTCGGGGTTGGCACGACGGATTTCCTGAAAAGCAAATGCAATCAAGATTAGAGTGTCCCAGCAATGCTCTCAGACCACGAAACTCACCCACAAACAGACGGAACCCCCCCTAAGAGCACCTCAAAGGCAAGCAAGTCATCAAAAACACAAAAAATTTTCCGCCTCGGATTTGGCACAAACCACTTTTAGTGCTTCCCAGCAATGGCCCCAGACCCGTCAACTCACCTGCAAAGAGGTAGAACAACACCCCCACAAGTGCTGAGTCTTTCTTCATTGGGCGTAAACCAGCCCTCTGCTTTGATGGAAATAGGAGTCTGGAGGAGGAGGATAGAGGAGCATGTTCTTCTGAACTTGTGAACCTGAGGAATGCAGACTGCGGCACCTTCAAATAAATTAGCAAACAAGTGAAGACAGTTCTGCTGATGGGCTTGTTTTTGTGATTATCTGATTAAAGTTTGAATTATATTAACTGTGCACAACAAAGAAAGACAGACACACAGGAATAAAAGTGAATAAGGATGAAAAAGAAAGTTATTGATTCGTTGTCTCATTTTCAGGGCTCGAAGTCGGTATCACGGTCCAGGAATAAGAATAAGGCTTCGTCATCATACTCTGCGAATTCAGCCAGGGTGAGGTCAGTGCCACCTGACAGAGTAGAAATTCCCTCATCTATGGTGCTGGCCACCTCCTCTTCATCCGGCACGCTCTCTCGTACTCTTATATCTGGTGGTATGAGGTGCTGATTCATCTTGATCATTGTTAACCTCTCCACATTTTTGGGCGAGAGGCGGCTCCGTTTGGGAGTTACAATCCCACCAGCCGCACTGAAAACCCGTTCAGAAGACACACTTGCGAGTGGGCAAGACAAGTAGTTTAAAGCCAGGTCGGTGAGCTGTGGCCACAATTCTTTTTTCCCATGCCAATACGCCAATGGGTCAGAATTAACATAGACCTCTGTGGAGTCATTCAGATAGTCCTTCACCATCGACTCAAGGTCCTCCTCCAAGGTTCCTCCACTTTGCGTAGCTCTTGCTGTGCCTCTGACCTTTTGAGAACCAAACCCACGCAGAGCTAGCCAATCCTCTTCAGCCTCCAATGTTTCTGTTGTCTTTCGTGCAGATGATCCGGTTGCCGGTGTCTTTAACGGCTGAGAGGTCACTTGTGCCACAGCCACAGGTGCAGAAGTGGATTGTTTTGACTGGGGATGGCCTGCTGATGTACTGCCATTTCCTTCAATTTCCAGCCGTTCTGTTTCAAACTTCTTGGCTGACAAGGCTAGCCAACGTTTGTACTTTGTAACATCTTCATCAGCAAAAGGAAAGAATGCTCTGCCTGCCAGTGCCTTTTTGTAGCGTGGATCCAGAATAGTAGCACAAATGTAATGCTGTTCTGAGTGGATCTTTTTAAGACATTCATCACCTTGTAGGAGCTCTAATAATTTCTCAGCCAGAAGCAAAGAGTCTTTCTTTTTGTCATCTTTTCGAAACACAGAACACACCTCCTTCAGTTGGTCCTCCAGCATGTACAACAATGGGATAGCTTTTCCCAAATTAGAGTCCTCCTTGCTGACTGCACGTGTGAAGACCTCAAAAGGACGAAGCATGCGTGTTAGGCTTTCAACTATGTTCCATTGCGGCCCACCCATCCTCAGCTCCTCTATACCCTCTTTCAAGAAATATTGATCGAGTTGCGTATACTGCTCATACAGACGCTCAAGCATGTAGAAGGTTGAGTTCCAACGTGTTACCACCTCCTGGATGAGTGCTTTCACTGGCATTTGACATTGATATAGCATGCTCCTCAGCTGCTTGCGGGCCTTAAAAGAATGCCTGAAATGCTTGCAAATTTTTCGGCAGTTCTCCAATACACTGTACGCTGCACTGCGTTTATTACCCAAGAATTTTTGGACAACCAGGTTTATACAGTGTGCCAAACACGGCACTCTGAAATAGTAACCGTCCCTCATGGCCTTAACTATATTGGAGCCATTGTCCGTGGAAACATAACCAACCTTGCGTTTTAGTGGGGACAGACAGTTAAGGACCTTTGTGTTAAAGACATCCAAAATGTTTTCTGCTGTGTGACGTTTCTCCAAACCAAACATGGCTAGTGTTGCATGTTTCCGAGCACCTTTAAAAACAATGTTAGTGTCAACACCTGAGTTTAGCTTTGCTTTAGCCCCTGAAAAAGAGACCCAGTGTGCAGTGATGCACATGTAATCAGCGCCTGCGCCACTGGTCCACATGTCTGTTGTCAGATGTATAGTGTGAACAGCACTCTTCTGCAAAGCTGCCCCAATCACCTTCAGAACATCTTCATGTAGTGCTGGAACCGCAACTCGGGCAAAATAGAACCGGCTAGGAACCTTCCATTTAGGGCAGAGCGCTGTCACTAATTCTAGAAAACCAACCCCTTCTACAAAAGAAAAAGGGAGAAGGTCCAGAGCTAGCATTTTAGCCAGCTTAGTGTTATACAGACGGGTCATTGGGTGGTTGCGTTCATATTGCGCTTCTGTAAACAACATCTTTTTAATGTTGCCCTGGACCAATGATTTACGGGATGATGATGATCTCTTCGACCCAGTTACGCTCGCTGATGAACTTTTCCGCATTGATGTCTCACTCTCTCCCACACTCTTAGTGTGGCTCCCATGGGGTGTGCTGCTGACATGGGAACTGGGTGTAAGTGAAGTGTTTGAATCGTCTTCTTCTACCTCCTCGTCATCAGCAGATGACAAATCAACGTTTTCATTACGTGCAATTCCGGCTTTCTTGACCGCCTCTAGGTGCGGAAACCATTCGACAGCGTGCCTTCTCTCAAGATGACCTCTCTGGCCTCCGGTACCATAGTTAGAACCAAGCTTACCACGACTAAATCGAAGCTTACAAAGGCTACAAATGGCTACGTTTTCCTTTTTTGGGCAAACACTAAAGAAGTCCCAAACTGGAGACTTGAAATGTCTTCGGGGGCCGGAGGAGGCGGCGATACTGGTGGTGGTGGTCCTGCTGCTAATGACAGATGAAGTGGAGGATGTGGATTGCCGAACTTCAGTACGTTTTGCACTTTCACCACCACGAATTGAGGTCGAGGACGAGGTGGGTACCTTCTTGCGAAGAAATATGGAAGCGGTAGGTTTTGGTGTACTACTTAACTCCAAATCTAATGATTCCATTTCCATTGCCTCCTCGCCGACATCATCATCACGCTCAGCAGCTTCTCGGGATAGGGTCAAAATGTCTCTTTGCTGCATGCCCGGTGGGGCTGCAGTGACCTTTGTGATGACTGGCTCGTCGTCATCGTGAGAGGCTTCATCACCAGCAGTATCTGTCACTTCTTGTTGAGCCTCATCACACTCCATAGGTTTGAGTTTTTGGACGACCTTCCTTTTACGCTTAGGTAACGGTGTCAGATCATGGTGTGCCTCTGCCTCACTGTCAGACCGCAGTTGTGGTTCCCAAGACAGATCACTTGCACCAGAACGAGGTGGGCTTGAAGAAGATGTAGACACCCCCCTTGATCTTTTCCTTGCTAGGGATGTGGAAGACAATGAATGATCATCAGGAGGAGTGGCTTCCAATGATACCTCAGCTTCATTGTCGATTTCCAAATGTGCCCCTACTTCGGGAGGAACAACTATTGTGGGCACTTGTGAACGTCCATGCACCTTTGCTTGCGCATCTCCTTTTGCTGCCTCTCCTTCCACATGTACTTGGGCGTGTACTTGCACATGGTGTTGTTGTTGCGGCTGTGGTTGTTCAACACTTGTCAGATGAGTTACAACAACCTGTGTTGATTCAGGGACATTGCTGCTACTTTCTTGCGATGAGCCAACATCACTGGTCGATGGTGATTGGAGAAGTACACTGACTGCCTCTGAAGCACTCAAGGGCTTTGACTTAAGTTGGCGTGGTGGTGGAGGCACTGAGCCCAATGGAGCAGGGGTGCTGCTCTCAGGTTGGTCCCCAGCAGATCCTGCTGCTGCAGGCGTACTTTTTTTTTTGCTCCCAAAAAAAGTGGCGGGTGGCACACCAGCCTCCTTGGTAACTTGCTTCTTCTGCTCCTTACTAGCAACTTTCTTGCTAGAGGAGCTACGGAGAACTTTCTTTTGGGGGCGGGGCCATCTTCTTCAGAGCAGGTCAGACAGCAGGCCGCAGTTGCACGAATTGTAGAGTTGTCTGAGGCCAGACGTGACGTCGCGTGACGTTATGCTGCACACACACACCGCTGCAGGACTTCTTCCTGGCACTGGTGGTTCTCTTGAGTCTTGTGCACCTAAAAAAAATGGAAGACAGAGGAACATCAGTTCAGTTATAGAGCACAAAAAAATCGAAAAACACTGCAAAATCAGCACAATCCCAATCCATCCATGCCCTCCATAATGTTTAAATTCAAGACAACCCACAGAAAGACTAGGCCCATGCAAGACTCACTACCCCTGGGCATAAATAAAGGTTGAAAAGTAGGCAAAATGGTTGGAGGCCTAACAACAAAGCCTGCATTCAAAATGGCCACTTGCCTGCCAGCACATGGCCAGTGCCTGTAGCTGCACTCAAAATGGCCACCAGCCACATGGCATGTCCCTCCCCATGAACACCCCCAAAAATCGAAAAACACTGCAAAATCAGCACAATCCCATTCCATCCATGGCCTCCATGATGTTTAAATTCAAGACAGCCCACAGAAAGACTAGGCCCATGCTAGACTCAAATACCCCTGGTGAAAAGGCCACAAGTACAGGCCCAAAAATCGAAAAACACTGCAAAATCAGCACAATCCTATTCCATCCATGGCCTCCATGATGTTTAAATTCAAGACAGCCCACAGAAAGACTAGGCCCATGCTAGACTCAAATACCCCTGGTGAAAAGGCCACAAGTACAGGCCCAAAAATCGAAAAACACTGCAAAATCAGCACAATCCTATTCCATCCATGGCCTCCATGATGTTTAAATTCAAGACAGCCCACAGAAAGACTAGGCCCATGCTAGACTCAAATACCCCTGGTGAAAAGGCCACAAGTACAGGCCCAAAAAACGAAAAACACTGCAAAATCAGCACAATCCTATTCCATCCATGGCCTCCATGATGTTTAAATTCAAGACAGCCCACAGAAAGACTAGGCCCATGCTAGACTGAAATACCCCTGGTGAAAAGGCCACAAGTACAGGCCCAAAAATCGAAAAACACTGCAAAATCAGCACAATCCCATTCAATCCATGGCCTCCATGATGTTTAAATTCAAGACAACCCACAGAAATACTAGGCCCATGCAAGACTCACTACCCCTGGGCATAAATAAAGGTTGAAAAGTAGGCAAAATGGTTGGAGGCCTAACAACAAAGCCTGCATTCAAAATGGCCACTTGCCTGCCAGCACATGGCCAGTGCCTGTAGCTGCACTCAAAATGGCCACCAGCCACATGGCATGTCCCTCCCCATGAACACCCCCAAAAATCGAAAAACACTGCAAAATCAGCACAATCCCATTCCATCCATGGCCTCCATGATGTTTAAATTCAAGACAGCCCACAGAAAGACTAGGCCCATGCTAGACTCAAATACCCCTGGTGAAAAGGCCACAAGTACAGGCCCAAAAATCGAAAAACACTGCAAAATCAGCACAATCCTATTCCATCCATGGCCTCCATGATGTTTAAATTCAAGACAGCCCACAGAAAGACTAGGCCCATGCTAGACTCAAATACCCCTGGTGAAAAGGCCACAAGTACAGGCCCAAAAATCGAAAAACACTGCAAAATCAGCACAATCCTATTCCATCCATGGCCTCCATGATGTTTAAATTCAAGACAGCCCACAGAAAGACTAGGCCCATGCTAGACTGAAATACCCCTGGTGAAAAGGCCACAAGTACAGGCCCAAAAATCGAAAAACACTGCAAAATCAGCACAATCCCATTCAATCCATGGCCTCCATGATGTTTAAATTCAAGACAACCCACAGAAATACTAGGCCCATGCAAGACTCACTACCCCTGGGCATAAATAAAGGTTGAAAAGTAGGCAAAATGGTTGGAGGCCTAACAACAAAGCCTGCATTCAAAATGGCCACTTGCCTGCCAGCACATGGCCAGTGCCTGTAGCTGCACTCAAAATGGCCACCAGCCACATGGCATGTCCCTCCCCATGAACACCCCCAAAAATCGAAAAACACTGCAAAATCAGCACAATCCCATTCCATCCATGGCCTCCATGATGTTTAAATTCAAGACAGCCCACAGAAAGACTAGGCCCATGCTAGACTCAAATACCCCTGGTGAAAAGGCCACAAGTACAGGCCCAAAAATCGAAAAACACTGCAAAATCAGCACAATCCTATTCCATCCATGGCCTCCATGATGTTTAAATTCAAGACAGCCCACAGAAAGACTAGGCCCATGCTAGACTCAAATACCCCTGGTGAAAAGGCCACAAGTACAGGCCCAAAAATCGAAAAACACTGCAAAATCAGCACAATCCCATTCAATCCATGGCCTCCATGATGTTTAAATTCAAGACAACCCACAGAAATACTAGGCCCATGCAAGACTCACTACCCCTGGGCATAAATAAAGGTTGAAAAGTAGGCAAAATGGTTGGAGGCCTAACAACAAAGCCTGCATTCAAAATGGCCACTTGCCTGCCAGCACATGGCCAGTGCCTGTAGCTGCACTCAAAATGGCCACCAGCCACATGGCATGTCCCTCCCCATGAACACCCCCAAAAATCGAAAAACACTGCAAAATCAGCACAATCCCATTCAATCCATGGCCTCCATGATGTTTAAATTCAAGAGAACCCACAGAAAGACTAGGCCCATGCTAGACTCAAATACCCCTGGTGAAAAGGCCACAAGTACAGGCCCAAAAATCGAAAAACACTGCAAAATCAGCACAATCCTATTCCATCCATGGCCTCCATGATGTTTAAATTCAAGACAGCCCACAGAAAGACTAGGCCCATGCTAGACTCAAATACCCCTGGTGAAAAGGCCACAAGTACAGGCCCAAAAATCGAAAAACACTGCAAAATCAGCACAATCCCATTCCATCCATGGCCTCCATGATGTTTAAATTCAAGACAGCCCACAGAAAGACTAGGCCCATGCACCACTCACTACCCCTGGTCAAGGCCCCAACAACAGGTCAAAAATCGAAAAACACAAAATTTTACACAAAAAAAAAATCGAAAAACACAGAAAAATCAGCACAATCCCAATTCATCTATGGCCTCCATGATGTTTAAGTTCAAGACAACCACAGTCCACCCACCACTGAGTACCCCTGGGGAAAAGGCCCCAAAACAGCCCAAAAATCGAAAATCCCAAAATTTTAGTTGCAGCAACTGTAATGCCCCAAACAAACTTACTTGTAAAATTTCTAATCCAACAGTGATCCAAAGAAAGTCAAAAAGGCCTCAAATCCAAAGATCCAGCAGCATCCACAAAAAGTAATCCTTCCAGGTCCACATCCGAATGAAAAGTGACCAGGAGATGGACAAAGCACTGGGAGGAGCCTGCTGAACAGGAACAGGAAGTTGAAGACTATGGGGCACTTCCTTCCTCCCACCCCCCTGCCCCCCTCCCCAAAATGGACTCCTCGCTAAAAAAGTGCAGGCAAATGTCAAACTAAGGAGTTATTCACATAAAAATCATCATTTCTAGAAGGTTTATGCTGCTTGCTGGTGGATTTCTTGTGCAGAATTGCAAATTTATATTTTCGCTCGCCGCATCTCAAATCTCGCAATTGCGAAGTACCGCGAGACGTGATCTCGCCGTACTCGCGTTGACAAACTATCGCTGGCAAGCCGCGATGACGTAATCGCGCTCGCCAATTCCCGCGGGATCACACAGCAAGATCCAAAATGGCGCAGCACTCGCAAACTATCGAAAAAAACAACTCGGCAAACGATGATAAACGCCGCGCGCCGCAAAAATTGTATCACCAACGCCGCGCGCCGCCAAAAAAATCCGCTGCGTGCGAATTTGCGGATTTTGCGGGAAATCCGCAAATCTCGCGGATTGCGGATTTCCCGAAAATCCGCAAAATCCGCGAGCGGAACGGATTTTCCGCCCACGCTTAGTGCCGGTAGATCAGAAGGGTCCATATGTAACAGCGGGTATTCTGGGTTCTACTGATCAATTTCTAGTCGACACAGGGGCTACTCGTAGCGCTTTGTCAAAAAACTTGGTTCCGAGGGCTCCCCTGTCTGGCGAAATGATAACATGTGTAGGGTTCGATGGCACACCCTCCCCTAGCCATTGTCAAAACCCCTTGCACTTTGTCTTGACAAATTTTTCAGTTTTGGTCAATTTTTGTTATCGCCCCATACACCAGATAATATCCTGGGCATTGACTTGCTTAAATATTTTCGAGCTACGATACGGTGCGCTCCTGAGGGAGTGCGGGTTATCCTGAATGACAATTATCCTGACTCAGATAGGTTTTGCACTATATTAGACATTCCAGCCTTGGCCTCTCTACCGCACACGTTATGGGCGACCTCAGATACGGATGTGGGAGAGATGCGTATTCCACCTATTCACATTACTGTTAAGGAGGGGGCCTCTCTACCACGAGTACCACAGTATAAGATTTCGAGAGAAGGTGAAATTGCCTTGACACACATTGTTCAGGATTTGATCACTGCAGGAGTGGTGGAAGAGGTTCCTTATAATGTTTGTAACAGCCCTATTCTTCCGATCCTTAAGAGAGATACTGACGACAAAGTCTATCGGTTTATTATTGACTTGAGAGAGATTAACAAAATTGTCATTCCCCAATACCTGGTGGTATCCGACATTACGACCTTGCTTACATTGGTGCCACCAACGGCCACGACCTTTAGTGTAATTGATTTGAAAAACGCGTTCTTTTCCATCCCTGTCCATCCTGATAGCAGATATTTGTTTGGCTTCACGTTAAATAATAAATCGTATAGATTTTGTCGTGTTCCCCAAGGTTACACTGAGAGCCCGAGTATCTACAGCCAGGCTTTGAAAAGACAGCTTGATTCCTTTGAGTTACAGACTGGCGTTGTCCTCATCCAGTACGTGGATGACCTTCTGCTCACTGCAGACTCTTATGCACAATGTGAAGAAAGTACAATTGCGTTGCTTTCTTTTCTGGCACAGAACAATCATAAGGTTTCGAAGAAAAAGCTCCAATACTGTAGACCTAAGGTGACCTACCTCGGTCATCTTTTGTCTAAGGAGGGGCGTGCATTAACATCTGATCGAATTCAAGCAATTTTAGACACACCAGCCCCCCGCACACAGAGAGATGTACGTGCCTTCATAGGATTAACGTCCTTTTGTAGACAGTGGATCATGGGGTTTTCACACATTATAAAACCTTTGCTAGCGTTACTGTCCAAAGCTACACCAATGCCCCTTGAATGGACAGATGAATGTCAGAATGCTTTTGAACAATTGAGACAGGCTCTTTGTTCTGTACCCGTGTTAGGTACACAGACTATACAAAACTCTTTACATTATACGTGCACGAGAACGATGGGTGCGCGTTGTCAGTGTTAGTACAAGCACACGGAGATAAGCAGAGACCATGTGCGTATTTCTCTGCCATTCTTGATCCTGTAGCACGAGGGTTGCCTGGGTGTTTTCGAGCAGTGGCAGCAACAGCAGTAGCCATACGGCAGAGTGAGGGAATTGTGTTATCACACAAACTGTTGGTGTTAGTTCCCCATGCAGTAGATGCTCTGCTAAATCAAACAAAGACCCAATATCTTACGAGTGCACGGCTAACAGGATATGAGCTTACACTTTTGGCGCCACATATCACACTGAAAAGATGCGCTACCCTGAATCCTGCCACTTTATTGCCCTATCCGGTCGAGGAGGGTCAGGAAGAAAAACATCATGACTGTGTTTTCCTGACCGAGGAACAGACAAAGGGTCGTGTTGACTTACAGGATATGCCACTTCCAGATGTGGATGGGGAACTGTGGGTTGATGGATCGTGTTTGAGGCTGCCAGATGGTACGACTTCCGCAGCCTATGCGGTCATGACACTTAAGACAGTGGTAGAAACAGCACGAATACCACAGAAATCGGCTCAGGCAGCAGAGCTGATAGCTTTAACAAGAGCCTGCGAATTGAGTGCTGGCCTATGTGTGCACATATACACAGACAGCCGGTACGCCTTCGGAGTAGCACATGACTTCGGGCTACTCTGGAGAGAGCGTGGGTTTTTGACTTCTCACGGAGTACATATCATGCATGGAGAACTGGTGCGTGATCTCTTAAACGCGTTGCTTTGCCCAAAGAAAGTAGCGATAATAAAATGTAGTGCCCATAAAAAGATTACCGATAAAGTGGGCCAAGGAAATGCCTTCGCAGACAGTATAGCGAGACAAACGGCTATGTCTCGGACTGACTCCCCCATGTATGTGACACAATCACAGGCTGAGCGATGGAGCGATGCTAGAGCAGAAATCTTGGATATTCAGAAATCAGCTACTGAATCAGAACTTGCGGCATGGGCAGCAGATGGGGTACTAGATGATGAAGGTTGTTGGAGAAGCAAGGACATGGAAAAATGGAAATTGCCTGCAGCTTACTTGCAGGCGATGGTCCAGATGACACATGGATTGGCGCATGTCGGAGCTCTTGCAATCACTCGACTGTTAACACGAGTCTGGGAACATCCCGAGATTGCTAATACTGCTCAGAGAGTAGTGCAGACCTGCCTGGTATGTTTACAACACAATCCTGGAAAGGGGACCCATACTCCGAAAGGAGGGTTCGTTCCACCCTCTGCACCATTTGAGGTACTCCAAATGGATTATATCCAACTTGAGCGCTGCAACAACCTGAAGTACGTCCTAGTGGTGGTATGTGCCTTTAGCAAATGGGTTGAGGCCTTCCCCACGAAAGACAATACAGCCCTAACAACGGCTAAGGTGTTGCTGAAGGAATTCTTTCCTCGCTTTGGAGTTTGCAAATTTTTGTGGAGCGATAATGGGCCTCATTTTGTTGGGAAGATTGTGGAGTATGTACTGAAGGGGTTAGGGATTCAGCAGAAGTTTCACGCTGTGTTCCACCCTCAGTCGGCAGGTCTGGTTGAGCGGTACAATGCTACGTTAAAACTCAAATTGGCCAAGATTGTGGCATCCACGTCGTTGAAGTGGCCTGATGCTTTGCCGCTAGCACTGCTCTCTCTTAGATCAGTACCCCATTCACGAACTGGCCTCACACCATATGAGGTGGTGTTTGGTCGCCCTATGAATATCTGGGGGGTGCCCAAGCCGCGATTGATACATGATGTGCCTTGTATAATGATGAACGATTATTTGGCACGATTAACAAATGATTTGCTTTCTATTCATCAACAGGTTCGAGAAGCGCTCCCTGACAACTCTACTGGAGAGGGCCATGATCTCCGCCCCGGCGACCATGTTATGATTCAGTCGTTTGAGAGGGCGAGCAGTTTGGAGCCGAGGTGGAAGGGCCCCGAGCAGGTCCTCCTGGCGACCCGGACCGCTGTACGAGTGACCAACAGGAAGCGGTGGGTGCACTCAACACACTGCCGTCGTGTCTCTCCTAATCTGGTGAATCCTGCTGTGTTGACTGACTACAAAGAGATTTTGGAGAAAGAAAAGAGCCCAGCTGTGACGTCGGCCGAAGTTGAGGGAGCCTTCCCGGACCACGCTGTTGCTGGACGAGAGCGCTACAATCTGCGCCCACGATAAGAAGATTTTTTTGGTTTTTTTCATGACTGGTTGATTACCGCTCTGGGGTTTGTGAAACGGAGACTGGGAATTCCAAGGGGGGGGATCAGTTCTGCCTAGTGTAGCGACACCCGTCTTGGCCCGGAGAAGAAAACAACGGCTACCTCGGAGCTCAGCACCGTATTTTTCTTTTTTTAGGTATACACACATGTGTATTTGAGACTTTGTGAACAATTTGAACTATTTGAGACTTTGTAAGAACTTTTCTGAACTATGGCGTCATCTGCATCACGAGACAAACGAATATTAGGTGCCATTCTCTTTGTCTTGACTATTGTGGTGATAGCTGTAATAGCCTGGGTAGTTGAACTTATGGTACCTGCACGTGAACATTTGCTGCCAACTACCCCGGCTCCATCTGAACATTTTCACTTTACCTTACCCTACCATGAAGAACGGCATCGGCAAACGTATCTGAACAACAGTTTTATCCAGATTCTCCATCACACGCATAATATGACTAATACTTCCAATTGCTGGGTGTGTGGGATGTTGCCGGGGCACCAGAAGAAAGGGGGCACCCCACTCATTCCACTCCCGTTCTCACATAATGGATCTTGCAATGCCTGGTACACCCTCCTCTTTACTCTGAGATGGCCAACGAAAGGGGGGGTGCTTTTTCGTTTGAATAAAATATGTTTCCATGACAAGGATGGGTTTCCACGGGCTGAGGGTACTCGATTTGAATGGGAGGAGTACCGGCCCGATAACATATCTGCCCCGCGTGTGTACAGCAATCAACGAAATATCAATGTATCTAGCTCACATGTTATCAATGTCATTGCTACTAAAGCCGATTTGTGTATAAGAAATAAAGGTTCGATTCCGGTAGGGAAAAGTGAATGTAATACCACACTTACTTTTGATAGTCCGAATGGCATCTCGTTTGTAGCATCTCGAAATACGTATTTCATTTGTGGAACGAAAGGTTATCATCAGCTTCCATTGGGATGGTTAGGCACGTGTTATGTATCGTTTGTACTACCCCCTGTATTCATTGCCCCGCCGATGTATCACAATGACTATGTCCTGTATCACGACTTTGTCCTGAATAGAGTCAAGCGGACTGTTGTTCTGGAGGACATCGACCAGACTGATACTGCCTTGCAGCAGTATGTGAACTTCAATTTGGGACTGTTTTCCTTTGTGGGGGCCGCATTGAACAGTCGGAAAATAAGACGATTGACACGTGTTGTTGAGGCTGTAGCAAATGATACTGCCACTGCACTTGGGAATATTACTGAGGAACTTCAGATTTCTAGGATCGTTACGCTCCAAAATAGGATGGTGTTGGATGTAGTTCTAGCTGACCGTGGGGGGGCATGTAGAATTATCGGAAGTAGCTGCTGTGTGTACATACCTGACAATTCCCCATCTGTTTATGATGCCATATCAAAGCTGCATAAAATAGCAGCTGAAATACACCCGGACAATGGAATTTGGACACTTTCAGGATGGTTCTGGTCAATACTTACTGCTTGGGGCTGGAAACTGTTAACGATTCTATGTATCATTGTAGGGGTACTGTTCTTTGTGTGTTTATGTATCCAATGTGGCCCAGCTTTATGTTCTATGTGTTTATCAGCTTGTGTACCATCAAGACGAGTTCTTGCTCATGACAAAATGATGCTTCATAAAGAAGTGATGCAAATAATGTCAATAGACATTGAGGACGAACATCCTGATTATGTTCACTATGAGGTAGCTTCAGCTAAACGCTAAAAGGGTCGTCTGTCGTATTTGATATGGCCGCGTTAGCGATTAGCTGAAACTACACGTTTTCCTGCTTAACTTGGCTATATATGAAAACGTCATTTTGAATGTTACGGCGGCCATCTTAGATCATAAGCGGCCTCGTGGCTAGCGTGCCCTTTAGTCCGTTGTCCGTACCACTGACCACTTCAGTTTGCCCAGCAACAGGCTATTTTTAGAACTGGTCAAGCTCGTACATGCGCAGTCCCCACTGACCAGTCACCCCTCAGGAATGTGTCGCCAAACTGACCAGCGGAGTTGTACCCCCTCCAATGAGCTGGCTGTGTTCAAAAACATGACCATATATGTACATAATGTCTTGTAACTTTGTGCCGCCTATCTTTATTACCTGAAAACTGTATAAAAGACGGGGTCACACTGATGTTCGGTGTGATACCTCTTGCATTACCGAAGGGTGCTGTATGAGTGTACCACCACCCCATGGGGTCTTAATAAACTTGTTCTTTGACTTTTACAGTTTCCGTGCCAACAGTTCTTGAGTGTAAGTGGGTTATCTACGGAGCATGTAGGCCTTGGGAACCCTGATTACTTCACTAGGATGTAGTCAATGCAAGAAAGACAACCGTGTGCGCTCGAGACGTGGTATATTGTGTCCTTACTGGGTTGTGTGTCCGCCACCCGTCTACTAGCCCCATTGACTCTGAAAAGTTTTGCAGCCATCTCTGAGTGGGCCTTATGTCCCCTGGTGGATATCGGTCTAGTTCACCAGACATTGCTGCATTGAAGTCTCCTCCTGTTATCAGGAGGCCTATTGGAAATTAGAGGAAAATCATGCTTATGTCTTTGAAAGTATAGGCCAGGTGGGATGTAAACTGATACGAACCTTCCCAGTGGCCAGAGACCCCAATATATCTACCTCGTATATCAGACCAAGAGGCCTGTATTGTAAAGGGAATGTATTCTTGATTAATATCCCAACCTCGTGACCCGGAGGTGAATGACGCGTGTGCTACCAGTCAATGCAAGGCCATACATTTATTCATGACTATGTGTGTTTCCTGTAGAAGGATTACATTTGGGTTTTGTCTTTTAATAAACTGGCTGGCCATGCCACGTTTGATCTTATCTCCCAGCTCATTAAGTTCCAACTGAGAACTCTAACCCCTGACTCTTGTTTAGTGCTCATCAATATTTCTCTTGTGGAGTCGCATTAGCCATTCTTTTCTCTTTGATGGTGTCAAAGGAATTAACTCTGTGTACAAAACACTAATCAAACATTCATCTATCTTACCCCCCATCCATACCCAACTCCCAACACCCCCACCCTGCTAGCCTGCCACCTAGGCTTTGAACTGCCCAGTCTGAACTTGCAGAGTGCCTGTCGTCTTGGTTGGTTAACTAAAAGTAGAAAAAAGAGGGGGAAATGCCACCTCTCCATCCCCCTATCCCTGGCAAGTCTATAAATTGTGTGGCTCTAACATGATGGTATCCCAGGTGTTAAGCCAGCATAATACATTGGTTATAACACTAGAGCCTCTGCATCTCGTTGCACAATTAAATTACTTTAAGGTTGAGCACACCCCCCTGATCTCATCCCCGGCCCTGCGAGATCGCCTTCTCCATCTCTGTCTCTGGTTCCATTATCCACTTGGCTGTCAAGCCAGTCTGAAGCCACTGCAGGATTGTCAAAGGACCAAGCTCTCCCCTGCTTCCACTCGGAGACGGGCCGGAAACTTCATTGCGTACCTGAGTCCTTTCTCCCTGAGCCTCTTCTTGATGGTCAAAAAAGTTCGATGTTGTCTTTGCACTAGTTGAGTAAAGTCAGGAGAGAACGAAAGATTAACATTTTCATATCGAGGGGGGCTACAGTTCGAGCATGCTGGAGGATTGCGTCTCTATCACGGAAATTACAGATTTGTGCTATCAATGGGCGCGGGGTGCCCCAGGCCTGGGCCGTCCTCCCGGATCTCTGTGTGCCCTCTTGATGGTGAAGAATTTACCTAGGCCTTTGGTTCAAAGGTGGTTAAGTATGAGGTCTTCCACGAGCAGACCTGGAGCTGGCCCCTCGGCTTTTTCAGGCACCCCAAGGATGTGAATGTTATTTCGCCTTGTGCGGCCTTCGCAATTATGCAGCTTGCACTCGCCCATTTCCCGGAAGGCTTGGAGGTCCTGCACCTCTTTCTGAAGCTGGGAGACATCATCTGTGAGGTTGGTGGTCTTGATGTCTAAACTCTTGACTTTTTCATAAGGTCGGCATGGATTAGGTTAACATCTATGGAGATGGTGTCCATTTTATGTTCTAGGGAGTCTTTGACTCCAGTGATGGCTGCCATGACATCCTGAAGAGTCAGCTCCGGGGTGGTACCCTCGAGGTCTTCTGCAGCATTAAATGTGTTGTGTGAGTCTGTGGGAGAACGCTTGGGCAGGGTGTAGTGATCGTGCTTATTGGACTGAACAGATTATTTAGTTCTGGGACCCCGGGCTGTGGTCTTCTCCGTGTCATTCCTTCCTGCCATTGTATCCGCAGCTTGCTATGCTCACCAACTGTGCCCGGTTCAGTGGTCGCCACAATGCTTCCAGCCGACCAGAAAAGGTGATAAGGTGGTAAGCAGGACACCCACTGCATCGCCGCTGGAGCGCGTGTTGCCAGAGGAGCACATGTTCACCTCTGAAAATCCTCAACTCACTGGGAGATGTTATAGGCTTGAATGGGGAAACGCAGTTGGCAGCAGCGATGACCAGGCTACAGTGGTGTGCAGCAGCAAACCAGTAGGCCAGGGTCTCATTCAGTGCACCACGCAGCCCTCCATTTCCGCCACACGGCTCCCTTCACCAAAGCTCACCCTCGCCATAGGCGGTGCGGTGGAATTAGGGAGATTTCTCATGTGTGGGCCCAGCGGCACTCACTGCACGCCACAGACTGTCTATTGGGCGCCGATTGCGTGTTGGGCTGTCCCCACATGTCCTCTCCGCGGTGGAGCAGGCCACTTAGTGTCTATGCAGTCGCTGATGTATGCCCCTTCCCCTCACTGATTGAGAGACCGTGCTGCTTCTACCTGATCACTGCCACGCACCACTGCTGAACGGTGACGCTTTGATTTTTAATATTGCATTGTGTTCTCCTGTGTTCTCCCTACAAATAAGACCTTAATTTTAAAGCACATATGCTTACTGGGAATTGTGTTTTTTAAACTTGTGTCACATTGTGGTAACTTGGAACTAGTTCTAAAACAAAAACTCACGGATACCTGGTGCTCCGCTCCGCTTATCCACACAAGTACTGTCAGATCTGACCAACACCCCGGTCCATCACGGCTAGTGCCGTTTGAACGGAGGATGGAACGGGCTAGAGCTGACCTACTTCCTGCGGGGGCACTTCCGGGGAGGTGGGCGTTAACGGTCTAGTCGACCGACGCCCAAGCGCTCATAAGGACTGGAAAGGTGCAGGTCGGGTCTGACTAAGAGACCCTGCTGCTCATTTTCTTACAAACACCAGCACGCAGCATCGGTCTGATTGAGAGACCGTGCTGCTTCTACCTGATCACCGCCGCGCACCACTGCTGAACGGTGACGCTTTGATTTTTAATATTGCACTGTGTTCTCCTGTGTTCTCCCTACAAATGCGACCTTCATTTTAAAGCACATATGCTTACTGGGAATTGTGTTTTTTAAACTTGTGTCACTTTGTGGTAACTTGGAACTAGTTTTAAAACAAAAACTCACGGATACCTGGTGCTCCGCTCCGCTTCTCCACACAAGTGCTGTCAGATCTGCCCAACACCCTGGTCTGTCACGGCTAGTGCCGTTTGAACGGAGGGTGGAACGGGCTAGAGCTGACCTACTTCCTTTGGGGCGCACTTCAGGGGAGGCTGGCGTTAGCGGTCTAGTCGACCAACGCCCAAGTGCTAATTAATAATGTCAGGACGGAAGCGCAGCGGACGTGTGCAGCGGGCGCGCCGACAGCACTCCTAAGGCGTGCCAAAGGCAAGCCCGTCTGCGCCCGTCCGCACCAGGACCAGGCCAGGGGCCAGAACCCATGCGGGTCCGGAAGCAGATCCCCACGTTATCAGGTATTCCAGGAAAGATTTACTCACCCTCAGACCCAAAACGACTTGCCTATCATTTCAGCAGCTCGAGAACAAAGTTTGTCCAAGATGCCTTTTTGCCCTGAATACGCCAGTAATCAAAGGGTTGAATGGGGAAGGGCCCTCTCACAACAATTCACCACCTAAAGCGTTAAGGGCAGGCCATATCAATACACGATCTTTTGTGAAACATAATGAAGAGACCTTGGAACTCATCCAATCACATAATTTGGACATCCTTTTTATTACAGAGACATGGGCAGACGAAGCATCTAATTTTGACCTAGCGCTAGCGATTCCGGTGGGGTATTCCATAATTAGAGCAGACAGAAAGGGAAAAAGAGGGGGGGGCTTGGCCATTATTCATAGCAGTACCATAAGGACCAAAGGCAAAGTTGAGGACGGAAACCCGGATTGTGAAATGTTGTTGTTTCAATCTAACCTGACCAACAACAAGACTTTCAGAGTACTCCTTTAATATAGACCCCCTAAAGGGACTATGTCACAAACACAACTACTAAGCCCATACCTGGAATCAGGGGTATACAAACCGGACTCTACGGTGTCGGGGGATTTCAATCTGCATCTTGAAAAGTGCGTGGACAAGGACACAATGACATTGTCAGAAGCTATGGTGAGTCTAGACATGACTCAGATAGTCACTCAAAGCACCCACAATGCAGGCCATACATTAGATGAGATTTTTACTTCAAATAAAAAGCTCTCACTATCTGAAATCATCCCGGTAATGTGGTCGGACCACAAATTAATAATTTTTACTATAAAAACGGGAATTCCACTAGCATAAACCCCTCCTACAGTCAAACACACAGACGACCGGAATTGGTCGAAAATCAACACCACACTACTTGAGGACCACCTGTCTAAGTCCACCCCAGAACTGGACAAAGACTGCAGCTTAGCCTCCACCCAAATTGCAAATTGGATAACAGCTGCGACTATGATGGCGGCACCGAGTAGCAGAAAGACAGCAAAAAGAAAATCTCCATCTCAGCCATGGTTTACTAATGAGCTAAGAACCCAAAAGAAGATATGCAGGAAAGAGGAAAGGATATGGAGGACGAACTATGATCCCGAAATGAGAGAAAATTACAGATCCTCACTGGCTACTTATAAAAAATTGATATTAAGTGAAAAATGTAAATACTACACATATAAGATAGAGGAAGCGAAAAACTCAAGTAAGGAACTGTTTTCCATAGTACAAAAGTTAACCAAGGATGACAACTCTGCACCCCCTAAGATTAGCTCGGAATTCTGCAATACCTTGGGCCAGTTCTTCATAGACAAAGTGGTTAACGTGTACGAGTCCTTTAGAACCAAGGGGGAGTCAATTGACCACCGGATACCACAGACTATCGAGGGCCTTTTTACATTTGACCCTCCATCAACTGAACAGATCAGCCAGGTTGTGAGGCAAACTAAGTCCGGAGGTACCTCTGACCCACGCCCTCCCAGGATAATGCACCTTTTCCCAGAACTACTGAGTGAACAGCTAGAACTGCTCTTTAAAGTAATAGTCAATACTAACAAGTTCCCTGAGACTTGGAAAACTGCAACTGTTCTCCCTTTACTAAAGAAAGCCACCCTTGACCCTCAGGAGCCGACTAGCTATAGACCTATGGCAAGAATACCATTTGCAGCTAAGGTTCTGGAAAAGCTTCTGAATAGGCAATTATCCCAATTTCTGCATCAAAATAATCTATTGGACCATTCGCAGTTTGGCTTTCGTGAAGGGTGTGGAACTGAAACAGCCCTGCTGACTTCCACAGAGGAACTGAGGTTTATTTTAGACGCCGGGGGGAAGGCCGTCCTGACCTTATTTGATCTTTCGGCGGCCTACAACACGGTAAACCACAACATCCTACTCTGCCAACTCAGAGAGGCGGGAGTACACGAATCGGCCCAAACTCTAATAGCATCCTACCTGTCCAACAGGACTTTCACAGTGGAAGTAGGGGAGGCTAAATCCAAACCTTTCAGTTCCCCTTGCGGTGTGCCACAGGGGTCATCGCTAAGTCCCACAATATTTAACCTGTGCGCGGCAATAATAAGGCCGCCGACACACAGATTGTGGTGTCTATATCAAGTAACATCAAGGACACAGCAGAGAAATTTAACAAATGCATGCAACAGATCTTCCAATGGATTCAGGCTAATTGCTTGAAATTAAACGGGAGCAAAAGTGAAGGTATGCTATTAGGGACAGACATATAATCTCGGTCACACGAATGGTGACCGGAGGACCTAGGACATTGCCCCATCCCAGTTGATATGGTCAGAAATCTGGGTGTACTCTTGGACGACAAACTTACGTAAAAGGCACAGAGGAACAAGTTAGCTTCTTCCGTATGGTGCATACTTAAAACAATCAGAAAACTCCTACCTTTTATCCCCCTCAACTCTCGCAAAACGGTGGTCACAGCTTTAGCGCTGTCAAGGTTGGATTTTAGAGATGCACTATATGCAGGGATTCAGGTCAAGCAATTGGCTACATTGCAGCGTCTTCAAAATGCAGCGGCCAGATTGGTGCTAGACATCCCAAAGTACGAACCAGTGGCACACAGGTTGACGGGCCTGCATGGGCTGCCAATTGCCAATAGAGTCACATTTAAGTCCCTTTGCCTGACTTACAAGGCACTCCATGGAACAGGATGCCAGTTCCTGAAAAATCACCTGAAATGGTACGAACCAGCTAGATCCTTGAGATCCAGCCAACTGAAAATGATTCAGGTGCCAAGATTCAAGCAGGTCAGATGGGGTGGGAGAAGCTTCAGACTGCACGCAGCCCGGCTCTGGAACCAGCTCCCAATATCAATTAAAAATAGCCCTTCCTTGTACTCCTTCAGGTAAGAAATAAAGACGTGGCTGTTCACCACAAGTCTCTGAACCGCACTTTGAGAAAGCAGGTCCTTGGTCACTTAGCGCCAAGAGGCATACGCGCGCTTTACAAATCCCAAAATCAAATCAAATCAATGCGATGGGCTATTGCGAATGCCCGTTACAAAATTAGCCTGCTCTTGCAGTCCGTGTGCCACTGAGCGAACCCCACGGGCCGGTTTATTTGTATATTTGTAGCGCTGCAAGATTTCCGGGGGGGGCACTCACCATGCAGGCGGCTCTTGGGTGTGGACGGGCTAGACTCAAGCGGGGCTGCCGATGTTTAACCACCCAGGCTGGGGGAGGTTGCTAAGAGGTGCGGCGTGATCTGCGAGGGGTCGTCACACTGCGCTCTTTCACCTCAGCACGGTCCGCCGACTGGCGACTTCCGGTAGGAGGCGGCTGCCTCAACTGCATACAGCGCCGGCTCAAAGAGTCATTTCAGCTCCCAGAGTCAGGGGAGCACGTAGGCCCAAACATTTGTGATTCGTTTTTTGGGTTTGGGAGCAGCACCAGGGCCCGGGAAAGCACAGACAAGCTCCGCTTATCCTCCGCACTGCAAATCCAGCGTTAGAGTGCAGGATATGTGGCAGGATTTATGCCGGGGGAGAAGTTACAACAGAGCCAAATATTTACACGGCTATCTTGCTCTAAAGCTAGGCCACGCCCCCCAGTGACGTAGTATTGATTAAACGCCAAGGCACATAGCCTGAACAAAGGTTTTGTAACATCAAGCATAAAAGCATGATAGAACGTAGTTGCGACTGACCATGTTGCAGCATGACCAAGTCCTGTTCCACGAAGTCTATGGCAAAAGATACTACGCTGTCCAATGAATATATCCTGGATGAGAGTCGTTAACCCATTGTCGAGAACAGAGAGAGATTTCTCTAAATTAATACGATCAATTTCTCGTATTAATTCTGCAGTCTATGCTTGCGTAATCTTCCATGCTTCAATATATGCAGCATATACACCGGCATATATGAAACGTTTTTGATGCGGTTTTCTTGCTCCTAGCAAGAATTCCCTAAGGTCTGCAGCATCTTTAAGTAAAGATAAGTGTTGCTTTACATCCCTAAGTGTAGGTCTTTGTAGCCAATCAAGGCAGAGTTTCCCTACACTGTATGTTGTTACTATTCCAGGATGCTGTCTTTAAACATATCTTGGGTCTGACCGATTGAATATGAAACCCTGTGTTTTGTTCAGAAATCTATCTTGACAGTTGTTTGTGTCTGTGGGCCGGATCTGTTTTGTTGCGATGCAAAATAGTATGTACGTTGACCTCCCTCTCTGAAGTGTTATTACTATCAGGTATAGGTGTAGGTATGGACGGATTGTTCATGTCTTTAATCTTGGCTAACCCAAGGCAAGATGTCTGTTGGACAGTTTCATTCAAAAACATAATTTGCTCAGGGATGATACAGGCTCTAAACAAAGCTTCTACCCCCTGCACTTGCCAATCTTTCGTACCCCAGGCAGTTTTTGTATGAATGTTGTCTTTCTAAAAGTCAAAACCGTGTCTAGACAGTTGGGCATAAAAGGCTGCAGAATAAATCTGTTGTGTATTGGTAAACATACTTTTCATTCCTGTCTTATTTACATTTTTAAAGTAAAACGATTCTGCATTTGATACATTGAATCCTGAAAAGTAGGGAAACTTCATAGCAAATGTTTTTGAGCTACCGTTTGGTGGCGTAGGACAATGTTCCCATTGGTTATACATTAAACCTTTCTAGGATTTGCAGATTTGTGCAAGAAATGATGACCAAATTGATTATAACAATACATTTGTTCATAGTCTGAAGAACCTTCTAAATATTCATGATTAGTGAACACTGCAGACATTTCTAGGTCTGACGTCATATTCTTAACAGTCTCCAAATCCCAATCATCAGAAAAGGTGCTAGATGAAACAAAGTCACTTAATGAATCTTGAACTGGTGTGGAATCTTCAACAGCTCCAACGGGCCAAAAATGCCATATTTAGTTCTGTCCCAAACTATACTATCTGGTATAGGAACGGCTGTGATGTTCACTGTTGACAAGTCTCTTTGTTTACGATGAGATAATTTGAGTGGTTTGAGGAGTAAGTCGATGTTCTTACCTGCTGTGTCCATTTTCACATATCTTCAATTTATCACCATACCCAGAGGCACTACCAGAGCTAACCAAAGTAGAAGAAAAAATATTCCCAACACAATCCAAAGTTCAATCCATGGTTAAACAAGATAAGTCTTTTCCAGGTGATGAAAAAAGTCAGTTGCTTGTTCTTTGAAAGTTCTTTTTGCTGGTGTCATTTCAGGTTCTCTGGGATCCTCAGAAAACGTATCAAAGTTAATGAAATAGCCAGAGGCAGTTCTACCAATTGTTGGAATTGCATCAGGATTCGTTGAAATTGCTGGAACCACTTGATCACCTATTACTTCATTGTAGACAGGTGTTTCTTGATGAACTGTCATTTGGGTCTCAAGAGGTACAAGTTCCATAGCTGTGTTGCTTACTCCTTCTTTTCTCACTGCAGATTCTTCAAAGATGATGAGTCTCTCAGTTTGAACCTCTTGGATCATAGCTAGAGGAGTGCGTCTGCTACCTGGTCGGAGTCCACTTGGCCTACTGCTTAGTATCAGCCACATAGTGTGGTTTGATCAGGTCGATAGACACAAACCTGTTCTCCGTTTTACCAGCAAGGGATGGCAGTAAATCTGTTCTTGATCCGTGGATTGCTAGGACAGGTACTGGTTGTCTGTAAGAAGGCCCAAATTCCTTCTAGTCCGCAATATTTTCACTGACTAGATCACCAAACTTTGGGATCCAGACAGGTCTTGCAGGGACGGGTGGTCTTTCCCCAGTGGTGGTTGGTTTCAGGTACACGTTGCTTTGTTTCTTTCTTATTTCACTAAAGTCCTGTAAAACAGCCAAATGATCTTTGATATCAAATTTATTTTGTTCCACCACTGATGTGTGACAATCAAGGTCGGGGACCAATATTCTTGTCCCAAAAATGACCTCATATGGAGTGATACCCCCTAAAGAACTTCGAGGTAAGTTATTAAGACTACGTTGGACACTTCTTAGATGTTTGACCCACCCGTCACCAGAACCTAATACCCTAGCTGTTATAGATTACTTTATGTCCAGTTTTTTTCTCTCCACAACTGAATTTCCATCAGGATGAAATGGACTAGAATAACGCAATGCAACACCTAAACTGGGCATGGCTTCTTTGTAAGCTCGAGAGCTAAACGCAGGACCCTGGTAAGAATGTAGCATGCCGATTGCGTATGTGCCGATAAAGACTCGCAAATCTTTTATAACTGTTTGAGCGTCAGCCGAGCGCTGAGGCCACATCGAAATGAACCTTGAACGCGAATCCACTTTGACCATGATTTATTTATAGTTACCATCCTTTTGTAAGGGACCGCAGTGGTCCAGGTAAACACACGCTAATCGTTTATCTGAAATTAACAGGGGCATCTGCGCAGGCCGTTTCACAGTAGAGACTTTCATCTTTTGGCATATTTCCCAGTCCAAGACGTAGTTTCTGGTCTGTTTCCTCATGCATGGCCACCAGTACCTCTGTTTTAATAACGATACTATGGCGGAAACGCCTGCATGTGCAGAGGCGAGCCCTTCATGTGCTGCTAGGATTAGTCCTAATCTATGTTCCATGTTTGGATTTACCCTATCCCCCACTCCAGGGATTCGAGCAAATCGAACACTGTTCGCATCGGTTATATATGAGTATTTGAGTGAAAACCCTTTAGGTAACGTCCTACCGCTGCCTTTGCTTGTAGCATTGACAGCAAGCATTATTTTACTGTCTATTTTTGTTTTTGAACGAATGATTGCAGCCATGGGAGTCGATTGCACAGCCCCCTTCGTGGCTTCATCAGCCAATGAAATCCCTTCAGCGTGACTGACTGTGAGTGTTTTGTAGTCCTTCTTGTAACTGAACTACTTGTTCCCAAAGCGTTTTATGCTTACTTGTGCCACCTTTTGCATCTTTGAAACCGTTCTGAAGCCAATTCTATAAATATTCATTATAAGACTGTACACAATAGAAAGAATCACACACTATGAGGTTGGGGAATCCACGATCTGTGTTTTCAAGTGCCATTTTGAATGCTTGTAGTTCAGCTCGCTGAGCTGTACAATCTCCTAGAGATTGCATTTTAGTGACCATTGGTCTAAAGTTGCCATCACGCATACGACCTATAACGATCGCGACGCCGCACTATAGGCTTGTTTACCCCTCGTAGCGGGTTGAGCTGAACCATCAGTATAAATTATACATTCATACTGGTCAAGAGGCAGAATTTCAGTAGGCAGAGGACATTCTTGTTCGTATTGTAGAAAGGCTTGTCTTTTCAAATATGGATCAAAAACGTATTCAACATCTGTTGCAGTAAGAGAATTAACCCATTGTATCCATCTCGGATGTAAAGCTTTAGCATTTGGAATGCTCGCTTTTGTCACTGCCTCTAAGGCAGGTACAGATGTTACGACCATAAATGCGTTTCCCCTGTGCTGTGGCTCTTTCTTTTGCTACAGCGGTCTGAACAGCTGTCAGAATTTTTTCTGTTGAAGTGAATTTCATTTCTGCTTGTGTATACAAATGTGATTTGTATGCGATTGGTACTTTTTCACCCTCATTAAAAGTTAAATAGGTGAATCCGCATTGACCCGGAATTATTTGGATCACTAAATTGCATACGTTTACGCTTTTTGTAAATATTTTGTTGCTGACATGTCTGTTTGTACTGAACGCAAAATTTCTGTGTGTTTTTGTATCCAATTTACTGTTTCAAAGTCAGGTTTGATTAATTCATAGATAGGTTTAACCCTTTCTGCGTAGTTCAGAATGTAAGTTCTTCCGAAATTTAGGAAACCTAGAATTGACTGTAAGTTTTTCAGCGTTTTTGGCGGTTGGAGCAGCATACACTTTTCTAGAAAGTTTGCTGCCAGGCTTTTGCCTTCACTGAAAGTTCATATTCTAGAAAAAGGGCATTGAGATGGGCAATTCTCGATATCTTAAAATTGAATTTATACCCCTCAGAAGCGAAGCCAAGTATAATGGTAATCACCCTATTCAAGTGCCTATCCAAGTCATCATCTGTCAGATAGATGTCATCCACATGACAATGCTTTAACATCATAAGTTGTAGTAACTCTGTTACCCTTGCTGAGAATAACCCCAGACTATTCTTGAATCCTTGAGGGAGACAACAGAATTGACGGGGTGTCCCCATAATTGATAATACCTACTTTCAGATGCAATGTTTTGACAAAAGAAACTGTTAGAAATGTCTAATGTGGTTTATATTTTATACACACAATGTTATTCATTAATGCTGTACTCTGTGCATTTTGCACTTCAAATGTTTTGCAACAAGAGTTTAGATGTCTGTAATCCAATACTAGACGATATGTATTTTCTGGTTTGGAGACAGGAAACAACAGATTGTTCGTTGAGGAGGTGCATGTTGCATATTGAGCAGAATTTCAATATCCTCGAAAGGAATATATTCCTCTGGTGGATCATCTTCATTGTAGACGTGAAACATATGTGTTACTGGATTTGCTTCTGGGAAGACTGTCCATTAATAGAATACCTCTGTCTGGTGATATTCATGTACCTCTATCACAAAAACTGACCTACCACCTCTCTATGTCAGGCCATGTTTTATAAGTATTATAGTGATGGCTTTCTTTAAATTTGGAGGAATGATTATAGCATTCTCATAGGTTTCTAGGAAACCTATTAGGTTGAAAGCTGGTACTGCTTTTTCGCCTGCAGCTCCAGTGGCCTCGGGATTATCTTTGTCGGCCATTTTGTTGACTGAAAGTTTGCAGAGCAAGTTTCAAGGGAACAAAGATAAGGTGCACAATATTTTGGAACACCGTATCCTTCAACGTTGAACAAAGCAAAAACTAATACATAGGATTTTTCGTCCTACTCAGCTATGGCGGGTATTTTCCCTTACCCACTCCAGATGTCTATTGGAGTTTTATGAGTAGGGGGTCTATGAGAAAAGCACGACTGAGTTACTTCAGAATCTAGCGTTAAATTAGAGCCTTACCAAACCATTGGGTGCCATGCTGTGTAGGTCCTATATTCTCAATGGGCTTTGCACATTGGAATAATATACAATATAGATTTCACATTGGACTGAGGTCAGGATGTCTCTATCGAGTATATTCAACTCAACTGTGTGCGTGCCAGCTAACTCAGAGGTCACTAGAAACTTTCTTGAATAAACAGGCAGGAATTAGTCGCTGACAACCGCATAAACATGACAACTTTGTTTCCCCTAGAACCGGAACAATATCTTCAGAGTCATGGAAACAATAGATAACTATTTCCCTCAGTCAATCATGAATGCTTCGTTTCTACAGAGTTGCACAGAAATAGTGAAACTGACCTTTCAATTAAAGGATTTATTGAACAGTCTTATTTCTCAAGCAAGCGATATCTACTGCTACAATCGTTACAGGATGCGAAGTATAAAATGTACAGCATTAGCAGCATTAGCAGTAAGATAAAATAATATTGTAATAGCATGGTTTTGTGACTATCACATTTTCATTAAAATACATACATAAATAACACAGGCTAAAATACTCAACGTGTGCTTCTAAAATACGCCTACCCCAGTGTACCTAACCTAAGTCTAGTACTAGGAAAGAAGTAGGTGCTGCCTTAGCATAAGGTTTAGTTTTGCCAAGAATTGCAAAAGGTTTCTCCAGGTTATAATCAGCTCCATACCTTAGAATAAGAGAGGTTGATATCTCTTTCCCAGGACTCGATCTCCCAACAACCCGCAAGCGGAGTCAGAAACACAGGAGCTGGATTTTCGGCAGGAGGATGACAGATTCTAGTCAGTGCTTCAGCTGGAGAGTTGGCGTCCTTCGGTACTTGCTGTGGCGAACTGCGTCGTGCAAGTAGGTAGTCGAACTGCACCGAACCACATCATGCTTTGCCATAGCTAGTGAAGGTATATTTATACCTTGAAGGTGATTAGGAATGCCAGTATTGGCATAAAAGTCAGGCATATGAACGTCATGAATGAACCCCTAAGGAATAGATGTTCATGCATAATAAATGAGTTCTTGGAGAAATCAATATCCAAGCAAGGGGAAGTCCCTAACGGCTTAAGAGTCTGGTTTTCCAAGAACTCGTTGTGATTTAGATGATCGGACGTAAGTAGCCATGCCTGTATTTGGATAGCATGGACTATGCTTAAATAAGGACTGTATTTCTATGCCTATATAAGGGCAATGTGAATGATACCTGTATAAGGGCATAAATTGGGAAATGCATACGGAATCTAAATCGATACACACCAGGGGTAGGAGGCGCTGAGTTAAGCTCCACAGAGTTTTTGCCCAACTCCGTGAAGCTTCACATAGAGCAACTCTGCCTACTCTGCCCAGGGTTACTCTTATTCTGATAAGGATGTGGTATGTGATAATTGATAGAAGTGTTAATAATACTAAGGAACTAAGCACCTACAAGTAGGAATTAATTTGTGTTTTTCCTACTGAAAATGTATGATATCCATTCCTGTACATCATCTTGCACCCTTTTTTGACAGTTGTTCTTGGACCAGATGTAGTACAATGATTAGGGCAATACCCTTTGTTGCTTGACAAGTTCCCAGTATATCTTTAGTAACCCTCCTATCTGTTGCTCTAGTTTAATCTTTCGTTTTGAGATATGGTAGGCCCAATCCACTGTTCCACTTAAAGGGGGAAAGATGATGACATGAGTTGAAAGCCATGTTATTTGGTCTTAGACATGTTAATTTCAAACCCCATAACTTAACAAAACCTGTTAAACTAGTCCAGTTCTGAATCCCCACTGGTGATTTAGCCAAAGGAAGAGTGTCATCTGCAAACGTGAGGGCAGGATCCCTTAAGTTTTCTAATTTGGGCTCATCATTATCACATTTGTTTAGGTTGCTAACCAGAGCATTAATAAATAACGTAATAAGGGTCAGGCCAACACACAGCCCTGTCATACACTTTTATTTACAGGCAAAGATTCAGTCACTTTACCTAGTTTACCACATCGGAGCTGGACATAGTTAGACTTATTCAGTCTTTCTATAATTCTACATAATTAATCAGGAATGCTCATCTCAGCTAGCACCTTCCAGAGAGTAGCCCTGGGCACCAACTTGAAAGCCTCTCTGAGATCCACAAATACAGCATAGAGTCTGCCCCCACTGATTGTAAAAGTACTCAAATATATCAACTGGATCCTGAAAATGTGATCTATAGTCGAGATACTGGAGCGAAAGCCCGCATGGAAAGGGCAGAGTACTTCATGCTCATCTAGCCATAGCTGGAGCCGGAAAAGAATGACTCTACTAAATACTAAATATTTCCTGAGTAGTGTCTGTTAGGTTAATTGGGTTCAAATTGGGTCAAAAGGAGAACCCTTTTTGTACACTGGAAATATTTCTGCTACAGCCCACGAGTATGGAATCTGTAGACCCTTAAGAATAGCATTAAAAGGCGAGATAAGTATCCCAAATTTTTATCTCTGACAGAATTAACTCCGCCGACATTTTATCTATACCTGGGGCTTTGTTGGGAACTACCTTCCTGATGGCACATTCAACTTCTTCAAGTGATAGGGGAATATACATCAGATCTATTCAAATTAGTTATGTTATTAACTAGAATCCTGTGGGTTCACATGAAGGGTTCCACTGCCTTGCAAAGATGAGTATAAACTCACAAAATGAGAAATCCATACCTCCACTGCTATGCTGTTTCCTATTTTGGCAGTTCCTTCTACAATACCCTTGGCAACAAAATACCAAAAGGTTGTATGATTATTTTCACTTGTTGCTATCAAGAGCAGCTCCAATTTACCATGGTCCCATTCTTTTTTGACGAACTTTATTGTTTTAGTATAACCTGCCCTACCTTGTGAAATCTTCCCTCTATCCTTAGTTTTTAAGACATTTATCAAGGCTTTTTTGGCCAGTCTACATTGCTTTTTATACCCGGTGGGTCCTTCTCTTGTTTTATTCTGATTTTCCACTTCTGTGTAAAAATAACTTGGAGATCCTCAAAAAGGTTAAGATGAATCTTCCCTATTGCAATTGAAGAGTTTGCATGGTTTAATTCAAGATTAAGGTTTCAATAGGCTCTCAAGCCCATTTCGACGAAACTGTGCTTCATAGTTTTCTCTGTGCCACTCCCAGCCATTGAGTTCTTCGATTGTTATTTCATAGCTGTCATCTATTATCTAGGGAGTGAGCAATTGTGACTGCAGCTTCATTCATTGTTAAGCCCAGTGAAAAATCTAAGGCATTATGGTCACTGTCTATTCTTCTATTAGGAATCATATCCAAAACACAGGCCCATAATCTAACATCCAGAAAGATGCAATCCATTAAACTCGGGATGGATACTCTATTGAAGGTCAGATTCCCAGCCTTGTCTGAGTTTGTCCTGCCATTGCATGCTCAAATTCCCTGATTCAAAGGTAACACATTCATTTGGATTTCAAGGGCATTCCATTTTGTAATATGTTGGAGATCAAGATTGGGGATAGCCCAGAATCGGTATTCTTTCCAGAGGCAAGCACAGCAAGAAATATTTAGTGGCTCAAATTGGCAGTTAAAATCACCACCTACAAGTTTAACAACTGCTGGGGATAGCTTTGCCTTGTGGATGCAAGAAGACTTAGAAGGAGGAATCCTGTTTACTAGCTGAGGGTTTCAAATATACATTATGTATGCTGAAAGTGAGTGTAGTAGGGAATTTAATATTAACACACATTTTGTTGTTAGATAACGCCTCTGCACTCAGCACCGTGCAACCCACTTGTCCGAACCGAGTCAACAAGCCCCCTAAAGGTCTGCTTGAGCCTCCATTATGGCTACTATTCTATTAGAGACATATCCCAGCCAGTCTATGGGAGAGCAGTGCCAAGTTTTTGGGAAAAGGTGTATGTCATACTGATCAATGAATGATTCCCAATCCGGGGTATGTGTAGATCCAATGGCAGCGACATTCCATGTAATCACCCTCAGGGTGAGTTTTCTCCCAATGATCTTACTAGCAATGCATTCACCTTTAATAACTAAGCATGGGCGGAAAATCCGTTTCGCTCGCGGATTTTGCGGATTTTCGGTAAATTCGCAATCCGCGAGATTTGCGAATCTCCCGCAAAATCCGCAAATCCGCGAGCAGCGGATTTTGCTCGCACTGTTTGCGTGAGTTCGCGGCTTCCCAGTACAACTTCGCGCCCCGCGAATAAGTGCAAAATTGCAGAAATACGATCTTAGCAAAACTGAAACTACTTACCAGGTTCAAAAGTTCAGGCTCATCATTAGTAGCCATTTCCTGTAGTGCTTCCTGAGGGGCCCCTCCAGAGTTCAGTTGCCAGTTGCAACTATTATGTGACCCTGCTCTGAACCTCAGAATAGTTACACATATGCCACAAAGGTCCTGAATTACAGCTAAGGGACTAATTTTGCAACAATGAAAGCACTTAGCAAGTGCAAAAGATCACTAATCAGGAAGCACTAAGGAAGCAGGTGCCAGCTAAAAAAATATTCTGTGACACATTAATCAGCCCCAAATTAATTCAGGTCACTTGAGGCAGGGAAGGTGTGCTTGCGTTGTCACAATAATGTACACTGACTGGACAACCAGAGGGTGCTGTGATGAAACAGAGGGTGGCATGGGTGGGCCAGAGGGTGGCATGAGTAGTCAGAGAGTGGCAGTGGTGACAGAGAGTGGCAGTGATGAAGAAGAGTGTCCCAAACAGGCTGGACACGTAGAAACAACAAGTTTGCGAAACTTGCGACCCGACAGGTAAGTTCGCAATTTGCGAAATTGTACAAAACCCTCGCGAACTGGCAGAAACCCGCGCAAACACACAAAAAAAAATCCACAAATTCGCGAGAATTCGCGGATTTTGCGGATTGCGAGTTCGCAAATCCGCAAAATTCGCGAACGCGAGATTCGCAAAATTCGCCCATGCTTATTAATAACTACTAAAGCATCAGATGGACTAAAGGATTGGGACATTCCTCTCTTTTTGTATCCAATCCTGTTTGTCCTAGTGCAGTAAGAGATAGATGACATTAACGGAGGAGAAAAAAGCTGTCTACCCAGAACTATTTCACTTGAAGAGTCATCAGACAGTTGATTCTCCACTGGCACAATAGAGCAATTGTTTCCTTGAGATTCAGCTCAGCCCCCCTGATAGAAGGGTCCTCCTTAGTTAAATGGGGAAAACATCGGGGCTCTCCCATCGCCATTGGTCAATCAACTTGATAAAGGGGCTCAAACCTGTTGTAGACAGGGACATTGATTATATCGTAAGATTGGTGCTGTTTAAAATCAGGCAAATAATTACCAAAGACACTGGGTTTGTTGGGGGCTCCGGCAATGGATTTGTAAAAGTACCCCAGAGGGAGGAGAGTTATTCTAGAAGACTATGATCCACCTAGGCATCTGTAAACCTTATTTTGTAACAGTTTCTTAACCACCCCTGTCTCTGTAAAATTTGATGATGATACAGTCTCCTTATTTATACTACATATCCTTCTCTATCAAACTCACACTTCAGTTATAAAGAATATTGTCAGCCAATGACATGGGAAAATTCCTATGGAAACTTAACCAGCTAGTACGTGTATTTTTAAGTCCAGGGAATATTTGCATCTGATCCTTTCTAAAGCCTGGGACTCCGAGCATCACGGCCACATAGTGAGTGGCTTCAGGGGGCAGACCAATCACTGGTAAATTACTCATTTTGTTGAGTGCAGAGTCATTCTTTTTGTCATGATACGTCTGTTTCACTGTAGTTAGGCTATGCTCCTAGTCGCGGTCAGGAAATATCACCATAGGGCGGGCTGAGACATTCCCGTCTGCCGGTAAAGCTTGTGATACCAGGGAGCCACACCTTGCTCTAGTATGTGGCTGTGTTGATATTTGGATTTGGTTTCTTGTAGACTCTGTGCCAGCACCTATTTGCTTGGCTGCTTCACTGATGGAAGTGATTTATTATGAGATTTTATTAATTGCTCACTCTCAGTTAGTCTGGCCAGTATTATCACTATTATTATTTTCCAAAGGAAGTCAACCAAAAGGTCCTCCACCCTGCAGGTTTTGGTAGATTTCACATTTCCATCCTGATCCTGGTGGGATGATCAGAACATTTGTTTTGCTTCTATCTACACGTTTAACCTTCTTGACAACTTGGCGAGAGTTTGTGTGCATAGCCCCTTCTGGTTGACTTGGACTTTGTACTGCTTTAGATCTCTAACTGTTATTCCCTTGTGGCAAAGTCTGCACAGTTAAGTCAGCATCTGGGATGTTGGAATGCCTTTGCAAGGACCGGAGCAGTCTGGGGCTTAGAGTGCTCATCCTCATGCCACATCACCCCGCACCTCCCTTTTTAATGGATACCTCCCTGTCCCATTAAAATCATGATGCTTCCAAACAAGAGATCATTAGATGTAGGAAAAAGACTGTTGGATTGGCAGGCCTGCACAATATGGGAGACCGTGCCTGCAATTGTCCAACTCCGCTTGGAGTGTCTTGTGGAAGTTTAGGAAGTTTGGGAATGCAGTATGGTTGCAGCTTCTTGTCCAGAACCAGGTGTGGGTGCCGGGGAGCACGAAGCAGGGCACAACCGGCACCACGGACCTAGCCAGGCCCCCTCGGTGCAATGCTGGCTCAACCCTCAGGAAGAACACTAAGCTCTTCCCACATCCCCTAGGGGCATGGCCTGGCTGAGAGCAATTGTGCAGGAATAGTTGCAGTGGTAATCACCTCTGCTGCCCGTGAGCACAAATCGTTTTAATGGGCCTTTAAGGTCTTAGAAGGACTAAGCTGCCGGCCTGTGCTGCCGGCCTTGCTGTCTTGCTGTCACCCACCATTCTCACTCGGAGCTCTCACCTGCCTTGCTGCGGTGCTGGACCCGGGTGAAAGGGCTGGCCTTCAAAAGGCCTTTAAAAGCGACCATGGGGATCAGCCAGCCAAGTTTTTCTGCCTCACTCTTCTTGCCTGATCTGAGTAGACATTAACGGAGGCAGCCGGGCCAAAATTGGGGGCTGAGGCAGACTTCACCACAGGAAGTCAAGCTTTCTGAGACACGGCAAGCCGAGGCAGCATTCCATGGCTGGAGATTTCAACAGTGGGTGTGGCGGCATTGACTGCTTGTTTCCATTTCCTAAGCATTAGAGATGTATTGCAAATCTCAGATGTACAGTCAAACAAACCTGCTACTGTTGAACTTCAAACTAGTATGGTGCTCACTGAAAGTGTTGTGAACGTTTGACTTACTAGCACAAGGTAGTGTTCTGAAGGGTGTTGCTATGAACACTGAGCTGAATGAGTGTGGGGAGAAGGTTTCTAGATAGACTCTACTTTCTATGTTAAAAGGAGAGTGGTTTAGACACATTGCATATTATGAAGTACTTATTTTCTAAATTAGTACTATCATATAAAGTAAAATGTAGATGGAAATCATTAGCAGTAAAATGTAAATGCTTCAACAGACTCCCATATAGATGTGAGAATCTGTCCAAAAGTTACATATGAGGCCATGCTGAGCGAAGCTGTGGATTTGCTAATCCATCCAAAAACACTACCATACTGGGCTTCTTAATAGGAGGCCAAGAAAGGGTTACAAAAATTGACCATTGAGAAGTGGAATAATAAAAAAATTGTAAGGAAAGTTATGATTTGCAAAGTACACCAGTATCACTGAAGGCTCAGTGGAAAAGGTTGTCATTATTCTTTCTTTTGTACAGCGAGTGGTATACCATTCTAGTACTTTAAACTTCACAGTTTGCCTGATAAGAGATTTCAAGCAAAAGTGTGTTAATAATTAGAGAACAACAAAGAGATTTCACAGGTCTGTTAATAACGGTGTGCATTTAAAAAGCTCATATATATATTTATATACGTATACTGAGTTATGAGTGCATGTTAAATGAAAAAAGTGTGAAGGTTAGTTAGATGTCCAGGTACATACTTAAAGAGTCACTGATATACTCAATTATACATGGAATGAAATACTGACACAAGTAATCACCCATTTGTACAGTAACTGATATATGCATGTATACCATTATTTATATACCCATGTGGACAATGAAACAATTACTAGCAAATCTAGCTACATACTGTAACCGTCAGTTGGAATTAGGAAGCTGAAAAGTTTGTTAGTGGTAGATAGTGATAAAGTGAATGCTTTTGTCCCCTAAATATGGTTTAATTTACTTATCCACAGATGGTATTTTTAGTTTATTTTTAGGTCCATAGTTTAGTCCTCTACCTGTGCCCAGGGTCTGTAAATTAAATTGTAGTAGTGGAATTGTAGCTGTGATTGTGCTACCCAGAGAAGAAGTCCTTCAAATATGTATTGAACCTTCTACTATAGAGCCTGTCTGAGCAGTTTACACTGCTATTTTGAATTGATATTTATAACTCCTTAAGTGTTAAACTTTTCTCTTATTACATATAAAACACTCTTAAGGTAAGCTCTAGGTAGCCAATAGAGCAGGGTGGTATTTGCATAAAAAGTTAAACATGTGATTTGAAGTTTTCAGTTTCCCTGGGCCGACAAATATGCTACGCTCGCGTAGTTTGCGAAGTTTGCGCTACTACACACTAAGCGAATTGCACGTAACATAGTGCGAACACGCGTAGTGTAGCGGTAATGTTTTGCTTGCTCGCGGTCCTCAACGTCAAGTTGGCGACCGCAAGCGAGCAAAATGACACCCCGGCAAGACTTTTTCCTCATTCGCGATCAGCAACATCAAGTTGGCGATCGCAAGCATGGAAAATAAACCTCCTGGCGAGATTTTCAAAGTGGGGAGGTCAGGTTTCTCATAGCGAGTGGTCACGTATGCTCCGAACCGCTCGCGATGAGAAACTACCAGTCCGCGTTGAGAAAGCTGCCACTCGAGTAAAAATCTACTTGAGCGGCAGAAAATGACAGCTCGCACTGTGCAGATGCCGTTTTCAATGATTGCATTGTGCAGACAAGCATCCGGCACTGTGCAATCATCGCGAACAGCGCACTACACAATTCGCTTAGCGCTAGGCGTAGCTTGCATAGTGCGAAGTGCACTTTGCGTAGCTAAGAGTAGTGCTACTTCGTGAATTACTCCCAGGGTTAGTGTTCAGCAAGTTAGAAATGTACTCACAGACTAATACACCCAGTTACACATCTAGTCAGCTATTTATGCAGCCACTGAGACACCTATTTACAAAACCATGGAGTCAGTCATGCACCCAGTCAGAGACTGAGGGCCCGATTCACAGAACTAGCTTAAGACAAAATCCTAAACTTACTACCATTTTGGTATTCACAGGAGACACTTACTCATTTTGATATTAACAGAAGGCACTTACTCATTTCGGTATTCACAGAAGTTAGGAGTCCTAAAGTTAGGAGCTCTAACTTTACTACTCCTAAATTGAGAAAAATCCTAACTTTAAGTCTTTCGGTATTCACGGAAGGCATTTAGGAGTCCTAAAGTTAGGAGTCCTAACTTTCCTACTCCTAAACTGAGAAAAATCCTAACTTTAAGACTTTCGGTATTCACAGAAGGCATTTAGGAGTCCTAAAATTAAGACTCCTAACTTCTATGAATACCGAAATGAGTAAGTGCCTTCTGTGAATACCAAAATGAGTAAGTGCCTCCTGTGAATACCAAAATGGTAGTAAGTTTAGGATTTTGTCTTAAGTTAGTTCTGTGAATCGGACCCGGAGTTAGTAAGCAATTCATACAGCCAGTTACATACACATATAGAGATCCATAGGGATACTAAGACAGCAAGCCAACATACTGAAATAGTTACTTACACATCCAGTGACACACCCACAGAAGGGCCAATATGCTCACTCAGATATGTACTCAAGGTCTGATACTCGTAGTCCCCTATCCTGACAATTAGCCCTTTAATCATGTATCGGGCCTGCTACTGCAGAGCCTTTGTGTGCAGTTTCACTGCCAGGTCGACTTGGCATTTAAAAGGACTTGGCAAGGCGTCAACTTCCCTTTTTCTTCATATAAGTCACTCCTAAAGTAGGTTGTTGGTGGGCCTTAGGGCAGGGTGCTATGTGCTTAAAAGGTGAAACATTTACATTGAAGTTTCAGTAAGTTACGCATACACTTACAGACCCATACACCATGTTATACCTCCAGCCTCCCACCCATATTGCAATTCACAATGTACATAAGCATGGAGCCAATAACATACCCAGTCAGACAGTAACAGAGACACTTACACATTTACTCACACACCCACATAGCATTTATATATCCAACAGTAACTAAGCTAGTTGCACAATGTTACATACCTCAACACTCACGAAGACAGCCAGTAAGCAATCCATACTGTCACTTACAAACACTTATACAGATCCATAGAGATTCTAATAGCCATGTATATCTTCTTTACCCCAGTTGCTGATCCATCCCTTAATTAGCGCCGAGACGCCCACGGGTATTCGCCGCGCTCTACAAATGTCAATAAATAAATAAATAAAGACAGTGACACACGAACATAGTTACTTACATATCCAGTGACAGACCCACAGAGGAACTAATACACTGACTCAGATTTGTACTCAAACACTGACACTCCTACTCACCCACCCAGACAAGTAGCCCTTTAAATGTGTTGTAGGTCTTCTACTGTAGAGCCTATGTGTGCAGTTGTACTCCCAGGTCAACGTGGCATTGATAACTAATTGCCAAGCCTTAAACTACTCTCCTACTACATATAAGGCACCCTTAATATAGGACATAGGGAGGCCACATGGGGTGTGATATGTGCTTAAAAGGTAAGACGTGCTTTAAAGTTTTGGTGAGTTACAGGTTCGCTTTACAGACCAATACATCCTGTCTCCCACTATTCTGTGACTCACATACCTATTACCAAATGCATAGAGCTACTCAAACATCCAGTCAGACAGCAACAGAGGTAGTTACACTTTCACTCACACAATAACACAGCACTTATATATCCAGCAGTAACAGAGACAGTTACACACTCAGTTGCATACCTGTACACTCACTAATAGAGCCAGCAAGCAATCAATACATGTACTTACATTCACACATACAAACCCATTGAAATACTAAGTCAGCCACTAATATAGTGGGATAGTAGTTTATTGAATGAATGAATGGAATTATTTGTTTATTTAAACCATAGTCTTTAAACACAACGGGAAACCACAATAGATAAATTACAATTCAATTCATTAAAACTTCATTATAATATATTCATAATAAAAGTACGGAATCCACGACCTTTCCCCAATAGCAGCAACCTTTTAACCCAAAGTACTTTTATATTCTATATATATTAATCTAAATAAATAGGTAACAGTACAGTTCAATAAAAATACCTTATCACATATGTACATATTAAAAACACAATATCCACTTCCTTTCCATAATAGTAGCAACAATTCGACTCATGTCAGTAGTATATACATTAAACTTAGATATATTGCATAAGCTGGATGAGGGGATCCTAGAAGGAGGGATAGAATTACTAACCCCCCTTCAGTCTATCCCTAAGGAACCTTTTTATGCCCTTCATGTAATTCCCCAATGCAATGGCAATAACAAGATTTGACATTTCTGTAAGCATTACTATTGCTTGAGCTCGTGACCTTATTCCATATTTTAAGAAAGTTGGGTGTAAAAACACTTTCCTCAAAGCTAAAACTGCTAGACAATCTACCAATATGTTCAGAATATTATTTTCAGTTCCAAGCCCACATTTACAAGTTCCATCAGTATGTATCATTTTGCCCTTTGTTTTTCCCTCCAACACCCAGGGGTTAATACCAATTTGTATTCTTAGTATTTCACATCTAAGCTCATAGTTCGGCAAGGTGTCCAGGTATGGGTACCATGATTCCTTTACCCATGAGATTCTTGTACCTTGCACTGATTTTTTCATACTCAGGTATGCCAAGTCATTCTTCCTTGACTGTTCCTGACCTTGGAGTCTAAGTGAACACTTGGTAAATTCTATCTCCAGTGAGTGCTGAGTTAAACTCACCGTTAATCTCTCCGCTATAAACCCTGAGTTTCTTTCTTGCTTCCCTAGCCCACTTAAGGCTGCTACTTCGGATCTCCTCCCATCACCATTGTGAGACCTTCTTCATACCGCCGGAATCCTGTCATTTCCAAAATCCTAAAAGTGACAATTGGATCTGAATGCTCCATGCTGTTGTTCCTGTCTCCAATCTAACGGCCTGGATCATTGCGGAGCTTGGCAAAGACAATAAGGTTTTTAGGATCTTCCCTTCTTCCTGTTCCGATCTGCATTTACCACTTAAGGACAGGACTTCTGCCCTGTACAATATCTGTGGGGATCATTGCTTCACATGCTTTTAGCATTGGTCTGTGGGATATGTCCGTATATTCATTGTTAAATTTTTTCAGACCGCATATTGAAGATAAGGCTTTTGCTTTTTGGGCTTCTAGGTGGGTTCACCATTTTAGGGCACTATCAAAACAGAGGCTCAAATATTTATATTCTTTTACAAATTCCAGTTTCGTTTGTCCTAAAAACCAGGTAAAATTTTTGTCTTTTTTCCCATAGCATAAAATCTTTGTTTTGTCCATATTTACAACTAAAAACTTTGCCTCACAATATTCACTAAAAACATTTAATTCCTTTGGAGCCCAAGCTCCGTTTGGTCCAGTATCACGAGGTCATCTACATGTAAAAGATATGCCACTTACTTTATTTCCGCTCATTCTAGGGCTTGCACTACTTTCCACTTCTAATACTGCTGGTAGGTTGGCCAAGAATAAGGCAAATAGCAGGGGAGCCAAAATGCAGCCCTGTCTTAAACCGTTCCGCACCACTATTTTCTGCGTCATAGCCCCTTGTGTATCCTTGAATACCTGGGCCCAATTTCCTCTGTGTAGTTCCTTTAAGATGGCCAGTAGCCCCACCGGTATACTATACCTAGTCAAACATCCCCATAGATGCTTGCGATTCACTGAGTCAAATGCTGCCCGAAAGTCAAAAAAACAGCAATACAATTTCCTCTTCTGCTCTATTGACTTCCGGCTGAGTGCCCAAAATGCAATGCAGTGGTCTATGGTTGGGTGGCCTTCTTTAGTGAGATAGTTACTTGTACATCTAGTAAAACATCTACAGAGGGAGGAGTGCACTTCTTTAGATATACTCAATTAGGAACACTCGTAGTCACCCATCCACACTCAAAGACATTTAAACATGCATTGGGCCTACTAATGGAGAGCAGTTCTGTGCAGTTTTAATGCCAGGTCGCCTTAGTATTGATTACTCCTGGCAAAACCTTTAACTCCCCTTCTACTACATAAAAGTCAACCCTAACTAGTAAGTAAGTAGTTCATATACAGGGTGCTTTGTGCTTAGAAGGTAAGATATGTACTTTCAAGTTTCAGTAAGGTACACACACCTACAGACTCATAAACCCATTTATGCTTCTAGTCTCCCATTTATATTGTGAGTCATATACCTATTTACAAAAGGATAGAGCCACTCAGTCACCTGGTTAGAGACTGAGGCACTTACACATTCAGTCACACACAGCAATAACAGACCTAGGCGCGTACATAATTAAATACCCCTACACCTACTAATAGAGCTAGTAAGCAATCTATGTAGCCAGTTACCTATACACATACAGACCCATAGAGATACTAAGACAGCCAGTCACACACGAAGATAGTTACTTACACCTTAATGTGACAGTACCACAGAGGGACTAATACACTTACTCAGATATGTACTCAGCTACTGACACTCCTAGTCACCCATCCAGACAAATAACCCTTTAATCATGTCTCGGGCCTGCTAATGCTAAGCCTATGTGTGCAGTTTTGCTGCCAAGTTGACTTAGCATTTATAAGGCCTTGCCAAGGCTTTCTGCATATAAGTGAATCCTAGGGTAGGCAGTAAGATGGCCATAGAGCAGGATGGTATATGTTTACAAGGTTAGACATATAGTTTGAAAGAGAGTAGAGCTGTTGTCTATAATACATGTGGAATGGAATGAAGTACTAACAGAATGAATATTTAGGCATTTAGTTGTTTTATTATGTAATGTGAAATGTGTACTCTATTTTGTTTTCAGATATCTACTTCTGTTGAAAGAGAACAATTTACAGTGAACCGAGGAGGCAAAAAGCAAACAAACAGTGCTACTTCCAAAACAATTAGAACAAAAAATAAGATTATGGACAGAACTTAGTCTATACTAATATAATAAAGAGAGAGCCCAAACCTTTGAGGCGGGTAATCTCAGGAACCACAGCACCAATCACAACACCCAATACAGCGTTGGAAAGGGCAGTTGCAGCAGAAGGACATAGGCTATGCAGACGCCCACCATATACATGTAAAAGGTAAAAGAACCGTGCCAGCAAAGTAGTCCCTTGTGGGCATGTCTGCATTGTGCTGTGGGCGTGTGCAGGGGGCGTGACAAACGCTGGGGGCGTGTGGTACGTTCTGCCCTTCATGCCATGTCTCATATCGTGTGCTGTGGGCGTGTGCTGGGGGCGTGGGCGTGTGTGCGGGGCGTGGGATTATGGAAAAAAAAGTGAGCTTTGTGCCCAATATTTAATTGTTTTTTCTTCCCAGGTTCTGTACATTCCAGCTCCGGGTGTGCTTGCCCCGCGCTCCCAGTGACGTGCACCTGCTTTACTCTATGGTGGTCAGGCATGGCGCTATTTCCTAGGGCCGGAAGGAGCGCAAACAGGGGCCATTGTACAGGAAATGTAATCTTGCCTTAATTTCCGGTGACGCCTGAAGCGCACACTGGAGATTTTGCACTTCTGTAGCGCACAGGCCTCGCGCCACGCACATCCGGACACAAGGCCCGCCTCCACGGAAATAGCAAGAAAGGACTATCCCTCTATTCCGCAAACCAACATCCCGCATACCATCACTCCACAACTTTTATAACGCAGGACTATTACTCCGCAAAGACATCATTATTAAAACTTTTACAACACATATGACTTTATCACGCATGCCATTATAACGCAAATGCATGTGTGGTAAAGTCATATACATTGTAAAAGTACATTATTAAAACATCAAATATATGTTTGTATATATGTGTATTTATGTATATATATATATATTCACTGAAAAAACCATAGGTTTCACACCAGTTATAGTTAGCTGGAAATTTTACTGATATAAAACCATTGAAATTCCCACGTTATAGTTAGATGGACTCACTATAACTTGCGCGTGCAATGCACTGCTGTTGACATCACATATTACATCACTCATGACATGGTCAGTGACATCACTCATGACATCACTGATGACACCATCCAGTGAATGTGTGTCTTTCTGAAAAATAAATATATTTTATATATGTATATGTAAAAGTTGATAGAAGAATAAATGTTTAAATAAGTGTCTAAATGGATGGTTTTTATAAATTGATTGGTTAACTGGCTTATTAAGACATCATCAGCAGTGCATTGCAAGCGCAAGTTATAGTGAGTCCATCTAACTATAACGTGGGAATTTCAATGGTTTTATATCAGTAAAATTTCCAGCTAACTATAACTGGTGTGAAACCTATGGTTTTTTCAGAGAATTTAATAGGTTTTTTAAATGCTAATTCCTAACTATAACTGGTGTGAAACCTATGGTTTTTTCAGTGAATTTCATAGGTTTTTTAAATGCTAATTCCTTTGTATATCGAGTTTCTAACCTTTTTTTTTTTTTACAATTTGCTGTTTTTTTTAAAGTATTCATTTTTTTTATATAATTTTTTTCTTTTGCGCTCTGGGTGCGCGCTCCGGGAAGCTTTCAGCTAAGCTCTCCGGTAAGCTTTTCCGTGAGCTCATCTGAAAGCGCACCCAGAGCGCAACTGTCGTTCGTGAAAAAAAATATGAATGAAAAGTTAATAATAATGCAAAACATTTCGTACCATACAAATAAAATTAGTTTTTTTTAATAAGGAAAATGATTATGCATTTCTGTAAAAGTCTGATGACGTCACTTCGGCGCGCAACGTAAGTGCCCTCGGAAGCGCCTACGTTCGCGGCGCGTAAACGCACGCAAAAGCGCCTACGATCGCACCACGTTTGCGCCCCGGAAGCGCCTACGATCGCGCTGCGTAAACGCACCGGAAGTGCTCCGGAGCGCGCAGCATAAACGCGTCGGGTCATGTGACCCTAAAATAACACTTTTCATTGGTTGCTAACAGTTTTTTTTTACAATGAATGAAATCCCCACCCATTTCCTTCACTTCTTCTTTCACTTTTGTGACTGAAAGACCTGCCTTTTTGCTCTTGCATATTTCTTGGATAATCATGGCTGCCAGACCATCCAGCAGTGAAGATGAGCCTGAATTCATTGATGAAGAGCCTCCTCAGCCGAAGGTCAAAGAGCATTTCATCTGGAAATTTTTTAAGTTTCCAGCAGACCAGAAAAAGGTGAATGCACCAAAAGTGGAGTGCAGGATCTGCAAACAGGTCCTGTCACGGGGTAACCCCCAAAAAAAGTACTCTTTTGGCAACTTCACCATGATTCGCCATGTGGAGAGGAGGCACCCCCAGAATTTTGCCCGGGAAAGTGTCAGGGCTCTGGCACAAGAGGTTCCCAGAGATGGGGCCTCTACATCAACCGGAGGAGCAACTTCTTCTGGGAGAGAGCAATCGCAGGAGCAGGTGGCAAACATACAACCTGCATTTAACCATGGGGTCGTCAAATGCAGATACTGCAATCAACTCCTCACCTATGGGGAGCAAAGTGTCCTGCTCATGGTTCGAGCATTGGAGAACCATCGCTGCCCTTCCCACCCCTAATTTTTTTGTTTTCTTTTTGCTCCTGTTGAGCAGTTTCCATTCCCTGTTTTTGTTCCTGTTCAGTTAAAAGAAGAAAACCAAAAGTTCTTTTCAGAACTACCTCCAATTCTCATCAAAGAGCTATATTCTTTAAAAAATGAAGAGTAAGTGAAATATAGTGCATTGATAATTGAAAGGAGAATGAGTAAGAAAGAACAGAAAGGTATGAGAGGTGAAAGGAAGTGAAGTAGGAGGAATGAAAGAAGGTGAGTGTTACAAAAGAAAGTTATGACACAGTGAATAAACTGGAGGCCTCATTTCTGAAAAGTGACGCATCGCTACGTGAAAACAGCAATGCGTCACTTTTGTGGACGCACTCCTTATGACATTCCAGATATGTCATATTTAATATATGACTAATCAATTCGCAAGGAGTTACAGATATGTCAGTATTTCTGACGTATCTGTAAACACAAAAGTAACGCATTGCTGGAGTGCGTCACAAAAGTGACGCAACTCCAGTAATGTGTCCTTTCACATGGAAAAAGCACCATGTGAAAGGTTTGCTGTGAAGCAGGCGCAAGATTTTGGCGCAACAGCATCCTAAAAGTGACGCACTGCGTCATTATTACCAAGCTTTTTGCAGGGGAACACCCCCTCTGCATGCATTATACCTGACGCTATTTTTAAAAAGTGACGCATCTAGGTACATGGGTCACTTTTTAAAACTCTGCGCCACATTATATCTGCATCAGGTATAATGTATGCAGAGGGGGCATTCCCCCGCAAAAAGCTTGGTAATAACGACGTACTGAAATCTATGAGATTTCTCTGCGTCACTTTTAGGATGCTGTTGCGTCAAAATCTTGCGCCTGCCTCGCGTCACTTTTATGTTTACAGATATGTCAGAAATACTGACGTATCTGTAACTCCTTGCAACATGATTCGTCATACATTAAATATGACACATCTGGAATGTCATAAGGAGTGCGCACAGAAAAGTGACGCATCACACCAGCAGTGTAATAAAATGTGCCTTGTTGCACTATATTTAAAGGACGCAACAGCATCCTAAAAGTGACGCAGTGAAATCTCAAACATTTCACTGCGTCGCTATTACAAAGCTTTTTGCGGGGGAACACCCCCTCTGCATGCATTATACCTCACGCAGATATAATGTGGCGCTTGATTTTAAAAAGTGACCCATCTACCTAGATACGTCACTTTTTAAATATAACGCAGCGAGGCACATTTTTTTACACCACTGGTGCGATGCGTCACTTTTCTGTGCGCACTCCTTATGACATTCCAATTAACGCATTGCTGGAGTGCGTCACAAAAGTGACGCAACTCCAGTAATGTGTCCTTTCACATGGAAAAAGCACCATGTGAAAGGTCTTGCGTCAGTCTAACACCTGCTGTAAAGCAGGCGCAAGATTTTGACGCAACAGCATCCTAAAAGTGATGCAGTGAAATCTCAAAGATTTCACTGCGTCGCTATTACAAAGCTTTTTGCGGGAGAACACCCCCTCTGCATGCATTATACCTGACGCTATTTTTAAAAAGTGACGCATCTAGGTACATGGGCCACTTTTTAAAACTCTGCGCCACATTATATCTGCGTCAGGTATAATGTATGCAGAGGGGGCATTCCCCCGCAAAAAGCTTGGTAATAACGACGTACTGAAATCTATAAGATTTCTCTGCGTCACTTTTAGAATGCTGTTGCGTCAAAATCTTGCGCCTGCCTCGCGTCACTTTTATGTTTACAGATATGTCAGAAATACTGATGTATCTGTAACTCCTTGCAACATGATTCGTCATACATTAAATATGACACATCTGGAATGTCATAAGGAGTGCGCACAGAAAAGTGACGCATCACACCAGCAGTGTAAAAAAATGTGCCTCGTTGCACTATATTTAAAAAGTGACGCATCTAGATAGATGCGTCACTTTTTAAATATTGCATAACAATGCGCATTTTTTTACACCGCTGGTGCGTCACAAAAATTGACGCACAGGAGGCGCAAAACTGGCAGCGCAAGGCCTTCATAAATATGGTCCTGGATTTTCCCCGTGCTTCACCGGTGCGCGTACCATGCGCTTCCCCCGCGCAAAACGAAAAAAAAAAAAAAATTTAATGCCCCGCAGGACCCTATTTTAGCCCCTACATCAAACCTAGGGGGTCAGAGGGGGTCTACTCTTCCCCCTTATGGTCATTTGCCCCTTTTTTTTTCAAACCCCTTGTGTCTCGATTTTACCGAGACACAAGATGGCGGCCGCTCCAGACAGTTTAGAATGTTTACAGACACCCAAGAGCCAATCAGCTTCCTGCGCGCAAGTCGCGTGTCGCGCCTGGAGCGCACTCCGGTGCGCGCACCGGAGAGCGCCTATAGATATTTTTTTGCACCTAAATTACTCAAAATCCACTGGAGCACATATCTTGAGACATAGCAAAGGCACATCGGGCTACCAGTCCCTACAATTTTGCCAAGTTTGGTGGAAATCCATTCAGCCGTTCGCGCTAAAAGTGAAATCGACCGCCCTATGGAAATTAACATGGGGAAAACGCGTTTTGGGACCCCCCTTTTATCTCGGCCCCCGCTTGACGAATCCCCCCCAAACTTTCAAGGAAGGACCGGAGCTCGACGAGGCCATTTTCAGGAAATTTTCAGGCAGATTCGTCAACCGGTGCCAAAGTTATTCCAAATAGAATTTTGAGATTTAACATTGAAAAAAATCCTAACTATAACTACCTACTGGCGACTGCCAGTAGGTAATATATATATATATATATATATATATATATATATATATATATATATATATATATATATATATATTCACTGAAAAAAAACCATAGGTTTCACACCAGTTATAGTTAGCTGGAAATTTTACTGACATAAAACTATTGAAATTCCCACGTTATAGTTAGTTGGACTCACTATAACTTGCGCGCCTGCAATGCACTGCTGATGACATCACATAATACATCACTCATGACATGGTCAGTGACTAATTCCCCTTGCATACTGGGGGTCCCTGGGTCATATCTGCCCAAACACCGATATTCCGAACGATTGAAAATGACTTTTTTTGAGAAACATTCGGATTTGGATTATCAAGTCCTATACTTTGTAATTTTTGAAAGACTGACTTTGAGGATGCTATAAATTACTCAAGTCTGTCCGAATTGTGTGGGTAAAATTGATACCTAGTCACTTTGCATAACAAGGTACTTATGTCTCGTCTAACATTTGGAAGAAATATCTAGTTATATGACAACAGGATACTGACATAACTTGAAGGAAATAAAAACACCCTGAAGAAGTTCTGTTGTACAAATTGAAACATTTCGGCTGGCTGTGGTACATAAACTTAAGGAAAATAAAAGCATTTGAATATACACCAAGATTCTGCGCTTCAATAAGGACTCTAAGTGATATGATTTGATTGGACTTATTGTGCAAGTGGTGCTGTGCCAAACTTTTAAATATTCTCCACTACTCTCTACTACTTACTCTCTCCTACTCCACTACTCTCAAATACTCACTCTCTACTACTCATTCTCTACTACTCTACTACTCTCTACTACTCTCTCCACTACTCACTCCCTACTACTCACTATCTACTACTCTCTACTACTCATTCTCTACTACTCTCTCTCAACTACTCACTCTTTACTACTCACCCTCTACTACTCTCTACTACTCACTCTCTACTTCTCACTCTCTACTACTCTCTACTACTCACTCTCTACTACTCTCTCTCTACTACTCACTCTCTACTACCCACTCTACTACTCACTCTCTACTACTCTCTACTACTCACTCTACTCTCTCTCTACTACTCACTCTCTAATACTCACTCTCTACTACTCTCTACTATTCTCTCTCTCTGCTACTCATTCTCTACTACTCTCTACTACTCACTCTCTACTACTCACTCTCTACTACTCTCTACTACTCACTCTCTACTGCTCTCTACTACTCACTCTACTACTTACTCTCTACTAATCTACTACTCACTCTCTAGTACTCACTCTCTATAACTCTCTACTACTATTCACTCTACTACTCTCTACTACTCACTCTCTGCTACTCTCTCTACTGCTCTCTACTACTCTCTACTACTCTCTACTACTCACTCTCTACTCTCTATTACTCACTCTCTACTCTCTACCTCTCTCTACTTCTCTCTCTACTAGTCTCTACCTCTCTACCGCTACCTCTCTACTTCTACCTCTCTACCTCTACACCTCTACCTCTCTACCTCTCTCTACACCCACACATATACACATATATGTGCATATATATGCATATGCATTTATATATATGTATGTGTATGTATATATATATATATATATATACATACATATATAAACATATATAATCTGTATATCTATATAAATACAAATATAAATGCATGCACACATATACATATATGCATACAGATGCCTGGTATTTACATGAAAGTTTAAAAAACACTAATAAAAGCAAAGCTAAAAAGCCACCTCATTACAAACAGATTGGGTACTCACTCTCTACTACTCTCTACTACTCACTCTCTACTCTTCACTCTCTACTACTCTCTACTACTCACGCTTTACAACTCTCTACTACTCACTCTCTACTGCTCTCTACTACTCACTCTACTACTTACTCTCTACTACTCTCTACTACTCACTCTCTACTACTCTCTAGTACTATTCACTCTACTACTTTCTACTACTCACTCTCTGCTACCCTCTCTACTGCTCTCTACTACTCTCTACTACTCTCTACTACTCACTCTCTGCTCTCTATTACTCACTCTCTACCTCTCTACCTCTCTCTACTTCTCTCTCTACTAGTCTCTACCTCTCTACCGCTACCTCTCTATCTCTACCTCTCTACCTCTACACCTCTACCTCTCTAGCTCTCTCTACACGCACACATATACACATATATATGCATATATATGCATATGCATTTATATATATGTATGTGTATGTATATATAAATATTTACATACATATATAAACATATATAATCTGTATATCTATATAAATACAAATATAAATGCATGCATACATATACATATATGCATACAGATGCATGTTATTTACATGAAAGTTTAAAAAACACTAATAAAAGCAAAGCTAAAAAGCCACCTCATTACAAACAGAATGACTATAAGAGAAATCTATTGCATTTTCAATGCTTGTTTACTTTGGTTCCATCAAGAAGGCATTCAGATGTGTCACACATTTGCCATAAATTCTCAGTGTTAGAACTCTAGTTGCTCATTAGATCACTGCAGTAAAGCTACTGCTCACCAGGGAAGTCTGCTGCTGGTATTCAAAGTGCATGTTTCAGTCTGCATGTCAGAATGTTTTAATGAAATTGAAGAGGATTTGAGAAGTCACTCAAAATGTGCCCTAATTTTTCTTTCTGCAGCACTAATCATACTTTCTATGGCAAAATATAACCCCTCATTTTGTTCCTTTTTAAATTAAATGTTTTAGAAGTTACCACTTTATTCCAATCAAGATGGCTTCAGGTGTGCCATACCTTTGTAATAAGTAGGACTGTTAGCGCTCTGGTTGTTCTTTAGAACACTCTAGCAGGCTGCAGAAGAACACAAAGGAATCAACTGACAGTCTCTGTCCTTGTTGGATGTACATGTTTTACTGAGAATGTCAGACTTCATTCTCACATGACTGAGAAAGACTACTTGCACTTTATGCATTTTGCCCTTTCATTACTTTACATGTGCTGGCTGCGGTTTTTCCACCGGCAAAATGCAGCTTTCTAAGACGCAATTAAATATAAAGCATTACCGGGGAAAAAGGAAGCCTACCAAGGGCCGTACCCCATCTTTTTCTCCTCTCCATTTTTGGAGCTTAAACTGTAGATCGCTTCCTAAGAATAAATTAAACATCTTCAATTTCATAAGTGACGAATTTCCTGATGCAGTGTTCCTGACCGAGACCTGGCTACATGCTAGCTCGGGTCCGGATATTGCTGCAGCTATTCCTCCCAACTATGTTGTGTTGCATCAGGACAGACCCTCCGGCAAAGGTGGTGGAATCGCAATCATCTTTAAATCTATTTATCAATGCAAACTGGAACAATTACATCTTCCAGGTAGTGAGGCTGCATTGTTTAAACTAATGATTAACCCCCGACTGACGCTTTCCGGTCTGCTAATTTATCGGCCGCCCGGGAACGCAGCTTCGTGGATTCCCTCACTTGTTGATTGCCTTTCAGCAACACTATTGAAATCGAACAATTTCACTATTCTTGGTGATTTAAATATCCACTTTGAAGATGTTAATAACCCCCTGAATAAATCTTTCTTATCTGATCTTGAGGTTTTTAATCTCAAACTTTGTAATTCAGGGGCTACTCATCTCGCAGGCCACCTCTTAGACCCAATTATTTCTACTCTTTCGTTCGATTGTACTCAACTGGCACGTCCGCTAAATTGGACTGATCACTACGCGATACACTTTATGCTACCACCTGGTCTTTTTTCAGCCAGTGTTCATGTGGAGGAAATTAAATCGTCCTACCGATGGGACAGGCTCGACATGGTTGCCTTTAATCAGCGTCTGACTGAGACAATTCCGGATTCTATCAATACAGAGCAGGACTTGAACATTCCCATTTCATGTTGGCTGACAGACGCAGTGACTGCTCTTACCCCTCGCTCTAGTAGCAAATATAGATCCCTGCGCTCCCCTGCACCTTGGTTCTCTGACGAGTTGAAAATCCAACGTGCTAAATGTAAAGCCCTGGAGAGGAAGTGGAGGATTTCATACTCTGCTCCTTGCAAGGCGACTTACAAAGACGAGTTGAAAGTCTACCATGCAAACTGCAAACGTGCCAAGGCCACTTACATTGCCTCTACCATTACCCAAGCGCAAAATTGTCCTCGACTCTTTTCGCCACTGTAAAGAAACTCACAGGAGCAGATACCACTCCCTCCTTACCGGCTTTGAATGGCACACAATGTAATGCCATTGCGGATTTCTTTATATCCAAGGTCGAGGGCATCTATCAATCTTTGTCCTCCCTTTCACTGCCAACTGATTCCCTCCAACCTGGCTCTTCTTGCAGTGTTTTTTTCTCTCCCACTGTATTTATCCATAACTGGTTACCATTTGATGATTCCTCCTTCCTGTCTTGTCTAAATAGTATCAGGTCAGGTTCCCCTCGGGACCCAGTTCCTATGAAGATACTAAAACAACTTGACCTCGAACCACGGAGATTCTTAATGAAACTACTGAACATCTCTCTTACCGAATCTCGGGTGGCACAGGAATGGAAACATGCCATGGTTGTTCCTTTGCTCAAAAAATCTGGTGCTGACATCACAAATCTTGCCAACTTTAGGCCTATATCCCTGCTGCCAGCTTGCTCCAAAATATTGGAACGCCACGTTAACACCCAGCTCAATGAGTTTGTTGAAAACGTGGGATATCTCCATCCATCCCAATCAGGCTTTCGCACTAATTACTCCACCAAATCCGCACTCCTTGGGGTGACTGAGCGACTCCGACACGGTATCGATAGCGGTGAGACCTTTGCGCCTATACTTCTTGACTTAAGCGCTGCATTCGATACCGTGTCTCATTTCACTCTTTTGGAGTCCCTCCGTTCCCTTGGTGTTGATGGATCTGCGCTTGCCTGGGTGGCCTCATTTCTTAATGAGCGCACCTTTCAGGTTTTCTCAAACAAGGATGAATCTGCGATTCATTCTTCAGCTTACGGCGTCCCTCAAGGGTCTATATTAAGCCCATTGTTGTTTAATATTTACATCAGACCTCTTGCCTCCATTGTAGAGGACGCCGGTCTGTCTATATATTCATACGCAGACGACACGCAGATTGTGTTTTCGCTCTCTAGCAGCAGGGCTCAGGAAGTCTCTGCCCTTAAAATTGGCCTATCTCGTGTTGCAGCTTGGATGCAAGACCATCTGCTGAAACTAAACGGAGATAAGACCGGGGTTATTATATTAGGCAAGCATAAAGATCTGTGGGGCTCTAGACACTGGCCATGTGACATGGGTCCTCTGCCTACCCCTGTGCCTGTTGCTCATAACCTCGGATTCTTGATTGACAACAAACTTTCGATGAGGCAGCGGGTGACCAAGGTCGCTGCAGTCTGTTTTAACACCTTACGCTGGCTGCAGAAGATCCTATGGATGCTGCCTGAGTCCACTCGAAGAACTGTCGTCCAGGCCCTTGTGATGTCTCGCATTGACTATGGCAATGTGCTTTATCTTGGAGCGGATAAAGCAACAATTAATAAACTCCAAGTGGTACAGAACGCAGCTGCTCCCCTCTTGCGCAATGTTCCACGGAGAACGTCCGCAATGCAAGCCTTGTGTGACCTGCACTGGCTGAGAATTTCAGATCGTGTGTGTCACGATTCGCCCTCCCCGACCTCTGGTAAATCACTGCCTGTCCTGTGCTGAGAAACGGGATGAGAAAACTACATATCCCATGATCCTTTGCACCGCGCGCTCCTATGACGCGACGCAGTGAGGGATTATCAGGAAGTCAGGCGGAAGACGCGCTGCCGATTATTCCTGCTTGTGCCTTTGGTCGAGTACTTTGGATTTGTGTTTCAGGATCTTGGAAATCGGCAGAGGCAAGTTTCGGATTGCGCTGAAGAGACACGCTGCCTTTTGCGTGTGGGTTCAGCGTTTCACGTCTTCAGAAAAAACGTTGTGGATTATACTGGTGGGGCTTCGGAAGCGCCTACAACGTGGTGTTCCTTGGTGTGTTGCCGCTCGTTTGTGGATTTAACTGGAGGGGCTTAGGAAGCGCCCGTGTGTCCTTCCATCATTCAAACACCAGGTTTTTGCTCGGAACCGAGTGGGGCGTTTCTAGTCCTATTATAATTACAGAATCCATTTGTTGTGTACTTACAGGGAGCGTCTTGCTCCGGTTAGCGCAGGACACCTTGTTTTCGGTGCCGCCTTACCTTACCGTACTCATTAATCACTTTGAAGTGCTTACAGAGACGGATCTGTAGAGACGCTATACATATACTTTAAGCTGGGCTTATGATTTGTTTTCCTAACTCTTGTATTATAGGGAATGTTGGAAAGATCCTGGGGTAGTCGCGTCTTGCACACCCTGAGGTCATTCTAATCAGCATTTCCTCGGAGGAGAAAGACATTGTTGTTATTTACCACCGTTACTAGGAATGTGATCGTTATTTTGTTTTCATTGAATGGTGCTCTGGGGCAACTTTAAGTTAGCTGTATCCTTCACAAGGGTAGGTGTTCATTGCTGGCCTAATCTTTCAGAAACAAGGAAGGGAGGGAACCAGGGGGTTTGCTAATGATCTTTGCATTGTATTTTCCAGTAATATAACCAGGGGATATAGAAGCAGCCCTTAGATCCTTCCTGCATAAAGGCACACCTGTGGGATTCACAGGTGAGGTAACAGGGGGTTTGGTTACATGATATTTGTCACGATTGAGGGTTCTGCAGTACTTATCCCTTGTTTCTGTGGTTACAGGTTGCGGTTACAAGAGCCCAGCTGTTCTCCTCCGGACCCCAACTTTTCCCCCACTTGATCGCCTTAACAGTCTGGGCACAATTACAGTCAGACTTGGGTTGATCTAGAGGTGGGCCCCCTTATAGCATCGACCCCATCCTGAGGACCATCCTGAACGGACCTGACAGAATAATCGGCCTAAAAGTTCCGCTCCTCCTGGTTGGGTTGATACAAGGGATGGCGACCTTAGACGAGGTAGTGACAGCCCTAGGCTTAGTTCAGGCCAAGTTGGCCGCCTCTCGCCAGGAAACGGCTGCGTTGCAAGCACGCATGGATGCTATGCAGCGGAACCCGTTTGATGCAGGTAACCCTGCCCCTCCACCAACTTCGTTGGTAGTCAAAATGCCTTCTCCAGTTCCTTTGGCCCCCCTAGAAAGGTTTATGGGAGATAGAAAGAAAGTGCAGGTGTTTATGACCCAGGTGATGATGCACTTCACATGTAAACCCAAATGTTTTTTGACCAATCAATCCCGTGTTTCCTTTCTGATCTCCTATTTAGGAGGGGAGGCAGCCCAGTGGGCTGTACCTATAGTCAGGAATAATGACGGAATCCTATACGATTGGGATCTGTTTCGAGCCGAATTTGAGAAAACGTTTGATAGAAGAGCTGAGACCTTCTCAGCTGATAAGGAGTTGTTGGTTCTTAAACAGGGCAATTCGGATATCGTGACTTATTTAAATCATTTCCGTAGATTAATTGCTGAAACTGATTGGCCTGAAGCCAAACAGATGGTTCTGTTTTACCAAGGGCTCACAGACAACCTCAAGGATGTAATAGCACAAGTTGAACCCCAGCCTACCACATGTGCGGCATTTATCGATTTGGCTTTGCGCTTGGATCACCGATTGAGAGAGAGAAAGGGAGAGACTGGAAGAAGAGACAGACCCCTGGTGTTCGGGGAGAAACCAACTAGTGGAGATAAAACTGAAGGTAAACCCGAACCTATGGACGTTGGGGTGGTGAGAGCATCCCTCACTACCAGTGAACGAGAGCATCGTCGCAAATTTGGGCTGTGTTTGTACTGTGGGAAGAAAGGCCACTTTTTACGAGAATGTCCGGTGAAACCGAAAGGAGGACGCTATCGTACGGGTCCCGGGGCTGTATCCACTGTCGATAAGAGTTCGGAAAACTCCGAGGCTTGAGTCCTAAAGAAGGGAGGGACTCAAGTGTACATTTCATCCCTTCGATTACAGAAGAAAACCGAGTGGGAAACCAGTTGTTCTTTATAGACATTGAACTATGGATTGATCAATACCCAAAGTATGTACGTGCCATGGTGGATTCCGGAGCAACAGGTTGCTTCATGGATTTAGCAGAAGCACGAAAGTTGGGAGTGACTCCAGTAGACAAACCCGTCATGGAAGAAGTGTTTGCAGTAGACGGTCATGTGTTGGAATCTGGTCCTATCACACAGCATACCCCGGAGTATGAGATGTGGTATGGGGGTGATCATAAGGAACTGATTTCGTTTAACCTCATCCAGGCTCCTAATTATGGTATCATCTTGGGACTCCCTTGGCTGAAAAAACATGAACCCCTTATAAAATGGAACGAACAATCTTTGGAGTTCTCCTCTTCCTATTGCCACGACCATTGCATCCAGGAGAACCCCCGACCATCTATGATATTGGCAGTCACTCACACCATTTCCACAGCTGCGGAAAAAGAGGTGGAATTGCCTCAGTATTACCATGAGTATGAAGAAGTCTTCAGTAAAACCAAAGCAGAAGTGCTTCCCCCACATAGGGAATACGACTGCTGCATCGATTTAACACCCGGGTCAGTGGTTCCCTGCGGTCGTATTTATGCACTATCCCAACCCGAAACAAAACACCTACGGGAATATTTGGACAATCTACTCGCTTTGGGATTCATCCGACCATCACGGTCCCCAGCAGCTTCCCCCCTTTTCTTTATTCCGAAGGCAAATGGGGAATTACGTTGCTGTATAGACTATAGGGCCTTAAATGCAATCACCATCAAAAACCAATACCCTCTTCCGTTAATTCCGGTGTTACTGGAACAAGTGAGATCAGCCAGGATATATACAAAACTAGATCTCAGGGGAGCCTACCATTTAGTACGCATACGATCAGGCGACGAATGGAAAACCGCTTTCAAAACCAGGTATGGGCTTTTTGAGTATCTTGTGATGCCCTTTGGGCTATGCAACGCCCCAGCCTCTTTCCAATTTTTTCTCAACGAGGTGTTGCGAGACTACCTGGACATCTTTGTAGTCGTCTACATTGATGACATTTTAATCTACTCTAATGACGAACCAGAACACATCCAACACGTGAAACAAGTACTGGAGGCTTTACAGCAAAACCAATTATACTGCAAACTGACGAAATGTGAGTTTCACGTCACAACCGTGGAATTCCTAGGAGTCATGCTCACTCCGTCAGGGCAGATAATGGCTGAAAGGAAGGTACGAGCCATTGTGGAGTGGCCCCAGCCCGTCTCTGTCAAGGATATCCAGAAGCTCATGGGTTTTGCCAACTTCTACCGGAGGTTCATCTCTCACTTTTCGGATCTGGTGGCTCCTCTCACAAAACTAACCCGGAAGAACACCCCTTTTATATGGGGAACCGAAGAGCAAACAGCGTTTGATCGGTTGAAAACCGCGTTCACCTCTGCTCCGGTACTGATTCATGCGGACCCACACCTCCCTTTCGTGGTAGAGGCGGATGCGTCTGACCTCGCAGTGGGGGCTGTTCTCTCCCAGAGGAGTGCAGATACAGGTCATCTACATCCCATTGCCTTCATGTCACGCAAGCTAAATACGGCAGAACGCAATTATACAATTGCAGAGAAGGAATTGCTGGCTATTAAAGACGCCTTCACCGAGTGGAGGCATTGGTTGATGGGTGCCACACACCAAATCACAGTTTTTACAGACCACCGAAATCTTCAGTTTCTAAGAGCCGCACGTCATCTCACTCCGAGACAACTGAGATGGATGCTTTTCTTTTCAGAGTTCCATTTTGTGGTCACCTTCCGCCCGGGATGTGACAACCGGAAAGCTGATGCTCTTACCCGTCAAGAAAGCCACTCCGCAGTGAAGGAGTCTCCTGAAACCAGCATCATCAAACCTCAACAGGTGATAGGGGTGATCCATACGGCGGAATTCTTACACAAGGTTAAGAAAGGCATCCAGACCTTTGTTTGGAAGACATGGATTCGGTTGCACCCGGAATGGAAGATACGTCAAGGTTTGCCAAGGAAGGGGTCTCAATTGCTCCTCCCCACTCTTGCATTGAGACAGCAAGTATTCAAGTGGTGCCACGATCTACCTTGTGCAGGACACACTGGAGGGAAGAAAACCTTGGAAAAACTGCTACGTGCTTATTGGTGGCCCACCATCCGGCCGGATGTGTTTGCTTGGGTTCAACGTTGTGAGGTCTGTTCGCAGGCCAAAAGCGATCATAGACCAGCACAAGGGCTGTTGCAAACAATGCCCACGCCTGTGAGTCCTTGGGAAAGCTTTTCAGTCGATTTTGTGGTGGGACTCCCTCAGGATCATGGGATGTCGGCTATAATAGTAGTCGTGGACTACTTGACCAAGATGGGCCACTTCATTGCCTGTAGAGGGGTACCAACGGCTAGTCAATTGGCCCAGTTACTGCTTATCCATATCGTTCGGTTGCATGGCTTGCCTAAGGTCATTGTTTCGGATAGAGGGGCACAATTCACCGCCAGGTTTTGGAGGGTCTGGTGTGATCGATTGGGCATTGCCTCATCCTTGTCCACCAGCTTTCATCCGCAAACAGATGGGCAGACCGAAAGGCTAAACCAGACCCTCAAGCAGTACTTGAGGTGTTTTGTGGATACCTCTACGGAAGCATGGGTGGAGTGGTTATGGTCGGCTGAGGTGGCGTATAATGATGCCATACATTCCTCTACATTGTGTACCCCGTTTTTCTGTACTTATGGGTTCCATCCCAGATTTGTCCCATTGAGTGTGCCCAGTGTTGAAGCCCCGATTCCACAGTTGCAGACAAGATTGGTGCAGTTACGGAAGACTGTTTTGCAGGCCAGAAACAATCTTGTAAAAGCTAAGCTTAGGTACAAAGCGCAGGCTGATAGACATCGGAGGCCTTGTCCTGGGTATAAGAAAGGGGATTGGGTGTGGCTGTCCACTAGGAACATTCGATTTAAAAGGTTCAGTGTTTTCAATCCCCGATTCATCGGTCCTTATCAGGTGGTTCGGCAGGTCAACCCAGTAGCAGTGAAACTTAAACTCCCCTCACATTTCAGGATACACCCTGTGTTCCATGTTTCATTAATCAAGCCTGCCCGGGGACCGAGTCGTACCGCCCCTGCACCTGTGAGGGTGGAACAGGAAGTGGAGTACGAGGTGCGGCGCATCTTGGACTCCCGTAGAGTAAGGGGGAGGCTCCAGTATCTGGTGTCTTGGAAGGGTTATGGTCCGGAGGAGGATTCGTGGGAACCGGTGGGTGCGGTTCATGCGCCTAGACTGGTGCGGAGGTTCCACTTGTTGCACCCTGGTAAACCTGGTGGCAGTCAGTGAGTGTTGTGAGAGGGGGTGTACTGTCACGATTCGCCCTCCCCGACCTCTGGTAAATCACTGCCTGTCCTGTGCTGAGAAACGGGATGAGAAAACTACATATCCCATGATCCTTTGCACCGCGCGCTCCTATGACGCGACGCAGTGAGGGATTATCAGGAAGTCAGGCGGAAGACGCGCTGCCGATTATTCCTGCTTGTGCCTTTGGTCGAGTACTTTGGATTTGTGTTTCAGGATCTTGGAAATCGGCAGAGGCAAGTTTCGGATTGCGCTGAAGAGACACGCTGCCTTTTGCGTGTGGGTTCAGCGTTTCACGTCTTCAGAAAAAACGTTGTGGATTATACTGGTGGGGCTTCGGAAGCGCCTACAACGTGGTGTTCCTTGGTGTGTTGCCGCTCGTTTGTGGATTTAACTGGAGGGGCTTAGGAAGCGCCCGTGTGTCCTTCCATCATTCAAACACCAGGTTTTTGCTTGGAACCGAGTGGGGCGTTTCTAGTCCTATTATAATTACAGAATCCGTTTGTTGTGTACTTACAGGGAGCGTCTTGCTCCGGTTAGCGCAGGACACCTTGTTTTCGGTGCCGCCTTACCTTACCGTACTCATTAATCACTTTGAAGCGCTTACAGAGACGGATCTGTAGAGACGCTATCCATATACTTTAAGCTGGGCTTATGATTTGTTTTCCTAACTCTTGTATTATAGGGAATGTTGGAGAGATCCTGGGGTAGTCGCGTCTTGCACACCCTGAGGTCATTCTAATCAGCATTTCCTCGGAGGAGAAAGACATTGTTGTTATTTACCACCGTTACTAGGAATGTGATCGTTATTTTGTTTTCATTGAATGGTGCTCTGGGGCAACTTTAAGTTAGCTGTATCCTTCACAAGGGTAGGTGTTCATTGCTGGCCTAATCTTTCAGAAACAAGGAAGGGAGGGAACCAGGGGGTTTGCTAATGATCTTTGCATTGTATTTTCCAGTAATATAACCAGGGGATATAGAAGCAGCCCTTAGATCCTTCCTGCATAAAGGCACACCTGTGGGATTCACAGGTGAGGTAACAGGGGGTTTGGTTACATGATATTTGTCACGATTGAGGGTTCTGCAGTACTTATCCCTTGTTTCTGTGGTTACAGGTTGCGGTTACAAGAGCCCAGCTGTTCTCCTCCGGACCCCAACTTTTCCCCCGCTTGATCGCCTTAACAGTCTGGGCACAATTACAGTCAGACTTGGGTTGATCTAGAGGTGGGCCCCCTTATAGCATCGACCCCATCCTGAGGAGCATCCTGAACGGACCTGACAGTGTGACCTTCAAAACACTGTGTTTTTTGTTCAAGATCCGTCAGGGTTCTGCCCCTACCTACCTTCATAACCTTGCCCTGCCTTATCTACCTGGCCGTTCTCTAAGGTCAGCTAATAATGGCAATCTTCTGATTCCAAGAATCAGACTGGCAAAAATGGGAGGCCGTTCATTCGCATACCTTGGACCAAAGATGTGGAATGCTCTCCCGCTGGCGTTAAAAACAGAAACCAATCTTCTGGCCTTTAGTAAAAAGTTGAAGACTTTTCTGTTTTGATTTCCCCTTTTTTGTGATCTCTTTTTTGCACCTGCTTGTTCTCTTTCTTCAGTCTGTCCCTGGCGCCGGGAAACCCATTGTGGGTAGCTGAGCGCAATACAAATTCAATAAAATAAATAAAAGAGTGCCTTGGTCACACGTTTAACCTTTGTCAAATCAGGAACAGTTTTAAATACAGGCTGTATAATCACCACATTCAGTAAACACAAAAGTAGGACATTTTATACATTGAAAGTATGTCTGCCATTTGTAAATAGCGTTATTTACATGGGTCCTCTGTGAAATCATAAGATTAACTGAAAAGAGATCGTATTGATGCAATTAAGGCATTGCGTGATAAGCGATTCCCAAATTAATTATGGTTCATAGATATTTGTTAATGAAAATCTTGCTTTAGCCACCACAATCGTATGGATTGACTACATACACATGTGTTCGCCATGTTTTAGCGAGTATACCTAGTCATATTGACTCAAACAGAGGAGCCCATGTCGTTCCAAATTAATTTTCAACGAGAATTCTATGGATCAAATTATGCATCAAACGAAAAATACATTTCCGCATCTGACCCAATACTCAAGAGTAGCACCTATTTAGCAACCATTTAGCACACATTTCATTCGGTCTAGTGCCCGAGAAAGTCTTAATTGTAAACTTCAAACACAAGAAGGCCATAGTCCCATATATATCAAGAGAAAATCGATAAATGAGAGGAAAGTACATCTCTCTATTAAAAAGTGATCAGTATAAGCTGTATCCATTATTGTTCCGTCAAAGAAAAATCAGAGTGCATATAGATCCCAAGGATCAAAAAGTTTAAATTGCTTTCAAAAGTGAGGGTGAATGTCTTAGCTTATCGTAGTGAGGTGAAACTCTTCAATTCATGGAAGTCATGTGGGGGTCTGTGCAGTGCTCAAGGTTTCTAAGGAGTAGTGTCCCACAAACAAGCTCCTAGAAGACAAAGTTACAAAAGATGACTAAAATTGGTTTAAAAACACAAAAGGGTTATACTAATTAATCAAACAATAATACATGAGCTATTCAGATTGCATGTAATACATATATAGACACAGTTATTTCAGAAGGGACCAAACCCAATATTACACAGTCTGATGTTCAACCACGGTAAAGTTAATCCATATGGAGATGGGTTGCAAGCTCCTCATCCAAGTTATGCCCCCCGGGAATTTAGTCTCTAGTTCTAATATCCATTTGGATTCTCTTTTCCTTAGGGCAAGTTCACGGTTTCCGCCCCATTTACCAATGTTAACCTGTTCAATTGCGTAATACCTTAACAATTCATTATTCGATTGGTGTACATCTTGAAAATGTCTCGCAATGGGATATTTAGGGTCCTTGTTGGTAATTGCCCTTAAATGTTCTTGGACCCTTTTCTTAGCCATACAGGATGTACTGCCCACGTATCTTTTATGACATGGACATTCCAAAATGTATATGACGTAGATGGAGCTACAGGTTAAGAATTGCTTAATTTGTCTTTTGGTATTGGTCCCAGGTATTTCAAAATCTTTAACCATGACAGGCCCTACAGTGGCCACAGGGATAGAATCCACTGAGCCCTTGAATGTGTTGGCCCTTTTTATCTGTTACATCACTTTTGACCAACATATCCCTTAAGTTACGACCTCTTCTGTATGTTATTAGAGGTCTATTTGTAAGTTTAGGACCTATGATGAAATCTGCCTTAAGGATTTTCCAATTGTCAGCCATTATTTTTTGGACTTTGTTGGACTTCCGATTAAACGTGGTTATGATTCTGGGAGGTTCTGATGTGGCAGTGAGTTTGGGTTTAGGGTTAAGAGTATCTGATCTAAGAACAGTGGAGGCTTTTGAAACTGCCTTAGTAAGTACCGACTCTGGATAACCCCTTTCTCTAAATCGTTTCAGGATGTTATTGGTTTCTTGTGTGTAGTCCTCCTCTCTAGTACAATTTCTTTTAGCCCTTAAGATCTCCCCGTAGGGGATGCTCCATTTAAGGGGGTCAGGATGGGCGCTGAGGGCATGCAGTAAACTGTTGCCTGCAGTTTCCTTTCTATGGAGTTTAGAAATCAGTTTGCCCTCTAGGACCTCAATGCTTGTGTCCAAGAAATCAACATGATCTCTACTGATGTTATATGTGAGATGAATGTTGTAGCTATTCTGATTAAGCTTGGCAATAAAGTTAACTGCTTCTTCTTCTGTACCCCGCCAGATAACAAAGAGGTCGTCTATGTATCTAATCCATATGTGTACCTTTTTAAAGTCCTCACTAAGTCCTACATCTGTCATGATTTCTTCTTCCCACTTCCCCAAAAACAAATTTGCGAAGTTGGGAGAAAAAGCTGAGCCAATGGCCGCACCACAAATTTGTTTGAAGAAAACTCCATCAAACATGAATATGTTATTTCGCAGGCATAGTTTCATCATCTCAATAAGCATGACAGTGTGATTTCTGAATCCTATTTCACGATTTTTGAGAAAGTGGTAACAGGCCTCCATACCTTGGGTATGGTCAATGATGGTATATAGGGCGCTAACATCCATAGTTATTAATATGGAACCTTCTGTCAGTGCAATAGTGTCTATTTTTGTAAGGAAATCAGTAGTGTCCTTTATGTAAGAAGGAAGTTTGGTAACGTATTCTCTCAGGAAATGGTCAATGTATACAGAAAGGTTTTCGTTGACACTTCCTATGGAGGATATAATAGGTCTGCCTGGGGGTTCTGAGAGATTTTTGTGAACCTTCGGGATTAGGTAGAAAATGGGCAGTTTAGGATAGTCCTGTTTAAGAAAGCAAAATTCCTGCCATGAGAGGAGCCCCTCAAATTGCCAATCATGTAATCTATTCCATGTCTCCTCAATACTGTTATCATATTCATTAGAATTGAATCTAGTATAATAGATGTTGCCCTCTAGTTGTCTAAGGGCTTCCTTTATATATAGGTCCCTACCCCAAAGAACAATGTTACCTCCCTTATCTGAAGGTCTCAGTAAAATGGAGTTATCATCAGCCAGGGAAAAAATGAAATCTTGTTCTTGTTTAGACAGATTCCTATCACATTGATCACTGTTACGTTGTTTGTGTTTTAATTTGGCAAGTTCTTTACTAACTACTTCTTGGAAGGTGTCGATAGGGTCGTGTGGCATGATGGGGTAAAAAACTGATCTAGGTTTAAAGCTCGTACATGCTGCCCTACTCATATTAGTTTTTCTCACCCCTACAATTGGGTCATCAGATTGGCTATCTGATGTCAGGCCCCCCAACGAGTATACATCTGGTAATAGACCTTGATCATTAATGGTAAGTTCAGGTATACCCATTTCTACAGCAGGCACATCAGTACTTTCTCTAGGTCTAAGTGAGTGCCATTTTTGAAGTTTGAGTTTTCTAACAAACTTGAAAATGTCTATCCGGGTGTCAGAGTAACTAAACAACTAACTAAGGCAAAAAGTGAATCCCAAACAGAGGATACGTTTTTCTTTAAGAGTCAGTGTTCTAGAGGACAAATTTATTATGGCTTTGTTTACCATTTCATCATCCATGGTTAACGTCTTCTTCTGTAGCCGCCCCTTTTGGATCCCACCGGCTTTGTATTCTTTCCGTCTTCTCTGCTGGAACTTGAGTCGTCTCTTTTGTGATCTGCTCTTCCTCTTGATTGTCCTCTTGGTCTCCCACGAGTCGGTGTTTTCTGGAATGGCTGCTGCTGTTGTGATTCCGCTTCCTTTTTCTGTCTGGTTCGAAGGACCCTGAACTCCTCTAAAAAAGTCGCCGGTTTCTTGGCAATTTTTTCTGTATCAGAGGCCGTGCTGGTGGAGTGTCGTGACACATCTGAGTCAGGCTCACTTGCAATGATAGTGGGTGAGCTTTCTCCTCCAATTTCTTGTGGTTCAGATATCTCTGTTGTGGTATTGCTTTGTTTATACAAATAATCGTATTTTGGGCTGTAAGTTAATATTCGACCACTGTCGTAATCTCCACAGTCTCTATGTAACTTACGTTGTTTATGATATTTTATGTCTTCTTCATTCTTTTTGAGGCGCCCTTTTAAATCATCCTTAAATTTGTTGATCATGTCCTGGTTAGGATGTTTACTAAATTCTTCCTCAAGTTCTTTTAGTTGTTTTAGTATAGATTCACGATCTTCCCATGCATATTTTATCAAGATGCACAGCATGTTTTTACTGCTGGCGGCTGAATTCTGTGACCATTCCTCTAGCATTTGGGCATTGGGCGATTCATGTGACGGGGTTATGTAAATTCTCAATCCCCGTGGTACCATACTTTTATCCACATAATCTTGAAGGGATGTAGCCTCCCACCATTTAGAGGTCTCTTGTTTCCTCAATTTTTCATATTTCCTTAGTTGTGATGTGAGCGAGCTGCTCTCAGTTTTTTCAAACGTCACTGGACCTGTTCCCGCTTTGCCTGGTCCTCTAGCAAACAATGTGGCTGCCTCTCTCCTTCGTTCATCCTCTTCTTCCATTCTAGTCTAGCAATCTGAATGTTCAATTGCAAGTATAACACGTGTTCAGTATTGAAAAATGCACTCGTAGGTTACACCTTGGAAAATAGCGGTGTGCATCCCCGTCTAAGTTTTTCTTAATAACGCTGTACCTTTTCCCTGCTGGAATCAGCAGTTCCTGATGCCGCCTGATTAACAATTTAACCGGAGAAACTGGCAAGAGAGTTTACAGGTTTCTGAAGTAAAATGCGTCTTCAGTAGGTAATCTTATAAGTCTAGTTGGTTCACCCGTCTCTTTCCCCGCTTGCCCTAGGCTTGAACCTGTTCTTACTAATCACCCCGCTGAACCGGAGCCACGTCGCATTTGCACCGGTGCTCCGTGCAGTACAGGCAAAAAGACGGGAACAGCTCTTACCGTCAGGGCAGACAGCGGTTGCCTTTCTTCCTCGGATTTAAAACGTCAGTCGTTTTTTGTTTCGGCCGGTTTGGATCCCTCCATTGTATTCAATCACTTTGCAAGAGGGTTAGTCTCCGGGACCGGGTTCCCATAGTGGTGGCGTGTTCCACTCGGCCAACCCCACAACCGAGTAATGTCAATAGTTCCAAGGTTTTGCTACGATAAGCAATGCACGCACTCAGAGAAGGTACAGCTAGTGGGCGTTTATTTCCAAGGTAACGCTACGCGTTTCAGCACAAGAGTGCCTTGGTCACACGTTTAACCTTTGTCAAATCAGGAACAGTTTTAAATACAGGCTGTATGATCACCACATTCAGTAAACACAAAGGTAGGACATTTTAAACATTGAAAGTATGTCGGCCATTTGTAAATAGCGTTACTTACATGGGTCCTCTGTGAAATCATAAGATTAACTGAAAAGAGATCGTATTGATGCAATTAAGGCATTGCGTGATAAGCGATTCCCAAATGAATTATGGTTCATAGATATTTGTTAATGAAAAACTTGCTTTAGCCACCACAATCGTATGGCTTGACCACATACACATGTGTTCGCCGTGTTTTAGCGAGTATACCTAGTCATATTGACTCACACAGAGGAGCCCATGTCGTTCCAAATTAATTTTCAACTAGAATCCTGATTTGACAAAGGTTAAACGTGTGACCAAGGCAGTCTTGTGCTGAAACGCGTAGCGTTACCTTGGAAATAAACGCCCACTAGCTGTACCTTCTCTAAGTGCGTGCATTGCTTATCGTAGCAAAACCTTGGAACTATTGACATTACTCGGCGGTGGGGTTGGCCGAGTGGAACACGCCACCTGACTACGGGAACCGGGTCCCGGAGACTAACCCTCTTGCAAAGTGATTGAATACAATGGAGGGATCCAAACCGGCCGAAACAAAAAACGACTGACGTTTCAAACCCGAGGAAGAAAGGCAACCACTGTCTGCCCTGACAGTAAGTGCTGTTCCCGTCTTTTTGCCTGTACTGCACGGAGCACCGTCGTAATTGCGACGTGGGTCCGGTTCAGCGGGGTGATTAGTAAGAACAGGTTCAAGCCTAGGGCAAGCGGGGGAAGAGACGGGTGAACTAACTAGACTTATAAGATTACCTACTGAAGACGCATTTTACTTCAGAAACCTGTAAACTCTCTTGCCAGTTTCTCCGATTAAATTGTTAATCAGGCGGCATCAGGAACTACTGATTCCAGCAGGGAAAAGGTACAGCGTTATTAAGAAAAACTTAGACGGGGATGCACACTGCTATTTTCCAAGGTGTAACCTACGATTGCATTTTTCAATACTGAACAAGTGTTATACTTGCAATTGAACATTCAGATTGCTAGATTAGAATGGAAGAAGAGGATGAACGAAGGAGAGAGGCAGCCACATTGTTTGCTAGAGGACCAGGCAAAGCGGGAACAGGTCCAGTGACATTTGAAAAAACTGAGAGCAGCTCGCTCACATCACAACTAAGGAAATATGAAAAATTGAGGAAACAAGAGACCTCTAAATGGTGGGAGGCTACATCCCTTCAAGATTATGTGGATAAAAGTATGGTACCACGGGGATTGAGAATTTACATAACCCCGTCACATAAATCGCACAATGCCCAAATGCTAGAGGAATGGTCACAGAATTCAGCCGCCAGCAGCAACAACATGCTGTGCATCTTGATAAAATATGCATGGGAAGATCGTGAATCTATACTAAAACAACTAAAAGAACTTGAGGAAGAATTTAGTAAACATCCTAACCAAGACATGATCAACAAATTTAAGGATGATTTAAAAGGGCGCCTCAAAAAGAATGAAGAAGACATAAAATATCGTACACAACGTAAGTTACATAGAGACTGTGGAGATTACGACAGTGGTCGAATATTAACTTACAGCCCAAAATACGATTATTTGTATACACAAAGCAATACCACAACAGAGATATCTGAACCACAAGAAATTGGAGGAGAAAGCTCACCCACTATCATTGCAAGTGAGCCAGACTCAGATGTGTCACAACACTCCACCAGCACGGCCTCTGATACAGAAAAAATTGCCAAGAAACCCGCGACTTTTTTAGAGGAGTTCAGGGTCCTTCGAACCAGACGGAAAAAGGAAGCGGAATCACAACAGCAGCAGTCATTCCAGTAAACACCGACTCGTGGGAGACCAAGAGGACAATCAAGAGGAAGAGCAGATCACAAAAGAGATGACTCAAGTTCCAGCAGAGAAGACGGAAAGAATACAAAGCCGGTGGGATCCAAAAGGGGCGGCTACAGAAGAAGACGTTAACCATGGATAATGAAATGGTAAACAAAACCATAATAAATTTGTCCTCTAGAACACTGACTCTTAAAGAAAAACGTATCCTCTGTTTGGGATTAACTTTTTGCCCTAGTGAGTTGTTAAGTTACTCTGACACCCGGATAGACATTTTCAAGTTTGTTAGAAAACTCAAACGTCAAAAATGGCACTCACTTAGACCTAGAGAAAGTACTGATGTACCTGCTGTAGAAATGGGTATACCTGAACTTACCATTAATGATCAAGGTCTATTACTAGATGTATACTCGTTCGGGGGTGTGACATCAGATAGCCAATCCGATGACCCAACTGTAGGGGTGAGAGAAACTAATATGAGTAGGGCAGCATGTACAAGCTTTAAACCTAGATCAGTTTTTTACCCCATCATGCCACACGACCCTATCAACACCTTCCAAGAAGTAGTTAGTAAAGAACTTGCCAAATTAAAACACAAACAACGTAACAGTGATCAATGGAATAGGAATCTGTCTAAACAAGAACAAGATTTCATTTTTTCCCTGGCTGATGATAACTCCATTGTACTGAGACCTTCAGATAAGGGAGGTAACATTGTTCTTTGGGGTAGGGACCTATATATAAAGGAAACCCTTAGACAACTAGAGGGCAACATCTTTTATACTAGATCCAATTCTAATGAATATAATAACAGTATTGAGGAGACATGGAATAGATTACATGATTGGCAAATTGAGGGGCTCCTCTCATGGCAGGAATTTTGCTTTCTTAAACGGGACTATCCTAAACTGCCCATTTTCTACCTACTCCCGAAGGTTCACAAAAATCTCTCAGAACCCCCAGGCAGACCTATTATATCCTCCATGGGAAGTGTCAACGAAAACCTTTCTGTATACATTGACCATTTCCTGAGAGAATACGTTACCAAACTTCCTTCTTACATAAAGGACACTACTGATTTCCTTACAAAAATAGACACTATTGCACTGACAGAAGGTTCCATATTAATAACTATGGATGTTAGCGCCCTATATACCATCATTGACTTTACCCAAGGTATGGAGGCCTGTTACCACTTTCTCAAAAATCGTGAAATAGGATTCAGAAATCACACTGTCATGCTTAATGAGATGATGAAACTATGCCTGCGCAATAACATATTCATGTTTGATGGAGTTTTTTTCAAACAAATTTGTGGTGCGGCCATGGGCTCAGCTTTTTCTCCCAACTTCGCAAATTTGTTTTTGGGGAAGTGGGAAGTAGAAATCATGACAGATGTAGGACTTAGTGAGGACTTTAAAAAGGTACACATATGTATTAGATACATAGACAACCTCTTTGTTATCTGGCGGGGTACAGAAGAAGAAGCAGTTAACTTTATTGCCAAGCTTAATCAGAATAGCTACAACATTCATCTCACATATAACATCAGTAGAGATCATGTTGATTTCTTGGACACAAGCATTGAGGTCCTAGAGGGCAAACTGATTTCCAAACTCCATAGAAAGGAAACTGCAGGCAACAGTTTACTGCATGCCCTCAGCGCCCATCCTGACCCCCTTAAATGGAGCATCCCGTACGGGGAGCTCTTAAGGGCTAAAAGAAATTGTACTAGAGAGGAGGACTACCCACAAGAAACCAATAACATCCTGAAACGATTTAGAGAAAGGGGTTATCCAGAGTCGGTACTTACTAAGCAAGTTTCAAAAGCCTCTACTGTTCTTAGATCAGATACTCTTAACCCTAAACCCAAACTCACTGCAACATCAGAACCTCCCAGAATCATAACCACGTTTAATCAGAAGTCCAACAAAGTCCAAAAAATAATGGCTGACAATTGGAAAATCCTTAAGGCAGATTCCATCGTAGGTCCTAAACTTACAAATAGACCTCTAATAACATACAGAAGAGGTCGTAACTTGAGGGATATGTTGGTCAAAAGTGATGTAACCGATAAAAAGGGCCAACACATTCAAGGGCTCAGTGGATTCTATCCCTGTGGCCACTGTAGGGCCTGTCGGACAAGTGTCATGGTTAAAGATTTTGAAATACCTGGGACCAATACCAAAAGACAAATTAAGCAATTCTTAACCTGTAGCTCCACCTACGTCATATACATTTTGGAATGTCCATGTCATAAAAGATACGTGGGCAGTACATCCTGTATGGCTAAGAAAAGGGTCCAAGAACATTTAAGGGCAATTACCAACAAGGACCCTAAATATCCCATTGCGAGACATTTTCAAGATGTACACCAATCGAATAACGAATTGTTAAGGTATTACGCAATTGAACAGGTTAACATTGGTAAACGGGGCGGAAACCGTGAACTTGCCCTAAGGAAAAGAGAATCCAAATGGATATTAGAACTGGAGACTAAATTCCCTGGGGGGCATAACTTGGATGAGGAGCTTGCAACCCATCTCCATATGGATTAACTTTACCATGGTTGAACATCAGACTGTGCAATATTGGGTTTGGTCCCTTCTGAAATAACTGTGTCTATATATGTATTACATGCAATCTGAATAGCTCATGTATTATTGTTTGATTAATTAGTATAACCCTTTTGTGTTTTTAAACCAATTTTAATCATCTGTTGTAACTTTGTCTTCTAGGAGCTTGTTTGTGGGACACTACTCCTTAGAAACCTTGAGCACTGCACAGACCCCCACATGACTTCCATGAATTGAAGAGTTTCACCTCACTACGATAAGCTAAGACATTCACCCTCACTTTTGAAAGCAATTTAAACTTTTTGATCCTTAGGATCTATATGCACTCTGACTTTTTCTTTGACGGAACAATAATGGATACAGCTTATACTGATCACTTTTTAATAGAGAGATGTACTTTCCTCTCATTGATCGATTTTCTCTTGATATATATGGGACTATGGCCTTCTTGTGTTTGAAGTTTACAATTAAGACTTTCTCAGGCACTAGACCGAATGAAATGTGTGCTAAATGGTTGCTAAATAGGTGCTACTATTGAGTATTGGGTCAAATGCGGAAATGTATTTTTCGTTTGATGCATAATTTGATCCATAGAATTCTCGTTGAAAATTAATTTGGAACGACATGGGCTCCTCTGTTTGAGTCAATATGACTAGGTATACTCGCTAAAACACGGCGAACACATGTGTATGTAGTCAAGCCATACGATTGTGGTGGCTAAAGCAAGTTTTTCATTAACAAATATCTATGAACCATAATTAATTTGGGAATCGCTTATCACGCAATGCCTTAATTGCATCAATACGATCTCTTTTCAGTTAATCTTATGATTTCACAGAGGACCCATCTAAATAACGCTATTTACAAATGGCCGACATACTTTCAATGTTTAAAATGTCCACCTTTGTGTTTACTGAATGTGGTGATCATACAGCCTGTATTTAAAACTGTTCCTGATTTGACAAAGGTTAAACGTGTGACCAAGGCACTCTTGTGCTGAAACGCGTAGCGTTACCTTGGAAATAAACGCCCACTAGCTGTACCTTCTCTGAGTGCGTGCATTGCTTATCGTAGCAAAACCTTGGAACTATTGACAGTACTCGGCGGTGGGGTTGGCCGAGTGGAACACGCCACCTGACTACGGGAACCTTAGTCCCGGAGACCAACCCTCTTGCAAAGTGATTGAATATATATATATATATATATATATATATATTCACTGAAAAAACCAAAGGTTTTACACACGGTATAGTTAGGAAGTAGCATTTACAAAACCTATGAAATTCACTGAAAAAACCATAGGTTTGACACATGTTATAGTTAACTGGACATTTTACTCATATAAAACCAATGAAATTCCCCCGTTATAGTTACTTCAGCTAACTATAACTCGCGCGCCTGCAATGCACTGCTGATGACGTCACATATTACATCACTCATGCTTTGAACATTTTAGCTTCTATTTTTAAATGTGTGTATCAACGGTTATATTACGCTGAGAGGAGGTCTACCACTCTTTTACAAGGATGATGTCATCAGTGATTTCATCAGTGATGTTATTTCAGATATCATCAGTGATGTCATGAGTGATGTCACTGACCATGTCATGAGTGATATAATATGTGACGTCATCAGCAGTGCATTGCGGGCGCTGCTCCCCTCTGAGAGGCCTCACTCCCACTTGCAATATTACATATCTACATAGAATGACAGAAAAAACAGAACACTACAGAGGCCCAACACTCTGCTAAGCGCAGATTTTTAGCCTATGGGGCAGATTTATGTTAACTGGCGCATCCCCAGGGATGCACCAGTTAATGTGCGCCACAGTACGCCACTGCTCCGCCACCCATGGTGCGCCACATTTATAATGTGGCGCACCATGGTGCAAAAACAGCACAGATGCGTAACGCATCTGTGCCGGAAAGGTGGTACATTGCTAGAGTTGCGTCGCAAGTGTGACGCAGCTCCTGCAAGGCTCGAGGGTGCCCCATATTCACAATGCTGCGTCAAGACCTACGCCTGCTTGAAGCACATGCAGGGTTTTGAGGCAGCATTGGCCTGAAAGTGACTGAGTGAAATCTCATAGATTTCACTCAGCTACTTTCAGGAGGCGTTCCTGCACAGGAACGCCCCCCCCTCTGCACAGGAACACTTCCTTATGGTGCAGGGCTTTACAACGTGACGCATCTCCTAGATGCATCACGTTGTAAATATGGGGCATTATTTGCACAGTCATTGCATCAAATAAAGTGACGGAATTGTGGCGCAAAGAGACGCAAGGGCATCATAAATCTGCCCCTATGTGTTTTAAAGTGCCCTCTAAATTACAACCAACACTCTCTTTGAAGAGACCCCCCAGTTTTTTTAACACCTCTTAACTCCTCAGAGCCTGAGCTGTCCTCATGACGGAGCGGTTCTGTCATGGCCCTGCCGCTGCGCTTGCGCAGCACTGATTTTGCGCCTGGGCGGCGCATTCTATTGACTGAGCGGGGCCATGACGGAACCGCTCTGTCATGAGCACAGCTCAACCGCGGCTCGTGAAGGAGTGGCTCCATCATGAGCATGCGAGCGCCACTCAGCCCCCCGCCCCCATAACGCTGAGGCGGAATTGCCACCACAGCAAAGGAGTTAAAGTCCTGGAAAGAACACCATTTAATATTTAATATCATATACCACCAATGTTTTCATATATCAGTGTTGCTGAACTCACTCAGTGAAATGTCGCTGATTTCATTAAATCACTTTTAAGGCACTCCTTATGACAATGCACCCAATCCTGTGTGGAAGTGCTTATATTAAGCATGACACTGGTATAACCAGGATAGACAAAGAAATGACACAGTGATGGAAAAGTGTCTTTATTTTTTATACTTACCTAAGAAATAGTAACAAAGTAAAAGTAAATTTATTTTAAAAACATAGTATCTGTGGAAGAAAAGTAAAAATAAGATTATAATGTACATTTCATAAAACAAAACAAAAGTAGGAGTGAATGAAACAGAAAGTAAAAGAAAAAAAGACCAAGGGAGAGAGAAAGAGACAGAGACAGAATGTCTAGTATATAAATCAATAAGTAACATAATTAATTGAAAGAGATAATAGGACTGAAGGAATGAACGTCTAAACGAAAGTAAAGTAAGAGAGAAAATAAAAGTATGATCAGTGATAGTACACAAAGTAAACTGTCTCTTAAAGAAACACAGTAAGAGTACAGGAATATCTTAAGGAGATAAATAAAATAAAGGAAAAACAGTAAGAGAAACAGAGTGAAAAAGGGTGAGTAACAGAAAGTAAACTGAGTACAAATAGACAAGCACTGCAAGACACATATAAATAGAAATAAAATAGGGTAAGAGAAGTAAAGTATGGGCCTTATTTATGAAGGCCTTGCGCCGCCCATGCGTCACTTTTAACATGGCAAAAATTGGTGCATCGGTGGCGCAAGGCTTTCATAAATGAGGCCCTCTACATTTAAGTGTAATAATTGAGCATAATTGCAATACTACTGGCATACCATCCTGGGACCTTCACCGACCGGCCTGTACACTGGACAATTCCAAGCCGGGAGCTTCTTCTTGGTACCCTTGTTGAAAACACTGCTGTCTCATTGGTAAGAAGACCTGGCCTACCGCCGGCCCGAGAAGGGATGTGGGTGAAGGGCCCTGTACGCAATGTAATGTGCTATTGTTTGATAAATAAATAAAAAAATAATAATAATTGAGCATAATTAATGAAAGCAGAGTAAGGGAACAAATATTAGATACAGTAAGACAAACAAATTAAGATTCTAGAAACAAAGGTGATGCAAGGTCAATAAAGGTGAGTCACCATGAGACAACAGTAGAAACAAACTGAAGAGATAGACTGAATAAGATAGTGACAGAAAAGATGTTACAGAAACAGGAAAAAAACTTAAACAACACAAAATGTGAATGAGTTAAATGGAATGAGTGTGACTAAACAGTACTGAGAAAGGAAGGAGATCAAAACAATAAGGATAAGAGAGAGGCAGACAAAACTCTAGGATGTTATTAGTTGTACTTACCTTATAAATGTAATATCTGTGGAAGACAGTAAAAAAATCTGTTATAATACATATTTCTAAATCCAATGTAACAAAATAACTTAAACAACAATTTACATGGTTTATTTTTGCTGTCCTCAGAATACATTGATTTTCACTATAAACAGTGATTTCAATATTAATCATCATGTAACAGCGGGGAAAAAAAACCCATACAAGATCTCCATACATAATATAAATACCTGAAAAAATAATGTCTTAAATGTTTTTCTCTAATTCGCAATTTCTTGAGTGAGCACAGTACATCTTCCACAGTTACAAACTAATTAAACTATACCACCTATTTTTAAATATATCTCAACAAAGCCCCATGCAAGTATCTTCTTTAAAAATCTATCTTAAGTACACATTTTCTTCTCTCATACCTTTCCGCGTGGCCAAATAGTATAAGTTAACTCGTTATCTTTTAAATACCTCTCAAAAAACTTGTGTCCATATATGTTCTAAAATAATTATCTGAAGTACTCATTTTCTTGTCTCATATTTTTCCGCGTGGCTAAATAGTATGAGTTAAGTAGTTATTTTCTGAAATTTCTTAATCTTAGTCTTATCTATTCTTTTCTGAATCTTTCCAGTTAAAAATTGTAATGTGTTCTGTACCATCAAACATTAAGTAAACTTGTACCTGATGCTATCACTATGCCAAATACAAATTTCATTTCTAGATTTGCACACCCTCAGTCACATGATATTTCTAAACAACAGAGTTTCATATCTTTACAGTATTAATCTTCCTACACCAAGTCATTTTACTGAAATTTGGGTTGCAAAAATAGCAGATAAGAGTTAGTTAAGTCAAAAGGCAAACGTTTTTTAAAAGTCAATTGACTATCATTGCAAAGCGTCTAGAAAAGGGAGGTGGTCCAAAGGAGAATCCAAGGCTATATCAGTTTTCACGTAGTTTTGTGTAAGAGAAACACACTCAAAAAAACTCTGGACCTCTTGAGTTTTAAACAGTAAAGTCTTTAGGGGGATAGTGAGTATGTTTACAACAGTTCTTTGTATCATCAGGCTGAATCCGTACTCATATAGATTGAGTCAAAAGTCCATTTTTGTGTAGAAAAAGGATCTTTATTGATTCTAGTAAAAACATGAACAGCCGACACGTGTTTCGCCCCCTATGGCGATTTGCGCCAGGGCTTTTTCAAGGCTGTAAAAGATCAGAATTACATGTATATGTTTAGTAAAGGTTGCCGAAGACTGACCTTTGACCCCAATACAAGTGAGTGAAGTGTTGAAAAGGAAAAAGGAAAAGTGATTCAGGTGAAGCAAAAAGACTCCAATTACATTAGTCCATTGCTTTCATGCAAGATGTGATTGATAAGGAAAAGAGAGAAAGGAAGTGCTCTTTTAAGGATTTGTGACAGCACTTTCAAGTTGAAATTTCTGGTTTTTAATCACTGTAGGAAAGAGCCATAGTGACAAGTATAAAGCATAAAGGAAAGGGTTGATACCAAGAGGAAAAAAGCGTTCACCTATGTGATTTAAATATTGTCTATAAAAACAGTAAGGGCAATCAGTTTAACTATTAAAGAGTTTAAGAATCAAGAATTCAAGTCAAATCAGATAAGACAAGCCATACGATTCCAAGTGATCAGTTTAACATGCCAGAGGGAGTTAGAACAGTCCAAAAAGCTAATAGTTAGTGTTGCATACCTATTTACATATCAGTCTGCTCATTGCAGTTCTTCATCATTATTGTACTGTTTTCCAACAAACATCTGGTCTTTCAGAGAGTAAATCTGGTAATACAACGTTTTCTTTTAGCTAAAAAAAATTTCACTATATTCATGGGTTTGTACTCAAACACTTTTTTCATTAACAGAAAGAAATTCACTTTATACAGTCTGAACTGTTTGCTAAACTGATTATTGAATTATCTCTGCGAGACTGGTTATATAAAAAACATTGTTTACATTGTAACGTCTTTAACGTTTTTAAACCAGATCTGATTGAGGAGCAGTGCGCAACAATACTTATGATTTAATTAGCGAGAATGTATTTGGATGGCCTATGTCACGTTTATTTTTACACTTGGGAGTATGGCATTTCAGTAAAAGGCGATCACTGTTTTTTTAAAAAGCTAATTCAATACAAAGCAGGTTGTTTAGTGGTGAGTAGCCTTAATGGCCTGGCATGTAAACTCCCATGTTTGGTCAGGGGAAGATATAATGCCAGCGAGATTGTTTAAAAAAGGCGTATTACAGGAGTACGGAAAATGAGAGGGTCCGATATTAAGTGAACGGTAGGGTCACACGGACATAGGAAAAATATTACCAAGAGAGAAACCGTCCATATAACCGGTAGGCGCACTTACTTGTGAGGGGAAATCCCTAGGTTTCAAAGTCGGGCGTCTGTGACTCGTTCCTGCCGCTTTCGCGTGTTCATGTTTTATGTGGCTTTTTATAGACAATATTTAAACCACATAGGTGAACGCTTTTTTTCCGCTTGGTATCAACCCTTTCCTTTATGCTTTATACTTGTCACTATGGCTCTTTCCTACAGTGATTAAATACCAGATATCATTGCAAAGCGTCCAGCCTGTTGCACACTTCAAATAAGCTGTGTAATGTCCTGATGACGTTGAAGGCCCTTCATGAAAAATAATGGCTACAGTTACAAATGTTCTTCTAGAAATAGATACTTGAGAAGCCACAACATTTTTAATTAAAGTTGCCAATTTACTCCCATCAGCTCTGCATCGTTGAAACATTAAAATTACATATTGTCCATTTCTGTAGATAAATAAAGTTGATAACATTTCAGACTTACATTGAGAACAGACCATGTTCTGATGACCATCTTTAACTAGTTTATTAAAAGACACTTCTTTATAGTCTGGTAATGATAAATATATAAATCTTTCACTGTGTATATCAGTAGTACTTGAAAATGAGCAATTATCACACTTATGTTCCCATTTATAAGAATGGCCAAAAAGACTATCAATATCTACACCTTCATCTTCCAAAACTGTAAACATATACATAATAAATTCCTGACAATCTTGCTGAATATTCTGAGAAAATTGATTTAGTCCTGCACATATGTCTAAAACATTCCTTAGTTCTGAAACACTTGCTACTTCACTATCACCACTGCTACATTTTTCAAATACAGAATGTAATGAACAACAAAATATTTGCTCCCGATTTTGTACAATGTGTTGCTTAACATTTTTTAGAAAAAAAACAACATTAACTACTACATTTGCATAGCAGTTGATACCAGACCTGTTTTCAAACTTAAATCCAACAATCTCTTCAATACTAACCTTTGTCTTACGCCTACCAACGACAGCTACATCTTTTTTTTCTTCGTTTCTTGACTACTTCGGTACATTTTTCCTCATTTCTCCTTTTCTGACCAACCATACGCCTTTCAATTAAAGGATATTGAGGTAAACTTGGAGCATATTCTCTTCTTAACCTGTTATACTCCTTCACACAATTTAAATCTGCACTAATCTTTGTCTCATCAAAATCAATTAGATAAAGTCCACATAAACTTCTAACTCAAGATAAAGCAACATACGCCATAACCTCTTTGAATACAGTGCTTCCAATATTAACCAAAGCACAATCTACACTTAAACCTTGAGATTTGTGAATAGTCACTGCATATGCCAAACATATTGGAAATTGCTTCCGATGGACAGATAAGTCTTTCACAAGCAAAAAACGAGATGAACAGCGACTAATTTGTTGAACTTCCTCAATTCCATCAAATTTTATTTTTAAAAATTTAATCTCATCTCTATTTGACCAATTGACAAAACCAACAACATTACCAATTGCTCCATTTACCAATCCTCTTTCTACATGTAAATTTCTCTGTAAAATTATCGTACAATTTAAACATACATACAGATTTTTCTCTAAGCCAGCAGTTTTAGATATAGATTTCTGAAGAGAATCCAATTTTAACTTCAACTTTTCAGACAAAACAATAGTACTACCTTCATGGTCTATTCTATCTTTAGCTTCCAGTTTCTTAATTTCTTGATTTTCTAAATTCAACATTTTCTCATTAAAAACTGAACATTCTTTGAGAGTTGGCATCAAGCATATGACTGACGTATCTGCTACCTCTTTACTATATATTTTCTCAGGTACATTATCTTCATTAGGAAACAGCTTGGAAAGTAATCGTGTTCGTAGAGTGTCTTTCGCATCTTCAGTTAGTTTTCCAATCCTTATATCTTGAAGAATATTTCTATATTTAGTATACTTTGCCTGTCGCATATTTTGAATCAGTTCAGTATATTTGAAATGTGACCATATATTAACATTTCCAATACTGCCCAGGCACTTTCTGGTCTCCTCATGCGTAACAGTTTCAAATACAGGTTGTCCTTTCACAGGAGTTAGCTGCAGTAGATCTCCAAAAACTATGACATGTTTACCTCCAAATAACACATCATACTCTGTCATACTCTGTCTTAAGTATCGGTTGCATTCTTAAATGCACAAAAGCAAGCATTAAATTGGATACCATGCTTACCTCATCAATAATAAGAAGTTTCATTTTTTTAAGGACTCTAGAAACTTCAAAACACGCTTCTCCAGATAGCTTGTGATATTGTAATTTATTTTCATGTTCAACTGGCAGCATCAGTAAACGATGTAAAGTAATACCTTTAATATTATGTGCTGCCAATCCAGTTGGAGCAGTAACAACACACGACAGTGTTGACTGAGTTCTTTGCTGTAGATATTTAGTAATTCCTTTAATTAGGAAACTTTTACCAGTTCCAGCTTCTCCACTTACATATATTCGAATAGGTTCAAATGACATACATGAGCAATCTTTTTTCTCATGACAAAAGTCATGCTCAATGTGCTCTGTCACTTCATCATATATCTGTCTTTGCTCAAGATTAAATTGCTTCTTTAATTCTTCTAAGTTTATTACTTCCTCTTGACCTTGCTGCATTGCTCTTTCCACCTCATCCATGGCAGTGGCTGCTACATTTTGGATAATTGGTTATCCCAGTGGATCTTGACCTAATGAAGCCGACCTTTGACTACCTTGTGAACTATCTCTAGCAATCTCCGCTGCAATTGTTGCTTCCTGCTCTATTTCATCATTCAACATTTGGAGATAATTACTAAAAACAGGACATTCGATACTACTTTTAGATGCATTGAATGAATCTTCATAACTATCAAAGTCACCAAGTAGTTCCTCTTCGGTACGCCATGGTTTAAAGAGTTTCAAAAGAGCTAAATAGTAAAATTCTCTTTTGTCAGGTGTATCGCAACTCAGTTTTCGATGATTAATCAAGTGTCCTTTTCTTTGTTTCACCAGACATCCTTCATGTCCAATTACAGCGTGTACACCTTTATCAATATTCTCTGTAATATTCCTTTTAAAAGTGTAGTTTTGAAGTATTTCATATAGACAAATGTTTTCAAGCAGAGTACTTCTATTTGGATAGTATGCATCCAACATATTTGTTTTCAGAATGTCTGTACTGTTTGCATAAAGACTTGCTGATGATAACCGATCACAACATACATATGCTCCAATTTCTCGATGAGACAACTTCTTCAAACTGTACGTATACAATTTCTTGCTTAGGCTCTTTTCATGAGAAATGTCTTCCCACATCTCCTTCAGTTCCGTCTTTTCAGATTTCGTGATGTAAGACGTTACATATCGAGCCACAGCAATAGAGTTGTCTGCAACATATTGTATGTCGATGTTAGCATTCCACATGGACAAAATGACTGGGTTATAGTCATTTATATATTTGGATTCTTCACCTCTTCTTAAATTGTACGTATTTTTAGGTGACCTTCTTCTGATGTTATGTCGCAAAGATGACATCAAATTGTTGACTCTTCCTTTTGAAAGTACGAGTCGTGCAAATCCAAAACGACATTTGGTGTAGAATTTACTCTTTGATTTGAATTTTCGCCGACAATATTTTCCACAACGATGACTTTGAAAGCGTAACACTTTTCCTCTTAAGTCCTTATCAGTTGTACTATTAGGTATGTCACAAGTGGCATACTGTTCAATAAAAGACAGTACAGTCTCATCCGAGTCTGTTCCAAATGTAGGAGCATCCTTGATCCATAACAGCATATGAATATGAGGAGCACCTCTTGCTTGATATTCTTTTCTCCAAAAGAAATCCAGTACTTCACCAAGAGGCAGATTTTTCTTGTTTGTAATGAAAGACATCATAGCTTCAAATCTATGATTAAAATATCTGCAAACGTTAACCGGATCTAACAAACACAGTTCTCCAGGTGTCTTGTAGTTTATATTTTCTGTGTTTGCATTCGCCTCCCGAAGAAATTCAAGTAAATCTTCCCAAGCATATTCTGCACAGCTTAGAGTTAAAAACCATGTAGGTGCTCCTAAGTTTCTAAGCATGCACTTCAAATCTCCATGACGACGGTACCAATACTCATTAGTACCACGCTGACAAGCCATTAAATTAATTAGGTGTGAATCCAAAACACTATCTTTCTGTTGCACTTTATCCATAAATTCCTTTGCTGAAATATTTTGCAGATGAACTCCTCTTTTTAAGATATGGTTTACTGCATAAGACAGACCAGATAAGTCACTCTCAAACAGAAGATGAAACAAATATGGAATGCATTGGCGAAACCTCGGATCTTCTACATATAATCTTGTTAGCCGGTACTCAGATGCAGGAATCTGCATAGGTCGATCATCATATCGTGTACCTTCACCTGTAGGGAATAACTGTGGAAAACAACGACCTTCCAAACTTTCTTCCCATACACTAATAGGATTTCCTTTTGCTTTTTTCATCTGAAATAATTCAATAGCATTCCCTATTGCTTCTTTGGAATGCAGTTGATGAACACTGTAATGCTCATAAATTTCTTCACTTCTGGATAGTCAACATTTTCAATTTGTCCAATAGACAAATCATTGTCCTCTTCTTCACTTACTTCTTCTTCTTCTACGTATAACTCTTTATAGTACTTATTATTTTTGACTAAATACAACGTTGCCTTTTTGACTTTTCTTACATCCACTAAATCTTGCCAGATTTTCTTACTCTTTGTAGGTACACCATTAACTAGAATAACTAGAGGTTCCTCTTCTACATTTTCAACACCAATTGTTTCCATATTTTTTTTAAATCAAGTGGCAAATATACAACTCTATACTTTAATCCTCTTTGTAAATCTGAAGGATTTAATTTGCCAGTCTTAGGCTCCATACGAACACTTGCCTGAAAAGGATGTACACATTGAATCAGAATAGTCTCATAAGTATATAAATCCATCAGTTCCGATGGAATATTTATCAACTCAAGATTATTATGGACAGCTCTAGCAGGCATTCTATTTTCATTTAATTTATTATAACAATATTTACAAATACGTTGCTAAAAACCCAAATCAAAATAGTTTTCCACCAACAAATAAGTTGCGAAATCTTTCCATTGACTATTACTTTCATCTTCACTTTTTAAATATAAATCAACTAACCTAGTTTGACTTTTGTAATGAATTCATCGACAACACACACAAGGAAAATTTGGTTTCTCACCTGCAATGACCTTAAACTTTGTTATTTCCTGTTCAAAATTTTCAATATTAAAATTTCCAACATTTTCTAACACATTTCCTTCTATAATTATATCAGTTTCTGCATTATCTTCCTCTGGACCAAAATAACTTACCTCAATTTCTCCACAAATCTTCTTAACATCTAATTCACATCCATGCAAAAGAGCACTATTTAACTGTTTAAGTTTAAGTGCTGGACTTTTTGCATAATACAACTTTCTCACTGATTTTCTCATTTTGGTATGATGTACTGCTAACATCCTGAAGTGATGAAACACACTCTGGCATATTTTTTTAGAAAGACAAGCCAGAGAATGGCCTTGCAGACCTATTTTTTCTCGCACTCTGCAATGATCTAATTCTTGCAACATTACAATTTTTTTAAAGACTTTCCTTAGTGTACTTACGTAAGAAATTGCAAAAGAAATCAATTGAATCCTGTCGTACACTACAAATGCTACTACAATTCCAACTGTAAACAGGAACATTAGGACGTCCCTCTAAAAGTTCTCCAGCCATCACCTCTTCTGCATTTCTAACCACAATTTTCTCTTTCTCAATTGCACAACCATCCTTCACCTCATATGCTCGACCACTGGTGTCAACTGCATGCAACAAATCGCTACTTTGGAAGTAACTCTCTTCATTAAAAAATGGCTCAGAAGTTGAAGTATGCATCCACTTCCCAGAAAACACTTTACAAAAATTACTTCTATTTATGTGTCTCTTCCATTTACTTTTAGCTTTTAAAACTCGGATTGCCTTATTTAGTGTATTTATTCTATTAAGTACTAAAAAAAATAATTTTCTTTTTGTCTCAAACGTGCGCTGAACAACACCCTCTATATGTTCTTTCTTCTTATAAAAAGCAGATCTTCTTTTACAAACTTTCTCCTTTTTTAATAAATTCAAAACTACTCCGTTATAAAACATACGCTTCCTGATTTCCGTAAACTTATTCGTACGAGTTTTGCTGTATCTATTTTCCTCTCTGCTGATTCCAGAAACATTTTTATGTTTTGTTCCATTTGTCCTTCTACATACTGATAACTGTTTTTCCTTTTGAACGTTATCGTTAATAGTTTTCCTTTGACATAATCTTCTTAAAAAAGCATTGGTTTTCTTACCAGGAGCACTCTTCTTTTTATCCGTCCTTTCTTGTTTTGATAAATCTTGTATTTCTTTCCTCTTCAAATGGTATGTCCGTTTATAGAGCTTTCTTTTTTCACTTCTGGTCGGCATACTAATTTATGTTTGTGATGAAAATGACAATCTGTAAAACACAAACATAACAAATAATATAGTTGGCTACTAGCATATAACATACAAATTAAAACCACAGATTCATTTTCTAAGTAGAATAAAGACAAAGAAACAGTCGCTGAACAGAGTAGGAAATCCTGTAGTGAATGTTGGTTCTAAATTTATGGCAGTCCATAGCTGTGTTAACATTATAGACATATTTTCTGATTCTATTTTTTAAAGCATACAAACAGTACACTGTTTTTCAAGAACTGTCGGTCATCCTAGTGCTTTAATCTTTTTTACTATAATCTCTTATACACTTCATGAGAACATGTCTTATCACTCTCATAAAGCAGATCAACGACGAATAGGACAAGAAAACTGTCTTCAAGAATACTTTACTATCAAAAATGATTTTATTAATTTAAAAGTTCATAATCTAAAAGAACTTTAAGCATAATATCATCAGGTACTTCGTCCAATTCATAGTCCTCATCCTCCAAATACTCCTCTTCTCCTTCCACCATCTCTAAATATGCACTGTCCAATGAAATGTCCATAAAGTCCTCATTTTCATTGTTTATTTCCTCCTCAAACACTGCTTCTAATAAGTCCTCCATCAGATCATTAATAATTTCAAAATGAATTTCTTTTGGTTCAGAATAATTCTGCATCTCTATTAATTTTCGTTCTTCTGTATCCTTTTAAAAAAAATATAAAGACTAAATTATATCTTTTTCATAAATATATAACTTAAAAGTACCTTTACTAATTTTTAAACTACATATATTTTTATACTTTCTAACTCATTAACTACATATATTAAGATAGCACCTTCCTCTTGTTTTGAAAAGAAATTGACACTATAACCCTAGACATTAACACTGTTCCTTTTTTTTGCATAAAATAATTACTGCTGTAAAAAGACATTTTACTGTAAAATTTGTTTTTAGATTTTCTAGATATCACAACTATTAATAAACTTTATAATTAATTTTTAGGGATCCATTTTCTGAGTTCACCACTACAAAGTGCTATTCAAACTATATACAGTCTGAAGGGGAGGCTCACATTGTACAAACCATAACATTCACTTAACAGATTACTACTTCCTACAGAGACAGTTGCTTTTTTGTTCAACAGCATACTCAGCATGTGAATTTCATTGCATGTACAAAAATTTCATACTAACCATGAAGAACCACATCATAATAAAGTTCTGCAAATATATGTAAAACAGTGCATACAGATAGTACAGTCACAGATATGCAGGAAAGATGCCCATCACACCAAGAGCCATATCATAATACCCCTCTGTAAAGGAAGAAAAAAGACTGCCAAAGATAATACAGCATGAGTTTCAAAAATAATCAACACTTAGCAAGAATTATTCCATAAGTAAAGGCCCATGTGAGGGAGAACAACAACTGCATAGAGAGAAAATGTATGAGAGACAGAAATGGTAAAAATCAAAGGATAGGCAACATGGAGAAAAACTGCACAGTAGACAGAGATACAGAGGGCGAGCCAGACACACTAAAATATATGAAGTAAGCAGCACAAAAACAGTATGTTCAGAAAACGAAAACAGCAACACAGATATATGTTTACTGACTCCACTAACTTAGTGCAAGAACGTATCTGTTACAAGAACTCTGCATAATCTTAACTCGCAACTCTTTGTTTCCCTTTAGCCCCAACACTTTCTCCTCTGAACTCACACCCACCATTTCAGCTCTCGGCCACAAACCACACTGTAAATTTTGCCCTCTAAATTTTTACATGTAAGTATCGTAGAACACGTAACATCATACCTATAGGAACTAAGTACTAATACCTTTGACACAGATTAATAGCTGCACAAGTTAACTAAAAAGTCTACCTACGCCAGGCCTCAAAAGTGCAGCCCGATAGACAGCAAGCCTACCTTTAAGAAACTGCCTGTGCTGAAACCCGAACAGACCCGGCCAACTTAAAGCCCTGAAACTATCTTAATTTTTTCCTCTCTCTTTAAACCTTTACATTTCATTTTCAAACCACGTTTGCTTTCCATGACACACGTTTTTTTTCAATATTCCACATTCAACGCCTAGACACTTTTCCCTTTTTAGTATCCGAAGCCGCAACTGCAACATGGCTAATGCACGAATTAATTAGTCTACCTTTCACGTTTTTTCAGTGTTCAAATTCTTTGAATTTCTTCACATAAATAGATACCAGCGGCTCAGTACCTCCTACAGTCATAAAACCAAGTCGCTCCCTTTCACTTACAAATGCATTTGAGACGGCAAAAAAATGTCCGGCAGATTTACAATCCCCTTATGCCACTTTAGCATCACTTTTAACATGCGACAAGTGAAGCAAAACTGCTGCACGGAGCATGTTAATCTGCCCCTAAATCTTTATAGTAATCAGTGTACTCAAACATGTAATTAGTCGTTCACATGCAGGCACTTTTAATTACATGACTAATTTAAGTAGAAGCGCTATAATGTTGCATATCTTTTCAAAGATACACCAGTGCCTGCTATAATGCCGACTTTTTCCTTATTCTTCAACAGTGGTTATGTTTTTTTTTCATGTAATGAAAATTACTATGAGTTTTTAAATAGCAAACCTTACGCGGTAATAGTCACTCTGCATGTGCTTCCCTATAAAAATGTAGTTTATCTACCCCCGCATGGGAACCTTGATGTTTCCATCTGGCCGCAAATTCCGGCCTTGAATCAGAAGACATGAACAACAGCCTTATTGTCACAAAAACAAGTTACCCTACCATCTGTTCGCAAACATATCTCTTTCACTTAGCTAATATTCACAGAGAAGTGCATTACTTATAAAATAGTGACCTTCCTTTCTAATTTGCTGAGGTGACTCCCATAATCTTTAACGCATCCTCCACTTCAAGACAGCCCTATTTTTTTTATAACTACTAAGCAATGGTTAGTGACTTCTCTTGCAGAAATAATTTGAACTTATTCTGCTACTCTTTACTCCATAGTCGGCGACCTATTTGTCTGGACTTCCTATTGTACTACCACTGCTGCGAGTTTTGTGTCCCTATTTTGTTTATTACAAAATGGATGTCCTTCCTGTCTTCGCAAACGAGTCGGAGCACTTACAACTATTTCGCCAGAGGATGCTTGAGTACTATGGCATCCTACCACTCTTGACTTTGAGTGCGTCATATCGATTATCATTTCGATTTTCCTATTTCACCTGTGTGCAGCCTGTATTTCATTGCCTGAGCTGTGATTTCATATGGGCCCTGGACTTATGTCTCTGCAACTTGGTATCTCCTGAAGTGAATTACAATCATCTAATGAATCCGTTAATTGATCATGAACAGCTTTGTTCCAACGGAGGGATTATGGCCTTTGCAGCGATACAAGGAGTTATGAGTCATTGGAATATATTCGCAGCAGCGCAAGATTTCTTGGCACACAGCTACATAGAAAAGACACTGAGCTGCCCTCTGATGGTACCAGAGGCTCCGGTAATTAAAGACCATGTATGTTCTTTTCCTCTTTTCAATTGGATGGCTGACTTGTTTTCGGATGATAACAGTGACTTCCTTTTAGAAGCGGTGGCAGCTTATTTCGCCTACTCAGTTATTGGATGACTCTTATGCAAGCCATTGACGTCTACATTTTGTTTTGCCTCCCTATCTTTTTCACGTTTTCTTTGATTTTTTTTTTACATCAACAGACCTATTGGCTTTACTAACAGTGGACATTACAATTTCCTGCTGGTCAGATTTTCGTGTTTTATGTGGACTACATTTTTTTTCCTCAGCTACTCGAATTCGAACTTAACTTTTTATTGAACTCTAATTTCAACAATTCAGTTGCATATCTTATCTTATCTTATTTCAAACGTACTCGGAGCAAAACAGGGTAATATATGCTACATGTGCCCTAATTAATGTGTAAAGGTAGCATGAGTTTTTTATAAGTGTAAACGCCATTTCTCCTTTCAACTGCTTATTTGCGCCTCACACACCTCTGCTGCTTTAGTTTTCCATGTACTGAATTTTTTTATTAATTCATAAGAGAAAAATATGTTCTTTCACTAATATTTGCATTACTTTTCGTGATGTATTTCAGATGGAGTACTGAAACCTTCAAAAGATATGTCAATATAGTAGCTCTTCTCAACACTAATTTTCGAACGTTCCATCAGATAGCATACATGCACCTCCAGCCAACTTCTCGCTTTTGGCGCGTTTTTTTTTCCTCACACAATAGCATAACACAAAGTTGATAGTGCTTCGCATGCAGAGACCTGATTGTTAATGAGCTGATGTCTAACCACTAGCATTTCCATGTATCGTTGCTAAACTGAAAGGCAAGACACCTTCTTACATTTAATAAAATATAATGTACTTCCTCATAACGGTGTAGAATTAATTTTGCTAAACCATATTCATTTTACATCAACTATAACATTTGTATTCTATGTACTAGTGACTATGCCGATTACTTTGTTTCTTACAATATCTGTGCTCGTATTAGATAAGAAACTTGCCTTAAAAACAGTGCATTTCTGAATAAACATTTCAAATATACACGTTCTCTCTTTTAATCCATATTCTGAACTGAAATAATTGTATACTGAAAGAGTATTCATGTGTTCCACGTAACCTCAGCTGTACTAAGTTCATGCTTTCTTTTGTCGACCAGACGTACTCATACTAGAACCCGCAGGCCTATGACGGCCCGTCAAGCCTTTCTTAGCGGGTCGCGGACCATGCAAACAATCGTACCTCTGTTAGAAAATAATTTATTACTGTTACCAAGCACCGCCGCAGTTCCGCTTCACTCACAGTGTTAATTACTGCTCCCCCACTTCTACAGACCAGAGGCTATGTCGTATTTCACTCCTTGTCACCCTTTCATCTGCACTATAACAAACACTTCTGCGCCAGCCACCAGAGAACAGAGTGTAGATGCAAAAGCACTAAGAAGTCAAATACGACATCAATCTGCTCGGTGGAGCCAACTGAGCAGTAATTGTGAAAGTAGAAATTTGCTAGCGCTTCAAAAAAGCATCTCAATTATATAAATAGTTTTTTGAAAAGCTGCCAAGTACTTTGATGGGACTATCTGTGTGTGCCTCCACACCAAACTTCCTCAGCCGGACTGAAGGCAGACACAGACAGACACACACACAGTAAGATAACACAGGGCAACAGAGATGGAAAGCAGAAGGGAGATAAAGATGGAGTCAAACGGCAGGAGGGACAGAGATATTTGTATACTCGGTCTGCTACCTCAATGTATGAAGGCATGTACTGCACGAACCTGTATACAACCTCATAATCACAAATGTTATTTTATTTTACTCAGCCCCCTACCCCTCTCACCCCACCCCCACCAGTGCAGCCCGCGGCCACAAACCACACTGTAATTCTGTCGTCTGACAGAAAGTTTATGAATACCTTAAACATTAGCACTTTTTGACGACGGTTTCACATGTGTACTACACGAACCTGTAGTCACCTCATAGTCACAACTTTTCATTTTATTTTACTCGACCATCTCCCCCTCTCACCCACCCCCACCAGTGCACCCGCGGCCACAAACCAGACTAATTTTGTCGTCTGACACAAAGTTTAGGAACACCTTAAGCATTCGCACTTTTAAATGACGGTACCACATGTAATGTACCATTTCTTTCTCTATCTGCATTATCTGTGTCTCTGCTAATACCATTTTTTCATCTCAGAACCAACTTCTCTCATTATATGTAAACACTTCAAAATCATACAAATAATAACTGTCTATATTAAACATTTTATATTCCATTTTTTGCTGTTTACTTAAATTATATACAAACTATAATTTACACTTGATAGAATGTGAAAAAAAGGTGCGCAACCCCCATTAAATTCACAGGACTTCAAGCCCTCAACCCCCTTACCCCTTCTGGTCTACCAGCCCAAGGTAACATATATATTCCAGATACACACATAGCCGCACCTGAACGTTTCACATGTCTGTAAACATCCATTTGAATGTTAATTAGGCCTTGCATTTATTTTACCCCTTCTAAAACCCCTGCAGCTTTACTCAGCCTACTAATTAAACATTCAAGTACGCCTAACACATTTTTTTTAATTTGCCCCCCAAAATTTTGTTCCACTTTTGTCTCTGACTCACAGTGAATTTAAAAAACTAACAGTAAAAGATTACATAAGAACATGACTGAACACCATTTAGCTTATTGCAATTTATTTATTATAAAAAATGTAAAACTAATGCAAACAAATAATGTCGATAAAGAGTGATGAAACGAATTGGAAAAATAGTTTTAAAAATACAAGACATTATCACAGCCAAAAATGAGGTTACTCAGAGACTGTGAGGAAAATGAACCAATTTTAGTGACTAAACCACATTTTCAATACATGACAAACCAAACAGTTACAGACTTACCTTTACCAATGCTTTGTACGATGTAGAACAGTGACAGTCACAAAACAGATATTCGTTTGCGAAACTCTGAATAATGCTTCTATCACTGCAACCAAAATTCAATGGCACAAATATCCTGTCAAAACAGACTCATATATGTGTCTTCAACCAATCATATTTCTTCCCGCAAAATTTTGAAATCAAATTAACATTTCAGTTGGTTGTCCCTCACAATATTTTCAATGTCACATAAAAGTCACCCATCACTCACTGCCTTCTCCAGCTGTTTCCATGGTAACACCTCATTCTGCACCTGGCTGAAGGCACAGGTCAAAAGTTCATATCTCAACGTTCTACATCAAACCAAGAATGCTGATTTCCCTCCAAAAACACCTGCCTATCCACAGCTCTGTTAAATGTCATTTTTTTGACACCCAATAGTACTTTTCGTTTTAGATAAACATTAACATGCAACGTAGTCTTCAATCTTGAGGTATTACAATCAACCAATCATTTTTATTTTTTCAACCACACCAAGCCTCATCCATTTTTTTTATCCTGACTTTCAGCTTCTAACTACCATTCCACTTCCAGAACCCATCGGAGTACGAGTGCATCTGCCTTGAAAATGAAGGTTTGGCTTTTAGGACACAGCTATATTCACTGGAGTGGAAAATATGCAGCAAACAGACAAATTTCCAACCTAGATTTACCAAATGTGCAGATAACGTGGATTGGCCAGAGAGGATGGAGATGTCACCAATTGATACCTTTGGTGAAAACTTTTATGCATCTCCCAGAACCAGACCTTATAATTGTGCACTGTGGTGGGAACGATCTTGGCACATTGACTGGGGTAGGTCTGGAAATGCTTCTAAAAGACACCTTTCGACAATTGATGACACTTTTTCCTCGAACTGCCTTGGTATATTCCAATATATGCCAAAGACAGAAATGAAATTGGTCCAATCAACATTGTGCGCAAATTGAGAAAGCAAAGAAACATGCAAATAAATCTGTTTCTGCTTTCCTCAGAGATTATAGCATGGGTTCTATTTACCACAACAACTTGCGGTACAACATGCAAGGCATCTATAGGAGAGATGGTGTTCATTTCACGGATGAGGGAAACAGAATCTTCCTCTGTAACATGAGACTCTGCATCGGTACTTACTTATAAATGCAGAAAAAACTCAATTAACACAAGGGCTCTTTTCAGAGCCACCTTATATTTAAGCACTCAAACTTCTGATTTATCTCCATTTTCACACTCTTGTAAATAGGTGTCCGTGACCGGGTGCGCGTACCCCGCAACTTTTTTTCAAGAAAATAAAAAATTCTTTTCGCGTTCAAGGGCCTTACTGCACCCGCTGAGAAAACCTACGCGGCCAGACAATCTCTACCTTGTCCCCTTTCCATGTTCCAACGCTTTGAAATGTACAATATATTCACTCGCACTAACAAAATGGCGGTCAACACTTCTTGATTTCCTCCGAATCGAACGTTCACAGACGTCACACAGCAAAAAAAAATCCGCTCGCGCACAGCCGCACGAGTGCGCGCACTCGAGCGCGCTTATAGATATATAATAGACTTCAACTTTAATTTTCTCAGCAACTACTGAACGGATTTAGACCATTAAAAAAAAGCATAATCTGCGAGCAGGACTCTACCGTTTTGCCAAATTTCTTATAAATCCATTCAGCCGTTCGAGCTGTAGCCGTGTCTAAACGTCCTATGGAAAATAACATGGAGAAAACACGTTTTGGGACCCCCCTTTTATCTCAGCCCCCACTTGACGAATCCCCCCCAAACTTTCAGGGAAGGACCACAGTGGACGGAGTCATCTTCTTTGAGAAATTCGCGAAGATTCATCCACCGGGGCCAAAGTTAATCCAAATAGAATGTTGAGGATTTCCTATGGAAACTAGGTCCTAACTATAACTACCTACTGGCAACCGCCAGTAGGTAATATATATATATATATATATATATATATATATATATATATATATATATATATATATATATATATATATATATATATATATATATATATATATTCAATGAAAAAACCATAGGTTATAGACCATATATAGTTAGGGATTAGCATTTAAAAAACCTTATTTTATTTGCACAAAACCATTGAAATTCCATATATAGTTAGTTGCACTAACTATATATCGCGGACCCGCAATCCACTGCTAATGATGTCACATATTACATCATTCATGACATGGTCAGTGACATCACTGATGACATCACTGATGACATCTCAAATGACATCACTGATGACATCACTGATGACATCTCAAATGACATCACTGATGACATCACTGATGACAACACCCAGTGACTGTATGTTTCTGTAAAGTTAAAATATCTCTTACATATTGAAGAATGAGTGGATGTATAAGTGTCTGGATGAAGGATTTAGTAGGTGCATGACTGACTGTATGAGAGAATGATTAAATGTGTCTCACTGAGTGCATGGGTTAGTGATTAAAGTGTCTTAATTTGGCAATCATTATTTATGTTGTTCTGTAAACTGCTGCATGTTTAAATCAGTAGCTATATCAGAAACTATATGGGTTATTGAATGGTTGCCCAAGTATTTGTATGGGAGACTGAGTATGTGTGTAGGTGGCTGGGAGGTGTATAACTCTGTGCATAGATGTGTGAGCAGTTGATTCCCTAGGTGTATGGGTTCAAAAGTGCATGTAGAAACAGCTGTATGGACAGTTGACTGTGTGCATGAGTATATTGGTGAGTGAATGGATATCTCAGTGCTACATGTCAAAGTAAGTACATATGTAAAACACACTCCATGTGAGAGTTGACATATATAAATAACTGAACATAAGAGCCAGTGAATGTGAGAGTGGCTGTATGAATCATTGTGAACTTGTATCAAGGATTGTATAAGAGAGTAAATATGTGTTAGTATATGTTTGAATAAGTAAGGTGTGTATAACTGTATAGTTGAGGAAATGGATATGTGATTGATTCTTTGCATGACTGACTAGGTGTGTGAGTAACTCCATGGATGTGTGACAGTCTGTGAGTGCCTGTTTACACTGAGTGTATCTATGGTTATATTAGAGTCTGAAGATGTATTATCACATAAATGATATCATCAGTGATGTAATCAGTAATGTCAAATGAGATGTCAGTGATGTCATCAGTGATGTCATTTGAGATGTCATCAGTGATGTCATCAGTGATGTCATTTGAGATGTCATCAGTGATGTCATCAGTGATGTCACTGACCATGTCATGAATGATGTAATATGTGACATCATTAGCAGTGGATTGCGGGTCCGCGATATATAGTTAGTGAAACTAACTATATATGGAATTTCAATGGTTTTGTGCAAATAAAATAAGGTTTTTTAAATGCTAATCCCTAACTATATATGGTCTATAACCTATGGTTTTTTCATTGAATTTTCAAGGTTTTGTAAATGCAAATTCCTAACTATATATGGTCTATAACCTATGTTTTTTTCTGTGAATTTCATTGGTTTTTTAAAAGCTAATATCTATAGCTGTAAAATATATTCTTTATTAAATGACGTATCACGTAGCCCGTGAGACGCCTCATGATGCATCGCATAACCGTGACGTATCGTCTCTGCAGCGCAAACCAAACCCAAAACGTAAGTGCGCCAGAACACGCTTAAAGCTATATATATATTTTTTTAACCTTAATTAGACAAAATCCACACGTGCACAAACGTTCAAAAAACACAATATGTCGGACTCCCGTTTCGCTGCCGGTTAACTGCCCGGTTAACGTACCAGGAAGCACCTTTACCGCAAAAAATCACAATTTTTTTTTCTTTTGCCCCGCAGGGAACTTTAATAGCCCCCTCATCAATCCTAGGGGTTCAGGAGGGGTCTGCCTTACCCCTTTCATTCATTTACACCTTTTTTTAATTCCACCTCTTGTCTCTCGATCCCACAGAGAGACAAGATGGCGGCCGCTCCAGACTGTTTACAATGATAACAGCCAATCAGCTTCTCCTCAGACTCCCGTTACGCTGCCGGTTAGCTTCCCGGTTAGCTGCCCGGTTAGCTGCCCGGTTCGCGTACCAAGACGCGTCTCTACGGCGAAAAAATCGTTTTTTTTTTTTTTTTGGCCCCGCGTAGCTTTATAATATCCCCTCATCAATCCTAGGGGGTCAGAAGGGGTCTACCTTGCCCTCTTTCCTTCATTTCCCCCTTTGTTTTGGCCTCCCCTTGTCTCTCGATACTACCGAGAGACAAGATGGCGGCCGCTCCGGACTGTTTACAATTTTGACAGCCAATCAGCTACTCCTCAGACTCCCGTTACACTGCCGGTTAGCTTCCCGGTTAGCTGCCCGGTTCGTGTACCAAGACGCGTCTCTACGGCGAAAAAATCAATTTTTTTTTTTTTGGGCCCCGCGTGGCTCTATAATATCCCCCTCATCAATCCTAGGGGGTCAGAAGGGGTCTACCTTGCCCCCTTTCCTTCATTTCCCCGTTTGTTTTGGCCTCCTCTTGTCTCTCTATCCTACCGAGAGACAAGATGGCGGCCGCTCCGGACTGTTTAGAATGTTGACAGACACCGGAGAGCCAATCAGCTTCGCTTCGCAAAGTTCCGATACGCGAAAAGTTCGCGAACCGGAGCGCTACCCGGAGCGCTGTTACAGATATATATCTTGTTTTAAACGTTAATTTCTCAAAATCCACTGAAGCACATATATTGAGACCTAGCAAAGGCACATCGGGCTAACAGTCCCTACAATTTTGCCAAGTTTCGTGGAAATCCATTCAGCCGTTCGGGCTAAAAGTGAGGCCAACCGCCCTATGGAAATTAACATGGGAAAAACGCGTTTTGGGACCCCCCTTTTTTCTCGGCCCCCCCTTGACGAACCCCCCCCAAATTTTCAGGGGCTGCTCAGAAACAAAATGTGCCATTTTCCTGAAAATTTCAGCCAATTCCGTCTACAAACGCCAAAGTTATTAGACATAGAATTTTCAAAAGTTCCATAGAGAAAAAATCCTAACTATATATACCTACTGGCTATCGCCAGTAGGTAATATATATATATATATATATATATATATATATATATATATATATATATATATATATATATATATATACGCACAAAGTTCCCCCTCTTCGAGATCTGCGTTCGTGGTCAAAGCCTCCACGCCATCCACAAAAGGAAATACGGACCACCAAGTCTGCAAAGTTCTTGTTTATTTAATCCACAGAAGCCAAACCAGCGACGCGTTTCGAGCACAAGTGCCCTTGTTCACGCTGCAGTTAAAATGAAACAATCACAAGCCTTTTTTAAATGATATGCTGATACTACGTTACCACCCCCTGGTGGTAACCTCCCGTTTCACGTGGGTAACAACAGTGAAAAAAGACTTTTGCTGCAAGAATTACATGTAAACAGCACATTTTAAATAACAGTCACAGGTTAAATCCAAAAGTCACAGAGTGGTGGCATTTAAGTGCACATAGAATTGCAAATGACTGGTTGAATCCAGAATGACTCTATAAAGTGCAGCTATTCCTAATAACATGAAGACATGAAGATCTTCTTAACCAATATCATAAATTGCCATCACAAATATATAGACGGTATATATTACCTAACTTTTTTAAGCTAAAAAAGCTGAAATTTAGGAACATGTAAACGACTGACTGTCATGTGCAAAAGAGCAAGATTAAATAGAAGCAAAAGGACATTATAAAGTGCATAAATAGATAAAGTGCAAAAGAAGTGATTGTGGCGAAAAAAGTGTCACAGTGCAATGTAATCCGCATTATTACCAACCCAGAAATGCCATATATAATATAAATGAACACAGAAATTCAGATCCCTGAATATAAATGGTCAATAAATATAATAAATAATGGCAATCAGAGTCATAAATGGTAAAAGCTAGTATCAAAAATAGAGTATCAAAAATGCTAAAAACGGGTATATATATATAAAAAACACTATATCCCATATATTTACAAGTTAGATAGACAAGGCACAAAATGAACACAAAATTCATAGAAAACATATAATATATATATATATATATATGTATTACCTACTGGCGGTCTCCAGTAGGTAGTTATAGTTAGGATTGGCTACCATAGGAAATTCCGAGCCTTCTATTGGGAATAACTTTGGCGCCGATTGAGGGATCTGCCTGTAATTTTCCTTAAAATAGTCTTGGTGCGCTCCGCTCCTTCCCTGAAAGTTTTTGGGGGATTTGTGAAGTGGGGGCTGGGAAAAAAGGGGGATCCCAAAACGTGTTTTCTCCATGTTAATTTCCATAGGACGGTCTGACAAGTCTATAGCCCGATCCGCTGAACGGAATTACGCCAAACTTGGCAAAATTGTAGGGACTGGTACGCAGATGTGCCTTTACTATGTTTGGTGAAAATTGCTCCAGTGGTTTTTATGAAAATTAACTTCTAAAACACATATATATCTATAGGCACTCTGCAGGCACTCTCCGGTGCGCGTACCGGGGAGCGCACCCGGCGCTCTACGGGAGTGCGAGAGTGGAAAGCTGATTGGCTGTCGGGTGTCTGTCAACATTCTAAACAGTCGGGAGAGTCCGCCATCTTGTGTCTCGGGAGAATCGAGACACAAGAGGTGAAAAAAGAAAGGGGGATTTAATTAATAGGGGGCAGAGTAGACACCCCCTGACCCCCTAGGTTTTCTGAGGGGGGTCTAGAAGAACCTTTAAGGGCTAAAAAACTTTTTTTTTTTTTTTTTTTTGCGGGGTAAGCACTGCCGGCACTCCCCGGTACGCTCTCCGGTACGCGCACCGTGAGTGCACCACGGGGAAAAACAGTGTAAAAAAAAAGAGAAAAAAAAATGTTGAGTGTTTAGAGGAAAGTGATGCATTGTTGGAGTGTGTCACAAAAATGATGCAACTCCAGTAATTCATCCTTTCACATGGGGCCAGTCCCATGTGAAAGGGCCTGCGTCAGTCGTACAGCTGCTGTTAAGAAGGCGCAAGATTTGGACGTAACAGCGTTATAAACGTGAAGCAGTGATATCTCTTAGATTTCACTGCGTCACCTCTACGACCCTTTCTTATGTCAATACACCCCTTTTGTATACATTACACCTGACGTAGGTATAATTTGCCGCAGGGGTTTACAAAGTGACGCATCTACCTAGATGCGTTACTTTGTAAATATGACTCAACAAGGTGCATTTTTTACACCACTGGTGCGTCACAAAATGTGACTCACTGGTGGTGTAAAAGTGACGCATGGCCTCATAAATGAGGCCTTCATTCTTCTACTCAGGGCCTGCATCAGTCATACGCCTGCTGTGATACAGGCGCAAGATTTGGACGCAACAGCGTCATAAAAGTGACGCAGTGATATCTCTTAGATTTCACTGCGTCACCTCTACGACCCTTTCTTGGGTCAATACACCCCTTTTGTATACATTACACCTGACGTAGGTATAATGTGGCGCAGGGGTTTACAAAGTGACGCATCTACCTAGATGCGTCACTTTGTAAATATGACTCAATAAGGTGCATTTTTTACAGCACTGGTGCGTCACAAAAAGTGACGTCCCGGTGGCGTAAAAGTGACGCATGGCCTCATAAATGAGGCCTTCAGTCTTCTACTCATGCGTCATATTAAATATATGACGCATTATGTCGCAAGTACTTACAGATACGTCAGTATTTCAGACGTATCAGTAAGCGCAAAAGTGATGCATTGCTGGAGTGTGTCACAAAAATGATGCAACTCCAGTAATGCATCCTTTCACATGGGGCTAGTCCCATGTGATAGGGCCTGCGTCAGTCTTACAGCTACTGTTAAGCAGGCGCAAGATTTGGATGTACAGCGTTATAAAAGTGACGCAGTGATATCGCTTAGATTTCACTGCGTCACCTCTACGACCCTTTCTTATGTCAATACACCTCTTTTGTATACATTACACCTGACATAGGTATAATGTGGCGCAGGGGTTTACAAAGTGACGCATCTACCTAGATGCGTCACTTTGTAAATATGACTCAACAAGGTGCATTTTTTACACCACTGGTGCATCACAAAAAGTGACGCACTGGTGGCGTAAAAGTGACGCATGGCCTCATAAATGAGGCCTTCAGTCTTCTACTCAGGACCTGCATCAGTCTTACGCCTGCTGTGATACAGGCGCAAGATTTGGATGCAACAGCGTCATAAAAGTGACGCAGTGATATCTCTTAGATTTCACTGCGTCACCTCTACGACCCTTTCTTGTGTCAATACACCCCTTTTGTATACATTACACCTGACGTAGGTATAATGTGGCGCAGGGGTTTACAAAGTGACGCATCTACCTAGATGCGTCACTTTGTAAATATGACTCAATAAGGTGCATTTTTTACAGCACTGGTGCGTCACAAAAAGTGATGTCCCGGTGGCGTGAAAGTGACGCATGGCCTCATAAATGAGGCCTTCAGTCTTCTACTCATGCGTCATATTAAATATATGACGCATTATGTCGCAAGTACTTACAGATACGTCAGTATTTCAGACATATCTGTAAGCGCAAAAGTGATGCATTGCTGGAGTGTGTCACAAAAATGATGCAACTCCAGTAATGCATCCTTTCACATGGGGCCAGTCCCATGTGAAAGGGCCTGCATCAGTCTTACAGCTGCTGTTAAGCAGGCGCAAGATTTGGACGTAACAGCGTTATAAAAGTGACGCAGTGATATCTCTTAGATTTTACTGCGTTACCTCTACGACCCTTTCTTATGTCAATACACCCCTTTTGTATACATTACACCTGACGTAGGTATAATGTGGCGCAGAGGTTTACAAAGTGACACATCTACCTAGATGCATCATTTTGTAAATATGACTCAACAAGGTGCATTTTTTACACCACTGGTGCGTCACAAAAAGTGACGCACTGGTGGCGTAAAAGTGACGCATGGCCTCATAAATGAGGCCTTCAGTCTTCTACTCAGGGCCTGCATCAGTCTTACGCCTGCTGTGATACAGGCGCAAGATTTTGATGCAACAGCGTCATAAAAGTGACGCAGTGATATCTCTTAGATTTGAGATGTCATCAGTGATGTCTTCATTGATGTCACTGACCATGTCATGAATGATGTAATATGTGACATCATCAGCAGTGGATTGCGGGCGCGCGAGTTATAGTGAGTCCAACTAACTATAACGTGGAAATTTCAATGGTTTTGTATGAGTAAACTGTCCAGCTAACTATAACTAGTGTGAAACCTATGGTTTTTTTAGTGAATTTCAAAGGTTTTTTAAATGCTGATTCCTAACTATAACGATTGTGAAACCTATGGTTTTTTAAGTGAATTATATATATATATCTATATATTTCTTAGACTCTTCTCGCTTCAACCTTCAAAGTGGAAGTCACGGCACAGCAAGCAGGTAAGATTTTACAATAGTTCTTTATTTACACACCATGTGCAAATTAACGTGCTTTGAATCGGACGACCTACGCGTTTCGGCTACTGCTAGCCTTCCACTGGACCATAGAGTCCCTGGAGTCTAGACCATTTTTAAAGTGCTCAGTGTGGTAAGAAAACCCCTTTTCCATTTCCATTATATGTCTAGACTCTCAACCTTGCTTGCAGGTAATGGCATAATAGTGCTCGCCATCTTCTAGGTGTGTATATATATATATATATATTACCTACTGGCGGTCGCCAGTAGGTATATATAGTTAGGATTTTTTCCCTATGGGATTTCTGAAAATTCTATGCCTAATAACTTTTGCGTTTGTGGACGGAATTGGCTGAAATTTTCAGGAAAATGGCACATTTTGTTTCTGAGCAGCCCCTGAAAATTTGGTGGGGTTTCGTCAAGGGGGGGCTGAGAAAAAAGGGGGGTCCCAAAACGTGTTTTTTGCATTGAGTTTTCCATAGGGCGGTTGGACTCACTTTTAGCCCGAACGGCTGAATGGATTTTCACGAAACTTGGCAAAATTGTAGGGACTGTTAGCCCGATGTGCCTTTGCTAGGTCTCAATATATGTGCTTCAGTGGATTTTGAGAAATTAACGTTTAAATCAAGATATATATCTGTAACAGCGCTCCGGGCAGCGATCCGGTTAGCGAACCTTTCGCGTATCGGAACTTTGCGATGCGAAGCTGATTGGCCCTCCGGTGTCTGTCAACATTCTAAACAGTCCGGAGCGGCCGCCATCTTGTCTCTCGGTAGGATCGAGAGACAAGAGGAGGCCAAAACAAAGGGGGAAATTACCATAAGGGGGCATAGTAGATCCTCGTTGACCCCCTAGGTTTTATGTGGAGGTTTTAAAAGGGCCTAGGAGGGTCCAAAAAAAAAATATAAAAAATTTTTTTTTTGCGTGGTAAGCGCCAAGTTCGCGAACCGGAAAGCGTTCTGGGCAGCGAACTTTATGGATAAAAGAATGAAAGACTTTTCTAATACTGTATGTTAATTATTTGTTGGTTTTGTTGATTATTTTTTATTTTTTTTATTTTTTAAGCAATTTTTTATTGTTGTGATTGTGTTTCAAAATTTAATAACATTTCTAACATTTAACTAGTTTATGAATTACATATAAAAATGATTAAAGACTCAAACAATTTTTTAATATTACATACAATTTTATTTTTCAGATTGTTTTTCGAAATTTAATACAACGTCTAGCATTTCACTGTCTGATATGTGTTCTTGTTCAGTGAACATAAGTTCAAACATTTGACCGTCATCATAATGAAGTAAATGATCCACTGATTCTACACATTGAACTAATTCATGGTCCCGTGATTCATCCATGAAATCTGAGTCATCATTGTCCGCAATAACTTTTTCTGTGTTGGTCTCCAGAACAATTTCGAAGGAAACATTCTGCTCACCTTCCATTTTATTGCTGTAATTTGCATAAAAAATAAATATATCAGTAGAGATAGGGCACTGTTGGGTTTAAGTTCAGACAGGCACTTGTGAGTTTATAACAGAGAAGTAATCTATGGGCACTGTATGGTTTCAGGCGTGAAGTAGTACTATTAAAAAGTGCCTGTGAAGAAGCCTAAGTAAATTCATAATTATACCACAGAAACCTAAATCAGTCCATAATTATAATAAAGAAGCCTTTCTCAATGTCTAACTCTTACAGAGGGATAGTATATAACTATCTGAAAAAGTTTACCATATTTACTTATAGTGCACAATATACTTCAGTTTTAAAAATAACAACTTACCTTTAGAAACAAGTTGATGTTATTAGTGATATTCTAAATGATATATACAACAACAAGTAGTAGTCAAAATGGCTGTGTTTCCTTCTCTCCCTTTATATATATACAGGTATATAACCAATCAAATGTCAGGTAATAAAAGTAGAAAAAGAAAGTAACATTTTCATTGGTTGTCAATTCCAACAATTCAGATGTGTTTTGTGAAGTAATTTACCTCACGGTATTTGGAGAGGTCTACAGGCTAAATGGCTAAATGGAATTTCAATGAAATTTGTGAGAATGGAAGGGATTGTTATGTAGTATGAGCTAATCTATATTTGGTGAGAGTGTCTCTAGTCGTTTTTCTGTAAATTACTTTCCCGCCTTTTTTTAGGACCGCTTTCCGGGAAGCGGCCCGGTTAGCGAACCTTAAGCGTCACGGGAGTCCACCATTTTGTGTTTCGGTCGCATTAAGATACAAGATGGAGGGCAAATAATGTTTAGAATGGGTAGAAGGGGTCATGGTAGACTTATCTTGACCCCCTAGGTTTTCTGAGCGTGGCTGAGGAGGCTTATATGTGCGGAAAAAAAAACTTTTTTTAAAAAAATTCCGCGAGGTTAGCTTTCGGTTAGCGAACCGGGTAGCGCTCCGGGGAGCGAATTTTGTGGAAAATTAGTGAAAAAAGTTAGAGAAAAATAATAATTGTGAGTGATCAGATGTAGGGTAGCTCTGAGAAGAGCTTTTGGGTTTATGGTACATTTAGGTACTTATAAGTAGGTACCAATGCACAGTCTTAAATTCAGAATGAAAATTCTGTTGCCCTCATCTGAGAAGTGAACTCCATCTCCTCTGTAGATATCTTGCATGTAGTAACGCAAGTTATTGTTGTACAGAGAGCCCATTCCATGGTCTCTCATGTAAGCTGAAACAGATTTGTTTACATGCTTCCTCGCTTTTTTGATTTTTTTGTATTTTTAGAACTGTTTTATGTTTTTTTTGTGTTTTTTATGGAGGGGAGACAACAAAAAACAGGCATTGAAAACGGCTCAACTGGAGCAAAAAAAAAAATTACTTCTTGGGTGCATTAGGGCATTTATGATTTTCGAACGCCATGTTCATCAGGTTGACGCTCATGTTGCCATATGACAGCATAGCACCACAGTATATACAACTTAACTTCATATGCTGGAAGTTGGGTTGAATGTTTGGCACAGTTTCTTGTGCCTCTCTTCCCGTCAAAGACATTGTGGAGGTCGATCTGGCCACAGGAGTTGTCGTGGGATTGTCTTGAAGATCCCTTAACTCAGCCCGGCTGTAGTTTAAGGGATGCCACCTGCTCATGTGTCGATGCATCGTATAGTTGCCCATACTGTATTTCTTATCTGTGCCTCTCGACAATCTGTTATCACAGATGAGGCAGGTGGCATATTTAGCATTCACCTTCTTTGATCCAGGAGGGATGGAGAAAAACTGCCAGATGAAACTTGTTTTTCGCTTTGAAACCCGGGGCAACTCTTGGACAAATTGTTGTTCCTCTCTGTCCTCTTCTTCTTCTTCCTCCTCTTCCTCCTCTCTGTTAGTGATAAATTGACTAGGTGGTCCTCTCTTCTTATGAGGAGGTGGAGGTGGTGGTGGGGTTCCACCAGCTGCAGCAAGTACAGAAGCCATTGTTCAATTCTAGCTAAATGGTCTTTCTCTCACCAAGATGAAAGTCAGAGTGAGGAAATAAGGAGGGGTTTACATGATTTGGGGAAAGCAAAAGTTCTGAACCAATGAAAAGTGTTATTTTTAGGTCACATGACCTAGTCATACATCATTTGGAAACCAAAAGTGAAATGAACCAATGAAAAGTTTGATAAACAAGTCACATGACCTGTTCCGCTTACGTTACGCGGCGCGCGCCGCGTCCCAGATCGCTTCCGGTTCGCGGTCCCGAGCACTTCCGGGAGCGCTAACGCGGCGCGTCATTAGACGCATTACGCGATAACGTGATACGTCGCGCTTCCGCGACGCGTCACAGTTCCGCTAACGTAACGTTGACCGGTTCGCGGACTAGATCGCGGCATCAAGATGAGCTAACGGAAAGCTTCCCGGTTCGCGAACTAGAAGCGAAGAAAAAAAAAATTTTAAAAAAAATTATCAATAAACATCTAAATATATTTTGGGATTTAAAGAAGAATACATTTTACAGCTACAGATGTTAGCTTTTAAAAAACCAATGAAATTCACAGAAAAAACCATAGGTTATAGACCATATATAGTTAGAAATTTGCATTTAAAAAACCATTGAAATTCAATGAAAAAACCATAGGTTATAGACCATATATAGTTAGGGATTTGCATTTACAAAACCTTATTTTACTCGCATAAAACCATTGAAATTCCATATATAGTTAGTTGCGCTAACTATATATCGCGCACCCGCAATCCACTGCTGATGATGTCACATATTACATCATTCATGACATGGTCAGTGACATCACTGATGACATCACTGATGACATCTCAAATGACATCACTGATGACATCTCAAATGACATCACTGATGACATCTCATTTGACATTACTGATCACATCACTGATGATATCATTCATGTGATAATACGATGAACCTCTTCAGACTCTAATATAACCTTAGATACAATCAGTGTAAACAGACACTCACAGACTGTCACTCATCCATGGAGTTACTCACACACCTAGTCAGTCATGCAAAGAATCAATCACACCTCCATTTCCTCAACTATACAGTTATACAAACGTTGCTTATTCAAACATATACTAACACATATTTACTCTCTTATACAATCCCTGATACAAGTTCACAATGATCCATACAGCCACTCACACATTCACTGGCTCTTATGCACAGTTATTTATATATGTCAACTCTCACATGTACTGTGTTTTACATATGTACTTACTTTGACATGTAGCACTGAGATATCCATTCACTCACCAGTACACTCATGCACACAGTCAACCGCCCATACAGCTGTTTCCACATGCACTTTTGAAACCATACATCTAGTGAATCAACTGCTCACACATCTATGCACAGAGTCATACACCTCCCAGCCACCCACACACACACTCAGTCTCCCATACAAATACCTGGGCTACCAATCAATAACCCATATAGTTACTCATATAGCTACTTATCAACACATGCAGCAGTTTACAGAACAACAGACATAATAATGCACAAATTAAGACAGTTTAGTCACTAACCCATGCACTCAGTGAGACATATTTAATCACTCACTCATACAGTCAGTCATGCACCTACTAAATCCTTCATCCAAACACTTATACATCCACTCATTCTTCAATATGTAAGACATATTTACACTTTACAGAAACATACAGTCACTGGATGTTGTCATCAGTGATGTCATCAGTGATGTCACTGACCATGTCATGAATGATGTAATATGTGACATCATCAGCAGTGGATTGCGGGTGCGCGATATATAGTTAGCGCAACTAACTATATATGGAATTTCAATGGTTTTATGCGAGTAAAATAAGGTTTTGTAAATGCAAATCCCTAACTATATATGGTCTATAACCTATGGTTTTTTCATTGAATATATATATATATATATATATATATATATATATATATATATATATATATATATATATATATATATACACATCATCATCATCTCTATTCGATCTCCCAAAGGGCAGATCATGAAATGTACATAGAATAAGTAGAGATCATGAAGTTTAAAACACATATGTTGAAAAGCTGAAAATTATAATATTGTGTAATATGTACAGTGACAGTGCATACATTTTATACATATATTTCACCTATATATGGTTACTGGGATGTTATAGTTAGTCTGACATTATACTTGTACAAAAAAAAACAGAGAAATTCAACAGTTATAGTTAGGTGAGCTAACTATGTATACATATTTAGTATATAGTTAGGATGTAGTTTCCATAGGAAGAGGGGTTTTTCATTTGCCAATAATGTTGTTTGACCAATATTCACAACATTTTCAACAACTAGTTTGACTCTCACTTTAGCTGCTGTCAGGGTGATCGGCCAAGAAAAAGGTGGGCCAAAACGCTTTTTAATTTCCATAAGAAACTTTAGACACAGCTACAGCCTGAACTGCTGAATGCAATTACACCATATTTGGCAGAAAGGTAGCTCATGGCCCAGAAAAGTTGTTTTTGTTAAATGGTGAACTTCATTCAGTAGTTGCTGAGAAATTCAAATAAATTCCCTGTTGTATATATAAGGATGCAGTGTATCCGAAACCCCTTCTGATTGGCTGACAACACTCCAAACCAGGAAGTGTTGGCAGTCATCTTGTGACTTGGTTGAACTGAGTCCCACAGGGACCCCCTAGGGCCACAAAAGCATTTTTTTTAAATCTTCCACAGGAGTTGTGCTGGATCCACAAGTCCTGCCAAAATTGTTTTAAAAGATAGAGCGCGGTCTGCAGCGCTTCATTAAATAAAATCCCCAGGGTGGGCCAAGTCCCTGGGCATGTAATGTAGTAATGTGTCGGGTGCCTAGGCAACATCCCTGGCACACCTTGGAGTACCACCTCCCCGGGCAAACATAATGGAAGAAGCATGTGGGCATGGCCCCCACAGCCCTGGAACCACCACCTCCCTTTGTCTAATTATTAAAAAAAAGTGCAGGGGAGGTGCTATGGCCTCCCTGCAGCCCTGGGGACAGACACCTCTCTGGGCTTTTAGATTTTCATCTGGGGGCCTCATAGATTTCCTGAGGGACCACCACCTCCCAAGGGAAACATCACCTACCTGGAGCAAATTATTAAAAAAGTACAGGGGAGGCACTAGGGATCCCCCTGACCTGGGGACCACCACCTTCCCAGGACTTTTATATTTTCTAGTTGGGAGGTCTCACAGACCCACACCTGCCCCGGGCACCACCAACTCCCCCCGGCTGAACTATATTTTAAAGAAATGGGAGGGGGCTGCGTGACCCCCTTCAGCCCCAGGGAACCACCATCTCCCTGGGGCAGATCCCCTACTCAAGGAAAAAGGGGGGCACGCAGCCACTCCTACTGGAGCCACACATGGCCTTGGGTCTGGCCCCCATGGCTGGCTATAGAAATGTCCCAAGGTGCCTACCCTGATACATTGCAGTTTGCTATGGCATGGCTTGAGCTACCATAGCAAAAGTGATCCGCTTTGAGCAAGTGAGAGGATTTTGCTCTCACTTGCTCAAACCACAGCATGTCAGCAGCTCACTGTGTGTAAAAAGTAATGCCTGCTCTCGCAGGAGGTGGGGAGCTGGCTAGGACCGCAGAGCCTTCAGGCTCCCTCTGAGGTCCCCAACGTGCAAAATTTAGGTGTCCTGGGTTCCTGAGCCCAACATCGGGCCGGGACTGTTGCCCCCACCCATTAAAAAAAATATATATATATTTATAAAGGGCAGGCCCCAAGGGATGGGGTCCCCAGGGCTGGGAATGGCCCTGCAAGGAGTCCCCCTCTCTTAAAATCTTTAAAAAGAAAAAGGCGGCCTCAGGGTGGGGTCCCTGGGGCCAACAGTGGCCCAGGAGAGGGGGCCACACAGCCATCTTTCTATTTAAAAAATAAAAGTGTATATGTAAAAAGTGGCAGCAGGGAACGAAAATGGCCCAGTAAAGGGGCCACGCAGCTCCCTCCCTTATATTTAAAAAAATTAGTAAACACGTAAATCCTATGGAAAGTTTCTGGAGGGCATGCCCGCTTCATCACCACTTTGCAAACACACCTCCTGGTGCATTGGTGGTTGGGGTATGGAGTTTGCAAGGATGATGAGCGTCCACGGTGTCCAGGAAACCCTTCTGTTACCTCCAGTAACTCCCAGACTGCGGGATTGCAGAAAGGACTTGGAGGCCATGCCCCCCTTTTTCCACCACTCTGCAAATGCATTTCCTTTTGCAATGCTGGCTGGGGAATGAATTCTAATGTACTCCTGAGGGCCTCAGATCTAAAGTGGACATCTTCCCCCAACCAGTAGTGGACCAGGAAGCATGTTTGCTCTGTGGTGGAAACAGGGGGCATGGCCTCTGATGAACTCTCAGCAATCCAGCTCTGTAAGTCTTTTTTGAGGTAACAGGAGGGCTAGTTAGAACTTAAGGACCCTCAGTAGCCAAAGGGACTTTACCCCCCTACTAGTAGTGTGCCAGGAGGCATGTTTGCAGTGTGGTGGAGAAAAGGGGCATTGCCTCCAATAACCTCATAGCAATCTGGCTGTGTGGGACTGACGGGAGGTAACAGGAGGCCAACGACCCCTCCTATTCTCTTCAATAGGTCCCACACAGAGGGATTGCGAAGAAGTCTTGGGGGAATGCCCCCTTTCTCTTCACTCTGAAAACATGGCTCAAGGTGCACTACTTGTTGGGAGATGAAGTCCCATTTACTTCTAAGGGACCTTGGAGGCCGGAAGCCCTTTTGGTATCTCCTGTAAGTCCTACACAGCGGGATTCCTGAGAGCTGGCCAGAGGCCCAGCCCCCTTACCTCACCACTCTGTAAAGGTGACTACTAGTTAAAAAACCTTGGAAACTGAATGCAAAAGCCAAGTTTACAGTGATGTTATAGTTAGCAATTATCATTTAAGAAAACTTAAAAATTCACTGATGAAACCAAATGTTACAGGGACGTTATAGTTAGGAACTGAAATCTACTAAAAAATTGAAATTCACTGAAAAAAACAAAGGTTACAGAGATGATATAGTTAAGCTAACATTTCACTCGTGCAAAACTACAAAAATTCAGTCGTTAAAGTTATTGAGCTAACTATAACTCGTGCTCCCGTAATGCACTTCTTATGACCTCACATATCACATCCTCATGACATGACCAGTGACATCATGGATGACATCTCAATGGGGGGCAAAGCCAGCACTGGACTTGGAGAATTGACCATAAGCTTGAGCATGATTCAACCAAAAGTTAGGCAAAGTCAAACTGTGTGTATCGCATATTTGGTTACTTGGATGGTTTGTATGGCCTGTATTGTTTTATAACTGTAAATGAGTTGTTAAAAGGGTGCACACAATGGATGGTTGCTAGGAGATGGTAGGAGAAATAGCCACCCCCAACCAGTTCACAGGCTCCTCCAGGAATTATATATCATAGCGGCATGCCCGAAGTCCACAGGCTTAGATCCCCTAACCCTATAACACAAGGACTTAGTTCAATGTGCTCTGCAAGAGAAAAACAACAATGGCTTACTTCAGACCTGCACTCTGCCTTCTTTCACTAGGGAGCAGTGCTTTCTGATAATCAAATCAGTCTCTCCTCAGGGACGCAGTGGTGATTTTTAAACCTGCCCTTTAGAATTTTGCACTCAAGCGTCTGTATTGATAACAACACAATGTATGTTGAAAAACATTAACTGCCATATCCTGCTACTTTGTACATTCATTGTGACTACAAGACATATATAGCATATTGCTGTTATCTGAGTTACTAAAAATGTAAACATGATGAATTTTCTAACATGTTTTCCATGCATATGTTTCCTAGCTCACTTGTCCTATTTTTGGCACTGTTATGAGAGCATAAAGTACACTAACTGTTACTAGTTAAAGTATTTTATTCATCACCTGCATACTTGTAACACAGGGTGCATCTGTGTTATCAGACTCTTCTCTGGTGTGGAAGTAGGAAGGAGTGCCCTGTCAGCAGAACTCAGTTGGACTCTGCTTCTGTGCAGGTGTCCGATCTCAGTCAAAAAAGGAACCACAACCAGTATTCTGGAATCTGATTTCTTTCTGGACAGCTCAGATGCAAAGGCATCTGTAACCTAAATGGTCAAACCTCAGTGTTTATAAACAAACTGACCACAGCTTAATCTAGCTGATTATGAGTGAAAAGCAAGGCAGAAATGTGGTGGAAAAATCCAGCCGGAACCAGTGTTCCTAATAAGCGACACCTCTTGTGGACATAGCATCTCTCTATCTTAATGTGTGTAACATGCAATCCTGAGATGAATCTATATCTCAGGTGTTGATTGAAAGTTCAATGAATGCAAGTAGACCTTTGATTGTGAGTGTGTGATACCTTCCCACCCCCCTTCCATGAGGTCAGTTAGAAGTATTACAACTGAGGGAACTCATTTTTCTGTCTCCTTTCTTACCTCATCCATGGGATTAGCTCCAGACAGAAGGCCAGCAGACCGCTTCTTTGTTACCCAGGTGTTCATGACTAGAATCTAAATGTGGCGAGCCCCCACTGAAAGTAACTCCTGCACATACTACATAGCAATACTATGGCAAATGCATGTGGTAATATTTTGAAAAGTGGGAGGGACTCACTAATGAGGACACAAAGAAGTTATTTCCTCAACATAGTGCCTTGAGTATAGAAAGTTTAGCTAACTTGTGGATGAAAGTGAGTAAGGTTAAAAGTAAGATAGATGCTGAACAACGGCCTCTTTTAATGCCATGGTTTGGGCGAAGCACAACAACATAAGCATAAATTGCAAGTCTGAGGTATGAGAGCTACCCAGGTGTAAGTGGAATACCAAATTAATCTCCTTAGGAATAAAATTGTGGCTTGTGGTCCAAAAGCCATTTCTCTTCCGTTGCTATTTCCTCAGATTACAGAACCACAGGAGAATGAGAAAGAGAGTGAGAATAGAAAGAAGGAGGGGCTGTTGGATATGCTGAGGGGGCTGGAGTGCAGCTGCAGATTAACTTTGGAAATGCAGCAGTGCCTGCAGAACCACCAGTGGTTAGAGCACAGGGAGAATGTGCAAGTGGGCACTGTGATACAACTGACAGTAAAGCTACTGTGGATCAGTCTAGGGCCAAGGTAGGGTCCACTCCAGGTGGACCCTACCTTGGTTTTCGGATCCCTTCTTCCCTGATATGCCACTGTTAGGTATGACCGCTAGGAACAAAGGGAAGGGGGAATAAATATTATTTATAGAGAGGATCTAAGGATAAAGTTTGAGCCGGTAATGCTGCCAGGTAGTAAATGTGTTGCTTTTGCTCTGGAGAGTTCCCCTACCTTCACTCTGTCGCAGCTTTTAATATATCTGGTTCGGTTGCTCAGTTTTTACAGGCTCTCCCTAACAGAGTGGCAATGAATAGTTCCATAACTGCCAGCTATACTGTGCTGGGAGAACTAAACCTTCTTTTAGAGATTACTGGCTGTGACATCTTAACCAATTGTCTAATGGGTTTAACAGCAATTTGGTTAACCCAATAGGGCCTACTCAAAAACTTGGCTATTTACTTGACCCCATATTTTCCAACATGAAAATATTAAGTACAGGAGATCCTTATGAGATCACCTGGTCTGACCAGAAAGATATACCATTCCAAATACAAATCCCTAATACTCATAAACGTACTTGAGATAAAAATAATCCAAAGCATAAATGGGCTAAACTGAATATAAATGCATGGGAAAATCTTCTAACTAATATCACCCCGGATATGTCAGGTGACATAGATGACAAGTATATTAGCTTTCAGGAATGGATTAGACATGCCACAGGCATACTAGACCCTCTTCTCAGGGTGCTGGTCCTATGAAAGGAGGGAAAGCACCATGATTCTCTCCAGAACTTCTAGAAAGTTGTTAAAAAAACAAGACAGAACATAGAGAAAAAACTACAACACAACTGAAAAGACAAACTATAAAATAGCAATAAAAAAAAACACTGTGCCATCAGGAAAGCTAGAGTGGACTTTTTACCCTCAAAATAAATAATGCAGCTTTGTCCTCTAAGGATTTATTCAGTGTGGTAAATAGCTTAACAAAACCGGCAATGAAGATAACTGGTCCGCCTCCATCAGAAAATGGTAGCAATATGCTGTCTATTTTTTACATAGAGAAAGTCAATAAAATCCTCCTCTCATTGCACCCCCTGATATTTTATTAAAAGGTGTAAAGTAGTATTCTCTGTACTGACAGATTTGTGCGATTGCCCACTCAGTCAAGGAATGGTACCAAGAAAATGGAAACATTCCATTATAAGGCCTCTATTTAAAAAAATTTGGCTGATTCAGAAAAATTTGAGACTTATCAGCCAGTAAGTCTCCTGCCGGGAATTAGTAAAACCCTGGAAAAATATGTTTATAAACGTCTGTCCTCATATTTTGAAAACAATAATATTTTACATCAGTCACATACTGGTTTTCGGGCAGGCAGCAGTAATGATACTGGTCTCATTACAGCTACGGAAGGAATGAAGGCCATCTTAGATCAAGGTGGATCTGCTGCACTGATCTTGTTAGATCTTATTTGATACTGTTTCATATCAGGTTTTAATCTGTAGGCTAAAAGAAATTGGAATCTACGGATCAGCTCTTCAGTGGCTTAGCTCATGTCTGTCCAACAAAAACTTCTACGTTTGTGATGGGACCACCCTGTCTAATCTTTTCTCGCTTAAGTGTAGGGTCCCACAAGGGTTCTCACTTAGTCTTAAGCTGTTCAATCTGTATGTCACTGTATTGGCAAAAATCATACATAATTATGATTTTACCAGTATATCTTATGCAGATGGCAATCATATTGTTATTTCTCTCTCCCACCAAACTAGCAACACCTCAACTCCTCTGAATACATGCCTTACACACAGAGTAGTTAGCAGGAAGTAGCCTCAAACTCAATGGGGATGAAACAGAGGTGTTGGTGGTAGGGAATAGCCCCTCGAGATGGATGGAATTGAACTGGTCTGACTCTCTGAGCAATCGTCCAACTCAAAAACCTGAATCAAAAGCTTTGGTATAAGGATTGAAGGGAAAATGACAACAACAATTCAGCCAAAAAACTGGCACCTCCCTGCTTCAGCATTTTGAGAGCCTTAGGAAAACTGCTTAGATGGCTATCAGAGACTCTTGTAGACAAGTAAAACAAGGCCTTGCACTCTCTAGACTCGACTACGAGAATACGTTGTACTTGAGCAGCCTGAACTCTGTTATAAAAAGACTTCAATGATTCAAAATGCTGCAACACAATTTCTCTTGAAAATTCCCAGGCACCACTCTGCTACCTCTGGCCTGTCAAGCCTGCATTGTCTGTCTGTGCCCAAGAGGATGCATTTTAATGTGTTTTGTTTGGCCCTTAAAACAATTCATAACAGAAGTCCAAAATGGATCAAAAATCTACTCACTCATGCACTTCTGCTAGAATTTTGCATTGTAATAACCAACATTTGTTGGCAGTACCTAGGATCTGGAGAACCAGGAGTCGTGGCAGATCTTTTGCCTTCCTAGTGGCCAGACTTTGGAATGAACTTCCACTAAAGATAAGGCAGACAAACTCTGAACCTTTCTTTAGGAAAATGATCAAAATGTTCCTGTTTGAACTGTTTTGCAGTGCAGTTTACCTAAGTGGTTTGTAAGCACGGGGAAGCCCTCATGGAAAGCCAAATGCTTTGCAAATCCTTCTGAATACAATTTTGAATAGAATAGGTTGTAGACTGCAGAAAATTAAGCTCTACTGATACTATTTGAAGTTTGAGACAGACTGCAGAATTCTTGTTTAGCAGACATTTTCCTTCTCCTTATTCAGGTGCTGCTGATGATTAAGGCACTTTGTCCTCTACCCTTCTTCCCTTAAGGGACTACCTAGCAGACAGGGGTAGAAATCTGATCAACATCCATTTGACCCCCTCTGATTTTATGTGTAATAAAAACCAAATCCCTAACAACTGGGAAAAACATTCAGTTTCAAGAAAACCTGCTCAGTGTGTCTGAAGTGTATATATCTAATTGGATGGATGTGAATCAGGTATTGTGATTGGTGGTGTCTAGTAAGGTGTGAGAAAGACTGGTGGAGAGAGCAACACAGCCAAGCGTAGCCCATGTAAATGATGGAGAACCGAGTGCAGCGAAGGATGCACTGCAGAATATGATTGCCGATGTGTGAAATCTGAATAAATTAAGTCATCTTGTTGTTATCAAAATGAAAGTGAAGCACTAGCTGATTATTTAGACACATTAAGGATGTGTTTGAGGGATATTCATGTATAGCCTGCCCTACAGATATGGCTCAGGAAGCTGTTTGCACTGCCTTGGTGCTGGGATTGGTACTGAATGTTAGAATCACTTATTGAATATCTGCATTGAAGGTAGACTGAGAAGCTGGCTGAATTGGTGACAGTCGCTAACCATTGCATAGCATCACAAGAGAGAAACAAAGAGTATATAGAATTAAAACTGACATCAATAAAGTTGCAACATATGGAGGGAACCATTAAGGAAATGGGTCCTTGATAAGGAAAGAACAAAGGAAGGAGGATAAAGGAGGAGGGAGGTTTAGGAAAGACAATGTAGGGATCCAGGGAGTGGTCCCAGAGCAAGGGAGGCATGTTCTGTCTACTAGCAGCTGGGGCATTGGTAACAGAACTGTCTGAATATGGTATCTAGTGCACCAACCCTCTCTGACCAGTCTGGATTTCCTCAGATCACTCTCAATTGTATCCATGAATTTTAGCCAGAGAGCTTCCTACTGTATCATGAATACCATAATTCCAAAAGATGAGTCTGACCCCTATGTAGATTGTGTCAATAATGGTAATTGTACTATCTGTCTAATTGACATGGGTGCTAGTCTGTGGGCAAGGTAGCAAAGGTCCAGGGATTCTAAGGCTTGAACAACGCTTGAATAAGCTGTATTTGTAGGTGAATGGAGACACACTCGAAGCTCTGGACCTCTTGGGCTTCATGCAGAAAAACAGGTTTGAGAAGTGGTGAGTGTACTCCATAGAAAGTCACAAGAGTTTTTATCAGGATTAATATCCGTTCTTTCAAGTTGTGGTACAGAGGACAGAACTATTTCTGATTGCAATAGGATATCTTTATTATTTTTTGTAGAGCATGGACAGCCGACACGTGTTTCGCCCCCTCTTGGCGATTTGCGCCGGGGCTTTCTCAAGGCTAGTTTTACATTTACGGTAGTTCTCGGGTTGAATCCCAGGATTCAACCCGAGAACTACCGTGACGATGGAGGACTAGGAGCAGGGACCCAATATGGCAACAGCCTAACAAAAGAATTTCTGCTCCTGGAAAATTGAACTTATTGTATTTTGGACACTGAAAAAATTGGAAATCAAAATAATTTACGCCATAAATGTAAAACTAGCCTTGAGAAAGCCCCGGCGCAAATCGCCAAGAGGGGGCGAAACACGTGTCGGCTGTCCATGCTCTACAAAAAATAATAAAGATATCCTATTGCAATCAGAAATAGTTCTGTCCTCTGTACCACAACTTGAAAGAACGGATATTAATCCTGATAAAAACTCTTGTGACTTTCTATGGAGTACACACTCACCACTTCTCAAACATGGGTGCTAGTCGATCAGCTCTAAAACCACCTAATTCTCTACTTTACCTCTCTCAGGCATGTTCATAGACACAGTCAGTAACTAACAAGTTCCCTGTTATATGATTGAATCCATATCAATTTCTGTAACACCCATCCCTTTTTTTAATCAGCCCAACTAATCTGTTAGGTAGGAGAATTCGCTGTAAGCTTAATTGAAGTGCATTTTGCTCTGCAGAAGGTGTGTTCTTTCAGAAAACCAAATACTCAAAAATTGTCTTAAGACTTATGCATGCAAATCATCCAAGTAACATACATTAAACTGCCATGTCTTCTGAGTTAACTGAGTTACTTCACAGGTACCATCTATTCTGTGGGCCACAGGAGCCAACAATGTGGGGTTCATATCATCAATGGAACAATTGAAGGTGAAGGTTGACCCTGAAAAGAAGCTGCCCAGAATCTGTAAAAACATGAGGTGGAAGAAAGGATCTCTCTTGATAGCAGAATTGATTATGCAAGTACAGGGCTTTAAAACCTATTGTTAGTAAATGTAACCCGAGAACTACCGTGACGATGGAGGACTAGGAGCAGGGACCCAATAAGGCAACAGCCTAACAAAAGGTTTTCTGCTCCTGGAAAATTGAACTTATTGTATTTTGGACACTGAAAAAATTTGAAATCAAAATAATTTACGCCATAAATGTAAAACTAGCCTTGAGAAAGCCCCGGCGCAAATCGCCAAGAGGGGGCGAAACACGTGTCAGCTGTCCATGCTCTACAAAAAATAATAAAGATATCCTATTGCAATCAGAAATAGTTCTGTCCTCTGTACCACAACTTGAAAGAACGGATATTAATCCTGATAAAAACTCTTGTGACTTTCTATGGAGTACACACTCACCACTTCTCAAACATGGGTGCTAGTCTATCAGCTCTAAAACCACCTAATTCTCTACTTTACCTCTCTCAGGCATGTTCATAGACACAGTCAGTAACTAACAAGTTCCCTGTTATATGATTGAATCCATATCAATTTCTGTAACACCCATCCCTTTTTTTAATCAGCCCAACTAATCTGTTAGGTAGGAGAATTCGCTGTAAGCTTAATTGAAGTGCATTTTGCTCTGCAGAAGGTGTGTTCTTTCAGAAAACCAAATACTCAAAAATTGTCTTAAGACTTATGCATGCAAATCATCCAAGTAACATACATTAAACTGCCATGTCTTCTGAGTTAACTGAGTTACTTCACAGGTACCATCTATTCTGTGGGCCACAGGAGCCAACAATGTGGGGTTCATATCATCAATGGAACAATTGAAGGTGAAGGTTGACCCTGAAAAGAAGCTGCCCAGAATCTGTAAAAACATGAGGTGGAAGAAAGGATCTCTCTTGATAGCAGAATTGATTATGCAAGTACAGGGCTTTAATACCTATTGTTAGTAAATGTAATATCCAAATTCTCCTTATATATAAGGCGGGGAAAGCCAAAGTGTTTTTACCTAAGGGCCATTATTAATGTGATTATACCAAACATCCTTGTGGTCCCCAATTTTGCCATCAACCTTTCTCTCACTTCTACAAATGTCCAACATTTTACCATGGATGAACTTTATTCTGTTTTGTTCTCTATGTCTGTACGTGAGGAGCATCATTATCTCGTCTTGTTCAAATTATCAGGGTGTCTACTTCCACGGACTCCAGTTCCTCAAAGATTTAGGGAGTCCCCTTCAATCTTTTTCCAATCTCTAAAGAGGTAACTAGTATTGTTGATTTTCACATGGGGCTCCTCTTTCTTCAATTTGTTCATGACCAGCATTTGGCGTATGTTACTCTAGTGTATTGAAAAGCAGACTCCATTTATCTCCTCACTGAATTGGCTAATAAAGGTACTAAGGCTTTAAGGGAGAAATCCACAATTCTGCTTTCCTACGTGTGATATCTTGATCATGAAATCTTGGCTAGCATGTACCAGCTGTCCTTTGAACAACTTGAATCCATTTTAAGCTGCTTCATTCTTTAACTGTCTCCCAGGTATGCACCTTTCGGGGCATTGTGAAGCATTGTGGAACTTGGGTTACACTGAAATATCAAAGTCTTTGTAGGATTTTATCAAAAAAGACATTCCTAAACCCTTGCAGTGGTCCAATGCGGTCAAAAATGCAGTCAAAGATGCAACATCTTTTACTTGGTATTGCCATAAAAATAATGGATTTGCAGTTGGAGTGTTGGTACAGAGTCATGGGGAACCCCTAAACACCCATAGTTTATTACTCTTCAATTCTGGACCCAGTAATGGCTAGGCTCCTGATATGTTTAAGATCTGTAGCAGAAGTTCTCTTTTAACTGTTGTGTGCCTTGTTTAGTGGTACACTCCTCCTCACTACAGAAACCCACCACCTCTCTACAGCCCAATTGTCTCTATTCTCATATTTCTCTGGCCCAGTGTCCACCCCTTTCCTCTGACTCTCAGTGCCCACCATTGAGGATGGAGAGCCCCATGATTGTATCCATGTTACTGCGGATGTAAACAAACCCTGTGTGGACTTTTCAGATGTACCTATTTCTTGAATGTGAGTTAACAGTCTGCTGATGGATTATGTCTCAGAAACAATTATGGTGCCCTGGTTATTGGATATGCTGTATGTACTTTGGATCTAATTGTAGAGAGTTAGCATCTACTGACTGCAAAGTTCTCTTACATTGTAGAGCTTATAGCTCTCACCGGAGCCTGCATTTTAGCTAAAGAAAAGATTGTAATTGTGTACACAGACGCAAATCAATAATTTGGAGTGGTGTCCAATTTTAGACTTTTATGAATGCAAAGGTTCTTTTAACAGACGTCCAATGAAAATGGACAGTATGTTCAAAATCTTCTGAATACCTTACAGTTGCCTAAGAAGGTGGCAGTAGTAAAGTATGCCACGCTCCAGCATCCCCATGATGATGCTTCAATGAGTAACATCCTGAATAATTAATCCACAAAAATCCTGCATTGTCTAAGACTGCTGATGTTGTTAAATTTGCTATGAAAACAGATTTATTCTTGCACCAACACTGAAGGATTTGCCTTAATGTCAGGAGCAAGCCCCTCTCTGAAATCGAAAAACAGTTCTGAATCAAGCACAATGTAAAGGAACCCCTGGGTGAGGACAGTCAATACTGGGTGTCTATTTCCGCTGAGATTTCTACTTCCCAAACTCTCCAGTTTGCCTCACAGAATAGTTTATGTTAGTAGGGACTGCACAATACATTCTACAGCAACCTATTGGTATGTGCCCTTCTTTTCTTCCATATATCTGAACTATTGCCAGTCTTGGGTCAAAGTGATTAATAACAGCCACTTTGATCACCCTCCCCCTTAGGGCCCTTTTGTGCACATTCAGATAGACTTTATCCAGATGCCCAAAAGTGCAAGTTTCTCATATGTCCTTGTTATTTTAGGTATGTCCTCAGGATGGGTGAAAATGTAAACTTGTCCCCATGCAGATGCCATTACCGTCGCTAAGCGGTACAAAAGGGGGTGGCGATGGACCGAGCAGTTTTTTAGCGACTCTATCCCTCTGTTCAGAGTACCAGATATCAAGAGACTGTTGGAAACACGTTGCGTCAGCAGTAGTTCAGGCAGTTTTCAAATAGGCCGAACATCTTCATTTGTGCCTATCACTCAGTGTCAACGGAAAAAATGGAAAGGAGCAATGGAACCCTCCAAAAAAAGATAGCTAAGATATAATCAGAGACATAATTAAAAATGGTATCATGACCTGCCATTATTGTTATGGTCCCTAAGAGTGATTTCTTCCCAGAATTATCAAGCCCATGTGAAATAATTGTCGACCAATGATCCCTGTGTCTCAACTGCTAAGTTTGATGTACACGTGAATGATGATGCAGTTTTACATTATTGAAGAAAGCTTGTATAAGTCTCTACCATTTAAATTTTCAGGTTCAAGCAACCTTACCTGAGTTTCTGATGCAAGCCTACCACTTCATCAAGCCCAGTGAATTGGTACACCAGAAAAAAACCCTACTGTAGACTCACTAACGTGGTCCCTGTCCGATCCAGCTCATTTCCAACACAGCTGTCAAATTATATGATCTGGCACTGTGGAGCCACTAATCTCACTACAAATAATCTGCTTCCAAGAGACAACAGTGCACCTGCTTCTCTTGTAGACCTCAGCCTGACCCTGGATCTCCTGCTTCAATTGCTCCTGCTGTACCCCTTTATCAGTTAGTGGACGAACGTCTTTGTATCCACCTGTTTTTCCTGCTCTAGTACTACCAGCCAACACTGGTACTGCAGCCTCCATTGGTACCCCCTCTGTTCGAGGTAAGCAGCCTCCTCATGGATCACAGATCCCTATATGGGTATTGATTGCTATCTTTAATGCTGGTGGAAGGTCTGGCTGGTAGTGGGATACATCCTCGCTGCAAAATACAGAAGGGTAACTACTATGTGTTGACATTGTATAAGTACAGACAGTTCTTCCTTCTGCTGAATTTGCATGCACATGCCTATTGATGTGCGGAATAGCATTCCTTTGATGGTAGTACCATCAGTTACAATGACACTTACCTTCATCTTTTCTACTATGGGCACTGACTGCCACAGGTTTACAGCATCTCCCCCAACTCTGACCCAGGCCTTGAAAACTTTAACAATTGCATGAACTGGAACATGCCAGATGTGCCTCATCTTGCAAAGACTGGGCAAGGATTTATTTGGGAGCACTTAGAAGCAAACCTCTCCAGTGTTTCTGTTGGACATAGTAAATGTGATGTAATAGTAGAGACGGTTTCTTATGGGCTACCTCCATTTGAGTACCATATTGATCATGGACGACAGTTTCATAAGCGCCACCGGAAAGTAGGTCATGCCTTTTTCATTTATGGGTCACAGATTATTTTTGGCTGTTTTTTGATTGGACTGGGACTTGTTATACATTGTTCTTACTGTGAAGCACTTTGCTGATCACCTTTAGAACGAAAAAGTGGAGGCAGGCTGTTTCTACGACTTCTAGATTCTTTTCTGACTGTATTTCCATTCATGGAGTGACTTGTGCATTGGATAACATAAGAAGGAATGTAGCGATCTTAGACAAAATTGCTAATTCTACCTCAATAGCTTTAGGATTAGTGGTTGAGCATCTAGATAACCATGCCAAGATTCTGATTCAAATTCGAAAAGCATTAGATTATATTTTAGCAGCCAAAGATGTGGTTTGCTTTATTACAGGTATAGGTACTGAATGTTGCACTCATCCTCCCAACACTTCCTTTGGCACACATGATAGATGACATTAAGGAGAGTGACAGAGAACTACACAAGATACAGAGTGAGCCTTATCTCATACCCAATGGCATCTAGACACACTTGGAAGAGTCTGGACCCTAGGAATAAAAATATTTGAAACAATTATTGCAATTACTTTCATTGTGGTTGTGTTACACATATCAGTAAAGTTGATAATGTGAATCATCCTTCCCTTTTGCAAAAATAAAGACATTGCCAACGCTTATATGCTTGGTGTTCCTGAGGATGATGAGGAAAGTGAAAATGAAGATATAAAGAAGGAACTATTGATGGTCTTTTCTGTTTCATTTTGTATCACAAAAATGTAGTTTTTCTCCTCAAAAAGGAAGGGGTGGTTGTTAAAACATAATCATGCTATACACTTAAGCATTCTTTTTTTATCATATTTCACTGTGTGTACAGATATGCTTTATAATTATATGTGGTTGGTGTTTCTTATTGGTCTGAAATATCTTTTATCCTCAGTAATGATTCCTGAGTTTTGTGACTATAGAAGGCTTAGAGGCCGTGTTTTCAGCATAGTACATTTGCACATTTCTGCAAAGCAAAACCTTGTTTTCAGAGTTGGCAGTTGGAAGCAGGATTTTAGGAGAATAATGAACTCAGAACTGTATTCATGAATGATATCTTTTCCTCAAGGATGTATCGTTCTTCTCCAGAGAATATCCTGCCACCTGCTCATTAGATACGCTTTTGTTGAAGGCAGTAATTAGACTCCTTAGACTTGAAATGAGAGAAAACACATATATTCTGAAGTAAATTCTATGTATTTTAAAACGAGGCTCCAACAGCATCATCGAGTGAGCGCTATGGTCAATTGAAATGATAATTTATTTTATTCATTTACTGTGCTGCTTGATTTGATTTTTTTTGCATTAAACACGTTAGGTTAGAGTGCTTCCTGATATATTGTGTTTTATTTTTAACATTTATGTACAGGAGGTAGCCAATAACACCATGATACCAGTTTTTGTGTATATTTCATAAACTAACAGTGTTAGCAGAATGTGCAGATTGTCTCTGGTTCACCTAACTTTTTGCGAGGTCATACCTTGCATAAAAAAAATTCACAAGATACTATTAGGAGGCTGGTTCAAGGAGTAAGACTTTTTCTGTGCAATCCTGTGTCTTGCGGGCATAATTACACAGAATAGAATATTCTAAAATTTCTAGTAATATTGCAAATTAAAAATAACATGAAATGTCGAAATTTTGTGAATTTCAATAAGGTAATTGAAATTTCAATCAGCTTTAATTCTGCCTTTTTTTCAGATTAAGGAATGACATCATTTAGGGAGACCACTTTCACTGCCACACTTACATAGGACAAGTGAAAATGGCAATGATTTGTTGTTTCGAGACATTAAGATTAAAAATAAAATCAGCATGCTGCCTCTCACCGACTTCAGTTTATCTTCTAAGGCTTGCTACTTAATGACAAGTGATGTCTTTGGAGGGGTGCTCAAGCTGCCACCAATGCACAGATAAGATCATGTGATATTAGTTTATATAGTGTGTTGATGGTTAGAGTCTGCATTGCTTTGGATTTTACTTAAAAGAATCAACCAATGAGTAGGATGCCGTATTTAATGCTTTACAGTCAGAAGTTGTGTGAATCTCCAAAAATATAACTTCAAGTTTTGGCACTATTTTATAACAATTTACATACTCTGGTAAGTTTCCCAGCTAGGTCTACATTTGCTTGTGGGAAATGTTTTCTAGAGCAAAGTGCTTTAAGAGAGATTTAGTTTGTAAAATATATTTTAATGTTGCATTTCTGATAAGTTTGTGTTGTTTGGAGATTTCTTTCCAACACACCTACTACTATTAGACGTTTTCTGACACTATTTGTTTTTTCAAACTTTGTAAATGCTGTGAAGTTCTTAAAGGGTGCATTTAAAAAAAAAGTAAAGAAACATCATGAAGCTATGGAGGAAAATTCATGTAACTTTGAACCCTGTTAACTGATTCCAACATCAGGCCAATACCTAATCAATGCCTATGACAACATTTGTAATGGTTATTCCTTTCTTCTTTCTTTGCATCTATGCTCTCTCTTCTGTTCAGTCTGCATGGCTGGAGAATGATGTATGATATAATGTAATGTTGGAGTGTGGACTGTTGGGAGAGCGTCAGTTGGAGGATGAGAGGCTGAGCTGAGGAAGACTTCTCCTGGTGGGGCTATACTTCTATCTTACTTCAATCCTATTCTCCATCTTACCTTCATCTTACCACATCTACAATTCAAACCTAATAAATAACTACTTGGAACCTACCACCTGATCCACAACTTGAATATGTTACTTAGAACATTTTGGCGACGGGGGTGGGTAACCCTGTAATTTTACACATGGGAGTATATCCCGTTTTGTTCTTGTTATTGATACGGGTGAGGGTAACCCTGTAATTTTACACATGTGAGTGTATCCCATTTTGTTCTTGTTATTTACACGGGTGAGGGTATCCCTGTAATTTACAGATGAGTGTATTCTGTTTCATTTTGGTTATTTACACAGGTGAGGGTATCCATGTAATTTACATAGATGTGTGTATCCCGATTCATTTTGGTTATTTTCTCGGGTGAGGGTATTCCTGTAATTTACACATATGAGTGTATCCAGCTTCTTTCTTAGTGTATACATGAATATTTTTGTTCCGTTTTATTCTTGTTGTTTACATGGGTGAGGGTATTCCTGTAATTATCACGGGTGAGTGTGTCCCATTACTTGTTATTTATTTGGGTGTATTCCTTTATATCTATTGGTGTCTTCTTTGTTGAGTACCAGTTGTCACACATGTATTTTTCTACATTCCGGTTATGGTCCTCTCAAGTTTCAGTGCTGGTTCGCTGGTAACTTCATGGCTCTTGTTTTATCCATCTTTTCTTCTATTGCCGTTGACTGGATCTTTGATGCATAGGGGAGCCTGAGACGTCAGGTTTACTTATGTTGTACATGCGTTTCTCTAATTCCTTCTTTTGCCTGTGACATAGTGTGTCTTTAGGTGTGCGCATTTTAGTGGCACAGGTTTTGTTTTGCCTTTCTTTGTGAGAAATGGGGATGGTTTGCGTGCCATTAATTTGCTTATATTTCATTTCATTATGCATTCTTTGTTGTTTTATCATTGCATTGCATTTTATGTTATTGCATTATTGCATTTGCATTATGGCATTTTCTTTATTATTGGATTGTTTTTTTTGGTATTGCATTATTGCATTTATGTTATCGCATTATTGCATTCCAATATTGCATTGCCATTATATGTATTATCACGTTCTGATAATACTTCTTTCCTTCTGTTTCGCTACTCCTTATTCTCTTATTCTTCTTTGTTGTGAAGAAAGAGGATATGTTGTAATGGTTATTCCTTTCTTCTTTCTTTACATCTTTGCTCTCTCTTCTGTTCAGTCTTCATGGCTGGAGAATGATGTATGATGTAATGGAATGTTGGAGTGTGGAAGTGTGGACTTGTGGGAGAGCGTCAGTTGGAGGATGAGAGGCTGAGCTGAGGGAGACTTCTCCTAGTGGGGCTATACTTCTATCTTACTTCAATCCTATTCTCCATCTTACCTTCATCTTACCACATCTACAATTCAAACCTAATAAAGAACTACTTTGAACTTACCACCTGATCTACAATTTGGATTTGTTACTTAGAACATCAACCAAACACATCCTCTTCTGTGAAGGTAACTTGACGTGTCCTTCATTTAGGATGGTCATTTGGAGGTTCTAGGAAGGCCGGTAGTTGGGCATGTACCTCTGTTGCCATACAAAGCAGCCAGGTCGGTGCTGCCAGGGATGTTAGTCACTCAAAGGTGCCAGGAGGGGAAGGGCCTCTATTTCCCAGAGCTGTACCTACACCACTACAGTATGAGGAGGTGTTTTTTTAAATGCACAGCAACAAACCTCCTACATACAGCGAAGAACATGAAAGCAGGATGTATATTTGTTTATGCTATACCTGAATCAGATGAGAATAGAAACCGACAATGCAAGTCAATGTTCTTCTGTTCCAGATTTACAGAAACCATCTCTGATTACATCATGGAGGTAACCTTTGTGGAGAGCATAGGTTGATTGTGCCATTTACATTTTAGTTCTGAGCAGAGGTATGGACTGGAAACAATCTCATATGAGTCCAGAATCTGGTAGAAAATGTACTAATATTGTGAATAGGAAATAGTAAATTGTAAAGAATCAGTATTTACAAATTGGTAATCAAGATGTAAAAAGAAAATATAACTATTATAAAATAGCTGTTCATATTAATTTGCAATTTGAGGTTACTGTGTTCCAAATAGCAATTCGGTAACATTCAAAAAATTATTTTTCGCTATTAACCGAATAAAAATTTGAGCATTGATAGTTTGCAATCTGAGTGTTGTCAGTGAATGATGACTCACAACCAGGAAGTTGTTTTCTAATTTCACTTAGTAGAGAGGCAAATGTGCTTTTAAAAAAACCAACTTAAATAGCATCCCCTGAACCTCAACACCTCAACATGACAAAGTGACCAGGAAATGAAAACATATATTCAGAGAAAAGAAGTTGGCTCCGGATTGTATTGCACATAATAAACAGCTAGTTGGTAATTGTTCGCTCTGTGCCAAATTCCACGAAAAAGGTCAATTTGGTTCTGAATTTAAGAGCTCATTAGGGCTGTGACATTAACATCAAGGATTATTGATGAAATTAGAAACAGTGCTGTGAGCTACACTCCCAGATAAAAGTAAAGATGGCTAGCAGGAGAAAGGAAGGAAGTGCCACCAGAGGGGAGACCATCATCTGAGACACCACCCACCTAGACTGAGGAGACAATTGTGAGCACATTGTTGTCCCAGCAGTTCCAACAGTGTCTGATATTGAAAATGAATTATTATCCCAGCCATCATCATGTGTTACCTTTATAAGAAATAATGTCAATGTTATGGTCATAGGAGAAATTCCTTACATTGCAATCTTAAATTTAAAACATAATTATTTATGTATACACCACATTTTCAAAGTGCAGTTCTAGATTATATTCAGGCCAATGCATCAGAAATGTGTAGTTTGTCATTAAAGCAGTAATAAACATAATTATTTTCAAATTTGTATTTAAAACATTTTAGCATTCTAACTCTTGGAAGCATCAATCCATATCAAAATTGAAAGTAGTATTGAATACCTATGACATATTCTTTAAACTTAAAAAATATATATACATGTTCAGTTAAATTATACAATAAACTCTTATATGTGTTAACAGAAGAAACAGAAGAGGTTGCAAATGAGGAGAAAGAACAAGAGGTTTTCTCGTTTGGAAATACATCATGACACAGCGAAGCAGTTCCCACCAGCTACCCCACTAACTAGTCAGTGGCAAAGTTGCGTGACTTAAAAGTCCCAACAGCAGCCTACTCCAAGGTCTCAAATTTTCAAACAAAGACTTTTAATGTGCCACAGACTTGGTGTTAGAGCCGGGCCAATATATGGTCATAACATCGTTTCAGGTGTTCGACTGCGAGGGCATTTAATAAATTAGAAGCAATGCTAACAGTAGAACACCAGCAAGAATCAGCTTTTCAGATACTTGATACCAAGAGTGTAGCTGTGTGAATTGGGACCATCAAGCTCCTGCACAGCCAACCCCGTTTGAACCGCACGCCAGTTCAGGAGTTTTCGACTGTCTGGTGGGCTATTCTATGACAAGCTTGAAAGTACTATTTATTTCAACCAGAAATTACTTGCAAAAATTGATGTGGTTAATCATGCAAACATGTCATATGTGATTTATTAAATGCTTTGCATCATCTTATCTTAAAATTATTTGTCCTGTTTTCTCTACATGGCCTGACTTTGGCTTCCTTTGATAAATGCTACCAGGGGGATGGCAATGTTGTTCTTCATCATCAGGATCATCTTCTTCTGGATAAATGACAAGTTATTTTCAGGATGCTGCATTATGTAGCACAGCACAACATTCAATTATTTTACATGAGGTTTTGTGAGAATACGGCAGAGGCAGTTCCTCCATTAGGGTGGAGGAGCATTGCCCTACTGCTATCACTGCAGTAAAAGCATTAAAAATAAAATAATAATAACACAGGTTATTATCATTTTATTTTCCTCGCTTACTTCAGCTGAGCCGAGGGCAGACCATCCATTATGGCAACACATCAACACCAGGCAGCTGCGGGAAGAAGGAGAAGTGATGACACTGCTGCATGTGCGCATGACGGTTTGGCCGGCTATCTTAGGACGGCCAAACCGCCATGCGCCCTTATATCTCTCACCGGAGCTCTGCTGTGCAGCCAGGTGGATTACAGGCACAGGGTCATAGTCCGTTAGTGAACGCCGAACCAGGGCGCTCTAACCAATCCCGATGCTGCTCTCATGCTGGGAAATACCAGCATGACAGAAGTGTCTGGATTGGTGAAGGGGAGCTGTGAAATGTCGGGAGTCGAGGAGCAGAGGCACAGAAGAGCACAGAGGCTGAAGAAGGTAGGTAAGCACTATTTTAGAAAAAATGTCTCACATGCATTGCACCCTGAGTTGCTGCCCCTGCATTGCCTCCCCTGCACTGCCTCACCACTTTAATGGCGCAGCACCCACCACTGGAATACGGCAAACCACCACCACTCCTCTGAAGGCACAGCAATATGCTTTCTAAAAGTCCAAAACGTCTTTGTACTACAGAGGAGGTATTAGGGGATAGCTTTCCTTAGTTCAACAGGTGCAGTAGCACTGGGGCCCTGACAAGTGAGGAGCTCTCTGCACACTAATCAGTTGATGTTTCAACTACCAAATCTGTCTTTGGAGGCCCTATTTACTTGCATGCATTAGGGCCCAAGATAGACTTGATGGTCTACTGCCATGTATGTTTACGTGCTCTGAAGTGTCTTCTTTCACTGGGAGAACAGTATTCAGATAAAGCAGAAGCAGCCAATGATGAATTGAATATATACTGTCAGCAACAAGACCATGATATAATGCTAAATCTAGTGTACAAATGAACAATGAATAATCAAGATAGAGACATTCAGTTTTTCTTACCCAATAGGGTAGGACACCTATCTCCTGAGGCGGAAGCCGGGAGAAACGCTCGACAATTTTTAAAAAACTTGTATTTGATTCTGTGTTTTTACTTGCCTAACTCCTTCTCCCTGGGCACTTCTGCTTTCTAATAACGTGCTGGGCATCCCCGCGCAGCGGACGTAAGCGCTGTCGCGGGTTACAAACTTCTTGCTCTTGCCGCCATTACCCCAGAGCCCACAGGCCACGCCCACTGCCGTGAGGCCACGCCCCCCTCACCGAAGTTACTTAAGCTGCGCTGATTACAAGCGCGAGACAGAGGACACCCATCTCCTGAGGCGGAAGCCGGGAGAAACGCTCGACAATTTTTCTAAAACTTGTATTTGATTCTGTGTTTTTACTTGCCTAACTCCTTCTCCCTGGGCACTTCTCCTTTCTAATAAAGTACTGGGCATCCCCGAGCAGCGGAGGTAAGCGATGTCGCGGGTTAAAAAATTCTTGTCGCCATTACCCCAGAGCCCACAGGCCACACCCACTGCCGTGAGGCCATGCCCCCTCTCCCCTATAACAATGTGCATGTCCCGGACGCGCAGCGGATGAGCACAGCGGGCGCGCCGTCAGCGCGCCAAAGTCGCGCCAAAGGCAAGCCCATCTGCGCCTGTCCGCGCCAGGACGGGTCTAGGGACTAGGCAGAATGGCAAAAATCTCAGCTATTCCTCCATGGAACTTCGCTGTTTACAACACTCTCGCCTCCCTAGCCTGGACCCAGCCACACGATCCTGCCTAACTGCCAACAACATCTGCCTCCCCTGGCCAGGCCATGCCTCCCCTGACAAAACAGCCCTTGGCTCTCACTATACCAGGAAAACCTTGATATTTAAAGACCCCACGCTTCGCTGTCTGTATTTGAACATGCGGTCTATGGTAAAACACCAACTGGACATCTTTCTACTTCTCAATTCAGACGGACCGGGTATGTTACATATCACTGAAACTTGGCTTACCCAAGACTCCCTTCCGGATGTCCTTGCCGCTCTCCCGGCAGATTATACCATACTGTCGGTGAATAGAGAATCGGGAGAGCAAGGGGGTGGCGTTGCTGCCATTATCCACAAAGATTATAAGTTTATTACATTACCTTCTCTAGACCTACCAGATACAGAAAAACTTATAATTAAAGCTGATACAGACAAGGGAACCATGGTGTTGGCATTGATCTATCGCCCCCCCCCAAGGTCATGCCCACCTTCCCGGTCTCCCTGAGCGAGCAAATGGCTGGCTTAGTTGTCAACGATGACAAGGTAATGCTGATCGGGGATTTAAATTATTGGTTCAATGACCCAGCAGCAGGGCCCCAGGCCATCCAACTCTCTGAGCTCCTCCTCCATTTGGATTTCTCTCAATCAGTCCTGACCCCCACCCATGAAAAAGGACACATCCTGGACCAAATTTGGTCCCACAATGTTCCTCTGTCTACCCCGACGGCAACCCCCTGCATCTGGTCTGATCACTATTTAATCCAGTTCTCCTGCACTCTATACGGCCATTCGAAAGCCTCTATCCCAGTGGGAGGGGTAGCAAGGAAATGGAGATCGCTAAACAATCAAGATTTCTTGTCTTCCCTGTCAAACTCAATCCCAGCACCCACTCACGATATTAATCTCATGGAAAAAAATCTCTCTGACTGGCTCCTGGAAGCCTGTAATGAGCATGTACCGCTCTCCAAATTCTCCCTTGCCCGTCGTATGGATGCTCATAGGTGGTTCACGGTAGATCTAAAGAAACAAAAATTGGAACTGTGTCAATATGAGAGGAAATGGAGACATGGATACTCTGATGTGGACAGAGTGTCTTATATGACTGCCCGTAGGAACTATAAGAACTCCATTCTAACCACTAAGGCAGCATTTTTCTCTGAGAAAATCTTGAACGCGCACAATAAATCAAGAGAAATTTTTAGGGTGGTGAACGATCTTTGTAACGATGTAAGAACTCCCCCCCCCCCAAGCTCCAATGCAAGAGCTCTGTAATCTGCTCAATAATTTCTTTATGGATAAGATAGCCACCATAAAAGAAAGTATTCCGGAAAGGCCTAGTACGGTGGCTATTGAGGACATCTGTAGGAACCCATCTGAACTCAAGGCTATTCCCCTGATTGATCAGCCTAGGTTAGTGGAACTGATAAATCGTGTGAAGTCCGGTTCACCTAATGATTGCTGTCCCCCTTACATCCTAAGGGACGTTTTCTCAGCACTTCCGCTAGGCATACTCTCCCTCTTGAATGAGTCCCTAGCACAGGAAAGGGTCCCCACTACTTTTAAAAATGCAACGTTGGTCCCGTTAATTAAAAAACCGGGGGCCGAACCAGCTAATCTTTCTAATTACCGGCCCATATCCCTTCTTCCATTTGGAGCAAAGATCTTGGAAGCCAATGTGGCAAGCTGCATCTCCAATTTCATTGAAACATCGGATTATTTGGAGCCCAACCAAGCCGGCTTCCGCCAGGCGCACTCAACTGAAGCCGTGATTCTCGCAGTTCTGGACACTTTGAGGTCCAACGCCGACAGGGGTATACATCAGGCCTTGGTGCTCCTGAACCTGTCGGCAGCGTTCGACACGATGGATCATACCATCTTATTACACCGTGTCGAACTGGCTGGTCTGCGAGGCTCAGCTCTCAGTTGGGTGAAATCATTCCTGAGCAATCGGACCCAGGCAGTCAAACTTGGGAACTTTACCGCGCCAAAATTGTTTACTACCTGTGGTGTCCCGCAAGGTTCGTCATTGTCCCCCCTCCTGTTCAATTTATATCTCAAACCCCTTTTACATTCCTTAAAGAACAGGAGGGTAACGATCTACAACTATGCTGATGACCTGCAGCTAATTTTCCCACTGGACTCTACTGACTCTGTCTTGGAATTCCAGGCGACCATGCTGCACATTCAACGGTGGATGGAGTGGAACCATCTAAAACTCAATCCAGGGAAGACCGAGCTAGTACTCCCGGGCAAAAGTTCGATCAGCTGGGGCCCCCACAACTGGCCGTCAACAATGGGATCTCCTCCCTCCCCCTCTCTCTCGGTGAAAAGCCTCGGGATCACTATTAACTCTGATCTCTCTCTTAAAGGCCAGGTGGGAGCTGTGATTTCTTCCAGCTTCCATCAACTGCGCAAAATCAGAAAAATCGCTCATTTACTCACGCACTCTGCGCTCATTCAAGTGGTACTCGCCCTGGTCTTGTCCCGATTAGACTTTTCTAATTCTATTTACTTAGGCCTCCCCTTGTTTTTGCAAATTGTGCAAAACCAAGCTGCCAGATTGATCTTCAAGCACCGCGGTGGGAGTTCGGCGAAACCATTGCAGGCTACTCTCCACTGGTTACCCATAGCCCAACGGGTAATATTTAAAGTAGTATGTCTGGCTTTTAAGGCTCTTCACGGGTAAAGCCCCATGTTCATCAATAACCTAATCGTCAAGCATGAGCCTACTCGCAATCTCCATTCTGCCCATCTGTCCCTTCTTACCCTACCCTCCTTCAAACGGAAGCGCCAGGGCGGGTGTCGATTTGCTATTCTTGCCCCAAAGGTGTGGAACTCTTTCCCTCTGTCGCTCAGGAAATGTACTAATCTTATGGAGTTTTGGGGAGCCTTGAAGACCTGGCTATTCAAGCAAGCTTCTGGATAGGTTAACTGCTTTTCAATCTTTCCTCACTGCTAGCGCCATGAAACCCCTGGGTGCCCGTGCACTTAAAAAGTTTAGAATAACGTAACATAACATAACATAACAATAGAATTTTCTCTCCAAAATCAGCAAAATGATTGTAGGAAACACATTGTCTAAAGATTTTGTTGTACATGACTTACTTCTTCAATAGTACTACTCATAAACTACAAAATAAAACTCACAAACCCATGGACAAAGAACCCCCCTCTCCAATCATTTCGCGCAGGGATCTCCGCATGGTGGCGAAGATATCGGCACACAGGTTTATAATGTAGTAGTAAATATGGAAAGGACCATGGGAGTGGTGGGAATAATTACTACTTAATGGGAGGGAGTTAGGTAAAATTAAGGTGGGGCTTGGAGGGACATGCTAATACAAAGCACATGCCTAGAAAAGAGTAGGGTCCATATTATGAGTGTGGCTCTGTGAATGCTGGACCGCCCGGCTCCCGCCCCGTTTGAACAGCCCGCCAAATTACTAGTTTCCTCCGGTCAGGTGGGTCTGTTCCAAGGCGTTCCCCGGCTGTGCCTATAAAATAGGCAGAGCAATGGGAACATCAAAAGGCAGTACCTGCATGGTATGAGCAGCTGCAGTCCATGCCGTGCAGGTATTGGTGTGCATGCAGAAGGGCACACGTTGTGCCCCCTTGTGTGCATTCACATGGCATGAGGCACAAGGGGTCCTGTAGGGCCCCTGTTGTTCCCTCACCTCCACACTTTTCATGGTGGTCTTACTGCCATGAAAAGTGCGGCGGTGAGGTAATTCGTAATATGCCTGGAAGTGCTGAAGCAGACCTGCCAAGCATATTGCAGTCTAAGGACCACCCGCTAAATCCCTGGCAGTTGCAGCTGATGTGGTGGGCTGACCGCTCTAGTAGTAATAGGGAGGTTGGGAGACTGCCCTTGTGAGTCTGGCAGCCCGTGGACCACCAGTTTCATAATAAGGCCCTAAGCCTTTGCAAATCACAGAATATATTTCTAAAGTTACTACATCCCTAAAGGGCTCAAAATAGGAATCAATATACTCCAACCAAGCCTCAGAGTAAGTCAAGCACCGCATATGTCTAACCACTAGTACAGTAACACATTCCGATAGAAAACAGTGGAGTCAGGGAATTAAATGTAACATTAAAAAAATAGTTTAACATTAAAAGTGATATATATTCTTTTTAAGTTATAAAGAAATAATTAATTTTCAAATGTAGTAATAAACTTAATTAAAAAGATTAATCAACACTTTTGAAATACAAACCTTTTACCCATGTTCACGGAATAATAAAAAATGAATATTAGTGAGAGTGAGCATTGTTTTAAGTTATTGCTTTATTATATTTCACTAAACATTCTCATAGGAAGACCTCCATCTTATGGCGGAGATCTGCACAAACAGTTGAAAATTAACTTTACACACACAATTTCAGCTGTAGGAGGCTCCACACGTTCATTTGAGGGTACGGAGACATTTAAGTGAATACTAAAAAGTGGAGAGTTGCAATTAGACATCAGACGAATTAATCAAGTGAGTATTTATACAGGTGTATATTTACCTTTGTGATTTAGGAATTTAGGAGTCATGTGCAATCCTAGGTTAAATGTAAGAACATCTATAATAGTGAAATTCGCATTACATCCAACTTGCATATTTAGGGAATGCTGATTGTGATAGAGTAACTCTTTTGTAGCAGGTGGACATATTAGAACAGGTTTTCCATCCGTTTGACTTCTTTAGTTGCTGTGCAGTGTTTGGAAAACAAATATGTGCATTTTATTTTAGCAGCATACCACATAGGCATTTTGGCACATTAAACTTAGATAATGCACTCTGTGATACCCCACCTGCTGTGTCAACTTTACCCTGGCAACTGCATGAAGCAAAATAATACAGAGAACATAGGACTTACATGTTCAGAAATAGTCTCACTTGTGTGGGTCTGAATGCCCAATATAGAATGTAAATCAGGGATGAGGTAAAATATCACCAACCTGATTACCTTTTTCTTTAAATATATGCCGTCTTCTCTCTGATCAAATATTGTGAGCCCTAGTCCTAAAAAGTCTCTCCCGCATTCCCCCTGTGCTGCCAAGATCCCCTTCCACCTTGCCACTATTATGTTTTACATCACATTGCCAAATGTTAAATGTCAACTGCCAAAAGGATCATCGCGCAAGAAATCATTGTCCACACCTCTTTAGGAGCAAGAAAGGCCACTTTATTTTAGGACAGGTGCATCATAAATTTCATAAACACATTCATTATTTATTTATTTACATAATTCAACTCTACAGTGAGCCTACGAAACCTAAATCCCAAAACCCCTAACAACTCCTGCCTACTACCCCTAGACCTACCCAACGAGCTAACCTTCAGGATGGCCAACCCGCTCCAGGCTGCCCACCCCCACTAGCCAAAACCCGCCTCCAAAAGAACAAAGGCACCCGTCCTAACAGTGGCGAACCTACAAAATGAAGCAGCGCCTAGAGCACCGCAAAATAAAAACCCACAAAAAAATAAATAAAAAAGGGGGAGGGTGGGTGGGGCAAAACAAACCTCCCTTCTAGCCTCCCGCTACGCAGTTCCCAACCGCCAGCCTGTCTCCCTTATATCCCCTCCGCTAATCAGTCCCCACCTGATTTCCGATTCTCGTGCGAACCTACCCAGGCAGAGACCGGCTCGCGCCTGGCTCTCCCTGGGTCCCCCCTCGCGCAAGAAATCATTGTCCACTCCTCTTTAGGAGCAAGAAAGGCCACTTTATTTTAGGACAGGTGCATCATAAATTTCATAAACACATTCATTACTTATTTATTTACATAATTCAACTCTACAGTGAGCCTACGAAACCTAAATCCCAAAACCCCTAACAACTCCTGCCTACTACCCCTAGACCTACCCAACGAGCTAACCTTCAGGATGGCCAACCCGCTCCAGGCTGCCCACCCCCACTAGCCAAAACCTGCCACCCAGGAAAACCTTTAGCGTTTTCCTGCCCCACCTAAAATTGGAAAGGAAGGAGCACACCACAACTGCACTTGAAGAACTTTGCTAATCAAATCCCTGAGTTCCAGAAGGTAAAAGGAGATGCCCAAAGCAGATAGATGCACACCGTCCTCACAAAATAAATGATGTTCAGAGACTTTTAAATGGTAATGATCTAAACAGTATATACCCAAATGGTGACAAAACAATCGCATTGTTCGATTGACTTTCCGTCGAGCCTTTTCCAGGGCGGAATGGTTCCTCGCCCCACGCCATTGCAAACGAGGCACAAATTCAGTCCATATCAGCATGGTGCTCACCCATGTGGTTTTGATGATTTCCAGGTCTTGCTTCATCAATTTCAATAAAGTCAAACCAGAGAGAGAAACTAAGTAATTCTCCCCCAAATGCAGTACCAGGAGATCCGGAGGTCCCCCCAAACACTGTGAAACCAAAGCAGCCAAGGCGGGAAAAAGCCCACCCCAGCGCATGCCCCCTGTGCCATGCCAGGAGACTTCGTGTGTCATGCTGTTTAGACCAAGTGATCTCCCACAAAGCTGACTGGCAGCGGCTAAAGCTGCCCGTTTAACAAATGAGTGCCCCAGTATCCACACCCTCCGTTTGGATCCGGCGACTGATGGCCAAGGACCTAGGAGAAAAAGCAATGTTAGACAAGCAAAATGTACTATTTTCTCACATATTTTTCACAGCACTTGGAACGCCAACAACCAATGCGGCGAATTTGGGACCAGTCCCACCCCAACCGAGCGGCCTCCGTCGCTAACCAATTCTGAATGAATGGGTACCAAATTGAACAGGATCCTTCCCCAGACGCAACAAAACCTTGCGTAATACAGCCAACAATTGAGATGCAACTATGGGACTACCATCGGCATGACAAAAAATGGGCCCCTGGAGAAAATGCTGGGAGGACACAAACACTTCCCATTCCCCAACCGGGCAACATGCAGAGACACCACTCCTGCCAAGGAACACCCACTTACCCCTCCCCATCTGGTCGGTTTTGGACGCCCGCAGCCACAGCCTCACTCTGTCACTTTCCAACACCACCTCACTGCTGGACATACCTACCCTGCCCCGCAACCCCAGCAACTCTGAAGCCCGAAATGCCCCAAAGAACAACCAGACAAAACACAAACGAAATTTGGCACACTCAAAAGCATCGTGGCAACACACCTCCAATTCCGGCAACATCAGCTGGAGCAACTCAAAAGTCACAGGCTGCCGGAGCTGCTGACCACCAGCCCGAAGCCTAGCCAAACCTTTCAACACCTTCCGAACCAACACCCCCCCAACAGGATCCCTCCCCCACCAAAGCTGCCCATAAAAAGAAACCCCAGCCAACTTGCCAGAAATGGTATTGGGCGATAGGCCCTTATCCGCCAAATGTAAGACAAACTGCAAGATGCATTGTTCATCTGACAAACCGGCCCTGATCGGCCCCTTCAAATCCTTACCAAACTGCAGAAACTCATTCCAGGCCTTCACATAACCCCGCCTTGTGGAGTCAGCCACTGAATTTTCGACCAATTGGTTTACCCTCAATCCCCCAGGTCCCATACGTACTGCGGGATCGCTGTTGGTTCCAGGTCCGCCCCAGGAGCTAACTTGCGGAATTCGGACCACTGAAAGCGAGACAAAGAGTCAGCGATGCAATTAGAAGTACCAGGAACATGCCGTGCTTTAAAGACAATATTTAATTGCAGACACCGCAGCATGAATGCGCGCAGGAGCCGCAAAACACGCAAGTCACGAGCCTTTTGGTGATTGACAAGGTGTACTACTGCCAAATTGTCCACATGGAACAAGACGGAGCGATTCTGAAACTCCTCCCCCCATAGATACAAAGCAACCAGCAGCGGGAAGATCTCCAGAAACGCTATGCTGCGACCCTGTTCTTTCCAGTGCGCCGGCCAGCCGGCCGCGCACCATCGACCTTCCCAAAATACGCCGAAGCCATGAGCCCCCGACGCATCCGTGAACAACTGGACTTGCCACACCATGTCCTCGTTCCGCAAAAAACAAGGACACGCCATTGAACTCCTGCAGGAAACGAAGCCAGACAGTCAAATCGGCACGCACAGCGGTTGTAATACGCACCCGATGATGGGGGAGGCTTGCGCCGGACATGGAAAGACCCAGACGCCTACAGAACATCCTGCCCGCCCGAACAACACGGCAAGCGAAATTGAGGTACCCCAAAAGCTTCTGGACGGTCCTCAAGACGACTTTCCGCTCCCCCAAAACCAGATGTATGAAGGCAGACATTTCCCTCACTTTAGCCTCAGGCAATCTCGCCACCATGGACAAAGTGTCAATTTCAATCCCCAAGAAAGTCAGGGACGTACAGGGACCTTCTGTCTTATCCGGCGCCAATGGAACGCCCAATTCCTCTGCCATAGCCTGAAAGATGGTCAAAGCCGACTGACACTGCCCAGAGTGACCCACCCCAATGAAAAGAAAATCATCAAGGTAATGACAGACCAGGACGTGGCCACTGACAAAAGTGAAGCGCCACTGCAGAAATGTACTGAATGTCTCAAAAAGGGAGCATGACACTGAACAGCCCATGGGCAACACCCTATCCACGTAGAAACTACCATCAAAATGCATCCCCAACAGACTGAAATCACAAGGATGGATGGGCAATAGCCGGAAAGCCGACTGAATGTCGCTCTTTGCCAGCAAAGCCCCAACACCAGCCGTGCGCATGAGCCGTAAGGCATTGTCCACTGAAGCATAATTGACAGTTGAGTCAGCTGGATCAATAAAATCATTAATGGATGCACCTTCGGGCCAGGACAGGTGATGGATAAGACGAAACTCCCCTTCCGCCTTCTTGGGTACCACACCCAGGGGTGAGACAATCAAGTCAGGCAGAGGACAAGTCAAAAAAGGACCAGCAATCCTACCCGCTGCAAGCTCGGCATCCAGCTTTTTCCGCACAACATGTGGACTCTCTTTCGCAGACTTCAAATTGTCCGACCACCTGCCCACCCTGGGTCCCTGATACCCAATCCGAAACCCAATTCTGAAACCCCAAGACAAAATCTTAGCGGCCTCAAAATCAGGATACTCCACCAGCCAGAGATCGAGAACATCTTGCCTAATAGGAGTAGGAGCCCTTGTGAACAGACTGCTGCGGCTGTCCCCTACCCCCTGAACCCCGTCCTTGATCACCCCACCGCTGTCCAGGAAAACACTGGGTGAGCGCATGTTTCCCCCCACACTGCGAACACTCATGCTTATACCTGCAAGCTGGTCGGTTACAGGAACCCCTGTTAAAATGCCAGCATGTGCCAGAGGCGGATGATTGACCTCTGCCCCAAACCCCCACCCCAGACTGAGCGGGGCGAGCTGAAAAGGGACGATAATACACTGGCTGCCCGCTAGCCGTGTGGGTCGTAGCAGGCGGATTCGCCGATGCCATCCATTGCAGCCATAATTCGGAATCAACCTCACCCCACGAACGCTCAGGAAACGCGCTCATGCGCGCCCTGAATTCGTCATCATAGGACAACCAGGCAAAGCCTCCAAAGTAACTGTGAGCCTTGCGTATGACATCTGCATATTTAAACATGTCTATTGCCTTCTCTGGATGACGTTGGCAATAAACGCTGGCATAAATAAGAAAGGCCGAAGTCCAATTCTCTATTGACTTCGGAACACGAGGCCTCCGAGCCAATTCTAATTCCTCCTCTTTTGACCCTTCTTTTGCCTGGACATCCCTATGGAGAAGCCGAAAAACATCCACAAATGCACCAGACCATATCAGATTCTTTGTTTTTTCAGACAAATGGGACCCCAAAGGCATCCCCACCCCAGAATAAGGCAACTTTTTCGGTAGGATACTATCCTCCGTGACCCGTGTGGCAGCCACCCCGCCATCCCCTGCTGTAGAAACCTCTTTCGCAACTTGCACAGTAGAAACATTCGAAATTACAGGCCGCTCAAGCCTCGGTGCCAGAGCGACTCGCTCAACTACAACCCCATCACCCGTACCAATAGATCTTGTACTCTTAACAGGGAGACTCTCCCTAGGTTGCCACACAGACCACCACCCATTCTTACCTCTCGGCAACTGCTCCGACTGTTGTGGGACAGCCCCACGATCCCTCTGAGAAGGTCCAGACCTCACTACCCCTCGTACACCTGCATGGTCCGCACGAGACACCTGCAAAACACGAGAAACAGTGGGTTGCCCCAACCCACCCCCTTGGGCCCGTGCTGCCAAAAGCCCAACATCTTTGTCTCTCAATTCCCCTTCTTCCAAATCATCATCATGAAAACTCCCACAGAAAGCTTCATCAGAAAATGCAACTTGATCACTGCCACTGGGCATAGCCCCATCACCAATACCCCCATCATAAAACTGCCAGTCAATGTTCTGAAAGCTGTGTGCACTGAAAGCTGTAGAAGAGCCATCCGCTCCAGACAGCCCCCCTGTAAGCCCACCACTGGAAACAGCCGTGTGGACAGTTCCCGGGCCCGTAGAAACAGCCAACAGCCGCCCAGCCGAAGGCGCAGATTGAAAACTGCGGCCGCTCGAGCCAGACAATGAAGAGGTCCCAAAAACAGTCTCCCCTAAAGCGGAATCGCAATCACCCCCCAATGGACGACCCACCGACGCCAGACCAAGGGCACCCCCCGACCCAGTCTCAGGACCACCCAGAAGGCCACCTGGCCGACCCCTAGGGACCGGGAACAGAGATTGACCATTGGCCGGGGGCGCCCCCCTTTGCAACAAACCCTTCCCACCAGGAGCCGTGGGAGTGGAGGTGGCAGGCCGGGGGCCAGGCACACCGGTGACCGCAGACTTGGTGGCCGAGGGGGGCAGCACGATAGGTGCAGCACCCGCCGAAACAACAACATGGGCAGGGGGCGGGGCCTCAGGGGGGGGGCAGGCCGGCAGCGCGGCCGTAACAGACCTGACATCAGCACCGCCCAGAGGTGGGGGGCCAAAAGTGTGGGATGGAGCAGTACCAGGCCCCGTCGTGGCGGGGGAGAGCAGGAAACATTGCCCATTCAGCCAAAGGCAAGGGGAGGCCCCATCCGGCAAAGGCGGAACTGTGGGGAAAGGGTCAAAAGGCACCGCTGCAGGGGGAAGGGTTTGCGCGTGCCCATGCACATCCAGGCTCCGCCCTCGCTTAGGTTTGGGGCCCGCCTGGGGCTTCCCCGACTTCCCCTGTGCCAGCCCGCCTGAGCGCGGAGCCTGCCTGCCCACAGAACGCCCCCGCCTCCCCCCGGGCGCCCCTCGTGAACCAGCACTAAAAAACGGTAAAGCACATACCTGCTGGAGGGCGCCCGGGGCATCCGGCGGGGGTTCCACATCAACGGCGGGCAAAACAAGCCCAGGCCCGTCCGCCGGCATGGCCGCCTCGCCGTCTTCTTCCTCCTCCAGGCCCGGCGACAAACACGCCTCCACTGCCCTGGAGACGCCTTCCGAAGCCTTGCGAAGGGGGCGGGCCATGCCGACCCACGCCTCCGCCGGAACACCCGGCCGTAGCAGGTCTTCACGCCCGGCCTCACAAAGTATCTGCACAGCCCTGCGGACCTCCGCCGCCTCCTCCATGAGCCCAGGGACAAAGGTAAAACACGAGCGCCGCAAAACAAACCTCCCTTCTAGCCTCCCGCTACGCAGTTCCCAACCGCCAGCCTGTCTCCCTTATATCCCCTCCGCTAATCAGTCCCCACCTGATTTCCGATTCTCGCGCGAACCTACCCAGGCAGAGACCGGCTCGCGCCTGGCTCTCCCTGGGTCCCCCCTAAACAACCGGAAATCATTGAGGACTCGAGAATTGAGTTGTCGCTTAAAGTACCGTCCGTGACACCTGAAAAAATAACAGCTTCCAAAAATGTACCAATCGAAGTTAATGTTGAACTAAGAAAAAATAATGTTCAAAGTAGAGTCCCCCATTTGTCAATCTGACGGTAGAAGGATTCACAAGTGAAAACTTAGGAAAAAACATAGATGAAAGCAATCAGGTCAGCCAATTGAGAACACAAGAGCATACATCTTCCTTGCCAGAATCAACAACGAAGATAAAAAATGATGAAGTTACAAATTTGTAAATAAACCGTTCAGATCAGATCAAACAGAGAAATTAATCACAAATCCAACTACCTATTGAACCAGCTAAGCAAGAAAAAACTCCACCAACTGGCAATCGGGCAAAAGTTATAATTGAAGAAAGTTTACAAGTTCCAGGAGCCTTGACAAATAAATCAGAAATCTTTCAACTTGATATCGATAACATGTCTAAATACAATGCAGAGGATGGTGAAAAGGAGTTGTCGAACATCCTCACAAACTCCAACTTGAATCCAAAAAACTCTCTTGATACCAAACAGGAACCTCAGAGGGAACAAAACTCAAAAGCCTTAGAAAATCATGACTTGGGGTCCATTTGGCACATCTTTTTTCAAACTTCATCACTAACTCTTGAAGCACTGACTCTCCAGTCGAATAAAATGGACATTCCAATAGAAATATTCGGCACAATGGCAAAGGCGGTGGCTGGACCACAGACTAGCTGAGCTAAATAGTCTGAAAAGTAGAGCACAATCTGATTCATCAACTACCTATTTGGAATTTTCCTGTGCACCAATAATAAATAAATTAACATCAATACTGGAAGCCATTAATACTATATTGGAAGACGTGAAAGCCAACCATCAATTGAAAGACTGTAAGAAACCAAAAAATAATGAAAGCACGGGCTTAGGAGTAGAAAGTAATTTTACAACAACAGAGTTAACAGCCAAAAATGATTTAGAAGCTCAGGACGCATTACTACCTCCAAAAACCCTGAGTAGACAAGGGGAGAAACATATTCCAACAGGAGGTGAACCTTCTGTCCAACCTACGCTAAATTTTACTGACAATTCTAGGGATTAATGCAGAAGATTCAACATTATATACAATTACAAAAAGACAGAGGAAAAAACTACGCAAAGCAAGACACAAAATTAAGACGGAGTTACACTCTCAGGCGGAAATAACTTGCAATGAGACTAAAAGTGAAAAATATTATGCCGAGGAAACCATAGGACAACAAAAACCCATTTCACTTAATGACTAGTTTATATCAGGAACAACAACAAACATCCAGTACTTTGATATCTTTGTGAAACCAGCCAAAATTTCTATGAAAAAGAACACCCACAATGGCAAAGATACCGTAAGTGACAACATAATGCTTTCCCCTCTTGAATGAACCGAGGTGAGGAAAAAAGCTCAACCAGAGAAGACTACCAAAAAGCAGCAGGGAAGCTGCTATGAAAAAAAAATAGCCAGAGTGGACACCCAACGGAGCACACTGAAAAAGGGTGAGCACAAAACAAGTCCGCCAAATGGGGGAAAAGCCAATGCCCTGGAAATTTTAAAAGAAGTAGAGCAAATAAACATTCCTTATTTCTATATTTTGGCAAGTTTTTTGCCATAAAAGATTTCACAGCATTTTACAAATAAAGAAAAATTATACTGTATACATGAGTGATCAAGGCAGTAAAAACAAGCAGAATGAAGATATCAAAAGTCCAGATGCTACTTAGCATGCCTAAAACTTAAAATGCATCAATCAGTTTATACTTAACATACCTAACAGTTAAAATACATAAATCCAATCATCTATAGCAGTCAGTTATCAAATACTTGTGTGAATAAATTTAAATTTAGCCAGTATTTGTTAAGAACCTGAGCCTATACCACACAGCTGCCAAAAAGTTTGCTACAGCAAAAACAGTCGCACTGGATAAATCTGTTTTAAGAATTCTGTAGGCTTGCATACAGTGTGTAAAACCCAATTTTTTACAGAGAGGTATGATCCAATACCTTTTAGACTTATAATAAGCTGGACAAAAAAAACAATATATGCAAATAATTTTCGTGCTCGTTGTTACAACCACAGTAGGGGAACTCCCAACTTCCCAAATTCATTTTTTATATACTTAAACCATGGGATTTTCCCCGCATTTGGGAGGCTCAAGATTTCTAGAAGCTCCTGCCTGTAACTAAGGAGCTCCGGCGTGGTCCAGAGCCTTGGCCAGAATGTTAATGGTTTAAGACCCAATTCCTCGTCTATTGGTCTGAGGCCCAAATCGAGCCTCAGCGGTAGGAGAGGCGTGCTGGGAGGCAAAGCTAGCAACTGTCTGAGGAATATGTTTTCTGTGATAACAATCTCAGATCAACACAAGTAACCCCAGAGTTTCGGCACCATACATTACTGCCCCCCTTGCCTGCAGTTTGTAAATATCTAGGGGTGGACCAATGGGTTTGTTGGTAGATTTATTTGCAAGCTTAAAAATCCCCCCGCTAATTGGGCCAATTTAATTTGAGATTTAGTTTGATGTGGGGCCCAGGTCATGCTTTCATTTATAGTCACCCCCAGGTATTCAAAGATCTGGCCCCTTTCCAGCCTGGTTGTGCCTATACTCGGGTTTGGGAGTGTGGTTGCTGGGGGATTCAAAATCATGAATTTAGTTTTGAGAGCATTTATCTCTAGGCCCCGTTCAACACAAAATGCCTCAAAACCATCCAGCACTCGTTGGATCCGCATGGGAGATTTAGACAATAGCAACGTATCATCTGCGAACATAATCGCAGGCACCCTACTACCAGCAAGCTTGGGGACATCAGAATTCGGTACCGAGTTCAAGTGGACGATTACCCCATTGACATAGAGGCAGAACAGGGTCGGTGCCAGAACGCACCCCTGTCTCACCCCCCTGTCAACAGGGAATCTAGGCGATAACAAGCCATTCTTTCCACACCTACCCTGAGCAAAATTTCCCTTATGGAGCCGCATTATTATATTCAAAAGTTGGGGTGGAATGCCCAGATCTAAAAGCACAGACCAGAGTTTCCCCTGTGGGACCAAATCAAAGGCCGCACGCAGGTCCACAAAGACAGTGTAAAGGCTACCGTCCTCAATCCTAACGGTTTTCCAAAATAATAGAGTCAAGCGAAAAATTTGGTCCGTGGTGGATATATTTTTTCTAAACCCTGCCTGGTAGGGACTCAAGATTGAATACTCCTCCATCCATTCCTGGAGGCGGTCTAAGATCAGCCTCGCAAAGATCTTTTGCGACACATCAATTAGGCTGATAGGCCTGTAGTTGGCTGGGAGCAGAGGAGAGCCCTTCTTGAAGATAGGATCAATCTCTGCTACCAGCCAAGTACTAGGGACCGCCATACCCCTCAGGACTGCATTGAATATAGCCATTAAATATGGGGCCCAGACCTTGGGTTCATGCTTAAAGAGGTCGCCCGGTAGTTTGTCAAACCCCGGCGCTTTTCCAGCTGCAAGTTTAGATATTGCAACACAGACCTCCGCCTCAGTGAAGTCATCCCCGTCAATTTGGGGAGTAAGATTTGACAGCAATCCCCCAGGGTGCCCCACTTGCTCGGCATTATCCCCTCCATACAGGGCACGAAAACGGTCCTCCCACACATTAGCGGCAATGTTTGCTTCAACTGCCGCTACTGGATCGCCCGACCGCGTATTCATGATTGACCAGAATTTGCGAGCGTCTCTGGTTTTGAGGGCAGCCGTTAGGTTAGCCCACTTATCATGATCACATTCCACGTTGGCACAGTGGATTAGACGCTTATATTTAGTACTCCTGGCTTTTATTAATAACTTATTATTATTTTGCTTAACGGACAATAGGAGGTCTGACTTCGCCTTTCTGCAGGTAGCGTTATATCATGTAGGTCTATTGCCCCTAGTCGTCTGCTTTGACACACGGAGATTAAGCACCTCTGCCAAAGTGCTAGTTAGATCCCGATGAAGAATCCTGAGTTTTTGGAACATGTCAGGGGAATGGTGTTGCATAGTTAAAGCACCAACCCCTTCAAGTACAGGGACGATCCGAGCTTATAGCTCAGCAACTTCCTCAGGGTGTGCTAATAGTTTATCCCACCTGAGTCTGCGTCTATCATTAGACAGAATCACCCTCGAGTTAGGAACATCACTAGCCGTGTAGTTATCTTTAAGAATGCCAGAAGAGAAAAATTCCAAAATCAGCGTGTTATGGTCGCTCTCGTCTTTTGTAATGCCCCTAAAGTCAATGACTTCAGCCCAGGCATGAGTTTCAACAAATACATAGTCCAGGCGTGACATATGTCCAGACTTGTTGAAAGTGCATTTTAGAGGAATGTCTGATTGCACGCGTCCATTGCAGGCCCTATTTGAGTGATTAAGTGTTAGAGCCATGATTTGGACAGCTAAGGGCGTCCATGACCGGGGTGAGGGGCCCACTATTGGGGGTATTGCCCAATAATCATCTTCTTCCAAGGTTACACCATCCATCAAGCCTAATAGTGGCTCAAAATGGCAATTCAGGTTACCCCCTACCACAAACAAAGTGCCTTGAGGAATAGTATTCAGGAATAGGGACAACTCCTCTATGGTTCTAGACTTGCTTGTTATATTCACAGGTCTAGAATACACATTGAGGAGTGCGAGCTTTGAGGTGTTCGGCCATTCTAAAATCACACATTGAACGTCCTCAGACAGAGTATTCAAGGTCCTAGCCTTACATCCCAAGTGGGAGCCCACCCAAATAGTTAGGCCCCCAGATGACCCTTCCCCCCACCTTGCCAGCACTGAAAATGAAGCGAATCCGCTTTGTGTTTGGTCCTCTCTGGCCCAGGTTTCCTGATAAAGGCATACATCGTTCTTATCTATGAACGATCCCCAATCTGGACAGGCCATTTTATTACACAAACCTGCCAGGTTCCATGACAGTATTAGCAATGAACCTGGGTTAGGACTAGTCTCAGTTCCCCGAGTTAGGGGCCTAGGTCCTGTTTTAGTCGGACTGGCCAGAAAAATGGGTAAGGTGTTTGGGCCTTCTACCGAGTTGCGAGAGTCAATGGAACCAGGGGGTGAGAGTGCCTGGAGCCTTGAGTGGTCGCTCTAGTCCAGATTGGTGCCTTGAGTCCTATCTACTCTAGTACGTGCGATAATCCCCCTAGGCTGAGTCAAATTGTTGATAGGACCATCGGTTGCCTTGGGTCGACCTGCTACCCCTTGCTTGTACTATAGTCAGTCGACCATGTCCAAACAGCTATACCGATTATAATTCAGATATTGGGTAGGCATATAGGTATTATGAGACCTATCCCTATTCCCCCTACTCTTCCTTCTAGCCACCACCCTAGTCCATCCCTCCTCTGACCCCAGTTTAGGACACAAAGAATCAGGTGGATTGAAGAAGGACAGTGGAAGGGGCTGAATTATTGTATCGGGATCACCGTGCGGCCAATTGCAAATATGGGAGTCTGTCCTCGGGTCCCTAAAATTGACCAAGACACAGTCGCCACTGATGTTTTTAGTAGTGTTGCCCACCCAAGACACCCTTCTAACCATCAAAATTTCACTAGAAATTTGAGGGGGGAGAGGTCTATTTTTGTTCAGCCAACTGGCAGTTTTGTTTTTAAGTGATGCAAATGATTCTTTAGCTGGAGCGTCGAGCTCAGGGACTCCAGTTAGGACAACTACAAGAGGAACTGCATTGGGAGGTAGATCTATTACCATTTCCTTTCTTGATATATGTCCCGCTGGTACTTTTTGCTCCCCATGTAAATTTGACTTTTTGGCTATCGGTGGAGCATTAACAGGAGGGGACCGCTGGGCATTCCTGTTGGAGGTACTCTCGACTAAGGGGCAAGGGATTGCTAAGGAATGTATAGTAGCTGTGAGCGCTCCCCCCCTCATTAGTATTGGGCTCCCCCTGTGTAATCCTGACTGTTTTCAGACGGTCTACAGTAGCCTCTGTGGCTTTTTCTATATTTGTCAGCCTTAGTTCAAACTGGGCGAGTCTGGCTTCTAGAGGACTGAGCAAGGACTTCAACAGGGTACCTATATTAAATATCAGTGGATCTTCCCCGGCTGATGTTATGCCACTAATGTTTGGGTTATTGGGCGATAATATGGGCGACCTTAGGGCTAAGAGGGTAATGGATTCATTGGGAACTAAAGGGGCCTCCTTGGCTTTTACCAGGCCCTTAGGATCAGATTGGCTAGAATGTTTGGCAAACTTGGACTTTCTCCCACCGGATGTCTGAGCTCCACGTTTCCTTTTTGGAACAGCCCGCTCCCAATTCCCCCGCAGCTGATGGGTGTTAGGCTTAGCAATGCTATCAGCTAGCGGGTTATCACATATGTTGGATAATGGAGTTGTCTCTGGTATAGCCGGTAAATTAGATTCTCTACACAATAGGAGAGTACTCCTGGGGTTTGGCGAGTCAATAGTTATTAAATTGTCGTCATACTTTGAGAGATCATTAGCAGAAAAATACAAGCCTCTTTCAGATGTTCTAGCATTCGCTATGTGCCACAGCGAAGATCTCTTAGCGTTATCAATTTCCTGAGATAATCCCCACTCTAAAATGGTAACTTTGTGAGATAATACAGAGCTTGCCCTGATAAGAAAATTGTCCAAAGTACCTGCTACGAGGGCACCCGACGACGTAGCTTTGCTCCTGGTCTCTAGGCTCGTCATTGTCCAAATTGGCGTATAGCAGTGTGTCTAAAGTTAACAAAGGGGCCAAATCACGCCGCTATATTCACAATAATGACCAAGGGGGATGGCCCGGTCCGGTCTCTCTCGGTCTGGAACGGGCTAGAACGAGCCTGCCTTTGGCCCGGGCTTCACGATGCGGTGGGCGTGAGCCAAGATATAGGGCGTGCAGGGAGCGGGAAGAGGCACCAGCGTCAGGGCTGCTGGTCCTCGCAGTCCCACTGTAGTCCAGGCAAGAGAACAAGCACTCCACTCCTCTTCGAGCGGCTCCCGCAAAGTGGGGGCCTCGAGGCGCTGTTAATAAAGTGCGGCGTGCAGGGGGCGGGAAGAGGCACCAGCATCAGGGCTGCTGGTCTTCGCAGTCCCACTGTAGTCCAGGCAAGAGAACAAGCACTCCACTCCTCTCCGAGCTGCACCCGAGCAAATAAAAAGCAGGAACCAGGTGCAACAATCACCTTATGGCGATAGTCATATAGTATCAAATCTAAACTGGAATTCATATCAATTAGCTTGTAATCTTGCTTACTCAAGTCGGAAACAACCAAATAACAATGCAGAGCATGAACCTGTGTGACAAATTGAACAGACAGACCAAACTGAGGACAGGAATCTGTGATCAAAAATGGACCATTTAGTTATAGTAAGACAAAGTGAGCACAAAAGAGTTATACATAAAGCCCACCAGGAATTGGAAGACAATCCAGGGAGGGAACTGCCAGTTAACGGGTTGGAACAACTGATTTTCAAACCTGTATACGAATCCCGAGGGCAGCAAGATATGTTGAACAGAGGCAATCTCTTGTGCCTCTTTAAATCGATACCTTCATTAGCCAACGTGTCATCCAGTGCCATTGAATGTGTTGATTTCTTACATAATTATAATTATTAGCAAATTCAAACCGAAGGAATACCCAATACAATTGCTAAAATCAGAAAACGGGCTAACCAGTGAAAAAGGAATACATGGCATCCCGGTCTTCTCAGTATTACAAAATTTGCAAGGGAAAATAAACTTAGATGTCGAAAAGCAACTGGTCGACAAAAAGTCAGAGAATACTAGAGGGATAAATGAGAAATGGATAACAATGGCCTTGCATGGAAGAGATAACCAATGGCACAATAAGCCACACAAGACACATAAAAATGTAACAAAAGAAAGCAATACAAACACATTTGAACCAGCGAACAAGCATAATAAACATGGCCGTCCTTGCGGAGGCTTAGCGATATTCATATCAATAGACTTGAAAGCAAAACATCAGCAAGTTGCGTCGAAAAACTGCAATGATCAAATGGTAAAGTTAGAATATAAAACACATAATCAAGTAAAAATTATAAAGTTGGTTATTATATATATTCCTCCGACAGGAATCGCAAGGAAGTCTATGCCTTCTACACTCACTAGTTATCTACTCGAACAGATTATTGACGATCCTTTTGCAGAGTTACAGGAGACTTGAATCTAAACCTGCTAGTTCCATTTACAAGAGAAGATGTCATCCAGTCACAAGATCAACAATGGCTTAGTCCAGAGCAATCAATGGACACATCAACTAAAACTAAGTATAAAAGATCAAGTCTAACCTTTGTGAAAGATATCGAAGCACTGGGGCTACGTATATTAAATGGGAGATTTCAAACAGACTCGCCCCCAGCATGGTCATTTTACGCACAAAATGCGAAGTCACAAATTGACTACACAATGGTATCATTGAGCATCTTTAATAACATTACTTCGTTCTATTTCAGGAAGCTGGCTGAGAGTGATCACAGCCAGCAAATATTTACTACATCACTCAAAAATACGACGCACTTACCGGAGCTTGCAGCGTGCCGTGAGGGAAACGGCCCAGCTCCTCACCATTTGCCCGGTCAGCCTGCGCCGTGAGGGAAACGGCTGTAGTCACGGACTACACAACCCAGCAGACCCGGGGAGGACGCAGCCCAGCGACGCTTCCAACGCGCCCGGAGGCGCCATAAGTGTTCTGAGCGCCGAGCGCTCTTGGGGGGCACTTACCGGAGCTTGCAGCGTGCCGTGAGGGAAACAGCCCAGCTCCTCACCATTTGCCCAGTCAGCCTGCGCCGTGAGGGAAACGGCTGTAGTCACGGACTACACAACCCAGCAGACCCGGGGAGGACGCAGCCAAGTGACGCTTCCAATGCGCCCGGAGGCGCCATAAGTGTTCTGAGCGCTGAGCGCTCTTGGGGGGCACTTACCGGAGCTTGCAGCGTGCCGTGAGGGAAACGGCCCAGCTCCTCACCATTTGCCCAGTCAGCCTGCGCCGTGAGGGAAACGGCTGTAGTCACGGACTACACAACCCAGCAGACCCGGGGAGGACGCAGCCCAGTGACGCTTCCAACGCGCCCGGAGGCGCCATAAGTGTTCTGAGCGCCGAGCGCTCTTGGGGGGCACTTACCGGAGCGTGCAGCGTGCCGTGAGGGAAACGGCCCAGCTCCTCACCATTTGCCCAGTCAGCCTGCGCCGTGAGGGAAACGGCTGTAGTCACGGACTACATAACCCAGCAGACCCGGGGAGGACGCAGCCCAGTGACGCTTCCAACGCGCCCGGAGGCGCCATAAGTGTTCTGAGCGCCGAGCGCTCTTGGGGGGGCACTTACCGGAGCTTGCAGCGTGCCATGAGGGAAACGGCCCAGCTCCTCACCATTTGCCCAGTCAGCCTGCGCCGTGAGGGAAACGGCTGTAGTCACGGACTACACAACCCAGCAGACCCGGGGAGGACGCAGCCCAGTGACGCTTCCAACACGCCCGGAGGCACCATAAATGTTCTGAGCGCCGAGCGCTCTTGGGGGGCACTTACCGGAGCTTGCAGCGTGCCGTGAGGGAAACGGCCCAGCTCCTCACCATTTGCCCAGTCAGCCTGCGCCGTGAGGGAAACGGCTGTAGTCACGGACTACACAACCCAGCAGACCCGGGGAGGACGCAGCCCAGTGACGCTTCCAACGCGCCCGGAGGTGCCATAAGTGTTCTGAGCGCCGAGCGCTCTTGGGGGGCACTTACCGGAGCTTGCAGCGTGCCGTGAGGGAAACGCCCCAGCTCCTCACCATTTGCCCAGTCAGCCTGCGCCGTGAGGGAAACGGCTGTAGTCACAGACTACATAACCCAGCAGACCCGGGGAGGACGCAGCCCAGTGACGCTTCCAACGCGCCCGGAGGCGCCATAAGTGTTCTGAGCGCCGAGCGCTCTTGGGGGGCACTTACCGGAGCTTGCAGCGTGCTGTGAGGGAAACGGCCCAGCTCCTCACCATTTGCCCAGTCAGCCTGCGCCGTGAGGGAAACGGCTGTAGTCACGGACTACACAACCCAGCAGACCCGGGAGGACGCAGCCCAGTGACGCTTCCAACGCGCCCGGAGGCGCCATAAGTGTTCTGAACACCTCCCGTCCCGCGGGACGCGCGCGGGCGGCGCTGGGCTAAGCCCGGGACAAGGGCGGGACCATCTAAGGCCATCATAGGCCAGAAGAGGCCGGGACTGGCCACCCCCCCTGGCCGTGCAACGAAAAGAGGTAAAAGAACTTGTGTTAAGACATTCCCAGTCCCTGTAGGTGCCTGCTGCTATTTATGCCATGTCTTCTAAGGGGGGCCGGAAAATTCCTTCTTTGACTAAGGACATGGCTAAGGGGACGATGGTCCACTACTTAATCAAGACAACAACACCTACTGTCCAACAACCTGTAAGAATAGAACGAGAACGATTGTCTATTGACTGTTCCAATAGTGTTTTCACTCCCCTACAGTCAGCCGCCGTATCACCAAATTTATCATTCCTGGAGGGACTTAATAGTTTATGCAAATCCAATTATGCTGCTGTTAAGTCTACATCAGAGCCCATTAATGCATCCTTTTGTCTTACAGTCATCACAAGCCCCCAGTCCAGTACATTATCCCCACCCTATGGAAATCTCGTGGGTACTTCCCTCTGTCCACCTGAAACAGGCAATACGAGCCCCATAATGTCTCTCCAGAACCCTTCTGGTAAAAGAAAACGACCAGTGGATAAACACACAGGCACCCATGCAAAGCAGAAAAAACTGTCTGCACCCCCAACTTCACCAACCCTGTTGGCCCAGCTACAAACTATAATTAACTCTGTGATGAACCCTTTAATAGAGAGAATGAACAATCTTGGGGATAGGATCATGGCAATAGAGGAAATGACCAAGACAAACTTGCTACTCCTAAAAAGTATGGCAGGCCCCAATCATTTACAGCCATTATGCGACACTGTAACGCCTTTAACAACTCCCCAAAGTAATATTCATCATCATCAACTTCGACAGGCAGTCCCAGGTATGCTAACTCCACCCATCGAGAAAGTTCCCGCCAAACTAATAACAACACATAGTTGTTCCCTTGAAACGGGCCGAATAAAGTAACCATTCCACCCAAAGGGCCACTTCCCAATACAGGGAACATGCCACGAAAATCAAATCACATCCATTTACCACCGGAGGCTGCCCCATTTGTGTGTGTCCTTTCTGGTGTGCCTGGAAAAAATGAAAGTCAACAGGAGCTAAGAAATAAGGCGCTGTTTTGGTTAACAAAGACTAGACCCCTGCCCCCTGACATCGACGGTAGAATACAATGTGTTAGAAGGGTGGGATGGTTAGGTCCGCTTCGAAAAGAGAGACCTGGCGATCTGGTGCTGATAAAGTTTAAAAATAGCAATGTTGTCCCATACCTACAGACTTGGAAACCACAGATAGGAGATGGATCTATACACACCTGGGGACTATATGACTTTTATCCCAGAGAATCACTCCTCCGCCATACAAGATTAATGAAGAGAGTAACTTTTGGTTGGGCTGAAACGGCTCCGGGGTGAGGGGTATTCACATCTAGACGGACTTGATATACTATTGATTTGGTACCTGACTTCTTTTAAAGATTTTATGCTATAATGTTATTTACTGTGATATGAATTGAAATGTAACGGTGTATATATTTTGCAATGTGCTTTTATGATTTTATACTTAAAAATCGAATAAAGCTATTGATTCATTCATTCACGACGCATCAATTATATCGGTCAATGCAAGGGCAGGTCGGAACAATAAATTACAGGAAATTAATTTGGAAGCCAAATACAAAAGAAGGTACCAGTGAACTAGCACAAAAGCTGGTAATCGAATGCTTTCAAGAAAAAGCAGTCTTGTCTGCAATTGATCATTGGGTAAGCTTTATACGCAAAATAGTTGGGCCACACAACCCTTCCAGTAATTCAAGGAATAATAATTCAAAGCAGAATGAAAAAATTGAAACAAAAATGAATTTGACATATACGGTTCGGAAAATGAAACAGCCGCAAAATAAACTCTTGAAGGAGTTAACCAAGCTCCCAAACACCAACGAAATACTAATAACCATAAAATCATCAAATAAAAATCTGAGGAAGCTAAACTGGAATGAAAAAACTAAAGCCAAGAACGATCTGTGGACCAACATTTTCTATGCCAGCAATCAGGCAAACTCAAGGGAGTTTTGGAAAATGATAAATAGCTTAGAAAGACCGGATAAAACTGTGGTGTCATCTGTACTAACTGAGACTGAATGGGTAAACTGTTTGGGGAACCAATTAAATCCGGGTTGCAAAACAACGGAAAGATATGATCATAAAAGGAAGGAGACATCAGACCCAGAAATGGAAAATGAAATTGATATAACACAAGTTCAAGTGGCTAATTTAATAAAAAAACTAAAAGATGGTGCACCTGGTCCAAATGGTATCCAGTTTGCCCTCTACAAGGAGGATCCAGGCATATGAGCTGAACACCTAACTAAAGTCTTTAATGAAGTAGTATGGAGAGGGACGATCCCCGAATCATGGAGAGGGTCACTAATATCCCCCATCTTTAAAAAGGGAAATTGGGCCCAGCCTGAGAACTACCGTTTAATAACACTACAAGACACAGATGCAAAACTGTTAGCATGGATCTTGTTGTCAAGCCTATCGGACTGGGTAAAGGGAAATGAAATTCTCCCGCCAAATTAAACAGGCTTTATTAAAAGCCTAGTAACGACAACAAACATCCTAGCCCTATCGATATTAAAGGATAAAGCAATTGCAATAAAACAACCATTGTACCTTTGCTTTGTCGATTTTAAATCAGATTTCGACTGTGTGGACAGAAATCTACTCAGGGAAAAGATACGACTGCAAGGGATCCCACCACAACTATTACAGTTGATTTGTTTCCTTCACACACACACACTTGGGTAAGAATGCGTATGGGCGAAGGCCATTCACTAACTAAGGAAATACCGACGTCAGGGGGCCTAAAAATAGGCTGCGTACTTGCCCCATTACTATTTAGCCTGTTCCTAGCGGACTTAACGGAGGTACTTAACAAAATAAATGCTCATCCACCTAAGCTTGCTGATAAACACATATCAAACCTCCTACATGCGGACGATGTTGTCCTTCTAAATAATACAAAAGTGGGACTACAACGCCTTATAACGCGATTATCTGAGTATACAAAAGATAATAGGATGGTTATAAATTAATCAAAATCCAAAGTCATGGTGATTACAAAAAATTCAAGAAGGAAATACAAGTCAAAATGGTTTCTGGGAAAGTCACAATTAGATCAAGTAGAAACCTATTGATATTTGGGTGTTGTATTCAATGACAATGGAAATTTTCTTCCACAGAAACTTTAAATCCATAGGAAATCAAATACCTTGACAGCAGCATTTAGGACTATTCAAAAATCTATTAGCGACCTTACCTATCGCCCATTTTTAAAAGTGATTTCTGCTAAACTGCTACCCTCGTTAACCTACGGCAGCGAGGCCTTAAATAGAGAAGATGCAGCCATTATCAACAATGCTACCTCAAAAATGTTCAAAATCCTTTTCCATTTGCCCATCAACACCTCACAAGCATAAGTCAGACTGGAATTGAGTCTAAATAACCATATATATGCTTGAAAGGGACATATAACTAAAGTCTGGTACAGAATAAAAAACAACCAATAAAACTTAATGTCCCAGTTAATTTGGAGAGAAATTAGCGGCAACAGCAAATAACCAGCTTGGAAATACTTGGATGCGGCCTTGGAAGAATTTAAGGTTAGACCGGTTTGGGACTCCTCCATTAATCAGGAATCATTTAAGAAAATTGCTAATAAAACAACAGATCATTTATCATTGCTAAACGACAAGGCAACTTTTGCAAAAAGGAAGCACACATGGCCCATAATAAAAGGTTTTTCAAAAAAGATGGCTCAGCAATACTTGAACACGCCATGGTCGCTGAAAAAGAAACAAATCTTTATTAAAGAACGTTTTGGTGTACTGTCGGGTCTATGCCATCTACCACCTTGGAAAAAGTACGAAAAGGATACTGTAAGAAGGCTGTGCAAATCTGGGGAGGAGAACATTATCCATCTCTTGTGTCTCTGTTCTGAACTGAGAAATGAAAGAGCAACTGTATTGAGAAGTCTATTTAATGAAAGAGGGGTGAGAACTTGCAGACAGGCACTGATGTTATGTTATGTTAGATGTGCTTGTATAGCGCACGGCTGCCCCAGCCAAGGGGCGTCCCGGCGCTAGCTGCCTATGTCCAGGGGACAGCAAGATGGAATTGCGGAGGTCCAGAGGTGAACACAACAAAACTAGTTAAACAGGTAAGTTTTTATGGCTTTGCGAAAGGATAAAAGGTCATTCATTGCGCGGATGTGGGCTGGAAGTCCATTCCAAAGTTTGGCGGCCAAGTATCCAAACGAGCGGCCGCCCATTCTGGATAACCTGATGCGGGGGACAATGACCAAGTTCTGACCTTCTGACCGAAGGGACCGCCTAGGGACATAGGGTGAGAGCAGAGGACATAACATAGGTGGAGAGCAGAGTTTCAAGATTTTAAAAGCAAGACAGAGAGTTTTAAAATGGATTCTCTTTTCAACAGGTAGCCAGTGTAGGTTCCTGAGGGTGGAGGAGACCGATTTGTGCCGGGGTAGCCCTGTAAGAGCTCTTGCAGTGGCGTTTTGGACTCTTTGTAGTCTCACTTTCTCAGCTGCGTTAGTTCCCAGCAGAAGTGAACTAGCGTAGTCCAGCCGTGATAAAATAGCCGACTGTACTATCACTTGGCGGGTTTGGCGGTCGAAGAATTTTAAGATGGGCCGAAGGTTTCGAAGAATCCCAAAACATGTGGCAGCAACTATTTTTGTGTGGTGGGTAAAGTTCAGAGCAGAGTCCACCCAAACTCCTAGATTTTTTACCACCTTCTTGGGGGCAGGCGGTTGGTCTAAGGTTTCAGGCCACCAATTATTGCCCCAGACCGTAGTGTCTTTGCTTAAGAGCAGAACCTCTGTTTTACCGGCGTTTAATTGGAGGTAGTTTGCTGACATCCAGCTGGTGATGTCACTGAGAGTTTGCCTAAAGTTCATGGCACTAAGGCCATTATCGTCTTTTAGAGCCACCACCAGCTGGGTGTCGTCAGCATAGGACACCAATGTGAGTCCATATTTCCTTGCTACCTCTGCCAGTGGGAGGACATATACATTAAACAAGGTCGGGCTAAGAGCCGACCCCTGAGGAACTCCTTGTTCAACGGGACATTCCTTCGAGATGAAAGGAGGGGTAGAGACCCTAAAGGATCTGTCGGCAAGGAAGGCCCTGAACCAGTCAAGGGCCTGGTCTACAACTCCTACTTCCTCAAGTCTGGACAGCAGTACCTTATGTGAAACTGTATCAAAGGCAGCACTGAGATCTAAAAGAATCAGTGCTGCCTTTCCTCCTGCGTCCAGTATGGTTCGAAGATGTTCAATGACGCTAAGGAGAGCAGTCTCGGTACTGTGTCCAGCTCGGAATCCATGTTGAGACCTATCTAGAATGGAGTTGGACATTAGGAAGTTGGTCAGGATGGAATTGACATAGGCTTCTGCCACCTTGGCAGGCCAGGGGAGCAGGGAAATGGGCCTGAAATTCTCCGGGAGGCTAGGGTCAAGTGAGGGTTTTTTTATAATAGGTGAGACCCATGCTTGTTTCCAGGTGGTGGGGATGTTGGCCGTAAGGAAAGACGAGTTGGTGATGGCTCTGAGCGGACCCAGAACATGCTCACCAGCTTCTCTGAAGAATTCAGGTTTTAAAGGATCGGCGGGAGAGCCGGATTTGATTTTGGCACAGACTTTCAAATAGTTGTCATGTCTAATGGGAGGAATAACAGAAAGTTTAGGTCCATGAGAATCGGCGATGGATAAATTATGGGGTACAGTTGTAAATGTGTTGTAGATTTTTTTAATTTTGTCCATAAAGAAGGTGGCCAGATTTTCGCACAGGTCAGGGGAGGTATTGATGTTTTTTACAGTTTTTTTTGCACTCAGCTCTTTCATTATGCGAAAGATGGTTTTAGAGGCATTGTGACTGTTCTGAATTTCCGATGCATAGTATGCCGCCCTGGTCCTACATATGTTACGATGGTAGCTTTTTTGAAGCTTGCAGTAAATGCTTTTTAGCATGGGGTCGTATTCCTTTCTCCATTTGCGTTCTGCTTTTTTTAGCTCTTTTCTGAGCAAGGTAAGCTCATTATTAAACCAGGGGCTAGATTCATGGGCTCGTGGTTTAGTTAGTTTAGCTGGAATTAATGAGTCTAGAGCTTTTGTTATCCGGTTGCAGAAACAATCGTAGTCTAAATGGGGGTCGTCACTGGAAATGGAAGGGTCTGCAGTAAGGAGAGTGTGGAGGTCTTCCAAGCGAAGTTTTTTCCATGGTCTTTTCAAGACCTGGTGGGTGGAAATGGTAGAAAGGTCACTGCTAGCGGTTAAATCCATAGTTACTAGGTAGTGATCTGTCCAGGTCATGGGGATGGGAGAATGGACATTCAGATTATCCAAGTTAGAGAAAACTGGGTCGAGAAGGTGCAGACCACTGTGTGTGGGACCCTTCACGAGTTGACAGAGCTGTAAGGCAGCAAGGTCAGCAATCAGGGAGTCGACCTTGTTGTCTGTAACTGAGTCCTACGTCTTTCCCCAGACGATTACCTTTGCATTCCGCTCTGGCAACATTTTTAACGAAAAAGTGGAAAAAAATTGAACTCCAGAAAACATAAAATTAATAATCACTTTATATTCTGCCCTTTTATCAAAAATACTCATTCATATAAGATGTATTGCATTTTTAAAAGAATTGGTGTTATTTAAACTGTATAATGGACTATTGCATGAATTGGTTTTTTTGTAAGACTTTAATTAATCAAACAATAAAGGATGTATACTTCCACCTTGCCACTGCAGGAAAAGCTGCCAAGTCGGAGGGACAGATTTTCTTTGTGACCCAGATTTTATAGTTTGTACTTGCTTAATAACTGGTTCCACTTAGTGATAATTTGTGATTGCATAAAGCTAATTTCTGAGTTTTTTGATATTACATAATATCAAATTGCTTTTGAGGAATTGTTATGTAGTAATCACAATTTCCTTTCGCTATTTCACAATCAATATTCTTTTGGGTTCTTCATGCAGATTTTGCAAATTGCCTATTTTGGCTGCTTAATACATTTCAATGTGCATTTTTGCTTTTGAAAACCGCATTGAGACTATTTGTGAATCGCAAAACCTTCAGACATAGGCGGGCACATGCATCAAGCGATTTTCCAATCGCAAACGGTGCGAATCGCAAAATTCGTCCGTTTGCGATTCCAAAATCACTTTTTGGGATGCATCATTCATTTTTCATTTATCGCAATTTAAGAGATCGCAATTTTTTTGTGATTTCTCAAATTGTGATAGCATTTAAGAAATCGCAAATTTTGCAATTTCTTAAATGCTATGCATGATTTATTTATTTTTACGAATTCACAATTTTGAAGGGGAAAATTACCATGAAGTACACCTTCATGGTAATTTGTGAAAAGTTTCAAAAATGCAAATAAATGCATTTATGAAACTTACATTTTACTCACACACCTGCCCTTGGGACATGTGTGTGAGTAAAATGTACTTATGTGACATTTCAGGGGTGCAGGGGGGGGTCCTTTGGACGCCACCCCAGCACCCTTGAAATTGCATTCTCATTTTGCGATTCCTTAATTGCGAATTCGCAAAATGAGAATGCCGTCCCATTGATTCCTATGGGCCTCTAGGCCCATAGGAATCAATGTAATGCGATTCCTTATTTGCGATTCGCAATTAAGGAATCGCAAATAAGGAAAATTAAGAAATCGCAAAAACGTTTGCGATTTCTTGATACATAGGATTTTGCGATTCCTAAATTGCGATTCCTTAATTTTCGCAATTTAGGAATCGCAAATTCCAACAATGATGCATGTGGCTGAGGGTCCCTGGTGTCAGAGGCAGCCAGTCATGCTCATTGGACTGGTGTCGATCCAAAACAAGAACTGTGACACAGCAACACTTATCCAGGTGGCTTAACATGGCGTGAAACTCAATGCCATTGATTCTTTTTTGGTTTCTTCCCCACCAAGGAAAGACATGAAAAGAATCATCAACAGAAGAAAATTGAATCTCCTTAGTATTACCTATAGCACACACTATGGCAGAGGTCCTTCATATTATAACGCAAAGATAATGATGGCAAAAAAATCAAAACTTTCAGCAGAAGTCCTTCATATTATAACACAAAGATAATGGTGGCAAAAAAATCCAAACTTTCAGCACTGCCAATAATATTCAAAGTATATAATTGTCGCCAATGAGGCTAATCAGCAGTCCTATCCCCCCTTTACCCAAATCTTTACAGTTTTCTGGGTAGTCCTCTGAATATCTGTGAATTACAGAAAGTAGCAGATCTACACTCGGATGTTGGAGTAAATCTGAGGGTGCATATTTACTACTCCCATTGTGAATAGGGGCCACCGCTTGTCACTTTCTAAAGAACTGTGTTTGCAAATCCCGGAAAATGAACACTTCACTCTTCACTGTAAATGCAACTCTTTGAGGTGTAGGAATAAAATATGCACCTCTGCACAGAGTGGTTTAACCATTTTGTTGTAAGTCTCTTCAGTGTATGTGACATCCAGTATGGTGTTCTGAAACCAGTACTGAAAGTAGATGAAGGGCCTTCAGGGTGGTGGTAGGCAAGTTACGACACTCGCCATCCAATGTTAGGATTCTGGGCAGTGAAACACAACCCTTTTCCCCATCCCAATCGACTTGAACCCAAGAATCCTCTTAGGACATCTCTGGTCTAACCATATGCAGCTAGGCAGAGTGTACTCCCGAGGTTCCTTTAGCCCAGGTAAGGAAATGGGCAACCATCATTACATTAGGAGTAACAAGGGCCCCCACTGCCCCTGCCGTGCAAAGGGCCACAGGCGTATCCATACTGGAGGGGGGCCCTCGGTCCCTACTGATGTGAGGGACCCCTTCAGCATATCTTGCAGAGGGGCCCCTCACGTTTTTTTACACAACTGCCTCATTGGTCCCAAAGTTGTGGCCAACTTTTCCCTACTCAAATTAGCCAGGTGTCATATGGCCTTGTTGGTACTCACAGAACTACAACTGATCTGACTGTATGGACAGGAAAACAAAACATAATGAACATGCTGGAAGCCAGGAGGTGTGATTTAGACACAGTGAGTCTGTTTCACCTAAAATATTTTTTAGGGTTACATGTGACATAGGAAGATAATAATCAGACCTGTAAAATAATACTGCCCAACCATCTGCAAAAGCAACACTCAGAAGCATATCATTCGACATTAGCGGTCACCAAATACGTAATGACTAAAAAAAATGAAAGATTATATTTCAGAACAAAATATATTTTAGTTAAGTTAATTTTTCCAAAATGTAAACAAATCCATTTGATGCAAAACATGTATAAGTTCTTTAATTGACTTCTGATGTTTGGGGGCAAAACGATTGCAATTCCAAATGTATACTAAAAATAGGTGCCATAGTGGTTGTCACTGCTGCTGTCTGAAACCATCATCTGTAAGAACATCTCAGTCTGTCTACTGTCAACACCCTGCCCTGTCTTAGAAGATTCCGAATCTTATGATAAACTACTTGGAAGATGCAAGATGGAAAAATGAAAGGAATTGAAATCCATATGTATTATGAATAGCGTTATTCACCGTTGGCTTCTAAGACGTTTTAAGGAATTGATGTTAGGGAAATTGTGCTGCAAACATGCACCATTTTCCCACAATTGTTTTAAACATTGTCTTGTGACTGGTGAGCCTACAGCAGTTATGGGGAGGTTCAAGATTGCTTGGCACACCATGAAAGTAGTGGGGTATATCCTGAATGGCATTTCGAAGAATATGGCTTTTAAGCATTTTTATATGAAAATGTGCTATTAGATGCACAATGTGATCAACTTTTTTCAATCTTTTCTTGAAGGGAGAACCCCATCAAACCTCTAAACTTACCCCCTGCTCTCACTGCTATTCTGGGCAGGTATTTTGCTCCACCACCATGAAAGATGGCTTCATTAAGGATAAACGTTTACAATTCTTTTTGCAGAAAACAACATTACCTATTAGGCACCAGCACACTATTAAACATGTGTAATTGTATTTCTATTACTAGAACAAATAATATCTCCCCATATTTAATATAAAAATATAACAATTAAGCATTTTGTACTTCACACGTTTAAATCTAGATCGTGTTTAAAAAGCTAGCTGCCAGTGTTTATAATAGTAAGTTTGAGAGACTGACGAAAGCTTACTTTCCCTTCTTAAAAAATTGCATCCACGTATTTGTACATTTTTTGATTGCAAATTAAAATCATTTTTTGGAATGTTTTTGGCTTCGCGAGAGATTTTGTCACTATATGTAAACTCCCTGGTGTCATTAATCACTGCTGTTCTAACAGCTGTCTGGGTTGTCCTTCTTTTCCTTCTTTGCCAGCTGGGCCCATACGGATAAGCTGCTTGCCAATGCCAAATCTATGACACCAGCACAGACTGTAAATGCTTCAATAGTAATGTTAACACTTCTATTTGAAAGCAGTAGTCGTTCCAGCTAATGTTTGAATTGTGAAAAGCATTAGAGCCAGTGTTTACCCTAATAGAACACAGCGTGTGTATTTGTAAAAAGCATGTTAACCACTAGGGTTATATTAGGAGTGAATAACAACTCAATGGTACCAATTTATTCTACCTCTGAAGGAGTGATAATCGCTAAGGTCCAATGGACCTGGCAGGATTCTAACCCATGACTGTGAGATCAATTACTGAGTCCTGCAGTGAACACATTGGTCCCGACAGAGCTACCGTTGAGTTTAGGGCTTAATGTTCATGCCTGCCAGTTTTTTATTCAAGCTGGCCCAGATGTATAAGGATTTCTGCGATCTCGCCACAAGGAACAATGGGCCAGATGTAGGAAGGCTATTACCGGTCGGTAACGGACGAAATTAACAAATTTCGTCCGTTACCGACCGGTAATAGGCTTTTCTGATATAGGGGCCGAAATTAACGATTCGGTAATTTAATGAATCGGTAACTTAAGGAATCAGTAAATTACCGATTTCTTAAATACCGATTCGGCAAAATACTGAATTCCTAATGTAGGGAGCACTTAAATGAGTGCTTATCCCATGTTAGTATTCGTTATTTATCACCAACTACAAATTGGCGGTAAACAACAAAAACACACCAAAAAGCAATTTTATGCAAATTGCTTCAGTGCCATGTTGCAGACATACATGGCCTTAGGGCATGTATGTCTGCAACATGTGAACCCATACACAATTGAGGGGTGCAACAGGGTGTCAAAGTGACCCCCTGCCCCCCTTCAATGTTTTCCCCCTTTTACCCAATCGGTATTTACCGATTCGGTATTTGACATTAATTCCTATGTGCCTCCAGGCCCATAGGAATGAATGGCAATTACCGAATCAGTAAATACTGATTTGGTAAATACCAAATCTTAACGATTCAGTAATTTTTAACGAATGATTTGCTACATAGCATTTACCGATTTGAACATTTTCTGGTGCAGGGGCCGTAATTAACGATTCGGTAATTTACCGAATCGGTAATTTAAGGAATCAGTAAATTACCGATTTCTTAAATAGTGATTCGGTAAATTAGCGAATTCCTAATGTAGGGAGCACTTAAATGAGTGCTTATCAAATGTTAGGATTCGTTATTTACCACCAACTACAAGTTGGTAGTAAATAAAGAAAACACCCCAAAAAGCAATTTTATGCAAATTGATTCAGTGCCATATTGCAGACATACATGCCCTAAGTGGATGTATGTCTGCAACATGTGCACCCATACCCAATTGAAGGGTGCAACAGGGTGAATGTGCGTCTTTATGAAAAATAAATATGTTTTATATATGTATATGTAAAGGTTGATGAAAGAATAAATGTTTAAATAAGTGTCTAAATGGATGGTTTTTAAAAAATATTTAAATATATATATCAGTGGTTCACTTTGTGTATAAGTGGCTGCATGGGTTGGTGAGTAGCTACATGTGTGTGTATATGGGTTATTAGATGTTTTTTTAGTATCAGTATGAGTGTCTGTATGGTTTGGTGGGGGTATTACTTAGCACATAGATGCATCAATGACTGACTCACTGTTGGTATGTGTTTTGAAGACAGCATTTGTGCAGGACTGTATGGGTGGATGAGTGTGTATATGTGTGTGTTAGTGAGTGAATGACTGTCTCACTAGTGTCTTTATCAGTAACAACATATGTTTTAATCTAGTATATGTGAGTATTGATGTATATGAGTGAGTATATGTGAGAGTGAGAGATTGTAAGAGTTCATGTTTAAATAAGTATGTGTTTCTATAAGTGATTGTTTAAGAGAGTAAGTATGTGTAAGTTTCCTTAGAAGTAAGGTGGTAGTGTGTGTATAGTTGTATAAGCAAAAAAATGGATGTTCAATAGTTTATTTGCATGTGTGAGTATGTGTGTGAGTTACTTTTGGATGACTGTCGGTGTGTAACAGGATGTATAGGTGTATCACTACATATGATGAGTGAGTATATGTACGAGTGACTATATAGAACTGTTGGTAAATGAGTGGATGTGTATATAGATGGTGGAATTACTGAATTGGTTGTTGTAACTGGTATGGGTATAACCATTTTTTGAAAATGTTAGTTTCTATTTTTTGAATATGTGTTTCAAGGGTTACATTACACTGAAAGGAGGTCTGTCACTCTGTCACAAGGATGGTGTCATCAGTGATGTCATGAGTGATGTCACTGACCATGTCATGAGTGATGTAATATGTGACGTCATCAGCAGTGCATTGCAGGCGCGCAAGTTATAGTGAGTCCAACTAACTATAACGTGGGAATTTCAATGGTTTTATGTCAGTAAAATTTCCAGCTAACTATAAATGGTGTCAAACTTATGGTTTTTTCAGTGAATTTAATAGGTTTTTTAAATGCTAATTCCTAACTATAACTGGTGTGAAACCTATGGTTTTTTCAGTGAATTTCATAGGTTTTTTAAATGCTAATTCCTAACCATATATAGGGCCTCCAACCTCTGAAATGTATTTTTTTTTATAATGAATCCTATATTATATATTTATATATATATATATATATTCACTGAAAAAACCATAGGTTTTACACACGTTATAGTTAGGAAGTAGCATTTGAAAAACCTATGAAATTCACTGAAAAAACCATAGGTTTGACACCAGTTATAGTTAGCTGGAAATTTTACTGACATAAAACCAATGAAATTCCACGTTATAGTTAGTTGGACTCACTATAACTTGCGCGTGTAATGCACTGCTGATGACATTACATATTACATCACTCATGACATGGTCAGTGACATCACTTATGACATCACTGATGACAGACCTCCTTTAAGTGTAATGTAACCCTTAAAACACATATTGGAAAATAGAAATTAACATTTTCAAAAAAATGGACATACCCATACCAGTTACAACAACCAATTCAGTAATTCCACCATCTATATACACATTCTCTCATTCACCAACAGTTCTATATAGTCACTCATACATATACTCACTCATCATATGTAGTGATACACCTATACATCCTGTTACACACCGACAATCATCCAAAAGTTACTCACACACATACTCACACATGCAAATAAACTATTGAACATCCATTTATTTGCATATAAAACTATACACACTCAACCACCCATACAGTCCTGCACATATGGTGTCTTCTAAACACATACAAAGAGACAGTTAGTCATTCATGCATCTATGTGATTAGTAATACCCCCATAAAACCATAGAAACACTCATACTGATACTAAAAAAACATCTAAGAACCCAAATACCTACACATGTAGGTACTCATCAACCCATGCAGCCAGTTATTCACAAAGTGAAACACTGATACATATATTTAAATATTTAAACATTACTCGCTAATATATGTATTCACTAAGGTACACTTAATAAGCCAGTTATCCAATCATTTCTTTTTGAAAAAAAAATTCATTAAGACAATAATTTAAACATTTATTCTTTCCTCGACCTTTACATATACATATATAAAACATATTTATTTTTTAGAAAGACACACATTCACTGGATGGTGTCATAAGTGATGTCACTGACCATGTCATGAGTGATGTAATATGTAATGTCATCAGCAGTGCATTACACGCGCAAGTTATAGTGAGTCCAACTAACTATAACGTGGAATTTCATTGGTTTTATGTCAGTAAAATTTCCAGCTAACTATAACTGGTGTCATACCTATGGTTTTTTCAGTGAATTTCATACGTTTTTCAAATGCTACTTCCTAACTATAACGTGTGTAAAACCTATGGTTTTTTCAGTGAATTTCATAGTTTTTTTGAATGCTAGTTCCTAAGTATGTAATCACGTTCGTAACTACATAGTGTCACCGCCTACACGTCCTGAGAAGCGCATGTAAAGTCACGTGACTTGAAAACAAAACTTCCAATTGGTTATTAGTAGTTTCTGTTCTGGAATATACACGAAGCACTCCACCCACTTTCCTCACAATCTTTTCTACTCTCAAGAGACAACAACGTCGAGCATCTTCCGGAAGTCTTTGCTGAAATGGCTTCCCTACCAGATTCATCTTCCGAATCTGAAGGAAATGAGCGACCACCGTTAAGAAGAAAAAAGTAATCTTTCATTTGGGAATTTTTCACTTATCCTGAAGATCAAAAGAAAGTGAATGCGCCAAAAGTAACCTGCACAATATGCAATTCGGAGCTCTCAAGGGGAAATCCAAATAAAAAATATTCCTTTTCTGCACACACCATGCAGCGGCATGTTAAACAAAGGCATCCTGAGCATTATGCAAAAGCATCGACAAGAGCCCTGGCCACGCTATTACCATCAGAGGTGGCCAGCACATCTTCTGGTGTACGACCTGTATCTCCATCGAGTGCTGAAATGGACTTGAGACCATATCTTGCGAAGGTGCATATGAAATGCAACAAGTGTGGAGAAATTCTTTTATATGGAGAGCAGAGCCTCGTTCTTATTAAACTCAAAATTGACAGTCACAAATGCCCCAAGAAAAGATACATTTCTTCACTTCATTTTCAAACTATTACATACTGAAAAATGTAGTAGCAACTTTAAGAAATCGAAAGCATTATAACACTTCTTTCCCCCCCCAAAAAAAAAAAAAAAAAAGTTCTTTTCAGAACTAACTCTTTCTACCAAAACGTGCTCCAAGAGCATATTATGAGATATTTTTTCACCGCTTTATTTTAGTGCGTGCACCCTCCTATCACGTACAGGACCTGACACTTGCATATGAAGTCATGTGACTTCAAAACAACACTTCCAATTGGTTCTTGGTAGTTTCTATTCTGGAATTTACACGCAGCACTCCACCCACTTCCATCACTTTCTTTTCTACTCTCAAGAGACAACAACGTCCAACATCTTCCCGAAGACTTCGGTACAATGGCTGCCGTTCCGCATTCATCTTCCGAATCTGATGAAAATGAGCGACCACCTTTGACAAGAAAAACGGAGGCCATGCTATTACCATCAAAAGTAATCAGCACATCTTCCGGTGGACGACCTTTATCTCCATCGAGTGCTAAAATGGACTTGAAACCATTAGGCATGGGCGGAAAATCCGTTCCGCTCGCGGATTTTGCGGATTTTCGGGAAATCCGCAATCCGCGAGATTTGCGAATTTCCTGCAAAATCCGCAAATCCGCGAGCAGCGGATTTTGCTCGCACTGCTCGCACTGTTCGCGTGAGTTCGCGCCCCGCGAATAAGTGCGAAATTGCAGAAATACGATCTAAGCAAAACTGAAAGTAACTACTTACCAGGTTCAAAAGTTCAGGCACATCATTAGTAGCCATTTCCTGTAGTGCTTCCTGAGGGGCCCCTCCAGAGTTCAGTTGCCAGTTGAAACTATTATGTGACCCTGCTCTGAACCTCAGAATAGTTACACATATGCCACAAAGGTCATGAATTACAGCTAAGGGAGACAAGCAGGAGCCAGGCTGGAAGTTAAAATCCATTAATCAGCCCCTAATTCATTATTGTCAGTTGGGGCAGGGCAGGTGTTGTAACTAATTTTGCAACAATGAAAGCACTTAGCAAGTGCAAAAGATCACTAATCAGGGCGCACTAAGGAAGCAGGTGCCAGCTAAAAAAATATTCTGTGACACATTAATCAGCCCCAAATTAATTCAGGTCACTTGAGGCAGGGAAGGTGTGCTTTGCTTTGCCGAAAATAATGTACACTGGACAACCAGAGGGTGTGGTGATGAAACAGAGGGTGGCATGGGTGGGCCAGAGGGTGGCATGAGTAGTCAGAGAGTGGCAGTGGTGACAGAGAGTGGCAGTGATGAAGAAGAGTGTCCCAAACAGGTTGGACACGTAGAAACAACAAGTTCGCAAAACTTGCGACCCGACAGGTAAGTTCGCAAATTGCGAAATTGTAAAAACCCTCGCGAACTGGCAGAAACACGGGCGAACACAAAAAAAAAAAAATCCGCAAATTCGCGGGAATTCGCGGATTTTGCGGATTGCGAATCCGCAAATCCGCAAAATTCGCGAACGCGAGATCCGCAAAATTCGCTCATGCTTAGATACCATGTCTGGCGAAGGTGCACATAAAATGCAACAACTGTGAAGAACTTCTTGTATACGGAGAGCAAAGCTTTACTCTAATTAAACACAAAATTGAGAGTCATAAATGCTCCAAGAAAAGTTAAATTTCTTCACTTTATTTGGATAGTATGACATACTGAAAAATATCATAGCAACTTTAAGAAATCAAATGCATCAAAACACTTGTTTCCAAAAAAAAAAAAAAAAAAAAAGTTCTTTTCAGAACTAACTCTTTCCACCAAAACATGCTCGAAGAGCATATTATAAGATGTTTTTTCGCCGCTTTATTTTAGTGCGAGACCGGGTGCGCGCACCCTTCTATCGCGTACAGGACCTGACACTCCCATTGGAAGTCATGTGACTTCTAAACAACACTTCTAATTGGTTCTTGGTAGTTTCTATTCTGCAATTTACATGCAGCACTCCACCCACTACCATCACTTTCTTTTCTACTCTCAAGAGACAACAACGTCAAACATCTTCCCGAAGACTTCGGTACAATGGCTACCGTTCCGCATTCATCTTCCGAATCTGATGAAAATGAGCGACCACCTTTCACAAGAAAAACGGAGGCCACGCTATTACCATCAGAAGTAATCAACACATCTTCCGGTGGACGACCTGTATCTCCATCGAGTGCTGAGATGGACTTGAGACCATATCTGGCGAACGTGCACATGAAATGCACGAACTGTGGAGAACTTCTTGTATACGGAGAGCAAAGCTTTACTCTAATTAAACAAATAATTGAGAGTCATAAATGCTCCAAGAAAAGTTAAATTTCTTCACTTTATTTGGATAGTATGACATACTGAAAAATGTTGTCGCAACTTTAAGAAATAAAAAGCATCATAACACTTGTTTCCAAAAAAAAAAAAAAAAAAAAAAGTTATTTTCAGAACTAACTCTTTGTACCAAAACAAGCTTGAAGAGCATATTAGCTGATATTTTCTCGCCGCTTTCTTATAGTGCGCGACCGGGTGCGCACACCCACCTATCGCGTCGAGACACGCATGTGCAGTCATGTGACTTTAAAACAACACTTCCAATTGGTTCTTACTAGTTTCTATTCTGCAATTTACACGGAACACTCCACCCACTTCCCTAGAAAACCAGTTTATCGTAAATCTTTTAAAGCCTCCTCTTATGAAATATTCGACATCAATCACATAGCAGAGTACTAAATAGCACTATATACACTCCATCCCTTAATTATAAGAGACTTATTGCTATGTAAAATCAACTTTTGTTTTCCAAGATAATGTAAAATGCTGAGCCTATTACATAATTTTATTTCACATATATGTTACTAGTCTCCTTCGAGTACTAACACCGTAGAAAATACCACCAATAGCGGTGATATTTTTTACACCGAGAACGGGCGATTTCTATCGCTTACAGCCCTTACAATTATAAAGTTTTATTTCCTAAGTCTCTGATCTCCAACTGTGCAACGTAGATCCCCTGTGTGTCGCAATAAGGTCCATAAACAAAAACTACAGAGCCAGCATTATAAACATACACAAAACAACAAAACAACAAGAGCCACCATGCTAATATATATCCTTAATATAATAAACCTCTGAGAATAAATACATATTTCCGTGGCAGCCCATAACACAAATGTGGCGTCCTCTGACTCTGCTCCATGACCAAACACCGTAACTCCCCGCCCCCTCACTTTTCACTAAACTCCGCACTCCACCCCAGCCAAACCCCCTATTACAAACCCCCAACCTACCCTCCCTGCCCAAACCCACCATGAACCTCAAACCGCCCCTAGAAAACTTATAAGACACAGGATTACTAAAACTCAAAGAATACACAACAGGCACATAATGTAAATAGTACATAAAGACACATATTTTTTCCAAAATACTATTTAAAAACATGTTCTATTTTTAATAAATCTATCATGCATCTGACCCTCTAGAACTGCTTTCAAAACGTGAACTATAATCCTCTACTTTTCATTTTCAAACCATACACTTTCTTCTGACCCTCTAGAACTGCTTTCAAAACATGAACTATAAACCTCTACTTTTCATTTTCAAACCATACACTTTCAATTACATTATTTTTTTTCCACAATTCATGTAATGTTACAAACCTTTTCTAAAATACACCAGTCCGTATCATTTATAAGGATTTATTTTCAGTCTTCATCAGTGACACTTTCTTCACATACAATAGAAATCACTATAACTTTTTAAACGACAATGCTAACACAGTAAAAATAACCCTTCATTTACTTTCCTTTAAGAATGCACACTATGTACCCCACGCATGCATTTCTTAATCTTTGTATTTGGCAGCGAATACCGACCTTGAATCGGAAGACATGAACAAGACCGCCATTGTCACATTTAAAACTGAACGTTGCATCTGCTCACACACATATCTTTCACTAAGCTAACATTCACAGAAAACAGCATTGATGTAAAAAAAAATTGACCTTGCTTTACAACTCCCTCAAATCACTCCCTTATTTTTTAACGCATCCTCCAGTTCAAAAAAAGCTACTTTTTTAATAACCACTAAGCAATATATAAGTGACTAGACTCCTAGAAAATGTATCAAGTCATTCTGCTCCTCTCCACTGGATAGCCGGCGACCTAATTCTGTGGAGTTGCTATACAACCAGCGGTGCTGCGCCGTTTCCTGTACCATCTTGGGAAATTCAAAATGGATGTCCCTCCTGCCTTCGCAAACGAGCCGGGCCACTTAGAACTATTTCGCCAGAGGATGCTTGACTACTACGGCATCTTACCACTCTCGACTTTGAATGCATCATATCGATTATCATTTCGATATTCGTATTTCACCTGTGTGCAGCCTGTATTTCATTGCCTGAGCTGTAATTTCACGTGGGCCCTGGATTTATGTCTCTGCAATTTGGTACCTCCTGAACCGAATTACAATCACCTCATGAATCCGTTACTTGATCATGAACAGCTTTGTTACAACGGAGGGTTTATGGCCTTTGCAGTGATACAAGGAGTTCTGGGTCATTGGAATATATTCGCAGCGGCGCAAGATTTCCTAACAGAGAGCTACATCGAAAACCCACCGAGCTGCCCTATGATGGTAAAAGACACTCCAATAATGACAGATCATGAATGCTCCTTTCATCTTCTCAATTGGATGGCTGACATGTTTTCAGATGATAACAATGATTTCATGTTAGAGGCACTTGCTGCATACTTTGCCTACACAATGGACGGTTAACTCTTTCCTAACAGCGAGCTACATCGAAAACCCACCGAGCTGCCCTCTGATGGTAAAAGAGGCTCCGATTATAACAGATCATGAGTACTGCTTTACTCTTTTCCATTGGATAGCTGACATACTTTCAAATGATAAAACTGATTTCCTGTTACAAGCAGAAGCTACCTATTTTGCTTAAACAATGCTTCAATAACTCTCAAACAACCCATTGACGTCCTCATTTCCTTTTGGTTTTCTATATTCTTCACGTTATTTTCCATATTTTCTTTTGAAGAACACACCTATTTGCTTTACTAACAGTGGACATTATGATTTCGTGTTGTTAGATAGCTGATTCATAAAGTAATGATGTATAACCACTTGCATTTTCATATATCGTTCCTAAACTGAAAGGCCAGAAACCTTCTTCCATTTATTAAAATATAATATACTTCCTTATAAGACTGTACAATGTTTTTTTTCCAACTATATTCATTTTTCTTCAACTATAGCGTTTGTATTCCATGTACTACTGACAATACCAATTACTGTGTTTTTTGCAATTTCTGTACTCAGATTACATAATGATTTGCCTTTAAAATAGTACATTTCTAAATAAACATTTCAAATATTCACGGTTTCTCTTTTAATCCATAATCTCAACTGAAATGATTTCATATTGAAAAACTATTCATGGGTTCCACATAACCTTAACTGTAGACACGGAGGACCTTATTTATGAAGACCTTCCACCGCCAGTGCCTCATTTTTTAAAATGGGAAAAAGTGACGCACCGGTGGCGCAAGTCCTTCATAAATAAAGGCCTGAATATTTTCTTTTCTCGACCTCACTTACTGATACTAGAACCTGCAAGCCAAATAAGGCCCGTGAACTCTTTCTTAGTAGGTCGCGCACCGTAAAGACAGTTATACCACTGTTAACATTTTTTTTTTTACTGTTACTAAGCACCGACACAGTTCCGCTTTACTCAGAGTTAATCACTGCTCCCACGCTTCTACAGGCCAGACGCTATGTCGTATTTCTCTCCTTATCACCCTTTCATCTCCACAATAACAAACAGTTGTCCGCCAGCCACCAGAGAACAGACTCAGATGCAGAGGCCCCAAAGAGTGAACCCATCACCAACTGCCATCTCCGGCTGTTTGCATGGTTACACCTCATTCTGCACCTTGCTGAAGGCACAGGTCAAAAGTTCATCTCTCAACGTTCTACAGCTAACTAAGAAGACTATTTTCCCTCCAGAAACACCTGCCAATCCACAACTCTGTTACATGTCTGGTTTTTTCACACCCAATAGTACTTTTCGTTTAACATAAACATTGACCTGTTCACTCTCCACTTGTTACAATCAACCAATCATTTTTATTTTTTTAACCACACCCAGCCTCTTCCTTTTTCTTTATTTAAAATTTCAACTTCTAACTACCATTCCACTTCCAGAACCGATCGGAGGACGACTACAAATCCCTTGAAAATGAAGGTCTGGCTAATAGGACACAGTTATATTCACTGGAGTGAAAAATATGCAGTAAGCAGACGAATTTGCAACCTCAGCTTACCAAATGTACACATAACATGGATTTCCAAAAGAGGATTGAAATGTCACCAATTAATTCCATTGGTGAAAACTTTTATGCATCTCCCAGAACCAGACCTTATAATTGTGCACTGTGGTGGGAACGATCTAGGCACAATCACTGGGGTAGGTCTGGAAATGCTTCTAAAAGACACCTTTCGACAATTGATGACACTTTTTCCTCGATCTGCCTTGGTATATTCCAATATATGCCAAAGACAGAAATGGAATTGGTCCAATCACCATTGTGCACAATTTGAGAAAGCAAGGAGACATGTAAATAAATCTGTTTCTGCGTTCCTCAGAGATTATAGCATGGGTTCTATTTACGACAACAACTTGCGCTACCACATGCAAGACGTCTATAGGAGAGACGGTGTTCATTTCACGAATGAGGGAAACAGAATCTTCCTCTGCAACATCAGGCTCTGCATCGGTACTTACTTATAAATGCAGAAAACACTCAATTAACACAAGGGCTCTTTTCAGAGCTACCTTATATCTAAGCACTCAAACTTCTGATTTACGTCCATTTTCACACTCTTGTAAATAGGTGTGCGCGACCGGGTGCGCGCACCCCGTATTTTTTTTCGGAGAAAAATTATATCTTTTTGCGTTTAAGGGCCTTACTGCACACCCTGAGAAAACCTACGCAGGAAGACAATCTCTACCTTCTCCCCTTTCCATGTTTCAACGCTTTGAAATGAACAATATATTTACTCGCAGTGACAAAATGGCGGACAAAACTTCCTGATTTCCTTCGAATCAAACGTTAACAGACGTCACGCAGCCAAAAAAAATACCGCTCACGCGCAGCCGCTTGGGTGCGCGCACGTGTGCGCGCCTATAGATGTATAATTGACTTTAACTTTAATTTTCTCAACAACTACTGAACGGATTTACACCATTCCAAAAAAAGCATAATCTGCGAACAAGACTCTACAGTTTTGGCAAATTTCTTATAAATTCATTCACCCGTTCGAACTGTAGCTGAGTCTAAAGGTCCTATGGAAAATAACATTGAGAAAAAACGTTTTGGGACCCCCCTTATATCTCAGCCCCCACTTGACCAATCCCCCCCAAACTTTCAGGGAAGGAGTGCAGCGAACCTAGCCATCTTCTTTGAGAAATTCGCAAAGACTCATCCACCAGGGCCAAAGTTATTCCAAATAGAATGTTGAGGATTTCCTATGGAAAACAATCCTAACTATAACTACCTACTGGCGACAGCCAGTAGGTAATATATATATACATATATTTTTTTGGCCCTGGAGCGCTCCCGGTGTGCGCCCCAGTGTGCGCACCTGAAAGCGTAGTTTTTTGTCGCACCCCGGGGCGCACACCTGTGAGCGTCCCGTTTGCGCTATTGCCGCAAACGAAAACATCATCGTGACGTATCGCGTAGCCGTGTCCGCATGATACGCATGGCGTAAGCGCACCCGGAAGCACTCGAGCGAATACGATTGCGGAACATAAAACATCCGACGCGCTTACGTGACGCGACCCGGGGGCGCGTCGCGTAAGCGTGTCGGGTCATGTGACCTGAAAATAACACTTTTTATTGGTTCAAGATAGTTTTGGTTTCCAAATGATGAAAGCCTGGGTCATGTGACCTGAAAATAACACTTTTCATTGGTTCAGGACAGTTTTTTTTTCCAAATGATGAAAGACCCCACCTTTTTTCCTTATTCTGACTTTGTCCTTTGACTGAGGAAGATCTGTTTGAACAACTTAGAGGAATATTTTGTACTTTAAAATGGCTACAGTAGCAGCAGCAGCTGGAGCATCTGCACCACCACCACCACCACCACCACCAGGAGGACCACCACAACATTACATTGGTGGTCAAGAAGAGGAGGAGGAGGAAGAGGAAGAGGAGGAGGGGAGAAGATGGCTGCAAGAAGACAATACCCCGTACAAGCCAAGGCCACACATTGTATGGGGTTTGTTTTCTACCCCAGAGGGTAAGAAGAAAGTCAATGCGGCCAAGGTGACTTGCCTAATCTGTGACATGGAACTTTCAAGGGGGAACCCTAACAAAAAATATTCTTTTGGTAATAATACCATGATTAGACACATGCAGCGGAAGCATCCAAACAACTATTCTGCTGCAGAGATGAGGGAACTGGCCAGTAACCCTCCCCAATCTTCAAGCACCACCTCCAAAGAGAAAGCAACCAACTCCATCGGGACCAGAGACAAGGGAGACGATCCCTTGCATTCAACCACGGTTTGGGGATTTCCGAATTACTTGTATTTATTGTGGTAAGACCATCTCTTATGGTGAACAGAGCATAAAGCTCATCGTCCTTGCTTGTAACACACACAAGTGCCCCAAAAAACACTAATTTTTCCTTTTTTTTTGCTCCAGTTGAGCCATTTTCAATTTCCTGTTTTTTGTTTCTCCCCATAAAAATTACAAAAAAAATATAAAAATAGTTCATAAAAGCCAAAAAAAAGTACAAAATGTTCTAAAAACACTAAAAAAATATAAAACAACAAAAAGAAGAAAAAAAACCAGTTCTTTTTAGAACTACCTCCAATTTATAAAAAAAAGGCTACATTTTTTAAAAACTCTGTCATTCTTTTTTCCCCATGGTACTCTCCCTGATCCGGTCCGCACCGGGCGCTCCCACCGCGCAAATCAAAAAAATTTTTTTTTTTTGCACCGCTTGTCCCTTTTATAGCCCCCACATCAAACCTAAGGGGTCAGGGGGGTCTACCCTGCCCCCTTTTGGTCATTTCCCCCTTTGTTTTTGCCACCTCATATGTCTCAATCCTACCGAGACACACGATGGCGGCCGGTCTGGACTGTTTAGAATGTTTACAGACACCCGAGAGCGAATCAGCTTTCCGTGCGCAAGTCGCATGGCGCGCCAGGTGCGCGTACTGGGGCGTGGCCATAGATATATATATTTTCTTATCCGAAATCACTCAAAATTCACTGGAGCACATACCTTGAGACATAGCAAAGGCACATTGGGCTACCAGTCCCTACAATTTTGCCAGGTTTGGTGGAAATCCATTCAGCCATTCGGGCTAAACGTGAGGTCAACCGCCCAATGGAAATTAAGATGAGGAAAACACGTTTTAGGACCCCCGTTTTATCTCAGCCCCCGCTTCACGAACCCCCCCAAACTTTCAAGGAAGGACTGGAGCGCCGCGAGGCAAATTTGAGGAAATTTTCATGCAGATTCCTCAACCGGCGCCAAAGTTATTCACAATAGAATGTTGAGATTTTGCATTGAAAATAATCCTAACTATAACTACATATATATATATATATATATATATATATATATATATATATATATATATATATATATACATACATACATACATACATATATATATATATATATATATATATATATATATATATATATATATATATATATATATATATATATATATATATCCCAAAACTCGAATTCACCAGCCGTTTCTCCACAAATGTCTCACAACGCTCGGCTCCTCATCCAAAATAAGCCAAATTTAATCAAGCGCACTCTAGAGCCATTTTAATGTCCAAATACTGCCAAATGTATTTGCGAGTTGCAAAAGTTAACAAACGCGTTCATATATATTAACTGAAAAAACCATAGGTTTCAGCCATGTTATGGTTAAAAATTAGCATTTAAAAAACCTTAGAAATTCACTGAAAAAACTAACCCTGGGCGAAGAACTAGGCTCCGTTCGCGGAGTTTGCGGAGATTCGTCAACTCCCCATTCCGCGGAGTACGCGTAGCTGTCGATTACTCCGCGATCCAGTGCGTAGCGTAGTTGTCGCGTGCTGAATAACATTATCCCGTGCACGGCAATGGCTTACCTTGGTTCTGCGTTCGCTTTGTCCCGGTCGCGTGTGCCACCATGTTTGTAAACCCTCCCGTGCGACTGTGCAAACGCGATAACGTCATTTGGATGCGCGATAGTGCCATAAGGACGCGCGAGGATGCTTGTTGGTAAGATCGAGTTGCCGAACACGCAGAACCTGCAATCTTGCACAGAATAACTCGTGAGCATGTTAAAAGTTAAACCATAATAATAAATTACCATTTTGGTTAGCAAAAAAGTGAGAAATTCCTTAAAGTTGTACCTTTGGCTGTATTTTTGGGGGGGGAAGGAGTCCTCTTTCTGTTTCTACTCTATTTTCGAAGATTAAGGAGGAAGGGCTCTTGAGTTTACAACTTCCTGTTCCTGTCCACCAGGCTCCTCCCAGTGCTTTGTCCATGAGGTGCTCACTTTCATTTGGATTTTGAGCTGGCAGGATCACTTTCTGTTTGTGTTGGCTGCATTACTGCTTTTTTTGGATTTTATTGAGGACTTTTGGATTTTGAATTCTCTTTTTCAAGTAAGTTTCAGTAATGTATGAGTGAGTATGATGTTGTAGACTTGTGTTTGTTTGATTTTAGATTTTTTAACTACAGTATTCATTCCTGGATTTAAATTATTGATGGGTGCCTGTACTTTTATGAGGTCCCAACTTGTATTTCTTTTTAAATTTCATCCAGGCTACATAGATAGGTACCCATGGGTAAAATCATAATTCTGTGGTCTGTGTTTAAATTTTTATTCAAGTTTGTAAACAAACATCATGGCTGGCATTGGATTATGGTCATCAATATGCAATAGCAATGTCTGTTGTGAAATTTCTGTTTGTGTAATTTGAATGTTTTTTTATTTTTTTTAAGCCAATAGCTGACCCTAGTACTCCATGTAGTTAGTGTGTAGGCATGCTTGAGTTCATTGTATTAACTTTCTGTGGTTGGCCTGGCCATGTGTTGGCGGCCATTTTATGTTTCCCAGCCACTTTGCTCTTGCCATAGGCCTCCAAACTTGTGGCCTACTCTGCCAGTAGGCCAGAGGTACTAGTCATAGGGTCATGAAAGTTAATCAACTGTTTCTGTGGTGTACCCTTAATTAGAAAATCATGGATGGCTTGGTTTGATTTAGAAAATCGTATTTTTATGTGTGGGGTATGTCAGGTTTTGGGTGTGTTTAAGTAATCTGTCAATTTCTGCCATTAGGTAACCCTAGGAATACAGCTTGGGTAGTTTGGGTAACTTCGCAAAGTGTGAGAACATGACCTTACATTTTTTGTCTTGTTCGCACGCTCAATGTACTGGCTCGGGAACGCGATAACGACGTTTCATTCGATCCGCGCTGCGGAACACGCCGATTTTGCAATCTCGCGAACAATATGTCCCGAGTTGCATAAAAGTTCCTCGAAAATGTTTAATGTGTTTCTTGTGCTACAAAAAGTCCTCATTTATGTGTCATTTGGTTGTAGTTTTGTCTTATTGGAGCATGGACCGCTTCCAGTTTCTTTCTGTCCTCTATGTAATGATTTCTTGTTTATGGTTGGGGTGACCAATTTGGGCGGTGGTGTGTTCATTTTGTGAAGCTAAGCATTGTCTGTCTTCTCTTTCTTTTCATGTTGTTGTGGGTGGCCAGGCCATGTGGTGGGGGGCATTTTGTGTGTACTTCCTTTGTGATGATTCTGCCATGTTGTTGTTGGTGGACAGACCATGTGGTGGCGGCCATTTTATGTATGCTTCCTTTGTGACTGATTTTGCCATGTTGTTGGTGGCCATGCCATGGGGTGGAGGCCATTTTGGGTACATCCTTTTTCCATGTTGTTGTTGGTGGCCAGGCCATGTGGTGGCGGCCATTTTGTGTGTCCTTCCTTTGTGCTTTTGCCATAGGCATCCAAGGTTTTAGACTATTCTTGCAGTTGGGCAGAGGTACTACTACTCACAGCCATAGGTGCATTCAAGTTAATCAACTCTTTTTGTGGTGTATCTTTAATTACATCGTGTATGGCTTTGGATTGCTTCACATTTTTTTTATGTTGGTACTTTCAGCTTTTGGTTGCTTGTGTGTAACTAATATGGCACTCCCTGCCAGTAGGTAACCTTAGGAATACTGCTCGCGTACTTTTGGTAACTTCGCACAGTGTGGACACGCGACATTACATTTTTTGTCTTGTTCGTGCGCTCAATGTACTGGCTCGGGAACGCGATAACGACGTTTCATTCGATTCGCGCTGCCGAACACGCCGATTTTGCAATCTCGCGAACAATATGTCCCGAGTTGCATAAAAGTTCCTCGAAAATGTTTAATGTGTTTCTTGTGCTACAATAAGTCCTCATTTATATGTCATTTGGTTGTAGTTTTCTCTTATTGGAGCATGGACCACTTCCAGTTTCTGTCCTCTATGTAATGATTTCTTGTTTATGGTTGGGCTGACCAATTTGGGCGGTGGTGTGTCCATTTTGTGAAGCTAAGCATTGTCCCTTTGCCATAGGCATTTATTGTCTGTCTTCTCTTTCTTTTCATGTTGTTGTGGGTGGCCAGGCCATGTGGTGGGGGCCATTTTGTGTGTACTTCCTTTGTGATGATTTTGCCATGTTGTTGTTGGTGGACAGGCCATGTGGTGGCGGCCATTTTGTAGGTACTTCCTTTGTGCATTCATCATTGGCCTCCCTGCTTTTTGGTCTGATCTGACAGTAGGCCAGAGTCCCAGAGGTAGTTAGTAGTTAGCGGGGCTGCTTTATTTAGCTGTTTCTATTCGGTCTATTCAATTACCATCATTAGGGCATGTGTGTATGCCATTGCATTCCCAAATTTGTTGTCTGGGCAGGGGTGTAGGTAACTTTTTTGTGTGTGTGTAATAATTTTATGCCTTGTATGTGTTTTTGCGGTGTAGGTTTCCAACCTCTTAGCCATGGGGTATTTTCCTTGCATTAACCTGTCATGTGTAGCAGGCATTCTCCTTTTTCTGTCCATATTGGTATATAGGCCTGCTTGACTTTATTATTGGTTCTTTCTGGACTTCATGTGGCTGGGAGCTGTGGTGCTGGTAGTATTAGTCTTCTGTTTTGTGTTTTATACATTGGCCTGTGTGTCTTTCAATTGTTCATGTTGGCTTACTGCTTGTTTGACTGATGTTGTTCTGTCTTCTTTGCTTGTAGGTGCACAAAAAAAGACTGAGGAGGTGCTGGTTGTTTTCATCCATCGCCCGTTCTACTGCCAGACGGACGTCCTTCAGTTGTACACCACGTGTGGTGTGTGACTCATCTGACCACACATCTCTGCAATTTGTGCTACTGAGTGCTGCTGTGTGCTGACATCAGAAGAAGATGGGCCCTAAGAAAGCAGGTACCAGGTCCTCCACCACCAAGAAAGTTGCTGAGAAGAAGGTACAGAAGAAGGAAGTGTCACTTAAGTCTGGTTTGGACCCCAAAACCTTTTTTGGGCCCCCAAAAGGTACGCCTGCAGCAGCGGTGTCCGGGGTGCAAGCTGGGGCCAGCACATCCGCATTAGCGGGGGCAAGCCACCAACCCAGGGCCAAGCACATGAGGGTCGAAGAGGTAGCCAGCCTAGTGTTACAAAGCAGTGATACTGAGCCTGAACTAAACTTATCGCTGTCTCAAAGTAGTACACAATCCACGCAAGATGAAAGTGCTCAACAACCACCGCCAGCAGTAGATGTTCAACAACCACAACCACTTCCCGCAATAGTTGTTGAACAACCACAACCACCGCCCGCAATAGTTGTTCAACAACAACAACCAAATCCCACAATAGTAGTTGTTGAAGAACCACAGCCCGCTATAGTACTTCCTCAAGAACAACAACCACCATCTCCGCACGCAATAGTAGTAGTTGTTCCTCCCGATGTCGGGGCAGTTCAGGAAGTAGAGCCTCATTCCGAGCAAGAAGAAGAGGAAGCCACTTCTGGAGGTGATCTATTGTCTTTCAATTTCCCAAGGGAAAGGAGGGTTAGTGGCAGTGCATCGAGTTCTTCGCCAAGCATTCCTTCAGATGACCTTGATAAGGAATGGCATCCACCACGACTATCTGAGCATTCAAAAGAGAGACATCCCAAGACCAGGCTAGGAAAAAGGAAGGATCCTTCAAGGCTTGAACTTATGGAGGTCGATGTAGGTGAGCAGGATACTGCTGGTGATAAAGACGGGTCTGACACTGTCATCATCAGGAGCGTTATTCCTGGTGCAGAGGATGTAGAGACCAACATTTTCACCCTATCCAGAAGGGCTGCGATTAGTGATGAGCAGGTAGCACGTATAACTCCTACACACTCAGCACCCAAAGTAACACCAGCTCCCATTTTTTCATCAGCGAAGGCCCGGCAGCGTGCGACATCCAGCACAAGCGCCACTTCAACAGAAGGAGGTAGTGGCAGTACTAGTACTGAGCTGTCACATAGGGAAATTCAACAAAAATCCTCCAGTTCATCCGGCATTGGAAGTGGGTCCTCTTCCTATGGCAGGAGACAAAGGTTTAGCTCCCCAGTATGGGATTTTTTTACAGTTCACCCACATCAGGAGAACATTGCTATATGCACCATTTGTCATACCAATGTTAGTCGTGGTAAGATTGGTACAAACTATGGTACTGGAGGCCAAATGACCCATTTGAAAAAAACACACTTAATTCAGTGGGAGAACCACCTTGCAAGCTTAAAAAATGTAAGCACTAGTGTTGGTGGGGATACAGTACTACAAGGTCCACTCATGGAAGAAGAGGGAGACGATGACCTTCTATCTGGGAGTGGTATACAAATGAGCCCTGTCGCCAGCACTGGAGTGGTGCAGTCCAAATCCTCCGCATCAGCAACTTCTCAGTGGCACCAAAGTCAGCCGGAGACACCAAGGAGTGCAAAGTCTGCGTTGAAAGGTGGTCCGTCTAGCAGAACAGAAAGAATTACCAAGCAGCTTACCATTACTGGCATGATTAGGCAGGAGGGAAAGTACGAGCGGAACCACCCAATAGCACGTTTGTACAATGCGAAACTTGCAAAAATGTTGGCACTCGACCTTCTCCCATTTTCATTTGTTGAGGCAGTGGGATTTCGGGAATTAGTGGCAACACTCTCCCCAAAATGGGACGTTCCCAGTCGCTACTATTTTGCAAGAGTTGCTATTCCAGCACTACACCACGACGTGCTGGAATTGATTGGGAAAGCCTTACAACAGAGTGTTGTCCATTCTATCCACCTGACAACAGACATGTGGAGCAGTCGCGAAGCCACAGCAGATTACATGTGCATCACCGCACACTGGATCTCTTTTGCAGGTGTTAAAGACAAGTTAACTTCAGGCCTTCTTGACGTTTCTGGGATTTTTAATGATACTCGCAGACATGCAACTGTAGCCATGTTTGGTATAGAGAAAAATCATACTGCTGAAAACATTTTGTCTGAGTTTAACAGCAAGGTCTTTGAATGGCTGAAACCAAGAGGCCTTAAGATTGGTTTTGTTGCCACCGACAATGGCAGTAATGTAGTGAAGGCAATGAGAGAAGGACAGTATTTCAGGGTACCCTGTTTGGCACACTGCATTAACTTAGTCGTGCAAGACTTTCTGAAAACTGAAGCCAAAGTCAGCAACATACTGACCATCTGCAGAAGAATATGCACGCATTTTAACCATTCTTTTAAAGCACGGAAGCTGCTACGCGTCATTCAGCGGGAGCATAAATTGCCAGTCAAAGCACTGATCCAGGAGGTCCCAACACGTTGGAACTCTACTTATTTCATGCTTGAGCGTCTCTTTGAGCAGTACATACCACTGAATGCTTATGTAATGTCAAGAAGATTAGTGGATCCTACTGTTAATCTTAAAACCCTGACCGTTGAGATGTGGCAGTGGGACATCATTAAAGGCTTGACAGAGATGCTACAACCTTTTGAGGTCTTCACACGTGCAGTTAGCAGGGAGGACTGTACTATGGGCCAAGCCATCCCATTGTTGTACATGCTCGAGCAACAGCTGAAGGAGGTCTGTGAAACATACGAAGGTGACGAAGAAAAAGTTGATGCATATACCTTGGCCAAGGCCTTAGCCAACCGCTTATCTGTAAATGCAAGGCTTCAAATGATTGTGTCAGATCAACATTACATAACTGCAACAATGTTGGATCCACGGTACAAATTGTTTGTCAGCAGTAGCGCAGTAATTCCTTTTTCAGATGGGGATGTTGCCAATTACAAAACTTCCATAGCTGTGGAAGCTAATGATTTAGAAACTGAACGGCTGTTACTTAAAGGCCTGCCAGTGCCAGCCCAGGACAGTCAAAGTACTCCAGGCCATCCTCCTGAGGCAAGTTCATCAGAGCATGAGAGCAGTGCGTCCGCTTCCCAGCAGGCACCAACAGTACCAAAAGCAGCACCTACACGATCTAATTCAGAAGACACAACCAAAAGCATAACTGCTTTTTTTCTACAAAAGGGGATGGGTAAGTCCGTTGCTGTTGCAAAGGGGAAAGAGGACCAGCAAAGCCGAGCACCAATGAACACTGTGCGGATGGTTCAGGCCTATCTGGATAACACAACAGAGGTGTTCATGGAGCAAAGCCCATTGGTCTATTAGTATGAAAGAAGGAGACAGTGGCCAGTGCTGAGCAGGCTGGTGATAAAGTATCTGGCTTGTCCTGTAGCCAGTGTCCCCTCTGAGCAGGTTTTCAGTGCTGCTGGTGCCATTTTGACATCGAAAAGGACCAGTCTCTCCCCCAAAAGCGTGGAGAGGCTGACAATGATAAAAATGAATCAACACTTCATACCACCAGACTATACTGTACGTGAATCAGAGCAGGATGAAGAAAGCGAGCCCGAAGATATCATCACTACTGTGTTACATGACCTACTTCTGTCCGAACCCCCAGAGTTTGAGGACGAGCTCCTCTTCCCTGACCAATAGGCTTTTAAATTGTTACTTTCTCCCTTCTTTTATTTGTGTTATTTATTTTCTTATTAAAAATGGCTTTCTGGTGCAAAACTGCTAATATTAAAAACCACAACCAAATCCATCCCCACCACTCATTCTTTTTATGTACCTACTGGAGTTGCACGCCTGTGCATTTATTTTCACTGTATTTTTTTATTTACCTCCTGGAGTTGCACGCCTGTGCATTTATGTTCCATGTTGACTGCACTCCTCAGAGTCTTGCTCCATCTTCTTGACTCCCACTCAAGTCAATACAATTCCATCTTGCCAGCCATACATTGGATGTTGTAGATGGAGTATAGTACAATAACAATAATGTAGCCTCTAACAGTCCCTCCATAACAAGTGAACCGTACATGACTACAGCCATCCTCTATTTCATTGGAAATCTGCAACTCATCACTGCCTTACTGAGTCTTAAGGCTACCACCTCTGTCTGCAGGCATTCATAGACGACTCTTCAGTATCAAAAGAAACTTGAGCAGGCATCCACAACTGAAGTCAACTTGTTGTGACTCGCATTACAAAGGCTCGGCAGCATCTGTGATCAATCATCTGACAGTGAAAGAGAAGAGCAAGACAGGTATATTAAATGAATGATGCCATGCATTGCATTGGATGTATTGTTTTGCTGACTCTGAGCAAATGTGCATGGAGTTGAAGTATACTAGTAACTTCAGACTCACGTGATAGCCAATTTTTCCATGTTATTTAATAATATAAATTATTTACGCACTTGTGTTCCTACTACTACAGATGCAGTCAGGACTTAATTTATCGTAGTCACTCACTACAGACTGAGTTGCTGTTGCTGATAATGATGGTGAACACCATATCTTTGCTGTCAGGCAGTTGGATCTGAGCTGATTGATGTACGATGTTTCTTGGAGTGGAATACAAGGTAATAAATACAAATAAGAGGCACAGCACAGGAGACCCAGGCTACTACATGTGTGTGCACTGTGCAGTGGTAGAGTACAATAGTGGTATGATTGATGACTGAGAATGATGCATTGATTTTGTTGATTAATTTTGTAAATGCTAGGTTGCTTTTTCATTCACCTTTCTGTGGCGCTGTGAAATTTTTAGGGAAATGCAGTTTGTATTACGGGCGACCCTGTGTCGTCGTGGGCCTGTTCTGTGCTGGCTTCTGTCTTTTTTTGTACTTCTAGATTAATAATGATGTGCAACTAGTAGACTTATACATATTGTATCCAAGCCGCCTCAGTCTGAAAGTCCTCTCATACGACTACTCCTCTTGTATTAATTTTTTTATCTTCACTGTATTACAATTTGTTTAGGTCATTCACATTCTTTTGTATTTGCCTTTTCTTTTTCAGGCTGGAGGTTTTTCACCCACTGCTATTATACTATGAGCATCAACTCACCCTTACCACTAATCCTCATCATCAAGCAATTGGATGGCGGGAAACCAAGAATGATATTCAGCGTGTCCTTTTCTTACGTTTATTCCTTACACTCATTGGCTAGTGGATCAACATCATAAATCATCGTCTTCATTGTTTTGCTTTTGTTGTCTCCAATCTCCATGCGTACTGTTTTTCTTTCTCAAACCTTTCCCAAAACCCCCGTACCCATCCATTCAACAAACCCTAACCCTCTTCCCCCGGGCTGCGTGGTTTCATTGAGGTGTGATGTTTCTTACATTAAATATACACCAACAATTTGATCACGCGCTTGCTGGGGCAGATGTGGTGAAAGCAACAATAGTGAAATGTCAACAAGGCATGGCCAGGATCTTCTTCGGCTTCCCAACTCAAGCTCTGTGTATAATGCCAAATAATTTACCATTACCATCAAACAACGAATACATCTAATGAATTGGCGTAATTGTTTGGGTTTAAGTTTAAAGCATTATGATTTAGAAAAGTTTGACGTTGCCGTGAGTACTACAAGTACAGTTGAACTTCTTATCTTCTCTTGCACTTAGTTTCCAGTCCCCAAAACAATTGTTTTGTTTCAGTTTAGCAGTTGCAATATTGGGTCAGCCGTGTAATGTACTGTACTTACTTATACTACCCCCACATTGTCTGTCACACAAATGACTGCCTCTTTCTTTTTGTCTCAAAATGCTACTGGCAGGGTGTGTCTACTACTACTATCACAGAAGTTCAGAACCACAGATTCTTCTCCATTGTCTTGGGAAACAAATGCAGCCCTTGCAGTGCCACACTTCATCATAAATCATCATCAGCAATCACAGGTAAGATAAGTTTGCAGTGAGGTATAACGCAAGACAGACTGGTAGTTCTACTAATACTACAAATATAACTCGGTGAGGGTTTACCGCATCTATCTGTCTGCATGTTAAAGATGTGGGCAATATATTTTTTTTATTAGAAAGCACTGTCCGCCGACCTGCATGGCCAATTAAACCTTGCGATGTTGCACAACGTGCATTATTTGGTGAAACAGTCCCCCCTCCAACCCCCCAAGAAACGCAAATGAACATCAAATGTTTTCTTTTGAACATAACTTTGTGTCTCGTTTATTTTTAACATAATATAAATAAAGATGATACAAAAATAAAGTATATATAAATCTTACCCCACAGCTGTCCATACCCGCCTCCCCTAACCCCAACCAAATTCCCACGTTCAATGTAATGTAAAAAACCCCAACACCCAATTCCCACCCACCAACAAAAGGATTGAAAAAGGGGCAAACAACAAACAGGGTCCATCTCAAAGCCGGCGGGCTTTTAAGTGTTTATCAACCATGATCTTCACACGCTCCTCTATTTGAGTATTTGTCTGACTCTGAGCCTCCAGCCTGGCTACCCGGAGGAGAATCTTTCTTTGGAACTGGCGGCACCTACATTGGCATGCATGTGGTTGTGGGGGGGTGGCCGATGCTGGAAAAATCTGGCGGCGGGCGGCTGCCTGACCACGCCGACGTACTCCTGCAGGTTTGGGGGCCGGGGCATTGGAAGAGGCAGCAGCTGCTGCCGCCGCCTCCTCCTCCTCCTCCTCGGCCTGAGCCACCAGCCGGCGGTAGGCCTCAACGATAGCCTGCAGTTTCCGCTGCCGGGCCCGGACTTCCAACTCCTTTCTCGTTGGTTTTGAAGGAGTAACTATAAAGAAAGAGACAGGATTGTTGTAATCCAAAATCCCAGCAAATCAAGAACACAAAATTTATTCAACACATAGTGGCACAGTACAGTAGCACTAGCAAGCAAGCTGAGTACAAAAAATGGTGTTTTATCTATCTTGAACATTCTACGGCTTATATACTTAATTTGTTTGACTTTTTGGCACAGCATTATGCCTGCCCTAGTGGAGTCAAGCTAGCCGGGCTGATGAGAGGTGTTACCTCGAAACCGGTCCGGTCCTCGGATGCTTGATTCCGTTCTGGGAAGGACATGGCTTTTGTAGTTCGGACTGGACTGTTCCCATGGGGCACAGGGTCAGAGCTGATTTGCATATCGCCATTGTCTAACCCAGGGTGGTGTGGAGTGCAAAGAAACGATGGATTTGGGCCCAGATCTTCGGACTGGGGTGAGTGTGTGACATTGATCCACATTCGGTCCATCACCTGTTTTGTTTGCATATTCCGCCCTAAGTGCACTGGGGATGCCCAGACGTGGGTCCCAGGCACTCCACACCACTGGAGTCAAGCTAGCCGGGCTGATGAGAGGTGTTACCTCGAAACCGGTCCGGTCCTCGGATGCTTGATTCCGTTCTGGGAAGGACATGGCTTTTGTAGTTCGGACTGGACTGTTCCCATGGGGCACAGGGTCAGAGCTGATTTGCATATCGCCATTGTCTAACCCAGGGTGGTGTGGAGTGCAAAGAAACGATGGATTTGGGCCCAGATCTTCAGACTGGGGTGAGTGTGTGACATTGATCCACATTCGGTCCATCACCTGTTTTGTTTGCATATTCCGCCCTAAGTGCGCTGGGGATGCCCAGACGTGGGTCCCAGGCACTCCACACCACTGGAGTCAAGCTAGCTGGGCTGATGAGAGGTGTTACCTCGAAACCGGTCCGGTCCTCGGATGCTTGATTCCGTTCTGGGAAGGACATGGCTTTTGTAGTTCGGACTGGACTATTCCCATGGGGCACAGGGTCAGAGCTGATTTGCATATCGCCATTGTCTAACTCAGGGTGGTGTGGAGTGCAAAAAAACGATGGATTTGGGCCCAGATCTTCGGACTGGGGTGAGTGTGTGACATTGATCCACATTCGGTCCATCACCTGTTTTGTTTGCATACTCCGCCCTAAGTGCGCTGGGGATGCCCAGACGTGGGTCCCAGGCACTCCACACCACTGGAGTCAAGCTAGCCGGGCTGATGAGAAGTGTTACCTCGAAACCGGTCCGGTCCTCGGATGCTTGATTCCGTTCTGGGAAGGACATGGCTTTTGTAGTTCGGACTGGACTGTACCCATGGGGCACAGGGTCAGAGCTGATTTGCATATCGCCATTGTCTAACCCAGGGTGGTGTGGAGTGCAAAAAAACAATGGATTTGGGCCCAGATCTTCGGACTGGGGTGAGTGTGTGACATTGATCCACATTCGGTCCATCACCTGTTTTGTTTGCATATTCCGCCCTAAGTGCGCTGGGGTGTGCACCTGTTACAACGCATTTTTTACAACGCACTACTGTTACAACGCATCCATTACAACGCGGATACTGTTACAACTCATGTTTTTACAACGCATTTTTTTACAACGCAGGTACCTTTACAACGCATACCATTACAACGTAAGTATTGGTAAGTATATAGTTATTTTTTAAATGTTATATGTTTGGGGTAAAGGGGTATTTTTAGGGGTTAGGGTCAGTTTTGGGTTTTTGGGTAAAGGGGTATTTTTAGGGTTCAGGGTCAGTTTTTAGTTTTTGGGTAAAGGGGTATTTTTAGGGTTCAGGGTCAGTTTTCAGTTTTTGGGTAAAGGGGTATTTTTAGGGTTCAGGGTCAGTTTTCAGTTTTTGGGTAAAGGGGTATTTTTAGGGTTTAGGGTCAGTTTTCAGTTTTTGGGTAAAGGGGTATTTTTAGGGTTCAGGGTCAGTTTTCAGTTTTTGGGTAAAGGGGTATTTTTAGGGTTCAGGGTCAGTTTTCAGTTTTTGGGTAAAGGGGTATTTTTAGGGTTTAGGGTCAGTTTTCAGTTTTTGGGTAAAGGGGTATTTTTAGGGTTCAGGGTCAGTTTTCAGTTTTTGGGTAAAGGGGTATTTTTAGGGTTTAGGGTCAGTTTTCAGTTTTTGGGTAAAGGGGTATTTTTAGGGTTCAGGGTCAGTTTTCAGTTTTTGGGTAAAGGGGTATTTTTAGGGTTCAGGGTCAGTTTTCAGTTTTTGGGTAATGGGGTATTTTTAGGGTTCAGGGTCAGTTTTTAGTTTTTGGGTAAAGGGGTATTTTTAGGGTTCAGGGTCAGTTTTCAGTTTTTGGGTAAAGGGGTATTTTTAGGGTTCAGGGTCAGTTTTCAGTTTTTGGGTAAAGGGGTATTTTTAGGGTTCAGGGTCAGTTTTCAGTTTTTGGGTAAAGGGGTATTTTTAGGGTTCAGGGTCAGTTTTTAGTTTTTGGGTAAAGGGGTATTTTTAGGGTTTAGGGTCAGTTTTAAGTTTTTGGGGTACAGGGTAAAAATAAATTAAATTTAATTTTAAATTAAATTATTTAATAGTAAATAAATTATATTAAATTACATTGCATAATTTTTGGGGTTGAGGGTCAGTTTTGAGTTTCTGAGGTACAGGGGTACAGGGTAAAAATAAAGTTATATTTTTTTAAATATTCAATAATTAATTTAAATTATATTTCATAAAATTACTTTAATTTATTTTTGGGGTTTAGGGTCAGTTTTGGGTTTCTGGGGTACAGGGGTACATGGTAAAAATAAAGTAATATTAATTTAAATTTAAAATAATTAACGGAAATTAAATTATTTAAAATTACATTAAATTATATGTTTAAAATTAAGTTACTAATATATTATTAATATTAACATATACTTACCAATACTTACGTTGTAATGGTATGCGTTGTAAAGGTACCTGCGTTGTAAAAAAATGCGTTGTAAATACATGCGTTGTTACAGTATCCGCGTTGTAAAAACCGCGTTGTAACGGTATGCGGAGTAAAAGTCTGCGTTGTAACATCATATATCCGTGCGCTGGGGATGCCCAGACGTGGGTCCCAGGCACTCCACACCACTGGAGTCAAGCTAGCCGGGCTGATGAGAGGTGTTACCTCGAAACCGGTCCGGTCCTCGGATGCTTGATTCCGTTCTGGGAAGGACATGGCTTTTGTAGTTCGGACTGGACTGTTCCCATGGGGCACAGGGTCAGAGCTGATTTGCATATCGCCATTGTCTAACCCAGGGTGGTGTGGAGTGCAAAAAAACGATGGATTTGGGCCCAGATCTTCGGACTGGGGTGAGTGTGTGACATTGATCCACATTCAGTCCATCACCTGTTTTGTTTGCATATTCCGCCCTAAGTGCGCTGGGGATGCCCAGACATGGGTCCCAGGCACTCCACACCACTGGACTCAAGCTAGCCGGGCTGATGAGAGGTGTTACCTCGAAACCGGTCCGGTCCTCGGATGCTTGATTCCGTTCTGGGAAGGACATGGCTTTTGTAGTTCGGACTGGACTGTTCCCATGGGGCACAGGGTCAGAGCTGATTTGCATATCGCCATTGTCTAACCCAGGGTGGTGTGGAGTGCAAAAAAACGATGGATTTGGGCCCAGATCTTCTGACTGGGGTGAGTGTGTGACATTGATCCACATTCGGTCCATCACCTGTTTTGTTTTCATATTCTGCCCTAGTAGCATAGCATGGGTGTACTTCAACGGTCACACACATACGAACACCTGTCTTTTTAATATCTCGTTTTTTTATATCATATACTCTGTGCTTCCGGGAACAGTGACAGTCTCAAACTAACATTAATTAACAGGGGCCAGCTAGTACTAGTAAATGTCTAGTAGAGACTATCATTCTTTATATCGCGCAACAAACCTTAGGTGGTTTGTGTTTCGCCAGCAACGACCCGGAATGCATCCAGTCGTCCCCTCCTTCCCTTGCCTATGGGTCTAACCAAAACACCGCTGCTGACACTAGTATCCACTACCCACCGATATTGGATGTGTCTCCCACCCACGCAGGCAGCTGTGTTTTCCCCTTTCTATGCTTCCACAACAACCCATGCATCCGACTGCTATCAGCCACCTGCATTGCTGATTCCAAAGTATCCTTCTATATTAGATGATTGGTGCTTTTTCCTTGCTCCTTTCATCATACTTAAAATCAATCTCCTTAGTGTTAATCCATCGCAGTCATGTAATGTTCTGGATAAGACTTTTTTAGTCTGCCACCAACCTTTCACAGCTGAGTTGTAGTCACATAGAAGAGGCCTGTTATTTTATCAATTATCGCCGGTGGTAATGCTATTGCTAAGCTTGGTAATGACAAAGGTGGTGTCATATATTGTCCAGAAGAACTTCAAGTTCATTATAAATATCAGAGTACAGTGAGGAAGTTTTCCCCACCCACCAAGTAATGCGGATCACTTTTGAATGTAACTTACCATCGCCCACCGTTGTTGGCTCCTCCCCCAATGCTGCCGGTGCTGCTGTAGGTGCCTCTGGTCCTCCATTCCCCTCCGGGATCGCCTCTGCTGACGCCGTCGCAGCGCCGCTGTCCCCGTCGGCACTGGTGGATGGCACCGGTTCTGCACAAATAAAAATAAGTACACCTTTTTAGATGGATGCACAGCCCCCATTGTACTTGTTCACCAAGAATGGAGTTCTGCAAAACAGTTAAGTACAACGTAATCAGTAGTAGTCCACATTGCCTAGTACAGCAGAGTAACTAACTCACTACACATATTAGCATTCATTTGTTATGGTATGGTACCCAAGCTCATCTCATCTCTACTGCTACTCTAGTCCTTGGAAAGTTACACTGAACCATGTAACCTAACCAGTTTGTACATCAATGTCTACAGTTTTGCGCATGCTACCTCGCAGCTTGTTGCGCAGTACGAGAAGACGCCTTTGAGGCCACATGATTGTTCAAAGCATACACCTGAAGAGTTTGGAAAATAAAAAGGCCCGTATTTACTTTTTGAATGTGGATTTTGGAATCGAGTTTGCTTACAGCCTCAGGTTACACCATTTTTTTAGCATGACAGCTAAAAACTTGCATAAATGTATTTAATTTTTTCATACTGTCTAACGTGCACCACTTTTGTCATTATTTTTCGGCAGATGAGAAGATTTCCTTCTACGAAGCAAAGATTTCCAGAGCTTACCAAAAAGAGGCATATGTAACCAGTATACGTTCAATGGTGAGGGGTCTCCGACATTTCCCACATTTCCCTATCGTGCACTGGTAGCTGTACAAATGTAGATTACTTTATTCAGCCTTTTTTAACTCTGGATTTTTTCTGGTGTCCCTTGACGTATTTCACGGAACAACTTAAAAACATTGATGTTACTTACTTAGTTACTTCTAACAAAATAAAGGTTTTGAAGTACCACATTGACTCGGAAGTATATTTTCTGTGTCTGTTGTCTTGTAGACTTACACGAGAGAGTGACCAAAAGGGGGTTACTTAGGTTATGGATTGTGTAATAAAAGAATTTGCCATCTTGGTATTGGGGTTCAGGAAAGGGGTAATTGAATAATTGACCAATGACTGAGCCCATATAGGTTGTCGTTCATTGAATTGTGGGTTCCTCAGAGTTCTGTGACTGAGGTGTAAGACTGTAAGTAAGTAAGGTCCAACCTGCCTATCACCAACATCCAATTTTGTGGTGCATGCATAGTTATGTATGTGACTGCATAGAAGAATACCCGCAAGAGTAGTAGTGGTATACTAGCGCTTAAAAAATACTAGACCAACATCTGGATGCATACTTGGTTGGTGTCAATTGGCAAAGAAGAGACATTACAGAGGAAAAAGCATAAGACAGGAGTGGACCCTGTGCCTTCCGCTATTCTATCACAGATTTTTTGAAAAGATTAATACCTTAACTAAAGAGTGGGCAACAAGGCAAGCTTACCTACAGAGAGTCTAGTAGTAGCACAGAGAGTCATAGCAGAGGCTCTTTGAAGGAACAGAAAGGCAGGGACAGATATTAATACCCAAAATTTTGAAAACATAATCAAAATCAAAAAAGCATTTGTCAAAATTTAGTTAGGTGAAATGTCATTAATCGGTTGCAAAAAAAAGCTCAGTTAGAAAGTTAGGGAAATATCATTGTTCCAAAAGAAAGCACTGTTGGACTTACTGGGGACAGCAGCAGGATCCTCAGTAGAGGAGCTCTGTGCCTGTGGTTCACGTTCACCCGCCGACTCGGTCCCAGCCTTCTGCTTGCCCCTGGGTTCTGTGGTTCATGTAAGAAATAATAAAGAAAGAGAAAAACATTGAGTGCTGTGAAACATAGACAGCATTTCAAAAACCACTGCTACAACATTAAAAGAAACAAACATTGATCTACCAAATGACTACTGCCTTGCATGATTCAATGACGAGTGTATATATACTTGGAGAAAACAAATCAAATGTTCCATAAACATTCTGATTGCAGATTACTAAGTAACACAGAGGCAGTAACACCTGAACAACACCACCGATTCAAGAATGGGGTAATCAATTATCTGTAAGTAGGCATTTCTTTTTAATTTTTTGCCAGCAAAATGCATAGATCACAAGGAGGAGACATGCTTAACTTTGTGCATACTAACACGAAATTGTACGTTCATTGCATCATATTTTGTTCTGCTACTGACTGAATGCTACTGCTGCCCTACCCACTCACTAAACAAACTACATCAGTTCTATGGAGGGCTGAGGCAGGGGCGGCTCTAGGCTCATGGTGGTCCTGGACTCCTGGCCAGGGAGCGTAGGTAGGGGGGCCCGGAAGAGGAGGTCGGGGCGGAGCACGGAGGCCAGTGAAGAGGGGGGAGTCAGGGTGTTTGGAAGTGGAACAGAGCCGGAGGCACCAAATCACTGCCAGGGGCTGCCACGCAAATATGTATCCATCCTCTGAGGATTATTAAATTAAGGATATATATTGGTGGGGTGGCCCCTGGCGTTTGGTGGCCCTGTGCAGTTGCACAGCTTGCACATGCCTAAAGCTGGCCCTGGCTGAGGTAAGAAGAACAAAGTAACTTTAGCATTCATTGCCAGAGGAGGATTCATGCAGAAGAGAAGGCCGTGAAAAAAAAATGATACAATATGCAAACACGTACAATTATCCATCAACGGCTATTTCACTGACGGACAAAGGAAGGACAATACTCTATTAATAGCATTAACTAACTTCAGTTCTCTACAATAAAGAAAATCTCACATCAATAAACAGCAAAAGCTAGCGCCAAATTGAACACGCAAGAGTCAGTGAAGATGAAGAAGCGCAGCACAGACCAGTGTCATACAATTACAGTAGATATAATAACGGAATACATCGGAAATGTAACTAGGAGCACCAGTCATCGCGTTACTTATTCAGCCAAGATTTAGAAAGATACAATAACAATACTTATACTACTATAGAGATATATATTATACACACACTTTTTTTTTTTAGGGTAGCCACTCACCAAGACCCACGACCTCGACGCCAAGCAGGTCCAACAGGTCCTGCTCCCGGCCCAAAATGTCTGCCCAACGGTGGGTCAGCTGATGGTGGGTACGCCGGATACCGGAGCAGCGGAAGACTGCCCGGCGCACCTTCACCCACCGCCGGAGACGCTCTTCAATATGGTGGTAGCCGGAGCCGGGCCTGCCGCCTGCTGCCAACATCAAGGGGAGGTGGCGCTGGATAAAAAACACCGGGGCAGCCACCTCCTCCTCCCCAAAAAGTTGGCGGGGCCTCACTCCTAGGGGGCGCATTCTGCCGCAAGGCAGCCGGGTTTTTTAAGGCACAGGCGCCTTGCCCTTTGAGCCGCCACTGCTGCTGGCGCCCTTGACCATGGTTCTGGGTGGAGGGGAGAAGAAAAGTTCAAGACAAAAAGGTAGGGGAAAGAAGAAGCAAGGTAAAAGAAGGAAGTAAAATAAAACAATAGAAAAGTTGTAAAAGTAGAAATAAAATGAAAAATATAAACCTAGGCACAGAGAGAGATAGGTAATAACTAAAGAAAGTTTGAAAAAGTGGGTAAAAAGACCAGTATTGAAGAGATTTCAGCAAGATGCAAAAGTAGGCCCAAAACCATAGCCAGAGTGTGTGATCCAGATGGCTGCGCACATCGCGACCGCGTGGGTAGGTTCGCGCGATATTTAGCGCGATCACGCACTTTTGTAGTGCGAACGAGAAGATGAGTTCCCGAACATGTTTTGCACAACGCGACCACGTTACTTGTGACCTGGAACAGGAAATAAGGGAACGCAAGCGGGCGGGACAAACCTCTTGGGTAATTTAGCACGCTAGCCATCCCGAGCATGCAGGCAATGCCCCGAACACGCGCACCGCGCTCCCGAAGACGAAAAACGGCGCGCGAACGGGCCCAGCAAGCAACTACGCATGGCTGCGGAGCTACGCGTAGTTCGCGGAGTGCAACTGCGTCTTCGCGTAGCTCCGCGGAGTCCGACTTCGCAAACTACGCCCAGGTTTAGAAAAAACCATAGGTTTTCAAACATGTTATAGTTAGCTGGACATTTCACTCATAAAAAACCATTGTAATTCCCCCGTTATAGTTAATTCAGCTAACTATAAACCGCGCGCCCGCAATGCACTGCTGATGACATCACATATGACATCACTCATGACATGGTCAGTGACATCACTCATGACATCACTGATAACATCTCAAATGAATGTGTGTTGGTGAGTGAATAGTGTGAGTGAATAGTGTATGTGTGAGTAACTACATATGTTTTAAAGCAGTATTTGTGAGTGTTGGAGTATATAAATGACTATAGGTGAGAGTCAGTTATTTGAAGAGTGGGTGTACATCACTCATGACATCACTGATGACATCTCAAATGACATCACTGATTCTATCAGTGATGAATTTCTAAGGTTTTTTAAATGCTAATTTTTAACTATAACGAGGCTGAAACCTATGGTTTTTTCAGTGAATTTCAAAGGTTTTGTAAATGATAATTTTTAAATGTATTAATTGTTATATTTTTAATACTGATTTACTACATTATTTTAAACTATTTATTTTTAGATATTTTATTTTTTAAATTACATTACACATTTATAATATAAATTGTAAAAAAAAAAATATATATTGAAATTGTAAAAAAAAATAATAATATTTTTTTAATGTATATATATTTTACATAGCAGGCAATGATATCCTATCGAAGGAAATTCAAGTTACTGGTAAGTACAGTTAAATTTACTTTTCAGGAATAGTAGTGAGCTAGATTGGGTAATTAATTACTCTTCAATCCTGAGGTCCCCTGTGAGCCAGCTAGCCCACCAGGTACCTCCAGTATGTGCCAGGCAGCTGTGTTACAGAGAGTCGTTCAAAGGGAACGCCCCCTTTTTACATCCCTCTGCAACACAGCTCTGTGGCGCTTACTGGAGATACCTGTTGGACTAGTTGCCCCCTAGGGGACCTCTGAATTGAACATGTATTAATTCCCAACTTAAAACGGGCATGTTTGCACTCACATCACCTCAAGCCCCGCCCCCTACCTTCACCACTGTGCTAACGCACCCTGTAGAGTGTTCTAAGTTGGAGGATTAAGTCCCCTTGCATACTGGGGCTCCCTGGGGGCCAACTAGCCCAACGGGAACCTCCAGAATGCGCCAGGAGGCTGCTTTGCAGAGACGTGTAAAGAGGCCACCCCCTTCTTACACCTCTCTGCAACGCAGCTCCCGGGCACATTTGCAGAGGGGGAACTAATTCCCCCTGCATAATGGGGGTCACTGGGGGCCAACTAGCCCGCCAAGAATCTCCAGTAGGCGACAGGGGGCTGCATTGCAGAGAGGTGTAATGAGGCCACGCCCCTTTTAACACCTCTCTGCAACGCAGCCCCCGGGCGTATTTGCAGAGGGGGAACTAATTCTCCTTGCATACTGGGGGTCCATGGGGGCCAACTAGCCTGCCAAGAACCTCCAGTATGGGCCAGGGGGCTGCATTGCACAGAGGTGTAATGAGGCCACCCTCCTTTTTACACCTCTTTGCAACACAGTCCTCTGATGCATTTGCAGAGGGGGAACCAATTCCCTTTGCATACTGGGGGTCCATGGGGGCCAACTAGCCCACCTGGAACCTACAGTATGGGCCAGGCGGCTGCATTGCTTTGCCCGGGGTGGTTGTCCCCGGTGCTGTGTGGGGGTGATTGGTCCCTCCCCCACACTTCGTTTTCACTATGCACTGGGATTTGGTCCCCCCAGGGGGTAATTTGAAAAAAAGCAGAGCGGGTTTTAAAAAAAAAGAAAAATTGGGGTATTGGGTGTCCTTGTGGGACCACCTGAGGCCTAGTGGGTCAAGCTCTTTGTACCCTGCCCCCTTTTTGCATTCTACACGTTTGTTTTTCTGCTTTCTTGTGCCTCGGTCTACCAAGCACAAAATGGCTGCCAACACTTCCTGGTTTGGAGTGTTCATAGCCAATGAGCATGCAGCTCGTACTCAGAAAGGTACGTGTACGGGACTCGTACGGTACTCGTACCCCGCAATTTTTGTAACAAAAAAAAATTGGGCGGGGCCTTGGGGGTCCTTGTGGGACCCCCTGAGCAGGCCTAGGGGGTCAGGGTGTTTCTACCCTGCCCCCTTTTTGCGTTCTACACATTTGTTTTTCTGCTTTCTTGTGCCTCAGTCTACCGAGGCACAAGATGGCTGCCAACACTTTCTGGTTTAAAGTGTTGACAGACAGTTGACAGCCAATCAGCATGCAGCTCGTGCTCGGAAAGGTACAGAGTACAGTAAGCTTACAGTAGGCTTACGGTATGCACCTCTAGATATGCTTATGAATTTACTTTTGATTTTCTCTGGAACTACTAAACGGATTTACACCATTTAACAGAAAGCGTGATCTGCGAACTGAACTCTGCTTTTTTGCCAAATTTGGTGTAATTCCGTTCAGCCGTTCGGGCTGTAGCCCTGGCTAAAGGTCCTATGGAAAGTTGCATAGGGAAAACACGTTTTGAGGCCCCCTGTTTTCTCAGCCCCCGCTGCACGAATCACTTCCAAACTTTCAGGGAAGGAGCGGAGCAGAGCAGGCCATTTTCTTGGAGAAATTCACGAAGATTCATCCACCGGCGCCAAAGTTATTCCAAATAGAATGTTTCAGATTTCTTATGGAAACTAGGTTTTAACTATAACTACCTACTGGCGATCGCCAGTAGGTATATATAGTTAGGATTTTTTCTCTATGGGATTTTTGAAAATTCTATGTCTAATAACTTTGGCGTTTGTGGACGGAATTGGCTAAAATTTTCAGGAAAATGGAACATTTTGTTTTTGAGCAGCCCCTGACAATTTGGGTGGGTTTCATCAAGGGGGGGCCGAGAAAAAAGGGGGGTCCCAAAACGCGTTTTTCCCATGTTAATTTCCATAGGGCGGTTGGCCTCACTTTTAGCTCGAACGGCTGAATGGATTTGCACGAAACTTGGCAAAATTGTAGGGACTGTTAGCCCGATGTGCCTTTGCTAGGTCTCAATATATGTGCTCCAGTGGATTTTGAGTAATTTAGGTTCAAAAAAAGATATATATCTGGGCGGAGCCTAACCACACATCTGATCTGATTGGCTGTCAGCACTTCATCCAAGAAGTGTTGGCAGCCATCTTGGGACCAATATACATGATAGCACCTCATTAAAAAGCATTGTAGTTAATAGAGGGTTTTAGGACTTTAGTTACATTATAAATCATTTGTTGATGGTACCATACTCGTTTTAGGAATTGTGGTGGGTTCTAAGGTGATTTTACCATGTGAAAAAACCTTCTGCTGTGATATCATGAATATTGTTTGAAAGAAAACTAATATCTCATGATTTTCCCACAGTGGTTTGGAAGGGGATCTATAAGCTAAACTGAAAGCATATTTTCTGTAAATTCACATTATCTTTCTCAGTCATGTGAAAATGAAGTCTGACATTCTCAGTAAAACATGTACATCCAACAAGGACAGAGACTGTCAGTTGATTCCTTTGTGTTCTACTGCAGCCTCCTAGAGTGTTCTAAAGAACAACTAGAGCGCTAACAGTCCTACTTATTACAAAGGTATGGCACACCTGAAGCCATCTTGATTGGAATAAAGTGGTAACTCTTAAAACATTTAATTTAAAAAGAAACAACATGAGGGGGTATATTTTGCCATAGAAAGTATGATTAGTGCCGCAGAATGAAAAATTAGGGCACATTTTGAGTGACTTCTCAAATCCTTTTCTATTTCATTAAAACATTCTGACATGCAGTCTCCCAAAATGGCCACCAGAGACAAAAGAGCCCAAATGTAGCCCAAATATCACCCAGATGTAGCCCAAGTATAGCCCAATGACAGAATGTCCCAGAGTGTTCTAAAGAACCACTAGAGCGCTAACAGTCCTACTTATTACAAAGGTATGGCACACCTGAAGCCATCTTGATTGGAATAAAGTGGTAACTCTTAAAACATTTAATTTAAAAAGAAACAACATGAGGGGGTATATTTTGCCATAGAAAGTATGATTAGTGCTGCAGAATGAAAAATTAGGGCACATTTTGAGTGACTTCTCAAATCCTTTTCTATTTCATTAAAACATTCTGACATGCAGTCTCCCAAAATGGCCACCAGAGACAAAAGAGCCCAAATGTAGCCCAAATATCACCCAGATGTAGCCCAAGTATAGCCCAATGACAGAATGTCCCAGAGTGTTCTAAAGAACAACTAGAGCGCTAACAGTCCTACTTATTACAAAGGTATAGCACACCTGGAGCCATCGTGATGGGAATAAAGTGGTAACTCTTAAGACATTTAATTTAAAAAGGAACAACATGAGGGGGTATATTATGCAATAGAAGGTATTATTAGTGCTGCAGAAAGAAAAATTAGGGCACATTTTGAGTGACTTTTCAAATCCTCTTCTATTTCATTAAAAAATTCTGACATGCAGTCTCCCAAAATGGCCACCAGAGACAAAAGAGCCCAAATGTAGCCCAAATATCACCCAGATGTAGCCCAAGTATAGCCCAATGACAGAATGTCCCAGAGTGTTCTAAAGAACAACTAGAGCGCTAACAGTCCTACTTATTACAAAGGTATGGCACACCTGAAGCCATCTTGATTGGAATAAAGTGGTAACTCTTAAAACATTTAATTTAAAAAGGAACAAAATGAGGGGGTATATTTTGCCATATGAATTATGATTAGTGCTGCAGAAAGAAAAATTAGGGCACATTTTGAGTGACTTCTCAAACCCTCTTCAATTTCATTAAAAAATTCTGACATAGTCTCCCAAGATGGCCACCAGAGACAAAAGAGCATAAATGTAGCCCAAATATCACCCAGATGTACCCCAAGTATAGCCCAATGACAGAATGTCCCAGAGTGTTCTAAAGAACAACTAGAGCGCTAACAGTCTTACTTATGACAAAAGTATGGCACACCAGAAGCCATCTTGATTGGAATGAAGTGGTAAGTCTGAAAACACTCAATTTAAAAAGGAACAACATGAGGGGGTTAATTTTGCCATAGAAAGTATGATTAGTGCTTTAGAAAGAAAAATTAGGGATCATTTTGAGTGACTTCTCAAATCCTCTTCTATTTCATTAAAAAAATTCTGACATGCAGACTGAAACATGCACTTTGAATACCAGCAGCAGACGTCCCTGGTGAGCAGTAGCTTTACTACAGTGATCTAATGTGCAACTAGAGTGCTAACATTCAGAATTTATGGCAAATGTGTGACACATCTGAATGCCTTCTTGATGGAACCAAAGTAAACAAGCATTGAAAATGCAATAGATCTGCCCTCGTTTAAGTTAAAGCCATTCTGTTTGTAATGAGGTGGCTTTTTAGCTTTGCTTTTATTAGTGTTTTTTCAACTTTCATGTAAATAACGCACCGTTTTCACCAAATCGACTTTGCCCAAGCACACCCTTCCCTTCGGCCAACAAATCCCAAAAATTCGGCACACCTGCCGATCCACTCTCCCTACAGCTCACCCAAGCCCCGTCCCTCTAGCGCAACTGGAACACCCCAAATTCACCTTCTCCATGCGCACCAAAAACTCCCATTGAATAACATGGCAATTCGCTACTCCGCACAAAAACTGCTCTTTAAAGCACTTCCACTGCTCCGATCCGCTTCAAACTTGGCTGGACACTAGTTCCAGCGATTCCCTAACATCTCACCAAAAATCAGCCCAATCCATCCACTGGAACGGGGACGAATTTCAACCCGAATACGCGCCCCCCGCAAACACAAAAAAAAGCCATAAAACGGCCAAATCTCGACCAAAAACCGCCAAAATCCCTCAAAACCTTGCCAACACCAATACGCACGAAACTGAACCGGCCCCTCAGCCCTAGGCTCCGGGAACCCTACTTAATTGACCCAAAAGCCCTAAAAAAGCAACATAATACACACGAAAACGCCCTAACAACCCTAAAATGCATATAAGTATATGTATGCATGCATTTATCTTTGTATTTATATAGATATACAGATGATATATGTTTATATATGTATGTATATATATATATTCACTGAAAAAACCATAGGCTATAGACCATATATAGTTAGGAATTAGCATTTACAAAACCTTGAAAATTCACTGAAAAAACCATAGGTTATAGACCATATATAGTTAGGAATTAGCATTTACAAAACCTTGAAAATTCACTGAAAAAACCATAGGTTATAGACCATATATAGTTAGGAATTCGCATTTACAAAACCTTATTTTACTCACACAAAACCATTGAAATTCCATATATAGTTAGTTGCACTAACTATATATCGCGCACCCGCAATCCACTGCTGATGATGTCACATATTACATCATTCATGACATGGTCAGTGACATCACTGATGACATCTCAAATGACATCACTGATGACATCACTGATGACAACATCCAGTGACTGTATGTTTCTGTAAAGTTAAAATATGTCTTACATATTGAAGAATGAGTGGATGTATAAGTGTCTGGATGAAGGATTTAGTAGGTGCATGACTGACTGTATGAGTGAGTGATTAAATGTGTCTCACTGAGTGCATGGGTTAGTGACTAAACTGTCTTAATTTGTGCATCATTATGTCTGTTGTTCTGTAAACTGTTGCATGTGTTGATAAGTAGCTATATGAGTAACTATATGGGTTATTGATTGGTTGCCCAAGTATTTGTATGGGAGACTGAGTGTGTGTGTGGGTGGCTGGGAGGTGTATGACTCTGTGCATAGATGTGTGAGCAGTTGATTCACTAGATGTATGGTTTCAAAAGTGCATGTGGAAACAGCTGTATGGGCGGTTGACTGTGTGCATGAGTGTATTGGTGAGTGAATGGATATCTCAGTGCTACATGTCAAAGTAAGTACATATGTAAAACACAGTACATGTGAGAGTTGACATATATAAATAACTGTGCATAAGAGCCAGTGAATGTGTGAGTGGCTGTATGGATCATTGTGAACTTGTATCAGGGATTGTATAAGAGAGTAAATATGTGTTAGTATATGCTTGAATAAGTAAAGTTTGTATAACTGTATAGTTGAGGAAATTGAGGTGTGATTGATTCTTTGCATGACTGACTAGGTGTGTGAGTAACTCCATGGATGAGTGACAGTCTGTGAGTGTCTGTTTACACTGATTGTATCTAAGGTTATATTAGAGTCTGAAGAGGTTCATCGTATTATCACATGAATGATATCATCAGTGATGTGATCAGTAATGTCAAATGAGATGTCATCAGTGATGTCATCAGTGATGTCATTTGAGATGTCATCAGTGATGTCATCAGTGATGTCACTGACCATGTCATGAATGATGTAATATGTGACATCATCAGCAGTGGATTGCGGGTGCGCGATATATAGTTAGTGCAACTAACTATATATGGAATTTCAATGGTTTTGTGTGAGTAAAATAAGGTTTTGTAAATGCGAATTCCTAACTATATATGGTCTATAACCTATGGTTTTTTCAGTGAATATATATATATACATATATATATATGAAGTCCTTGTATCGCTGGATGCTGCCAGCATCCCAGTTCCTCTGCTCCAACTGGAAAAGCGAACAAGCCAGACCCAGATCTTGTGCAAAGATAAGTGTTTTATTCCATTAAAAATTAACACCCAAGCAGTCCTGCATGACGCGTTTCGCCTCTAGCCAGAGGCTTGATCACATCTGAGTCCCGCCCATGTGGGCGTTGGCTCCTCGCAGAGCCTCATGGTCTCCGTAGTGCACAATTGTAATCCTCCAGTGAGGTGCTCATTGCGTTGCGGGACCCAGATGTGAAATAAAACAGTGCACACATTGCCTTGCGCTGCTTGGACCAGTATGCCTGTGAAAAAGTGATTGAATGCACGAAACGCGTCGCTGATCTGAACATACTGAATGCGAGGTTTCATTCCATCTGTGCTGCAACTTCCTGAAAATAAACTAAATGAAACCTACCTTTGTGTGGCTTTTCTGAGGGGGCAACTCTCTTGTGTGTGTTATATATATATATATATATGATCAAGGCCTCTGTGAAGGCCGAAACCTCATGCTGAGGTGTGCCGTCTCCTCGAGAAAATAAAATACACTGCTCACCTGCACCTGAGGTCTCCTCTCTTCTTCCTGCGCTGCGGTATCCAGGACTGGGCTCCGGGCAAGAGGTAGCGGGGATTGCTACATATATATATATATATATATATATATATATATATATATATATATATATATATATATATATATATATATATATATATATATATATATATATATATATATATTACCTACTGGCGGTCGCCAGTAGGTATATATAGTTAGGATTTTTTCCCTATGGGATTTCTGAAAATTCTATGTCTAATAACTTTGTCCTCAAAAAAACACTCGCCGATTGTTTTCCCAATTGCTTGGTACATTTCTGGCGATTCATTGACGACATATGTATGATTTGGAGAGGGTCGTTAGAGTCAGCTAATGAATTCGTCAATATGATAAATGTTAATGATCTCAATTTAGGTTTCACCTCACAGATCAGTACACACCTCATCCAATTTCTTGATGTGGAGATTTACATTGAGAATGGGAGATTACACACTCGCTTGCACAGGAAAGCTACAGCGGGCAACGCTATACTGCACGCAAGTAGCTCCCATCCTAACCATTTGATTAGAAGCATCCCTTATGGTGAGTTTCTTAGGATGAGGAGGATCTGCAGCACCCCATCAGATTTGGAAAGATGTCAGAATGAGGCGTTGGAAAGATTCTGTGCTCGAGGGTATGATGTAGCCCTTTTATTAGAGGCGAAAGACAGAGCCAACCAACTGGACAGGGACAATTATCTAGCCTCCATTAATGTGGATGTTACTCCTAGTCCAGTTGAAAGGGAGGTTGAGACACAGGCAAATAACATCAGTCTGATAACCACATTCAATGAAGATCACAAAAAAGTGAGAGGAATTTTGAAAAAGCATTGGCCCCTGTTAAAGACAGATATTACTCTAGCCCCCCTTATACCAGCTGAACCAGGGGTGGTGTTTAGAAGAGCTCCGTCCATGAGGGACATGCTGGTTAAATCCAGTCCGGAGGTACCAATGAAACCTCATCGAATTTCCAACAAATGCGGTTTTTTCAAATGTATATCTTGCAGGGCCTGCAAATTTTGTGTAAACACCAGTGAGTATTGCTCTGCTTTTGACCCTAATCCAATCAAGATCAGGGATCATTTCACCTGCCGCACGGACTTTGCAGTATACGTGCTCCAATGTACCTGTGGTTTCAGGTACGTTGGCAGCACAAAACTGCAGGCTTTTAACCGCATTCTGCAACACCTACGAGCTGTGGTCAATTCGGATGGCAATTATCCGGTAGCCCGGCATTTCGAATTGGTCCACAATAAGAACCTAAACGAATTAAGATATTTTATCATTGATGCGGTGCCAAAAAACATCAGAGGGGGAAACAGGGAGAAAGCGTTAAGGCAGCTTGAGAGTAAGTACATCGTATTACTCGATACCAGAATCCCAAACGGATTAAATACGGGGGAGGACCTTTATTGCTTCCTCTAGAGGTAGTAGCATAGTGAGCTATGTTAGTCATTCTGTCATAGCACCCACGAACATGTATCAGTTTGGATAGAGCCAGGGGTAGAAGCGGTTTGTCATACATAACACCAAGGGGACAAGGATGGCTATCCTGTCTAAACTTACTTTGGGCACCCCAATTAATAACCTCACTCCTTCAAGCTGTCCACGTAGCAGTGAAAAGGGCACTATGCCATAATATCCAATGGAGTGTATATCCCTGTTTTGACCCCGTACCTCCCGTAGCGAGCTTTTTATCAGGCATTGGGCACTATGCCATGATGTTCCCGTGGTGCCACATCACAAGTGTTGTCTTAAAATGGTTTTCCAGCGTTACTGTGACTGTTACACACATTTGCCTCTGTTAGTGGGTGGCATGTAACTCTTCATCAATAGAGATTCAATTAACGTGCCACCACCAATGTACTCCCTAAAAATATTTTTGTATAACACTCGGTCTTAATAAGCACAATTTTGCACATCAGCACTATTTTGCACTTTCTAATAGCATATTTTGCACGTTCCCTATATTTGAGACTTCCTGCAGCTTTGGAATCTATATATACATGAATTGGAGTGAATCATGAATTTGATGGGCAATGCACTTTATTCCATAGGCATCTATTTGAAATGATATATTTATTTGTAAATAATGTGTAAATATATTAATTTGCCTTATCAAGTGTTTTCAATTGTATATATTAACATGAAATGAACTTGCCTTTTGCACATGGACCATTGTACATTGTTAATGGGATTTTAGACAGCAGCTCCGTTTAAGAAGTATTTCTTCCATGTTCATGTTGTACTTGAGTCTCATGGGGGACATTCACAGTATATAAGCACACTTATTGGTTCTTTTAAGTCATGTGATCAAGGCTGCCTTGCTGCAGCCGAAACGCGTCATGCTGGGGACAGAAGAACAATAAACCACCCTTGAATTAAAATTAAGCGCAGTGTTTGTGGTCTGTACCTACATTGAGGAGTCGGTACCTTTGCCGAGGAGTAGGAGTTGGAACGGATATATATATATATATATATATTACCTACTGGCGGTCGCCAGTAGGTATATATAGTTAGGATTTTTTCCCTATGGGATTTCTGAAAATTCTATGTCTAATAACTTTGGCGTTTGTGGATGGAATTGGCTGAAATTTTCAGGACAATGGCACATTTTGTTTCTGAGCAGCCCCTGAAAATCTGGGGGGGGTTCGGCAATGGGGGCTGAGAAAAAAGGGGGGTCCCAAAACGCGTCTTTCCTATGTTAATTTCCATAGGGCGGTTGGCCTCACTTTTAGCCCGAACGGCTGAATGGATTTGCACGAAACTTGGCAAAATTGTAGGGACTGTTAGCCCGATGTGCCTTTGCTAGGTCTCAATATATGTGCTCCAATGGATTTTGAGAAATTAACGTTCAAAAAAAGATATATATCTGTAACAGCGCTCCGGGTAGCGCTCCGGTTCGCGTACTTTTCGCGTAACGGAACTTTGCGATGCAAAGCTGATTGGCTCTCTGGTGTCTGTCAACATTCTAAACAGTCCGGAGCGGCCGCCATCTTGTCTCTCGGTAGGATTGAGAGACAAGAGGAGGCCAAAACAAAGGGGGAAATTACCATAAGGGGGCATAGTAGATCCTCGTTGACCCCCTAGGTTTTATGTGGAGGTTTTAAAAGGGCCCAGCAGGGCAAAAAAAAAAATATTTTTTTTTTTGCGTGGTGAGCGCCTAGTCCGCGAACCGGAAAGCGTTCTGGGCAGCGTACTATAAGGATAAAAGAATGATAGACTTTTCAAATACTGTATGTTAATTGTTTGTTGTTTTTGTTGATTTTTTTTGTTTTCTTTATTTTTAAAGCATTTTTTTTTATTTTGATTGTGTTTCATAATTCATTAAACTTTCTAACATTTCATTGTCAGAAATTTCAAAATTGTCATTGAATATATTTTGTAGTCTATGAGGGTGTAAAATGTCCTCATTTTTAAGCAGGTTATCCACTGCTTCCACACATTGTAGTAGTTCCTGGTCCCTACTTTCATTCATAAATTCATTTTGATTTTCATCAATGTTTCCTTGGCTGCTCTCTTGCAGTACAATTTTAAATTGAACTTGCTGCTCGCCTTCCATTTTGCCTGAAATTTGGATTAAAAAAATATATATTAGTAGAGATAGGGCACTGTTGGGATTAATTTTAGATAGGCAGTTTTTATCATTGAATTTATGTTTTGGCAGTGTATAGTATCAGAGTGGAAGTAGGACTATAAAAAAGTGTATGTGATTTAACCAAGAGAAGCCTAACTCCATCCATAACTATAACAGAGAAGTCTATCTAAATCTATAACTACTACAGAGGGATAGTATATAATTATCAGAAAAAGTCTACCATATTAAGTTATAGTGCACAATATACTTCAGTTTTAAAAATAACAACTTACCTTCACAAACAAGTTGAAGTGTTTAGAAACTATTCAAATGTAATGTACAACAAGAAGTAGCAGTCAAAATGGCTGTGTTTTCTTCTCTTCCTTTATATATATTCAGGTATATAACCAATCAAATGTCAGGTAATAAAAGTAGAAAATGAAAGTAACATTTTCATTGGTTGTCAATTCCAACACTTCAGATGTGTTTTGTGAAGTAATTTACCTCACGGTATTTAGAGAGGTCTACAGGCTTAATGGCTAAATGGAATTTCAATCAAATTTGTGAAAATGAAAGGGATTGTTATGTAGTATGAGCTAATGTATATTTGGTGAGAGTGTCTCCAGTCGTTTTTCTGTAAATTACTTTCCCACCTTTTTTATTGGACCGCTTCCCGGTATGCGTCCCGGTCCGCGAACCAGCAGCGTTACGGGAGTCCACCATTTTGTGTTTCGGTCGAATCAAGATACAAGATGGAGGGCAAATAATGTTCAGAATGGGTAGAAGGGGGCACGGTAGATGTATCTTGACCCCCTAGGTTTTCTGAGGGTGGCTGAGGAGGACCATATGTGCGGGAAAAAAACTTTTTTTTTTTAATTTTGCGCGGTTAGCTTCCAGTTCGCGTAATGGGTAGCGCTCTTTGAGCGTAGTTTGTTGAAAATTAGAGAAAAAAGTTAGAGAAAAATAATAATTGTGAGTGATCAGATGTAGGGTAGCTCTGAGAAGAGCTTTTGGGTTTATGGTACATTTTGGTACTTATAAGTAGGTACCAATGCACAGTCTTAAATTCAAAATGAAAATTCTGTTGCCCTCATCTGAGAAGTGAACTCCATCTCCTCTGTAGATATCTTGCATGTAGTAACGCAAGTTATTGTTGTACAAGGAGCCCATTCCATGGTCTCTCATGTAAGCTGAAACAGATTTGTTTACATGCTTCCTCGACTTCTCAATTTGTGGACAAAATTGGTTGGACCACCTCCATTTCTGTCTTTGGCATATATTGGAATATACCAAGGCAGTTTGAGGAAAAAGTGCCATTAATTGCTCAAAGGTGTCCTTTAAAAGCATTTCCAGACCTACCCCAGTCAAAGTGCCCAAATCATTACCTCCACAGTGCACAATTAACAGGTCAGGTTTTGGCAAATGCATAAAGGGTTTCACCAATGGTATCAATTGGTGACATTTTAATCCTCTTTGGCCCAACCACTTAATTTCCACATCTTGTAAATTGAGGTTAGGTAAATTTCTGTTCTCAGCATACCTTTGAGCCCAGTAGATGTAACTATGTCCAACAATCCAGACATTAAACATGGTGAGAGAAGGTTGGGCTGCAGTCAGATGAAGTGTGGTAATGAAAGTGCAGTTGAAACAGTAGGAGTTTGTAAAGAAAAAAAACTGTGGATTTCCAGTGCTAATGATTCATTAGCAGTGATTGGTGCATTTCCATTTCTGAAAACAGAAAGTTAGGGTGCATGGATGTGTTCTTTGAAAGATGTAATTTGAATGGTCAAGGAAAAAACATTTAATGAAAGATTGCACTGGATACGCAGGTGCACTGAGAGTTCAGAGTTCAATTGAAACATTGTTGTGTGAACTTGCAAACATGAGAGGTCTTTCAGGAGGTGGTTGCTAAGCAAAAAAGGCAGAGAGGGCAGAGGGGGGAAGGGTTTTGATTTGAAAAAAGTGAGGGAAGAGTTATGATTGGCTAATATGAGAGATATGTGTAATGAATATCAGCATTTCTGTGCTTTCTATAGCTGCAGCCTCTGGAGTGCATCCTCTTTGTTCTGCTGAAGACAATTTGGAGTACTTCTGAGACTGTTTTGAAACTCAAAAAGTATTTGCTAAGGTGAGAAAAGATTTATTTAATTCAGATGGAGAATAGTATGATTTAAGGAGAAAATGATGAAGAAAGCTGTGTTTTTAAAATGTGGCTTTGTCTCAAGTGATATACAAATAGATTTTGTTTCTTTGAGAAATTGTAATTGCATATTCGGTGTAGCATTCTGGCATGCAGTAACACAAGTTATTGTTGTACATGGAGCCCATTCCATGGTCTCTCATGTAAGCTGAAACAGATATGTTGTGTTTAAAAACGATTTTTGAAAACAATTACATTTCTGGATATGTACTGCTAGAGCTTCATAGGTTGTTTGGGTCATATTTATAAGGCATTTGAGTGTCTATGATGTTATTTTTCCCTTTTTAAATGGAAAGCGTTCTTCATGGGGCAAGTTTCTTGTAAATACGCTCCCACCTGTGCTTGGCAAATTTAGATTTTGATTATGGGAGTTACATAGCCATGTTAAAATGTCCCAAAAATGGTGCAAGGGCATTCAAAAAACGCTTTCATGTGTCTCAAGGAGATTTTCAGTCATTTCCAACTGAATGTAGGTATACAATTGATTTATATGTTGTGTTTAAAAACGATTTTTGAAATCAATTACATTTCTGGATATGTACTGCTAGAGCTTCATAGGTTGCTTGGGCCATATTTATAAGGCATTTGAGTGTCTATGATGTTATTTTTCCCTTTTTAAATGGAAAGCGTTCTTCATGGGGCAAGTTTCTTGTAAATACGCTCCCACCTGTGCTTGGCAAATTTAGATTTTGATTATGGGAGTAACATAGCCATGTTAAAAATGACCCAAAAATGGTGCAAGGGCAATCAAAAAAACACTTTCATGTGTATTAAGGACATTTTAAGTCAATGAGGAAACACAGGTGATGTAATTCTGAAATGAGGAAAAGAAACTCCACATTTTTCAATTACATCACTAGTGTTTCCTAAGTTTATGAATGACATTGTGCAGATGAAGTTTAGGTGTGACCACAGATTCAAAAGAGGTCTGCCCTTTGTTCAAGAGTGAAGTGGACATGACTTACTTCATTGGTAGGCCTTCACATGTATTATCTCCTTTGTTTTCTTCAACAAGCGAAAATCTCATCTGCAACCATGTGTTGGCCTCACCTCAAACAAACAAAACAGGTGATGGACCGAATGTGGATCAATGACACACATTCACCCCAGTCCAAAGATCTGGGCCCAAACAAACCTCTAGATAGGCCACACCTTATCGTCATCCTGAATCAATCATTTAAAATGTTAGGGAGAGATTTATGATAGGTGTATGCCTGTTTTGTACCACTGTGTGTCACTTTTGTGACGCAGTGGTGGTGCAAAAGATATGCTATGTTAAATAATAAGTAGGGTGTTAAGTTTTTGATGACTGTTATTCATTTACTGTTTGGTAATAGTGGTTAATAACATTTTTTATTATATTTTTCCACGGATTCAACTGCAGATCATTTCAAAATTTGAAAAAATGCCAACTAAGAATCGAATTAGAAAGGCTAGAAAACGTCAAAGACAGCAAGATCATCTATTATTGCAGCAGTCCTCTCCCCAAAAAACTTGTGAAATCACCAAGAAAGCTCCGGGTAAGAGCACGAAATCATTCATAAGAAATATTTGTAGTAAAAAAAGTATTTCAACAAAAAATGTTTCAGTCCAGAAAAAGAAAAGCAATTTAAATGGAAAGGAAAGACCAATCAAAAATGTTACTGCTAGAGCAAGAGATAACTCTGTGCATGATAGTAGAAGGAAACAACAGTTTAGGGACATTCGAAAACGAATGTTCCGCAACAGGATAATAGTTAATTTATTAAAAAATATTAAGAAAGGCCAACAGAAAGTGGCATTTTATAAGAAGAAGAAAAATGTAGAGAAAATTATTGATCATGCTTTCGAAATTAAGCGAAAGTTATTTATTTTGGTAATCAATAGAATTAGGAAACTAAACAAGGTAATTTCTGATTTCAAATCAAATAGTAGATGGAAGAGAGTAGTAAATCGTAGTAACTTTTGTGAAGTTTTTTCCGGAGAATGGATGCATAGTTCAAGTTGTGAGGCATTTTTTAATGAGGAGAGTTATTTTCAGGATAATGATTTGGTGTTTGCAGTTGACACCAGTGGTCGAGCTTATGAAGTGAAGGATGGTTGTCCAGTTGAAAAAGAAAAACTTGTGACAACAGAGACAGACGAGGTGTTAGGTAATGAGGTTTTAGGAAGACGTCCTAAGGGTCCTGTGTACATTTGGAAGTGTAGTTCTATTTGCAGTGTGCGACAGAATTCCATCAATTTGCTTTGTGATTTTGTACGGACATTTAATAAGAAAAGTTTGAAGCAGAAAATGAAGTTGTTGCAAGAATTAGATCCTTGCAGAGTGAGACAAATGACATGTTTGCGTGGTCATTCACTGGCTTGTCTTTCCAGGAGAGTATGCCAGAGTGTTTTTCATCATTTCAGGATGCTCGCAGTGCATCATAATAAAGTGAGAATGTTGTATCATGCTAAGAGTCCAGCAATTATGCTTAAACAATTATGTGCTGCTCTTTTGCATGGTTCTGAAATAGATGTCAAGAACATTTGTGAAGAAATTGAGTTTTGTTACTTTGGAAGTAAAGATGAGAATGTTCAAATTGACCCAGAAGTAGAGGGTAATGTTGAAGATAATGTACAGGTTTCTAGTACAGATAAATTTCAGAAGGAAATTGCCACGTTTCAGATGAAATCAAGTGAGAGGCCTAATTTCACTTGTGTGTGTTGTCGACGCACTTATTATAAGAATCAGACTAAGTTAGTGGATTTATATGCAAAAAGTGAAAGGGAAAATAATAGTGAATGGAAGGATTTTGCCACATACTTGATGGTAGAAAATTATTTTGATTTGGGATCGGATCAACGGGTTTGTACTTATTGTTGTAACAAATTAAACCAAAACCAGATGCCTGCTAGGGCGGTTCATAATAATCTGGAATTGGTTGAGGTTCCTTCTGAATTGAAGGATTTAAATACTTATGAATCTATTTTGATTCAAAGTATCCATCCCTTTCATGCTATTGTAAGAATGGAGCCAAAGACAGGGAAGTTGCCTCCATCAGATTTACAGAGAGGATTAAAGGGAAGAGTTGTTTATTTGCCTCTAGATTTGAACAAAAACATTAACACAATTGGAGTAGAAAAAGTGGAAGAGGAACCTCTGGTTATCTTGGTTAATGGTGTTCCGACCAAGAATAAGAAAATATGGCAAGATTTAGTGGATGTTAGGAAAGTCAAAAAGGCAACATTGTATTTGAAGAAAAATAATAAGTACTATAAGAATGCATATGTTGCAGAAGAGGAAGTAAGTGATGAAGAGGATAGCGATTTGTGTGCTGGCCAAATTGAGAAAGTAGAGGCCTCTAAAAGTGAAGAAATATATGAACATTATAGTGTTCATCCTTTGCATTCCAAGGAAGTCATTGGGAATGCAATTGAGTTGTTTCAAATGAAACAAGCCAAAGGGAGTCCCATTAGTGTTTGGGAGGAAAGTTTGGAAGCTCGGTGTTTCCCACAGCTATTTCCAACAGGTCAAGGAGGAAGATATGATGAGCGACCTCATCAAATTCCTGCGTCTGAATACCGGACTTTACGATTGTATGCAGAAGATCCTAGGTTTCGTCAATGCATTCCCTATTTGTTTCATCTCCTGTTTGAAAGCGATCTGTCTGGACTGTCATATGCAGTGAACCACATCTTAAAAAGTGGTATACAGATGTGAAACATCTCGGCAAGTGACTTTATGCATAAAGTCAATGTCCAAGACAGTATTTTGGATTCTCACCTAATTAATCTCATGGCGTGTCAGCGTGGTACTAATGAGTACTGGTACCGTCGTCATGGTGATTTAAAATGTATGCTGAGGAACTTAGGAACTCCAACATGGTTCCTCACTCTGAGCTGTGCCGAGTATGGCTGGGAAGACTTACTTGAATTTCTACGAGAGGCAAATGGAAATATTGAAAACATTGAATTCAAGACACCTGGAGAACTGTGTTCTTTGGATCCAGTGAATGTATGCAGGTACTTCAATCATAGATTTGAAGCTATGATGTCTTTCATCACAAATAAGAAGAATCCACCTCTTGGAGAGGTGTTGGATTTCTTCTGGAGAAAGGAGTACCAAGCAAGAGGTGCTCCTCATATACATATGTTGCTGTGGATCAAGGATGCACCTAAATTTGGAACAGATCCGGATGACTTAGTGATGAATTTCATAGAACAGTATTCTACGTGTGCTGTTCCAAATGCAACGGAGAAGAAAAGCCTAAGAGAACAAGTTCTACGTTTCCAAAGCCATCGTTGTGGAAAGTACTGTCGTCGTAAATTCAGAAACAAGGACAAGTTCTACACCAAATGTCATTTCAACTTTCCACGACCGGTGATTTCTAAAGGAAGAGTGAACAGTTTGATGTCTTCGCTGCGACATAATGTGACGAGGAAATCACCCAAAAATACATACAATTTGAAAAGGAACGAAGAGTCCAAGTACATCAACGACTACAACCCAGTGATTTTGTCCATGTGGAATGCTAACATGGATATACTGTTTGTGGCTGACAACTGTATGGCTGTGGCTCGGTATGTGACATCTTACATCACCAAAAAAGAAAAGACAGAATTGAAGGATATGTGGGAGGACATTTCCCATGAAAAGAGCCTCAGCAAGAAGTTGTACAGTTTCAGTCTGAAGATGTTGTTGCATCGAGAAATCGGAGCTTACGAATGTTCTGACCGGTTGTCTTCAGCAAGTCTCTATGCCAAATCCAGGAGTATCGTTTGGGCGAGTCTTGGTCTTGCTGCAACGCGAAATCGAGTTCTAAAACCTGTCCGGGAAATTGAGTATTTGGCGGAAAAGGAGCCAAACAGTACCGACATTTTGAAGACCAATATGTTGGATACATATTATCCAAATCGAAGCAGTCACCTTGAGAATGTTTGTCTATATGAGGTTCTACAAAATTACATATTCAAGAGGAACATCAAAGAAGATATTGAGAAAGGAGTGTATGCTGTAATTGGAAGTGAGGGATGTCTGGTCAAGCAAAGAAAATGCCAATTAGTAAACCATCGAAAATTGAGTGGCGAATCTCAAGAAAAAAAGGAGTTTTTCTATTTAGCACTTTTGCAACTTTTCAAGCCTTGGCGTGCAGAAGAGGAACTGCTTGGAGATTTCCTCTGTTACGAAGACTCTTTCACTGCCGCTAAGGAGACCATAGAATGTCCTGCTTTTCCCAAATATCAAGAAATGTTGACTTTGGAAATTGAGCAGGAAGCAACAATTGCAGCCGAGATTGCCAGAGACAGTTCTCAGGACAGTCAGAGTTCTGTTTCATTGAGTCAGGATCCACTAGGAGGACCTATTATCAAAAATGAAGCTGCCACTGCTATGAATGAAGTGGAAAGGGCCATGGCACATGCTCAGGAGGATGCGGTTAACTTAGAAGACTTGGAAAAACAACTCAACGTTGAGCAGAGGAAAATATATGATGAAGTTACCAAGCAAATTGATCATGGATTAAGTCATGAGAAGAAAGAGTGCTCATGTACGTCGTTGAAGCCTGTCCGACTGTACGTGAGTGGAGAAGCGGGAACTGGAAAAAGTATCCTTATTAAAGCAATTTCTTGTTATTTGCAGGAAAGGACTGAGTCATCGCTGTCTTGTGTTGTTACCGCTCCTACTGGACTGGCAGCACATAACATTAAAGGTATTACTTTGCATCGTCTACTGATGCTGCCAGTGGAGCATGACAACAAATTACAATACCACAAGTTATCTGGGGATGCTTGTTGTGAAGTTTCAAGAGTCTTGAGGAAAATGAAACTTCTTATCATTGACGAAGTAAGCATGGATTCCAATGTCATGCTTGCCTTTGTGCATTTGAGAATGCAAGAAATTCTTAAAACTGAGTATGATGTGTTATTTGGTGGCAAACACATCATTGTTTTCGGAGATCTTCTGCAGCTGACACCAGTAAAAGGACAACCTGTGTTCAAAATACTCACGCATGAAGATACCAGGAAGTGCCTAGGGAGCATTGGCAACGTCAATATATGGTTAAACTTCAATTATGCTGAACTGCATGAAAATATGCGTCAGGCAAAGGATGAAGATTACAAGAATATTCTACAAGATATTAGAATTGGAAAAGTGACCGAGCATGGGAAAGAAGCTTTAAATGCACGATTACTGTCAAATTTATATCCAGAACAAGACGTTGTGCCTGAGAATATTTTTCAGAAAATTACTGAGACGAAATCCGGAATATGTTTGATGCCAACTCTTGCAGAATGTGCCATCTTCAACAACAAAATGTTGAATTTAGAAAAGCAAGAGATTGTGAAACTTGAAGCTATTGACAGAATAGAGCATATGGGATCAACAATTATTTTGTCTGAGAATTTGAAATCAAAATTGGATTCATTAGAGAAGACTATATCTAAAACAGCGGGTTTTGAAAAGACTTTGAATGTGTGTTTAAATTGCCGAATCATTTTGAGAAGGAATTTACATGTTGAAAGAGGTCTGGTAAATGGATCAATGGGTAATGTTGTTGATTTTGATAAATACAGAAGTAGAGATGGTATTGAATTTTTAAAAATTAAATTTGATGGCATTGAGGAAGTACAGCTAATTGGTCGTTGTTCTGCTAGGTTTTTGCTTGTTAAAGACTTATATGTTCGCTATAAACAGTTTCCTGTTTGCTTGGCATATGCGGTGACAATCCATAAATCGCAAGGTTTAAGTGTAGATAGTGCATTGGTGAATATTGGCAGTTCTGTGTTCAAAGAGGGTATGGCATATGTGGCATTGTCACAAGTTAGAACTTTATCGGGATTGTACTTGATTGATTGTGATGTCACAAACATTTGTGCGGATCTAGATTGTGTTAAGGAATACAATAGGTTAAGAAGAGAGTATGCGCCACATTTGCCTCAATATCCTTTGTTTGAGAAACGTGTGGTAGGCCGTAAACGAAGAAATATCACTAATAGTAGGGAGGTTGTAGCAAAAAGCCGAAAAGTCGATGAACCAAAAATTGTAAGCAGAAAGAAAACGGATTCTGTTGAAGATGTTGTCGGTTTTCAATTTGAAAACAGTTCTGGTGTCAACTGCTATGCAAATGTAGTGGTTAATGTTCTCTTTTCACTAGAGACTTTAAAAGAACAGATTGTGTTCAATTCGGAACAAAGTTTATGCTGTTTGTTGAATTCTGTGTTAGAGAAATGTAGCACTGATCGAACAAAAGTAGAAAGTGTGTCTGAAGTTCGTTATCTGTTAGATGAATGTTCAGGTCAAACAGACTTCTCTGAAAATAATCAGCAGGATTGTCAGGAGTTTTTAATGTATATGCTTGATGTATTGCAAGATGAGGGTGTAGATGTAGATCACCTGTTTGGGCTTTCTTATCAATGGCAGCATGACTGCGAGAACTGTATGGTATCAAGTACTACTAGTGTAGACTCAGAAAGATTTATATATTTAACTTTGCCAGACAGTAAATCAGTCTCCTTTAATAAGCTAGTAAATGCAGCTGATCACAACATGGAGTGTAGCCAATGTAAATCTGAAATGATGTCAACATTATTTATACGAAGATATGGCCAGTATGTCATTTTAATGATCCAACGATGTAGGCCTGATGGATCAAAATTGTCAACTTTAATAAAAAAAATGGTTGCTTCTCAACTGTCAATATCAGGAAGGACTTTTGTAACTGTAGCAATTATCTATCATGATGGTCCTTCAACAACATCAGGACATTACACAACTTATTTAAAGTCTAGAAACGGCTGGTCATTCTGCAACGATTCTGTTGTAACTTTCAAAAAAAAATTGCCGTTTGACCTTAAAAATTCTTACCTGGTGTTTTTAAAACCAAAATTTTAAGGAAAGAATCTCGGGATTTCCTCTGAGGAATTGCAAAAGGTTCATGAAGTAGAGGGAATGTAAGTCTGCAATGCTGTCTAGATTATTGGTCCAAAACTTTTAATTATAATGTCATTTTAAAAATCCAACTATATAAACCTGATGCAAGTAAGTCTGCTTCATAGTAAGCAGTATCAGTGTCATAGGAAAAGTAGAACATGAGTGAGCAAGAAGGGTAAGATATTAGTAGTCCAGGATTGTGAAAGTAATCTTAAATGTTTTCTTTTTGAAAGTTGCGAAAATAGAAAATGACGGGATTTGATTACAAGAATTACAAGAGTTGTAAATCGCTGCAACATGATTTGGCCAAGTGGAAACATGTGGTAGAATGTGAGAAGTATTTTATTGTATGTAACATATTTTTCAAAACGATGGAAGTTTTCTTTCAGAAAGTGGCGGGCTGAAAATATTTATAGCACAACAGAGTGTACGCTGTTCATAGGACATCCTTCGACGTTATGGAAAGTAAGTTAATTTTAAGGAGTTTTGAATTCAGATTTCTTATGTTGTATGGGTTTTTTAAACACAATCATTTTGATTGTGTTTTTTTTCCCCGCTGTTACATGATGAATACCTTCAAGTCACTGATTTAAGTGAAATTTGATAGATTCTGAGAACAGCAAAAATAAACCATTTAACATGTATAATTAATGTTCTACTTTTTGTACTTATGATATACATTTAGAAATGTGAGGTAGATATGGAGAAACTGAGGCTTCTGTAAGTGTCAAAGTTAATGCTTACAGTGCTGCACTTCTGGGTACTATTTTTTTTGAAAACTGAATAGGCCTCACCTCAAAGAAACCTCTTGAAAGGACACATCTTATTTGCATCCTGAAACAATCATTTAAAATGTTAGACACAATTTTATGATGGCTTTACATCTCTTTTGCGCTGCTATTGCATCACTATTGTGAGACATCAGCAGTGCAAAAGATGCACCATGTTCCAAAATAGGCCTCACTTCATCAGCATCAAGATACCGTTTGTTTAATATATATATCTTTAGGATTGTATAGGGGACGTAGAGAAGCAGAGGCTTCTGTAAATGTCAAAGTTGTTGAAAAACTGTTTGTTCTTGAACCTTTTCCCTTGTCTTTTCTAATTTTTAAATACATTTTTTAATATTTTTGGAAATGCTTGTTCTCTCTTTCACAGATTGAAAGTATGAAAAAAGAATTGAAAAAGTTAACAAGAATTATAAGGTAAATGTTTTCTACTCTTTTCGTTACATTTCAATCACATTCACCTACGTTAGGGCTTCAGACTATAGAGCTTTAAACAAAGATTATTTAAATGTGCAAATTTGGAGCTGTGCCCGTGGGTTTTGGTTCAATACACACGTGCATTGACCTAAAATGCGTGAGCACATTAGCAAATCGCCGTCTGTTTCCTCAGGCGTACTCCTCCCACACCTTTGAAGTGAAGTTTAGCTTCACTATAAACGCCCCGGCTGCTTTACCTTCTCATTCTACTGTCCTCGCTTCGTCCCCTCTCCTGTCTGCCGTGTGCATTTCTCCTCTCCCACCCCCCTCACAGTAACGTCACTCACACACGCAACGCCATTCACACACGCAACACCATTCACACACGCAACGCCACTCACACACACAACGCCACTCACACATACAACGTCACTCACACACACTATGCCATTCACACACGCAATTCATCCACGCAATGCCACTAATCCACGCAATACCACTCATCCACGCAATACCAATAATCCACACAACGCCAATTATCCACGCAATGCCTCTCATCCACACAACGCCACTCATCCATTTGCAAAACCAAACAAACAAACTCTTCTATTGTGAAACCTATTGCATTTTCAATGCTTCATTCTTTCACTTCCTTATGTATTTTGTTTTCCACAATTATATCCTCTTACTTCTCTTCTTAGGTAAATAAATCTATTAAACACCATTTCTGGTTAAAACCCTATAGCTGTCTTTCTTTTTACATCACTCTCTGTTTTCTTCTCTTGTACTTACTCCTTTATTTTTTTTTTTTTTAAATTTGGGGTTAGCTCCCGGTTCGCGTACCGGCGAGCGAATCGGAAAGCGAACTAAAAAAAAAAACAGCTTGCCAGAGTGTTACACTTTCTAGCAATTTTTGTAAAAAGGGGAGGTAGTTCTGAAAAGAACTTTTTTTTTTTGTTTCTTTTATATTTTTTTTTTCTTTTTTGAACATTATTTCATTTTTTTGTATTTTTTGAACACTTTTTTGTTTTTTTTGTTTTTTTTCAAAGGGAAAGAACAGAAAGAGGCATTGAAAATGGCTCAACAGGAGCAAAAAAAAAAATTAAAACTTCTTGCGTTTGGAACATTGGTGTTTCTCGAAAGCCAGATTAATCAATTTCACACTCATGTTAGCGCATGAAATTAGTGTTCCACAATACAAGCATGTCAGCTTCAGATGCACAACATTTTTTTGTATGTTTGGCACTGTTTCGTTCGCCTCTGCCACTGAGAGAGAGAGATCAGAAGATGTTCTAGCCACCGAAGTTTGGGGGTTCTGTTGTAGTTCACGCATCTCTGCACAACTATAGTTGATTGGATGCCACCTCTGCATATGTCGGTGCATCGTGTGATTTCCAAAGCTGTATTTTTTATTAGTTCCCCTGGATAACTTTTCTTTGCAGATAAGGCACGTAGCATGGCGTGCATTGACTTTTTTTTCTCCAGGGGGAATGCTAAAAAATTGCCAGATAAAGCTTTCTTTCCGATGAGATACCCGGGGTAACTCTTGGACAAATTGTGGTCCCTCTTCTTCCTCTCCGTCTTCTTCTTCCTCTTCCTCCTCTATGTTTCCAATAAATTGTGCAGGGGGTCCTCTCTTCCTATTAGGAGATGGTGGTGGTGGTGGTGGGGTGCAGAAGCTGAAGCTACTATTGAAGCCATCAGAGAAAATGTTCAGGTCTTCCTTTCTCAAAGTTGAAAGTCAGAGTGAGAAAAAAGGTGGGGGCTTTCATCATTTGGGAAAAGAAATAGTTCTAAACCAATGAAAAGTGTTATTTTTAGGTCACATGACCTAGTGTTACATCATTAGGAAACCAAAAGTGAAATGAACCAATAAAAACTTTAATGAACAAGTCACATGACCTGTTCCGCTCACGTTACGTGGAGCGCGCCGCGCTTCGAATCGCTTCCGGTTCGCGTTCCGGAGCACTTCCGGGAGCGCTAGCAGGGCGCGTCATAAGACGTATTATGCGACAACGTGATATGTCGCGTTTCCGCGACGCGTCACGATGTTGATTTCTGATGCGGTAGTTGCGTGAACAGAACGTTTACCGGTTAGCGGACCGGGTCGCGGCATCAAATTGAGCTAACGGAAAGCTTCCCGGTACGCGAAAAAGGAGCGAACCCCAAAAATATTTTTTTTTAAAATAATCATAAACATATAAAATATAATTTGGGATATAAAGAAAAAGACATTTTACAGCTACAGATATTAGCTTTTAAAAAACCATTGAAATTCAATGAAAAAACCATAGGTTATAGACCATGTATAGTTAGGAATTAGCATTTTCAATCCATATTTTACTCACACAAAACCATTAAAATTCCATATATAGTTAGTTGCCCTAACTATATATCGCGCACCCGCAATCCACTGCTGATGATGTCACATATTACATCATTCATGACATGGTCAGAGACATCACTGATGACATCACTAATGACAACACCCAGTGACTGTATGTTTCTGTAGAGTTAAAATATGTCTTACATATTGAAGAATGAGTGGATGTATAAGTGTCTGGATGAAGGATTTAGTAGGTGCATGACTGACTGTATGAGTGAGTGATTAGATGTGTCTCACTGAGTGCATGGGTTAGTGACTAAACTGTCTTAATTTGTGCATCAGTATGTCTGTTGTTCTGTAAGCTGCTGCATGTGTTGATCAGTAGCTATATGAGTAACTATATGGGTTATTGATTGGTTGCCCAAGTATTTGTATGGGAGACTGAGTGTGTGTGTGGGTGGCTGGGAGGTGTGTGACTCTGTGCATAGATGTGTGAGTAGTTGATTTACTATATGTATAGGTTCAAAATTTCATGTGGAAACAGCTGTATGGGCGGTTGACTGTGTGCATGAGTGTATTGGTGAGTGAATGGATATCTCAGTGCTACATGTCAAAGTAAGTACATATGTAAAACACAGTACATGTGAGAGTAGACATATATAAATAACTGTGCAGAAGAGCAGTGAATGTGTGAGTGGCTGCATGGATCATTGAAAACTTGTATCAGTGATTGTACAAGAGAGTAAAAATATGTTAGAATATGTTTGAATTAGTAAGGTGTATATAACTGTATAGTAGAGGAAATGGAAGTGTGATTGATTCTTTGCATGACTGACTAGGTGTGTGAGTAACTCCATGGATGAGTGACAATCTGTGAGTGTCTGTTTACACTGAGTGTATCTAAGGTTATATTAGAGTCTGAAGAGGTTCATCGTATTATCACATGAATTATATCAACAGTGATGTCATCAGTAATGTCAAATGAGATGTCATCAGTGATGTCATTTGAGTTGTCATTAGTGATGTCATCAGTGATGTCACTGACCATGTCATGAATGATGTAATATGTGACATCATCAGCAGTGGATTGCGGGTGCGCGATATATAGTTAGGGCAACTAACTATATATGGAATTTCAATGGTTTTGTGTGAGTAAAATATGGTTTTGAAAATGCTAATTCCTAACTATATATGGTCTATAACCTATGGTTTTTTCATTGAATATATATATATATATATATATATATATATATATATATATATATATATATATATATATATATATATATATATATATATATGTATATATATTCAATGAAAAAACCATAGGTTATAGACCATATATAGTTAGGAATTAGCATTTTCAAAACCATATTTTACTCACACAAAACCATTGAAATTCCATATATAGTTAGTTGTGGTTTTGTGTGAGTAAAATATGGTTTTGAAAATGCTAATTCCTAACTATATATGGTCTATAACCTATGGTTTTTTCATTGAATATATATATATATATATATATATATATATATATATATATATATATATATGTATATATATATATATATATATATATATATATATATATATGTATATATATTCAATGAAAAAACCATAGGTTATAGACCATATATAGTTAGGAATTAGCATTTTCAAAACCATATTTTACTCACACAAAACCATTGAAATTCCATATATAGTTAGTTGCCCTAACTATATATCGCGCACCCGCAATCCACTGCTGATATATATTACCTACTGGCGGTCGCCAGTAGGTAGTTATAGTTAGGATTGTTTTCCATAGGAAATCCTCAACATTCTATTTGGAATAACTTTGGCCCTGGTGGATGAGTCTTTGCGAATTTCTCAAAGAAGATGGCTAGGTTCGCTGCACTCCTTCCCTGAAAGTTTGGGGGGGATTGGTCAAGTGGGGGCTGAGATATAAGGGGGGTCCCAAAACGTGTTTTCTCAATGTTATTTTCCATAGGACCTTTAGACTCGGCTACAGTTCGAACGGGTGAATGAATTTATAAGAAATTTGCCAAAACTGTAGAGTCTTGTTCGCAGATTAAGCTTTTTTTGGAATGGTGTAAATCCGTTCAGTAGTTGTTGAGAAAATTAAAGTTAAAGTCAATTATATATCTATAGGCGCGCACACGTGCGCGCACCCAAGCGGCTGCGCGCGCGAGCGGAATTTTGCTGCGTGACGTCTGTTAACGTTCGATTCGAAGGAAATCAGGAAGTTTTGTCCGCCATTTTGTCACTGCGAGTAAATATATTGTTCATTTCAAAGCGTTGAAACATGGAAAGGGGAGAAGGTAGAGATTGTCTTCCTGCGTAGGTTTTCTCGGGGTGTGCAGTAAGGCCCTTAAACGCAAAAAGATATAATTTTTCCCCGAAAAAAAAATACGGGGTGCGCGCACCCGGTTGCGCACACCTATTTACAAGAGTGTGGAAAAGGAGGTAAATCAGAAGTTTGAGTGCTTAGATATAAGGTGGCTCTGAAAAGAGCCCTTGTGTTAATTGAGTGTTTTCTGCATTTATAAGTAAGTACCGATGCAGAGCCTGATGTTGCAGAGGAAGATTCAGTTTCCCTCATTCGTGAAATGAACACCGTCTCTCCTATAGACGTCTTGCATGTGGTAGCGCAAGTTGTTGTGGTAAATAGAACCCATGCTATAATCTCTGAGGAACGCAGAAACAGATTTATTTATATGTCCCCTTGCTTTCTCAAATTGTCACAATGGTGATTGGGCCAATTCCATTTCTGTCTTTGGCATATATTGGAATATACCAAGGCAGATCGAGGAAAAAGTGTCATCAATTGTCGAAAGGTGTCTTTTAGAAGCATTTCCAGACCTACCCCAGTGATTGTGCCTAGATCGTTCCCACCACAGTGCACAATTATAAGGTCTGGTTCTGGGAGATGCATAAAAGTTTTCACCAATGGAATCAATTGGTGACATTTCAATCCTCTTTTGGAAATCCATGTTATGTGTACATTTGGTAAGCTGAGGTTGCAAATTCGTCTGCTTACTGCATATTTTTCACTCCAGTGAATATAACTGTGTCCTATTAGCCAGACCTTCATTTTCAAGGGATTTGTAGTCGTCCTCCGATCGGTTCTGGAAGTGGAATGGTAGTTAGAAGTTGAAATTTTAAATAAAGAAAAAGGAAGAGGCTGGGTGTGGTTACAAAAATAAAAATGATTAGTTGATTGTAACAAGTGGAGAGTGAACAGGTCAATGTTTATGTTAAACGAAAAGTACTATTGGGTGTGAAAAAACAAGACATGTAACAGAGTTGTGGATTGGCAGGTGTTTCTGGAGGGAAAATAGTGTTCTTAGTTAGCTGTAGAACGTTGAGACATGAACTTTTGACCTGTGCCTTCAGCAAGGTGCAGAATGAGGTGTAACCATGGAAACAGCCGGAGATGGCAGTTGGTGATGGGTTCACTCTTTGGTGCCTCTGCATCTGAGTCTGTTCTCTGGTGGCTGGCGGACAACTGTTTGTTATTGTGGAGATGAAAGGGTGATAAGGAGAGAAATACGACATAGCGTCTGGCCTGTAGAAGCGTGGGAGCAGTGATTAACTCTGAGTGAAGCGGAACTGTGTCGGTGCTTAGTAACAGTAAAAAAAATTTTTTAACAGTGGTATAACTGTCTTTACGGTGCGCGACCTACTAAGAAAGAGTTCACGGGCCGTAATTGGTTTGCAGGTTCTAGTATCAGTAAGTGAGGTCGAGAAAAGAAAACATTCAGGACTTTATTTATGAAGGCCTTGCGCCACCGGTGCGTTACTTTTTCCCATTTTAAAAAATGAGGCACTGGCGGCGGAAGGTCTTCATAAATAAGGTCCTCAGTGACTACAGTTAAGGTTATGTGGAACCCATGAATAGTTTTTCAATATGAAATCATTTCAGTTGAGATTATGGATTAAAAGAGAAACCATGAATATTTGAAATGTTTATTTAGAAATGTACTGTTTTAAAGGCAAATCATTATGTAATATGAGTACAGAAATTGCAAAAAGACACAGTAATTGGTATTGTCAGTAGTACATGGAATACAAACGCTATAGTTGAAGAAAAATGAATATAGTTGGAAAAAAAACATTGTACACTCTTATAAGGAAGTATATTATATTTTAATAAATGGAAGAAGGTCTCTGGCCTTTCAGTTTGGGAACGATATATGAAAATGCAAGTGGTTATACATCATTACTTTATGAATCAGCTGTCAAACAACACGAAATTATAATGTCCACTGTTAGTAAAGCAAATAGGTCTGTTCTTCAAAAGAAAATATGGAAAAGAACATGAAGAATATAGAAAACCAAAAGGAAATGAGGACGTCAATGGCTTGTTTGAGAGTTATTGAAGCATTGTTTAGGGAAAATAGGTAGCTTCTGCTTGTAACAGGAAATCAGTTTTATTATTTGAAAACATGTCAGCCATCCAATTGAGAAGATGAAAGGAGCATTCATGATCTGTCATTATTGGAGCGTCTTTTACCATCATAGGGCAGCTCAGTAGGTTTTCGATGTAGCTCTCTGTTAGGAAATTTTGCGCCGCTGCGAATATATTCCAATGACCCAGAACTCCTTGTATCGCTGCAAAGGCCATAAACCCTCCGGAAAGTATGTCAGCTATCCAATGGAAAAGAGTAAAGCAGTACTGATGATCTGTTATAATCGGAGCGTCTTTTACCATCAGAGGGAGCTCGGTGGGTTTTCGATGTAGCTCGCTGTTAGGAAAGAGTTAAGTGTCCATTGTGTAGGCAAAGTATGCAGCAAGTGCCTCTAACATGAAATCATTGTTATCATCTGAAAACATGTCAGCCATCCAATTGAGAAGATGAAAGGAGCATTCATGATCTGTCATTATTGGAGTGTCTTTTACCATCATTGGGCAGCTCGGTGGGTTTTCGATGTAGCTCTCTGTTAGGAAATCTTGTGCCGCTGCGAATATATTCCAATGACCCAGAACTCCTTGTATCGCTGCAAAGGCCATAAACCCTCCGTTGTAACAAAGCTGTTCATGATCAAGTAACGGATTCATGAGGTGATTGTAATTCGGTTCAGGAGGTACCAAATTGCAGAGACATAAATCCAGGGCCCACGTGAAATCACAGCTCAGGCAATGAAATACAGGCTGCACATAGGTGAAATGCGAATATCGAAATGATAATCGATATGAAGTATTCAAAGTCGAGAGTGGTAAGATGCCGTAGTAGTCAAGCATCCTCTGGCGAAATAGTTCTAAGTGGCCCGGCTCGTTTGCGAAGGCAGGAGGGACATCCATTTTGAATTTCCCAAGATGGTACAGGAAACGGCGCAGCACCGCTGGTTGTATAGCAACTCCACAGAATTAGGTCGCCGGCTATGCAGTGGAGAGGAGCAGAATGACTTGATACATTTTCTAGCAGTCTAGTCACTTATATATTGCTTAGTGGTTATTAAAAAAGTAGCTTTTTTTGAACTGGAGGATGCGTTAAAAAATAAGGGAGTGATTTGAGGGAGTTGTAAAGCAAGGTCAATTTTTTTTTACATCAATGCTGTTTTCTGTGAATGTTAGCTTAGTGAAAGATATGTGTGTGAGCAGATGCAACGTTCAGTTTTAAATGTGACAATGGCGCTCTTGTTCATGTCTTCCGATTCAAGGTCGGTATTCGCTGCCAAATACAAAGATTAAGAAACGCATGCGTGGGGTACATAGTGTGCATTCTTAAAGGAAAGTAAATGAAGGGTTATTTTTACCGCGTTAGCATTGTCGTTTAAAAAGTTATAGTGATTTCTATTGTATGTGAAGAAAGTGTCACTGATGAAGACTGAAAATAAATCCTTATAAATGATACGGACTGGTGTATTTTAGAAAAGGTTTGTAACATTACATGAATTGTGGAAAAAAAATAATGTAATTGAAAGTGTATGGTTTGAAAATGAAAAGTAGAGGTTTATAGTTCATGTTTTGAAAGCAGTTCTAGAGGGTCAGAAGAAAGTGTATGGTTTGAAAATGAAAAGTAGAGGTTTATAGTTCACGTTTTGAAAGCAGTTCTAGAGGGTCAGATGCATGATAGATTTATTAAAAATAGAACATGTTTTTAAATAGTATTTTGGAAAAAATATGTGTCTTTATGTACTATTTACATTATGTGCCTCTTGCGTATTCTTTGAGTTTTAGTAATCCTGTGTCTTATAAGTTTTCTAGGGGCGGTTTGAGGTTCATGGTGGGTTTGGGCAGGGAGGGTAGGTTGGGGGTTTGTAATAGGGGGTTTGGCTGGGGTGGAGTGCGGAGTTTAGTGAAAAGTGAGGGGGGCGGGGAGTTACGGTGTTTGGTAATGGAGCAGAGTCAGAGGACGCCACATTTGTGTTATGGGCTGCCACGGAAATATGTATTTATTCTCAGAGGTTTATTATATTACGGATATATATTAGCATGGTGGCTCTTGTCGTTTTGTTGTTTTGTGTATGTTTATAATGCTGGCTCTGTAGTTTTTGTTTATGGACCTTATTGCGACACACAGGGGATCTACGTTGCACAGTTGGAGATCAGAGACTTAGGAAATAAAACTTTATAATTGTAAGGGCTGTAAGTGATAGAAATCGCCCGTTCTCGGTGTAAAAAATATCACCGCTATTGGTGGTATTTTCTACGGTGTTAGTACTCGAAGGAGACTAGTAACATATATGTGTAATAAAATTATGTAATAGGCTCAGCATTTTACATTATCTTGGAAAGCAAAAGTTGATTTTACATAGAAATAAGTCTCTTATAATTAAGGGACGGAGTGTATATAGTGCTATTTAGTACTCTGCTATGTGATTGATGTCGAATATTTTATAAGAGGAGGCTTTAAAAGATTTACGATAAACTGGTTTTCTAGGGAAGTGGGTGGAGTGTTCCGTGTAAATTGCAGAAATTAAACTAGTAAGAACCAATTGGAAGTGTTGTTTTAAAGTCACATGACTGCACATGCATGTCTCGACGCCTGTACGCGATAGGTGGGTGCGCGCACCCGGTCGCACACTATAAGAAAGCGGCGAGAAAATATCAGCTAATATGCTCTTCAAGCTTGTTTTGGTACAAAGACTTAGTTCTGAAAAGAACTTTTTTTTTTTTTTTTTTTTTGGGAAACAAGTGTTATGATGCTTTTTATTTCTTAAAGTTGCGACGACATTTTTCAGTATGTCATACTATCCAAATAAAGTGAAGAAATTTAACTTTTCTTGGAGCATTTATGACTCTCAATTATTTGTTTAATTAGAGTAAAGCTTTGCTCTCCGTATACAAGAAGTTCTCCACAGTTCGTGCATTTCATGTGCACGTTCGCCAGATATGGTCTCAAGTCCATCTCAGCACTCGATGGAGATACAGGTCGTCCACCGGAAGATGTGTTGATTACTTCTGATGGTAATAGCGTGGCCTCCGTTTTTCTTGTGAAAGGTGGTCGCTCATTTTCATCAGATTCGGAAGATGAATGCGGAACGGTAGCCATTGTATCGAAGTCTTCGGGAAGATGTTCGACGTTGTTGTCTCTTGAGAGTAGAAAAGAAAGTGATGGTAGTGGGTGGAGTGCTGCGTGTAAATTGCAGAATAGAAACTACCAAGAACCAATTAGAAGTGTTGTTTAGAAGTCACATGACTTCACATGGGAGTGTCAGGTCCTGTACGCGATAGAAGGGTGCGCGCACTCGGTCTCGCACTAAAATAAAGCGGCGAAAAAACATCTTATAATATGCTCTTCGAGCATGTTTTGGTAGAAAGAGTTAGTTCTGAAAAGAACTTTTTTTTTTTTTTTTTGGGGGGGGGGGAAGAAGTGTTATAATGCTTTCGATTTCTTAAAGTTGCTACTACATTTTTCAGTATGTAGTAGTTTGAAAATGAAGTGAAGAAATTTATCTTTTCTTGGGGCATTTGTGACTGTCAATTTTGAGTTTAATAAGAACGAGGCTCTGCTCTCCATATAAAAGAATTTCTCCACACTTGTTGCATTTCATATGCACCTTCGCAAGATATGGTCTCAAGTCCTTTTCAGCACTCGATGGAGATACAGATCGTACACCAGAAGATGTGCTGGCCACCTCTGATGGTAATAGCTTGGCCAGGGCTCTTGTCGATGCTTTTGCATAATGCTCAGGATGCCTTTGTTTAACATGCCGCTGCATGGTGTGTGCAGAAAAGGAATATTTTTTATTTGGATTTCCCCTTGAGAGCTCCGAATTGCATATCGTGCAGGTTACTTTTGGCGCATTCACTTTCTTTTGATCTTCAGGATAAGTGAAAAATTGCCAAATGAAAGATTCCTTTTTTCTTCTTAACGGTGGTCGCTCATTTCCTTCAGATTCGGAAGATGAATCTGGTAGGGAAGCCATTTCAGCAAAGACTTCCGGAAGATGCTCGACGTTGTTGTCTCTTGAGAGTAGAAAAGATTGTGAGGAAAGTGGGTGGAGTGCTTCGTGTATATTCCAGAACAGAAACTACTAATAACCAATTGGAAGTTTTGTTTTCAAGTCACGTGACTTTACATGCGCTTCTCAGGACGTGTAGGCGGTGACACTATGTAGTTACGAACGTGATTACATACTTAGGAACTAGCATTCAAAAAAACTATGAAATTCACTGAAAAAACCATAGGTTTTACACACATTATAGTTAGGATGTAGCATTTGAAAAACCTATGAAATTCATAGGTTTTTTAACTGCTAATTCCTAATTTTTTATACGGACTCATACCTATGTGTTTTTTAGTGAATTTCTAAGGTTATTTTTTCACAAATATCTATAGTTTAGAAAGGTATGTTTTTCTAAAAATGAATCCTATATTGTATATTAATATAATATTTTTAAAAAAAAGTATATTCTTTTTTTTTATATTTCACTCTGGAGCGCTCCTTGTGCGCGTACCGGTCAGCGCCCCGGTGCGCGTACCGGGGCGCGTCCCGTCAGCGCACCAACAAAAAAAAGAAAAAAAAAAGGAGTGAGCATGAGGAATGGGGAAAAAAAGAGAGTGGTCTAAATAGAAAGAGAGCTAGAGGGAGAAACACAGAGGGACTGTGTAAGAGATAGTAAAACAGAGAAAAGGTATAAGAGGAAGTAACTGAGAAAAGGAAAATGAATAAGGGAGCAAAAGAAGAGAAGAAAGAGGAAGAAAACTAAAGCAGATGTTCTGGGAGAATGTGAATGGGTGATGACAGTAAAAGGAAGGAGAGTAAAGGATGAGGAATGAAAGGTAGTGACAGAACCAGAGAAAAGGAACAATGGTGACGGAGGGAAAGAAAATAGCAGTGAGTGTAAGTAAAGAGGAGTGAAAGAGGGTGGATAACAGTGAATAAGGGTAAGACATGGGGAGTGACAGAAAGAAAGAACAGAGAGAGTAAAGGAAGGAGTGTCAGAAAGGGACTAAGTGAAGCAGAAAAAAAGGAAAGAGAGGGAGTGTGGGTGAGCAGGGGCACTGAAATAAGTTGAATGTGGTAGGAAAGTAAGGAAAAGAGAAGTAAATATGGAGGATAAGAATAAGTGAGGGAAGGAGAGTAAGAAAATAGGGGTGAGGTAGGGTGAGAGAAAAGTAGTGAGGTTAAAACAAAGGGTGATGATAAACTACATTTTGTAGTCACACTTACCATATAATTAATGAAAACTTACTTGCATCTTTAAACTACACTTTGTATCTGTGAAAGACAAAAGAAAAAACAAGTTATAATTAGTAAAATATATATTTTAAAATAGAAGAAACAGGTCAAGAGGTAAAAAATCTAAAAAAGTTTACTAAGAAATAAAGCAATAGTGAAGGATACAAAAACTGAAATAAAGTAATGTAGAAAGAGAAAAAAGAGGGAAAAGAAATAGAAAGAGAACAAATTACTGAAGATAAGTAAGATACTAAAAGAATGCGAGATACCAAAACGAAATCAGGAAAGAGAAGAAAGTAAAAGGAAAATGAGTGAAAAGGAGAGGAGTCTAAATGAGGAAATATTAATAAGAAAGAGGAATAGAATATGACTGAGAGTGAGTGAAGGGGAGTCACAGAGTGAAGGGATGAAAGGAATGAGGTTAATATAGAACGATAGAGGAAAAAGGAGTGAGAGAGTAAGTACACAGAAAGACAAAGGGAAGGACTGAGTGAACTGCAGTACAATGAGTGAGAAAGGAAAAAGGACCAAAAGAAGGAAAGAGAGGGGAAGAGAACTAAAGCAGTGGTACTGAGAGAATGTGAGAAAGATGAAAAGTGGTGGAAGGGAGAGAGGAAATGCAGACAGTTGAAATTGGATTGAGGAGTTGTGAATGAAGTGGAGTAAAGGAACAGCGATGAAACAAAGTTAAAAAAAGGGAGTGTAAGTGAGTAAAGAGAGCTAAATAAGGGTGGAAAAAGGAAAATGAGTGTGAGACAATGGGAATACAATATAAATTACACAACGCAAACTATAGAATAACTTATACAATATGTTACATTGTTTATTTTTGCTGTTCTCAGAATATATTGAATTTCACTTAAATTAGTGAGTTCAAACTCTTCATCATATAACAGCGGGAAAAAAAACACAATCTAAAAGATTGTGCTAAAAAAAACATAAAAACTTGCAACTCATATATGTACACTAATCTTTGATTCACTTACTTTTCTGTGAGGCCAAATAGAAGATAGTGAAGGTCCTTTTGGTGGAAAAAAAGTCTGCTGTTCTCTATAACTTCCATTTCATCGACTTCCTATGAAAAAAGATCTAAGAACATCATACCTTACACTTTCCTTACGGCCAAATCGTGTCAGATATCTGAGTATTTTTTACTATGAGATCCACTTACAGTACCTATATGAGATAAATAATTTTAAACATTAGATTAACTAACTAACTAACTAACTTTTATTAACTATTCCCGTCTTCAAAGGCCAATTACCTTTACTAAAACTTTGGTTTTAAAACACTAGGTAAGAAATTTTAAAGTCATAAGGCAAACGTTGTTTGTAACTCAAATGAGAATCATTGCAGTAACTCCAACCTTTTGTACATTTTAAGTAGCATGTATAATGTCCTGATGTTGTCGAAGGACCGTCATGATAAATAATAGCTACAGTTGTAAAGGTTCTTCCTGAAATTGATAACTGAGAAGCCACAAAATTTTTTATACAAGTTGTCAATTTAGTTCCATCAGGTCTACATCGTTGGAAAACTAAAACGATATACTGACCATAACTTTGTATAAATAATGTGGATAGCATTTGACACTTACATTGGGTACACACCATATTATGATCTGCTGCTTTAACTAGATTTTTAAAAGACACTGATTTACAGTCTGGTAAAGTCAAATATAGAAATCTTTCAGTGTCTATTCTAGTATTACTTGATGAACTACAATCGTGGCAGTCATGCTGCCATTGATAAGAAAGGCTGAAAAGATTATCTACATCGACACCTTAATCTTCCAAAACACCAAACATATACATTAAAAACTCCTGACAATCCTGCTGAATGTTCTGTGAAAATTTATCTTGACCAGAACACATATCTAAAATATTTTGAATTTCTGTTACACTTTCTATTTTTGCTCTATCACTGCTACATTTCTCAAACACAGAATTCAATAAACCACACAATCTTTGATCCTGATTTTCAACAATCTGTTCTTGTAAAGTTTGAAGAAAAAAAACAACATTAACCACTACATTAGCATAGCAGTTGACACCAGAACTGTTTGCAAACTGAAATCCAACAACATTTTCATCAGAATCCTTTTTCTTTCTGTTTTGAATTACAGTTTCATCTACTTTTTGTCTTGTTGCTACTACCTCACTGCAATTATTCTCATTTCTTCTTTTTCGGCCTACCACACGTTTTTCAAACAGAGGATATTGAGGCAAATTTGGAGCATACTCTCTTCTTAATCTATTGTATTCATTAACACAATCTAGATCTGCACAAATCTTTGTCTCATCACACTCAATCAAGTACAATCCTGATAAAGTTCTGACTCGTGATAATGCCACATATGCCATACCCTCTTTAAACACAGATCTTCCAATGTTCACCAAAGCACTATCTACACTTAAACCTTGAGATTTATGAATTGTCACCGCATATGCCAAACAAACAGGAAACTGTTTTCGGCGAACATATAAGTCTTTTACAAGCAAAAATCTAGCAGAACAACGACTGATTTGTTGTACTTGCTCAATGCCATCAAATTGTATTTTTAAAAATTCAATTCCATCTCTATTTCTATAATTCACAAAATCAACAACATAACCCATTGCTCCATTTACCAGACCTCTTTCAACATTTAAATTCCTTCTCAAAATGATACGACAATTTAAACACACATTCAGAGTCTTTTCAAAACCAGCTGTTTTAGAAATATTTTTCTCTAATGAATCCAATTTTGTTTTCAAATTTTCTGACAAAACAATTGTTGCACCCATTTGCTCTATTTTATCTATTGCTTCCAGTTCCACAATCTCTTCATTTTCTAACTTTAACATTTTGTTGTTGAAGATGGAACATTCTTGCAGAGTTGGCATCAAACATATCCCAGATTTCTTCTCAGTCATTTTTAAAAAAATATTCCCTGGAAGAATGTTTTCATTTGGATACAAATTTGAAATTAATCGAGCATGTAAAGCTTCTTTCCCAAGCTCACTTACTTTTCCGATTCGTACATCTTGTAGAATATTTTTATAATCTTCATCCTTTGCCTGTCGCATATTTTGAAGCAGTTCAGCATATTTAAAATTTAACCATATTTTAACATTTCCAATGCTTCCAAGGGACTTCCTGGTATCTTCATGCGTGAGCATTTTAAACACTGGTTGTCCTTTTACTGGAGTCAACTGCAATAGATCTCCAAAAACAACAATGTGTTTCCTCCAAATAACACATGATACTCTGTTCTAAGAATTTCTTGCATTCTCAAATGCACAAAAGCAAGCATTAGGTTTGAGACCATGCTTACTTCATCAATGATAAGAAGTTTCATTTTCTTCAAGACTCTGGAAACTTCAGAACAGACATTTCCAGATAACTTGTTGTAATGCAATTTATTATCATGCTCAACTGGCAGCATCAGTAAACGATGTAGAGATGTAGAGTAATCCCTTTAATGTTATTGGTCCAAACAAAAGAACGGATTTTACCCAACTGAAATTAGAGGCATTAGATTTTTGTCGTAAGATTAGGTTGAAGGTTTTCTTCGCTGATGCCGAAGTGATGTCCAATCAGGAAACTACAGGGCTAAGAGTCAAATCCAGGTTCATTCCGACTCAAAATATTCCAAAACAAGTGGTGGCCTTTGAACTAAGCATGAGCGAATTTTGCGGATCTCGCGTTCGCGAATTTTGCGGATTTGCGGATTCGCAATCCGCAAAATCCGCGAATTCCCGCGAATTTGCGGATTTTTTTTTTTTTTGTGTTCGCCCGTGTTTCTGCCAGTTCGCGAGGGTTTTGTACACTTTCGCAAATTGCGAACTTACCTGTCGGGTCGCAAGTTTCGCGAACTTGTTGTTTCTACGTGTCCAGCCTGTTTGGGACACTCTTCTTCATCACTGCCACTCTCTGTCACCACTGCCACTCTCTGACTACTCATGCCACCCTCTGGCCCACCCATGCCACCCTCTGTTTCATCACCACACCCTCTGGTTGTCCAGTGTACATTATTTTCGGCAAAGCAAAGCACACCTTCCCTGCCTCAAGTGACCTGAATTAATTTGGGGCTGATTAATGTGTCACAGAATATTTTTTTAGCTGGCACCTGCTTCCTTAGTGCGCCCTGATTAGTGATCTTTTGCACTTGCTAAGTGCTTTCATTGTTGCAAAATTAGTTACAACACCTGCCCTGCCCCAACTGACAATAATGAATTAGGGGCTGATTAATGGATTTTAACTTCCAGCCTGGCTCCTGCTTGTCTCCCTTAGCTGTAATTCAGGACCTTTGTGGCATATGTGTAACTATTCTGAGGTTCAGAGCAGGGTCACATAATAGTTTCAACTGGCAACTGAACTCTGGAGGGGCCCCTCAGGAAGCACTACAGGAAATGGCTACTAATGATGAGCCTGAACTTTTGAACCTGGTAAGTAGTTACTTTCAGTTTTGCTAAGATCGTATTTCTGCAATTTTGCACTTATTCGCGGGGCGCGAACTCACGCAAACTCACGCGAACAGTGCGAGCAGTGCGAGCAAAATCCGCTGCTCGCGGATTTGCGGATTTTGCGGGAGATTCGCAAATCTCGCGGATTGCGGATTTCCCGAAAATCCGCAAAATCCGCGAGCGGAACGGATTTTCCGCCCATGCCTACTTTGAACAAGCCGTCCTCTCCTCCCTCTCCAAACTTGAAAAGCAAAAAAGTTTTGTACATAAAAATATGACCAAAGGGTTAACATCTGCCATTCAAGATCTTAAATCAGACACGTCCATTTTAATCAAACAAACGGACAAAGGCGGGGCAGTTGTCATCTGGCCCCGCACTATGTATCTAGAGGAAGGCACAACGCATGTTAACAATCGAGATTGGTACAGACCAGTAAAGGAAGATCCTGTCAATGCCATACAAGACAAAATTGCAAGTATCACAAAGGCAGGACTGGAGGAAGGGTTCTTTGGCCCTAAGGAATTTGAATTTTTGAACGAAAAATCACCAAGGACGCCAGTTCTTTATTTTTTACCAAAAATTCATAAGAACGAGAAAATACCACCAGGCCGACCAATTGTGTCGGGTGCGATTCTGCACTTGAACCAGTCTCTAGATACATTGATTTTTTCTTAAAACCTTTTTTACCGCAAGTGAAGTCTTATCTCAGGGACACAACTGATTTCATCACTAGGATCGAGGGACAACCATTCAATGAAACTACCCATATGATGACCCTTGACGTCACTTCGCTTTACACTCAAATCCCTCAAGATGAGGCGCTGCAGGTCTTAGAAATATATCTTGACCAACGGGAAAGACCACATAGGGTTCCCACCTCATTCATCCTATCACTAGCTGAGATCACGTTACGCAGTAACTATTTTAAGTTTGAAAATGCGTTCTTTGTCCAAATAAAAGGCATTGCCATGGGCTGTCCATACGCACCTGAGATGGCGGTACTCTATATGGCACAATATGAACAGAGATTCATATACAACAATAATCCATTTGCTGGCCATATAAGTCAATGGCTAAGATATATTGACGACGTCTGGCTCCTGTGGCAGGGGAGCCAGACTGAGCTGGACCAGTTCCACAATTGGCTAAACTCAAGGCACATTGATATTAGTTTCTCTATAGAGTCCAGCAAAAGTAAAATGACTTTCCTGGACATCACAGTAGGCATCCGCGACGACATCCTGACAACAACCTTACACAAAAAAGCCACGGATAGGAATACCATCCTCCATTTTAAAAGCTCGCACCCACAGTGCTTGAAAGAAAATCTTCCTTTCGGGCAAATGTTAAGAATAAGGAGAAATTGCACGGAGGTGGCGGACTTTGAACAACATGCGACAAATTTTTGCGCTGAGATGGCGAAAAGGGGTTATCCGAAAAAACTCCTTAAACATTCAAAAAAACGTGCTAGATTCACCCCGAGGGAGAATCTTCTTCAGAAAAAAGAAAAGATGAATTGAACAAATTGGTGTGCGTCACAACTTATGGATCACACACAAATCAGTTCAAACGCATTATTCTGAAGAATTGGCATTTATTTGAAGATTTGGAACATCCTTTAGAAGAAAACATTTTCGCCATGCCCAAAAATAAGAGCATTGGACAACATTTGATTAGAGCAGACAGCCACATTCCAAAACAAAAGAGCAATTTGATATCACAGTGGAACCTCAAACCTATAAGCGGGCACCACAAGTGTGGCAATTGTGTATCGTGTTCTACCACGGTGGAAGGAAACATATTTGACCATGACGGGGTCAAATGGAAGCATGAGATGTTCACAAATTGCAGGACCAAGAATGTCATATATGCCGTGGTATGTCCCTGCGACAGAGTGTACATTGGCAAAACCTGTCAAGCAGTAAATGTGCGAATTACGCAACACCGCTCTAGAATAAAGAAAAAAGTAGTTTCTGCACCCATGGTTGAACATTTTATGAGTAAAAACCAAGGGGAAAATGACTTCAAGTGGACAGTCCTCACATGGGTGGATCCCAAATATCATTCACAAGACATTGAGGCTGCACTTTTACGCAAAGAGGCGCATCTCATCATGAGATTCAACAGCGTGAATAATGGGCTAAATGTGTTAAGCGAAGTAAACAGAATATAATCCGTTCAGCCAAAGCCCTTTAATATCCCATTTCTATCAAGTAAATTGTTCCCCTTGTTGTAAACTACAATTCCCACAATTCATAGTGACGTGGTCACTAGCCCACGCACACCTTGATTGGCGCCTGGTCCCATATGACTGTTGGGTGTAGCTTGTTGAATTTCACTCGCGGCTGTTGTCTGCCGCTTTTGCTTCACTGCTGGAAGACATCGCGCAAAATGGGTCATTAACCGTAAGACTCCTTTCCTACTGCAAACACAGACGCGTTTTCCGCCTGCACGATGGACCAAAAGTAATTAATTCACTGGTTGGTCTGTCTTAGGGTATAATCCGGCACACGAAAATAGCTCCCCCTTCAGACCCGGCGTCTAATACACCGCATCGAGGGTCCCATTCAACTGTAAGACACCCTGCGGCGCCGTAGCCAGCTTATCCCGGCATGATTTTGTTTTTGTGCATTTTCATATACAGGCCAACTACAGGCTCTCCGTTTGTTCCTTTTACAGGACATCTTACGGAAACAATCCCTCCTCTTTCATCAAACTAACGAACAAGTAAGCTACTCATTTTTTCCACCTTGGGCTTTCTATAATCATCCAAAAAACCTCTGCGACTATTTAAACATTTCTGTTTGTAGATTACTTAAAGGGACAGAACACTGGGATTGAAACCTTACTACTCTTTGTTCTTGAGTTCTGAGCGGACGCTTCAGATTCGAAGGTAAATTTTACTGCTCAAACTACACCCACACAGTTCGTGTCAGCCTTCAATTAGAATGTAATTTCTGATCACAGCAATGTCGATCCTCCGCAGGTTGACATCCACGTGTATGATGACGTTTTCCATAAAAAGATCTGTTGACCATAAACCATTGGTCACATAAGGTATGCTGCATTATGGGATGCATTAATTGGAAAAAGCTATTTTCACTCTCTATGAGAGGTGGACTCCCCCTAAATTAATCCCCTTCTTTTTTCTCTAAACAGTATCTGCGGATAAAATTCCACGCCCTGGTGAGAATCCGATGATTAGGACATTGTGATTCGAAACGCGTCTGCATTAAGTCATTTTGTTTGTCAAAAATAGACTCTTGGGTTTCCATTCCTGTGTTTATATAATATGAACTCTTGTAGTAACATTATGACAGGAATTTGGGTTGGTAGTGAATAAGACTCACCCCCTGAAATTCATTATATGACTTGATGACAGTGGTTTTCTTTACTGTTTTTGAGATAACTTTTGACTATTGATAATATTTTGTATGCACATTGTCATGATATGTTCAATTGTTTCTACACATTAATTGTATATATTTTTTCTTGCTTTTCCCTTGCACAAATTATGGTTTGCTCAATGTGAAGTTGATAATGCATTTTTCATTGTCTTAAAAAGTCAAAACAGATAAACCTAAAAAGTATATGACATAAATTAAATGTCTGAGTTAACTAACTAATGTGGTTTTCTCTCTGTTCAACATTAAATGTCATTGCAATTGTGTGCACAGAGGCATAGGTAAATCCCCTTTTTTGCCAGTCCAGTTGGTGCAGTTACAACACAAGACAGTGGTGAATCAGTCCTTTTCTGCAAATAAGTTGCAATGGCATTAATCAGAAAACTTTTTCCTGTTCCCGCTTCTCCACTTACGTACAGTCGGACAGGCTCAAATGATGTACATGAGCACACTTTTTTCTCATGTCTGAATCCATGTTCAATCTGTTCTGTAACTTCGTCATATATCTTTTTCTGCTCAACGTTTAGTTGCTTTACCAAATCTTCTAAGCTAACTCCATCCTCTTGAGCTTGTTCCATATGGCTGAGATACCCGCCACCCCCTCTCAACACAATCCCCAAGGATGGGAATACGGGAACAGTTCTGAACTTTTGGAAGGCGGGAGGGAGTTACCCTCCCGGCCGTATTTATTAAAATATGAAACAAAAATTAAAACGTTAAAATAACAGTTTCATATCATGTACAATTTCATTCCACATTTACGATGTTTTGGCTGACCTTAACATATTTCTAATACAAAGGTTCTCCTAGCCGATACTAACATCCTACAAATGCATTTTTAAATTGAAATTGTACATCCTAACGTTAAGGGCCAACGGCAAGGTCGTAACCGGTGTCAGATCCCTAAACCAAAATCCCCCCTCACTTGTGAAGGACGGCCGCACAGAGGACTGCACCTCATGTGCACATACCAATTTCCCTTGTCTTGACGGGGGCCCCAATTAACTCGACGCCATCTTACTGGTTGTCTGAGGACTCGTGTGAGGTGTCTAGAAGGTAGCGTAGACCCCCCTCCCCACCCCACACAACTTACCACATCTGCCGTCGCAGATGTCCTGGCCCCGGGAAATTCCCAGAGGGGCCCGTATCCCCTCCTATCCAGGGAGGGGCCTTGACCGCCTTCCCTTTCCTTTCGGCGTCCCATCCTTAGAAGGGACCGCCTCCCCGTTGAGGGGCCAATGGCCACCTCCCCCCGGGCGCTCCCATCCGTAATGGGTGACGCCCCCCCCTAGGGATCTTCCAATTACTGCTCACCGATCATGACCTTACCGCCCGACCAAATAATAAATACGACAAACTAAGAAAAACAAAAAGTGGCTAATTACTAAGGAGGAGAAAGAAACAAGGATATTCGAAGTATGAAATGTCTACAACATCCTGATCCACTCTGATGCGAATACTTTTATTCAATAAAGCATACCGTAAAGAATTATCAATTTTATTGCATACTGAATCACAACTTTATTCTGAACAACCTGTAAGAAAATTAATTACTACGTCAAATGACTTTATTTCAAAAACAACTTGGTGTCCTCAGGGGCTGGTGGGTGGGTCAAAAATGACTCTACGTTCCGTCTCGAGCTCACGTGCAGCGGGGAGGTGCAGCTTCAGAGCACAGGAACAAGAGGATGCTTCCTTGGCTTGTTGCTCCTTTTATCCTTCTTCGGGCGGGCATAAACCCACCTCCGCCCGCCTCCGGGGGCGTGGCTGGCGGCTTCAGTGTCTAGGACAACCCACTCCTGGCCCGGAAAAAGCGCGCTCCGGCTACGCCGCTTTGGGCATACCAGCCGAGACTCGCCTCCCGCCCAAGATGGTTTCCCGGGGGGATCGGGGTACTCCACCATACGTTCGGGGGGACCGAGTGGTCGCTCCTTTCCATATGGCTGAGATACCCGCCACCCCCTCTCAACACAATCCCCAAGGATGGGAATACGGAAAAAGTTCTGAACTTTTGGAAGGCGGGAGGGAGTTACCCTCCCGGCCGTATTTATTAAAATATGAAACAAAAATTAAAACGTTAAAATAACAGTTTCATATCATGTACAATTTCATTCCACATTTACGATGTTTTGGCTGACCTTAACATATTTCTAATACAAAGGTTCTCCTAGCCGATACTAACATCCTACAAATGCATTTTTAAATTGAAATTGTACATCCTAACGTTAAGGGCCAACGGCAAGGTCGTAACCGGTGTCAGATCCCTAAACCAAAATCCCCCCTCACTTGTGAGGGGTGGCCGCACAGAGGACTGCACCTCATGTGCACATACCAATTTCCCTTGTCTTGACGGGGGCCCCAATTAACTCGACGCCATCTTACTGGTCGTCTGAGGACTCGTGTGAGGTGTCTAGAAGGTAGCGTAGACCCCCCTCCCCACCCCACACAACTTACCACATCTGCCGTCGCAGATGTCCTGGCCCCGGGAAATTCCCAGGAGGGGCCCGTATCCCCTCCTATCCAGGGAGGGGCCTTGACCTACTTCCCTTTCCTTTCGGCGTCCCATCCTTAGAAGGGACCGCCTCCCCGTTGAGGGGCCAATGGCCACCTCCCCCCGGGCGCTCCCATCCGTAATGGGTGACGCCCCCCCTAGGGATCTTCCAATTACTGCTCACCGATCATGACCTTACCGCCACAGGCCGGATAGTTGACCGGCTATCCGGACCCCCCACAAAACTTCTACCTAAAGGTCATGCTGTAAACTCTTTAACCAGGCTACGAGGTCTCCTATGAGTAAAGAATTCCCCACCTAGGACAAATAGATCCCATCTTCCAGGTACATATGGTCCCCCCTGACACACCCATGAGGAATCAAATGCAATGTATTTGTAGGGAACAGTCTACCCAGTTTGTTATTTACCTTCTTCACAGAATGATTTATAGCAGACACTGAATTAGCCCCCCGCCACACCTTTCGTGGAATCATATGGGACCATGCAATCGTGCACCCTGGAACCCTTCTCGCCAACCAACTTACTGTGGATAGTATCGCCTCGAGAAGTAGTCGTCTACCAGTGGTCACCAAATCATTGCCCCCAAGATGCACTATGATTATAGATGGCGGTGACCTTGTCCGCCCTAACAAACCCTCGAAAAAAGTTTGAAACTGGTCAATACAGAGCCCGCCCCTTCCGTAGAAGGTCACCCTGTACCCGTATTCCCCAGCCATGTGAACCATGTCACCTGCTTTGAATACGTCCGCGGCACGCCTCACGTATGAGTGGCCCACGACCCACACCACTTTATCCTCAGCCGGTGATCTTTGACCGCTGGTTCCCAGGTGTCGGGTCGACTGCACAGTCCGCCCCGCCTCGTAAGCTTGTGAAACTGTAAACCAAACAAAAACAAGAAGCGTGAGTACATGATATCAGCTTCACAACATGTGCAACCGCACATACCTTTTGTAACAATTCGAGGACCAACGCCCCAACTGTTTCACCTTTTCCACACTCAGACCCCTAGCTGTAGCCTCCGTAGCAGCCCCTATTCGGAAGGAGTGGGTCCCAAACTCGCCCGGGTTCAAGCCCGCGGCCGAAATTGCCATTGCAAGCACCCGCTGGAACTGAAACCTCGTCAGTGGGGTGGCATCAGCGTGTCTCAGGAAGGACCCCCCCATGATGCCGCCCTCTGCGCCAAATATTCCTCAACGCATACAACCGGGCACATGGGAGATCCAGGCATCCGATGGACTACTACACTGTCCCCGATCGCACCCTAATCGGTCTTAGACCTGGCAAACGAGACAATCATTGCCTCCCCCTTAACTTGAATGTGCTCTCGGCACAGTCCCCCCCCCCGTATCCTGCTTGTTCTTTGCCACCAGTTCGCTTACCCGCATAGCCCCATGGAATGCTAATGCAAAAGCGGCCCGGAATAACACTGTTTCTGACTGGGATGAACATGTCGCAGGGAGTACGGACAGTAACAGGGCCAACCTTTCCAGACCTATCGGGTGCCTTTCATCTACTCTGCGACCCTCAAGGCGTTGCCACCCACGCAGCGCTTTCTGTACCACAAAAGACGCTGTAGGGTCCTGGATACCATGAGCCCGTGCCATGAAGGAAATGGCGGCCCGATGCCTCTTGGCCGTGGCTACCGATTTGCCTGCCTGATGTAATGACAGCAAAAACTTTACGACAAACTCTTCCTGGCCCCACAGCTCCCTCCCAGCAGAACCCAAAAAGGACCAATAGGAACGGAACGCCCCTTCGTATGCCTTCCTTGTTCTGGGTGCTAAACTCTCTCCCACGAGGTTTTGTAGTTCGGGGCACCGAGAGACCAGAGAGCTTCGGGAAATGGTGCCGCCACCGGGTCCGCTGTGGGCAGAAAACCCCAGAAGGCCTGCATACGGAAACGAGAAAGCGCATCAGCAGCCTGATTCAGCACCCCTGGCACGTGTCTCGCCCTAAAGAGCACGTTCAATTGCATACATAGTAAGACAATTTCCTTGAGCAATCTCAGAATCCATTTGCATCGTGCAGCCTGACTATTGATACACTCAACCACGGTCATGTTATCAGACCAGAACACCACAGAGTGATCCCGAAACCCCTCAGGCCATGTTTTCAAGGCCACCAGAATAGGGAACAGTTCGAGAAAAGCAATGTTACTTGTAAGCCCACACTCGTGCCACCATGACGGCCACGTTTGAGCCGACCAGTGATTACCAAATATGGCGCCAAAGCCTATACTCCCCGCCGAATCTGTCCACAGCCCCAACTCCTCGGAGGACACCGCTGGCTTGTTCCAGACCACCCGACCATTGAAATCCGCCAGGAATGCCAACCAAATGCGCATGTCCTGGCGAATCTCTGCCGAGAGCCTCGTGCGGTGGTGCCCCTCTTTAAGACCGGCCATGGCTTGTGCAATCGAGCGGGAAAAAGGGCGGGCCATTGGCATCACTCTAAGGGCAAAATTCAACTGACCCACAGTCTGCTGTAATTGATGCAAATTCACCTTAGTCTCCTTAATACATGTTTCAAGCGAGGCCCTGAATTTCCTCACTTTTTCTTTGGGCAACCGGAAGCAACCCTCTTCGGAATCGAGCTCTATTCCAAGAAACTCGAGCGAAGTCGATGGCCCCACAGTCTTACCTGGCGCCAATGGCACACCAAACTGACTCATCAGACCACAAAATTCTTTTAAAGCCTGTGCACATTCAGAGTCCCCGGCTGCCCCCAGGAACAGAAAATCGTCAAGATAATGCATAACATGCTGAAACCCCGTCATTCTTGTGAATGCCCATTGCAAAAAACAACTGAATTTCTCAAAATAAGCACAAGATATGGAGCATCCCATTGGCATACATTTATCCATGTAATAGCGCCCCTGAAACATGAAACCAAGGAGACGCTGATCGTCTGGGTGTACCGGGAGCAACCGGAACGCTGACTCGATGTCTGATTTAGCCATCAGCGCTCCGGGCCCCAGGCGATTCAACATGGCGACGGCATCATCGAAAGATGCGTACCGCACCGAACAAACCTCTGGGTCTATCGCATCGTTCACCGAAAGACCTCTCGGGGCTGACAAGTTGTGTATCAATCTAAACTCCCCCGGGTCCTTCTTGGGGACCACCCCCAAGGGTGAACAAACAAAATTAGCAACTGGTGGCATGTCGAATGGTCCCGCAACCCGACCCCAGGCCACCTCCTTCCCGATCTTTGCTTGTACCACCGCCGTATTCTGCAGGACCGACAGTTGGTTATTACAATGTGCTTTACCCTGGAACTTCCCCACTGGGATGCGGAAACCATACGAAAAACCGTCTCGCAACACCCCAGCGGAGACATGATCCGGGTATTCATAGAGCCAAGGAATCATTGCCATGGTATCAACCGGGGTAGGTAGAGGCGCCCCTCGGACTATTTCAGACCTGTTGGGCGCTTCCCCTACTTCCGTTATCACCCATTTTGGCTCTGCACATGGTCTCGGGATGCGAGGACTGTCCACACCCCCCACAGTCGTGCCTAAACTTGCATGACCCCTGGGGCCTCGTACACTTTCCCCTGTTAAAATTCCAGCAGACCCCTTTTTTACCTGTATTGCCATTCGACCTTGAATGATGCTCGTTACTTGAACCCGCCGGAAAGGGCGCCCCAGATGAATGGCGGGAAAACTCACCCCCGTTTCCCCCCAACAATGGCGCCTTCGTCATGCCTGATTTCTCAATTTTTTGCCACGAAATGGAGTCGTAACAATCCCACGTCAGAGATGTGTCGAACTCCTTGGCCTTACGAAAAATATTATCGTAACAAAACCACTGATTGCCCTCATATGTCTGAGAATACTCCATAATACGTGTCTGGTACACGGGTAACTCGGCCAACAGTTCAGGCCTCCGTTCCCCCATAATTGCAGTGAATATGCCAAATGCCCTGCCCCAATTACCTATCGTCTCATCAACTCTGAAAGCGGCCATCTTGGCGCGCCAAACACTCGGGTGCATAAACTCTTTTTGTACTTTCACGTGCTCGATTTCGTAATGATCAGTTAATAAAGAAAACATGTTTATATATTTCTCAGCCCATATCCTCTCCTTGATTTCCATCGGAATATGCTGCGCCACTTTCTCCCTTCTCGAGGGTACTGACCCCTCCCCCGCAATCGGCAGTAGCTGCTTACCTGAACCGGAAGCTGTAACCGTAGTCGCTGCCGAACTCGCGCCCGCTGCGGGTTGTCCCACTGGAGCCTGCGGGGGAACAAAAGGACATGGGGCCTTTGCAGCCTCTCTTGCTTGCCGCAACTGCTTCATTACTGCCCTGGCGTCATCTGCCGTAGCCCCCTCACTCTCTTTCCCCAACCATGCTGCCAGCTGTGCAGCCAACTCGGGAGGCATATCTTCCCCATTCACAGGGGTGACTACAACCGGAATTGGTTGCCCCTCCTTCGGGACCGGGATCGGCGCCTCAGTCGGTGTATCAGGGTGCGCCGGCGGCGCCTCGGGAACCGGGGCCTCTTCCCCAGTTGCTCCCTTCTTGCCCCTTCTACCTCTCCCGCTAGGGACTACACCCGGCAATGCTGGTCCGACGACTCGCTTAGGGCCCCCTACACCGTTCATTGCCGCCATCTGTTTCTTCATCTCGGCCATGTCTTTCACGAGCATGCGGAGCATCTGATCGGTTCCGACCCGCTTTCCGGCTTTCTTGCCCGGCATCGTCCAACGCTGATTCTCTGAAAGAACAAAGACAAAGATTAAAACGCTCAAAAATGGCTCTTCGTTCCGTCTCGAGCTCACGTGCAGCGGGGAGGTGCAGCTTCAGAGCACAGGAACAAGAGGATGCTTCCTTGGCTTGTTGCTCCTTTTATCCTTCTTCGGGCGGGCGTAAACCCGCCTCCGCCCGCCTCCGGGGTCGTGGCTGGCGGCTTCAGTGTCTAGGACAACCCACTCCTGGGCGGGAAAAAGCGCGCCCCGGCTACGCCGCTTTGGGCATACCAGCCGAGACTCGCCTCCCGCCCAAGATGGTTTCCCGGGGGGATCGGGGTACTCCACCATACGTTCGGGGGGACCGAGTGGTCGCCCCTTTCCATAGCTCTTTCCACCTCATCCATGGCAGTTGCAGCTTCATTTTGGATAATTGGTCCTCCTAGTGGATCCTGACTCAATGAAGTAGAACTGTGACTGTCTTGAGAATTGTCTCTAGCAATCTCTTCAGCAATTGTGGTTTCTTGCTCTATTTCTTTGTTCAACATTTGCAGATAATTTGGAAAAACAGGACATTCGATGGTATCCTTAGTTGCATTAAAAGAGTCTTCATAACAGAGAAAATCTCCAAGTAGTTCCTCTCCTGTACGCCATGGCTTAAAGAGTTGCAAAAGAGCTAAATAGTAAAATTCTCTTTTGTCTGGAGCTTCGCAACTCAATTTTTGATGATTAATCAAATGGCCTTTTCTCTGCTTCACTAGACATCTTTCATACCCAATGACAGCATATTTTCCATTATTGATATCTTCTGTGATGTTCCTCTTATAACTGTAGTTTTGCAGAACTTCATACAAACAAGTTTTCTCAAGGTGAGTACTTCTATTTGGATAGTATGTATCCAACATATTTGTCTTCAAAATATCTGTACTGTTTGGTTCTTTCTCCGCCAAATATTCAATTTCTTGTACAGATTTCAAAATTCGGTTTCCTGTTGCAGCAAGACTCACCCAAATGATTGTTCTTGATTTGGCATAGAGACTTGATGATGATAACCGATCAGAACATTCATATGCTCCAATTTCTCGATGCGACAACATCTTCAGACTGAAACTGTATAATTTCTTGCTTAGACTCTTTTCATGTGAAATGTCCTCCCACATTTCCTTCAGTTCTGTCTTTTTGTTTTTTGTGATGTAAGATGTCACATATCGAGCCACAGCAATAGAGTTGTCAGCAACAAACTGAATATCCATGTTAGCATTCCACATGGACAAAATCACTGGGTTGTAGTCGTTGATGTACTTGGACTCTTCGTTTCTTTTTAAATGAAATGTATTTTTGGGAGATTTCCTCGTCACAGTATGTCGTAGAGATGACATCAAATTATTTACTCTTCCCTTAGAAATCACTGGTTGTGGAAACGCAAAACGACATTTCGTGTAGTACTTTTCCTTGTTTTTGATTTTTCGACGACAGTACTTTCCACAACGATGAGATTGAAAACGTAAAACTTGTTGCCTTAAACTGTTTTCTTCAGTAGTTTTTGGAACAGCACATGTTGAATACTCCTCAATGAAACTCATCACTGTTTCCTCCGAATCTAATCCAAATTTGGGTGCATCTTTAATCCATAACAACATATGTATATGAGGAGCACCTCTGGCTTGATATTCCTTCCTCCAAAAGAAATCCAAAACCTCTCCAAGGGGAGGATTTTTTTTGTTGGTAATAAAAGACATCATAGCTTCAAATCTATTATTAAAATATCTGCAAACATTCACTGGATCCAAAGAACACAGTTCTCCAGGTGTTTTAAATTCTATATTTTGTATGTTTCCATTTGCCTCTCGTAGAAATTGAAGTAAGTCGTCCCATGCATACTCAGCACAGCTAAGAGTGAGGAACAATGTAGGAGTTCCTAAGTTTCTTAGCATACATTTCAATTCCCCATGATGACGGAATCAATACTCATTTTTTCCACGCTGACATGCCATGAGATTGATTAGCTGAGATTCCAAAATACTGTCTTGCAGATTGACTTTCTCCATAAAGTCCCTTGCTGAAACATTTTGCAGATGAGCTCTACTTTTCAATATATGATTAACTGCATAGGAAAGCCCAGACAAATCACTTTCATACAGTAGATGAAACAAATACGGAATGCATTGACAAAACCTTGGATCTTCAGCATATAATCTTAAAGTCCGGTATTCAGCTGCAGGAATTTGAACTGGTCGATCGTCATATCGTCCACCACGACCTGTTGGAAATAACTGTGGAAAACAACGAGCTTCCAAACTTTCTTCCCATACACTAATGGGACTTCCTTTTGCTGCTTTCATTTGAAACAAGTCAAGTGCATTCCCCATTACTTCTTTGGAATGCAAAGGATGAATAGTATAATGTTCATATATTTCTTCACTTCTAGACACATCAACTTTTTCAATTTGGCCAACTGAACAATCACTGTCTTCTTCTGTAGCTGTTTCCTCTGCTCCAACACTTACATCTTTATAGTACTCATTGTTTTTGACCAAATACAACGTTGCCTTTTTGACTTTCCTAACATCCACTAAATCTTGCCAGATTTTCTTACTCTTTGTCGGAACCCCATTAACTAGAATGACCAGAGGATCCTCTTCTACTCTTTCTACACCAATTGTATCAATATTTTTCTTGACATCTAGAGGCAAATAAACAACTCTTCCCTTTAATCCTCTTTGTAAATCTGTAGGAGGTAATTTCCCTATCTTAGGCTCCATGCGAACAATAGCTTGAAAAGGATGGACACATTGAATCAAAATTGATTCATAAGTATTTAAATCCATCAATTCAGAAGGAATATCTATCAACTGAAGATTATTATGAGCAGCTCTAGCAGGCATTCTATTTTCATTTAATTTTTTCAAACAATAATTACAAATACGCTGATCAAAACTCAAATCAAAAGAATTCTCCACCAACAAATAACTTACAAGATCCTTCCATTCACTATTATTTTCCAATTCACATTTTGCATATAAATCAACTAACCTAGTCTGAATCTTATAATGTGTCCGTCGACAACACATTAGGCCTTTCACTTGATTTCACCTTAAACTTGGTAATTTCCTCGTCAAACTTTTCTGTACTTGAAATCTGTACATTGTCTTCCACATTACCATCCATTACTATATCCATTTCTACACTGTCCTCTTTGTTCCCAAAATAACAAAACTCAATTTCTTCACAAATAGTCTTCACATCTACTTCAGATCCATGCAAAAGAGCACTGTTTAACTTTTTAAGCTTAAGTGCTGGACTTTTTGCATAATACAACCTTCTCACTAATTTCCTCACCTTATTATGATGCACTGCTAACATCCTAAAATGATGAAAAACACTCTGACATACTTTTCTAGAAAGACAAGCCAGTGAATGTCCATGCAAACCTGTGTTTTCTCTTACTCTGCAAGGATCTAACTCTTGCAAGATCTTCATTTTTTGTTTTAGACTTTTCTTACTATATGTACGTAAGAAATGTCGAAGCAAATCGATTGAATCCTGTCGCACACTACAAATACTACTGCACTTCCATGTGTACAGTGGACCCTTAGTACGTCTCCCTAATACTTCATCACTAAACACCTCTTCTGCATCTCTAGACATAAGTTTCTCTTTTTCCATCACACAACCATCTTTCACCTCATATGCTCGACCACTGGTGTCAACTGCATGCACCAAATCATTTTCCTGAAAGTAACTCTCCTCATTAAAAAATGGCTCAGAACTTGAACTATGCAACCATTCTCCAGAAAATACTTCACAAAAATTAGTCAGATTAATAATTCTTTTCCATCTACTGTTCGATTTGAAAATATCAATTGCCTTATTAAGTATCCTAATTCTATTGATTACTAAAATAAATCATTTTTTCTTAACTTCAAAAGCCTGATCAACAATCTTCTCTACACTTTTCTTTTTCTTGTAAAAAGCAGCTCTCTGTTTACCTTTCATTTGATTTTTTTGCAAATTTAAAACTACCCTATTGCGAAACATTCGTCTACGAATGTCCCTAAATTGATTTAACCTTCTATTGCTATCCATACTCTTCTCTCCTGCTCCAATAGAGACATTTTTTGAGGGCCTCTCCTTCCTTTTTAGATTTGCTTTCTGCTTCTGGATCTTCACATTACCGTTAACATTTCTTTTTGATCTACATAAATTGCGAAGAAAAGACTTAATTGTCTTACCAGGAGCTTTTCTGGTGTTTTTTGAAGTACTTGTTGTAGAGGATTCCTTTAATTCCTCTGATGATTTTGTTCTTTTACGTATGGTATTTTTTCTACTCCTTTGCCTTGATGGCATTTTTGCTTGCTTTTAAAATGTTGATTTCAATCTGTGGTTCTGAAAAAAATAACACATTAAAGACCACTATTAGCAAACAACAAAGTAATGACAAAAAGCAAACAATATAAACACTACTTTGCAACATATTAAAGTTTATACCACAGCAACTCAGGGCGTTTTTTATGAAGGCCTTGCGCCACCACACCAGTGCGTCCCATGTTAAAAGAGACGCACCGGTGCCACAAGGCAATCATAAATAAGGGCCAAATGTGAATACCATTGATTAGACCCCAAAATCGTTTTTTTAAATAACATTTAAGAAACACTGCGCAGAACCTATGTACAACCACTCAATTTCACTTCTGAAACCTCACTGTTTCCCAAAATACCAATCCTCTATCTTGCAAATGTTCATAGCAAGCATTATCAAAAAGCAAAAAACAAACCAACAGCAAACAAACTCAGGGCCTTATTTATGAAGGCCTTGCGCCACCAGAGTGTCACTTATTTCCCATGTTTAAAGTGATGCACCGGCAGCACAAGGCAATCAAAAATAAGGACCAAATAAAAATACCATTGATTTGCCCCCAAAATCGTTTTTTGAATAACATTTTAGAAACACAGCGAAGATTCTATTTACAAGCACTCAATTTCACTACTGAACCCTCACTATTTCACAAAATACAAATCCTCTATCTTGCAAATGTTGATATCAAGCATTATCAAAAAGCAAGACACAAACCAACAACAAAAAAACTCAGGGCCTTATTTATGAAGGCCTTGCGCCACCAGTGCGTCCCATGTTAAAAGAGACGCACCGGTGCCACAAGGCAATCATAAATAAGGGCCAAATGTAAATACCATTGATTAGACCCCAAAATCGTTTTTAAATAACATTTAAAAAAAACAGCGCAGATCCTATGTACAACCACTCAATATCACTTTTGAAACCTCACTGTTTCCCAAAATACAAATCCTCTATCTTGCAAATGTTCATAGCAAGCATTATCAAAAAGTAAAAAGCAAACCAACAGCAAACAAACTCAGGGCCTTATTTATGAAGGCTTTGCGCCACCAAAGCGTCACTTATTTCCCATGTTTAAAGTGATGCACCGGCAGCACAAGGCAATCATAAATAAGGGCCAAATGAAAATACCATTTATTTGCTCCCAAAATCGTTTTTTGAATAACATTTTAGAAACAAAGCGAAGATCCTATTTACAAGCACTCAATTTCACTACTGAACCCTCACTATTTCACAAAATACAAATCCTCTATCTTGCAAATGTTCATATCAAGCCTTATCAAAAAGCAAGACCCAAACCAACAAAAAAAAACTCAGGGCCTTATTTATGAAGGCCTTGCGCCACCAGTGCGTCCCATGTTAAAAGTGACGCACCAGTGCCACAAGGCAATCATAAATAAGGGCCAAATGTAAATACCATTGATTTACCCCAAAATCGTTTTTTGAATAACATTTAAGAAACACTGCGCAGAACCTATGTACAACCACTCAATATCACTTTTCAAACCTCACTGTTTCCCAAAATACAAATCCTCTATCTTGCAAATGTTGCTATCAAGCATTATCAAAAAGCAAAACCCAAACCAACAACAAAAAAACTGAGGGCCTTATTTATGAAGGCCTTGCGCCACCAGAGTGTCACTTTTTTCCCATGTTTAAAGTGATGCACCAGCAGCACAAGGCAATCATAAATAAGGGCCAAATGAAAATACCATTGATTTCCCCCCAAATAGTTTTTTGAATAACATTTTAGAAACACAGTGAAGATCCTATGTACACGCACTCAATTTCACTACTGAACCCTCACTATTTCACAAAATACGAATTCTCTACCTTGCAAATGTTGATATCAAGCATTACCAAAAAGCAAGACACAAACCAACAACAAAAAAACTCAGGACCTTATTTATGAAGGCCTTGCGCCACCAGTGCGTCCCATGTTAAAAGAGACGCACTAGTGCCACAAGACAATCATAAATAAGGGCCAATTGTAAATACCATTGATTTACCCCAAAATCGTTTTTTGAATAACATTTAAGAAACACTGCGCAGAACCTATGTACAACAACTCAATATCACTTTTCGAACCTCACTGTTTCCCAAAATACAAATCCTCTATCTTGCAAATGTTCATATCAAGCAATATCAAAAAGCAAAAAACAATCCAACAGCAAACAAACTCAGGGCCTTATTTATGAAGGACTTGCGCCACCAGAGCGTCACTTTTTTCCCAGGTTTAAAGTGATGCAACAGCAGCACAAGGCAATCATAAATAAGGGCCAAATGAAAATACCATTGATTTCCCCCAAAATCGTTTTTTGAATAACATTTTAGAAACACAGCGAAGATCCTATGTACAAGCACTCAATTTCACTACTGAACTCTCACTATTTCACAAAATACAAATCCTCTGTCTTGCAAATGTTGATATCAAGCATTATCAAAAAGCAAGACACAAACCAACAACAAAAAAAACTCAGGGCCTTATTTATGAAGGCCTTGTGCCACCAGTGCGTCCCATGTTAAAAGAGACGCACTGGTGCCACAAGGCAATCATAAATAAGGGCCAAATGAAAATACCATTGATTTACACCCAAAATCGTTTTTTGAATAACATTTTAGAAAGACAGCAAAGATCCTATGTACAAGCTCTCAATTTCACTACTGAACCCACACTATTTCACAAAATACAAATCCTCTATCTTGTAAATGTTGATATGAAGCATTATCAAAAAGCAAGACACAAACCAACAGCAAAAAACTTAGGGCCTTATTTATGAAGGCCTTGCGCCACCAGAGTGTCACTTTTTTCCCATGTTTAAAGTGATGTACCAGCAGCACAAGGCAATCATAAATAAGGACCAAATGAAAATACCATTGATTTGCTCCCAAAATCGTTTTTTGAATAACATTTTAGAAACACAACACAGGTCCTATGTACAAGCATTCAATTACACTACTGAAACCTCACTGTTTCACAAAATACAAATCCCCTATCTTGCAAATGTTCATAGCAAGCATTTCCAAAAAACATGCCACAAACCAATAAAAAAGAATCTCAATCTGCTTCCAAATCTGAGGTAATGCAAGTGACATTATTCTAAATGGTTCAAATATATTTATTTAATGAGGCAAACACTATTAATTACTTCTCAAAATTATAAAAGCCATTCTTTTACTCCCAAAATCGTTTTTTAAATAACTTTTTACAAACACAGCACACGTCCTATGTACAAGGAATCAATTTCACTACTGAAAATTCACTATCTGCTTCCAAATATTCTCCATAGAGCAAACAAGTCTCTATGTAAATTAAATAAATCATTACTTACCTTTACAAATGCTTTGGGAGAATGAAAACAGTGTCAGACACACACACCAATTTTTCATTAGCAGAGCAAAAGGTGTGCACTCAATACACTGAAACCAAGACTGGCATAGAAAATCTCCAACTTTACACACATATGCCTTATTTCAACCAATCAAAAGTCTTCCCTCACTATTTTCAAACCAACACCCTTCCCCCTCTCAGACCTTTCTATCTGTTATCATAGCAACTCCCTCCTACCTGAACTCACAGGTTCAAAAGTTTATTCTACAATGTTGCAAATTAAGTCAGCAAGGATGTTTGACCTCTCAATACACCAGCTTATCCAGGGCATTATTGCTTTTAGTGACTTTTTCTTAACCATTCAAATTGCTTCTTTCACACAACACAACCATGCACCCTAACTTTCAGTTTTCAACTATCTGAATCCACCAATCATTGCTTGTGATTCAACAGCAGGGAAACTCCACAATTTTTTTTGTGTAAACTCCTACTGTTCCAACTGCCATTTCATTCCCACACTTCATCTGACTGCACCAGAACCTTATCTCATCATGTATTCTGTATGGATTATTGGCCATAGCTACATCCACTGGGCTCAAAGGTATGCAGCAAGCAGAAATTATCACAACCTTGATTTATCAAATGTGGAAATCAAGTGGATTGGCCAGAGAGGATAGAGATGTCATCAATTGATACCATTGGTGAAAACCTTTTTGCATCTGCCAAACCCTGACCTCTTAATAGTGCACTGTGGTGGAAATGATTTGGGCACTATGACTGGTGTTGGTCTGGAAATGCTTTTAAAAGACACCTTTGATCAATTGATGACACTTTTTCCACAAACTGCCTTGGTATATTCCAATATATGGCAAAGACAGAAATGGAACTGGTCTAACCAATTTTGTCCACAATTTGAAAAAGCACGAAAACATGTGAATAAATCTGTTTCTGCTTACATGAGAGTCTTTGGAATGGGTTCAATATACAACAACAACTTGCGTTACAACATGCACGACATCTACAGAGGAGATGGTGTGCACTTCTCCTATGAGGGGAATAGAATATTCCTCCTGAATTTAGGTACCGAGGTACCTAAATCAGCCACAGAACCCAAAATCTCTTTTCAGAGCTACCCTACCTCTGATCATTCAAAACGTTTATCTTTTTCTAACTTTTTTCACTATTTTTCACCAAAGTACGCTCTCAGGTACGCTCCCCGGTGCGCGTACCAGGTGCTTCCTCTGCGAAAAATTTTAATTTTTTTTTTTTTAGCCTTTATGAGACTCCAAAGCCCCCCTCAGAAAACCTAGGGGGTCAGGGGCTGTCTATCGTGCCCCCTTCTACCCATTCCCAACGTTGTTTGTCCTCCATCTTGTGTCTCGATTGTACCGAAACACAAAATGGAGGACTTCCGTAACGCTGCCGGTGCGCGTACCGGAGCGCGCACCGGTAAGCGCTCCCTAAAAAAAGGTGGGAAAGTAATTTACAGAAAAACCACTGGAGACACTTACACCAAATATAGAATACGCCCTACTACATAGCAGTCCCTACCATTTACCCAAATTTGGTGGAATTCCATTGAGCCATTTGGGCTGTAGCCCTGTCTAAATATCCTGAGGTAAATTACATGACAAAAACACATATGAAACTGTTTGAATTTTCAACCAATTAAAATGTTACTTACATTTTGTACTTTTATTTGCTGACATTTGATTGGTTAAGTACATAAATATATATGAAAAATGAGAGGGAAACACAGCCATTTTGACTAACACTACCTAAGGTACATTTGGAAAAAAGTTTGACAGAAAACTTCAACTACTTTGAAGAAGGTAAGTTGTTAATTTGAAAGGAGAACTGTGTTATGCACTTTAAGTTAATTTGGGAAAAGAAAACGTTTTCAGATAGTTATATACTGTCCCTCTGTAAGAGTTAGACATTGAGAAAGGCATGTTTATTATAATTATGGATTGAGTTAGGCTTCTCAGTATAATTATGAATTTACTTAGGCTTCATCACAGGCACTTTTTAATAGATATACATCCTGCCTGAAACCATACACTGCCCAAAGATAACTTCACTGTTAAAAACTCACAAGTACCTGTCTGAACTTAAACCCAACAGTGCCCTATCTCTACTGATATATTTATTTTTTATGCAATTTACAGCAAGAAAATGGAAGCACAACAAAATGAAAATAATATTTCATTTGAAATTAATATGGAAAACACTCCTAAGGAAGACAAAGATGAAATAGACTTTTTGGATCACACTGTAGACCAAGTCTTAATTAAATGTGTTGAAGAAATTGAATCATGGAATGAAAAGGAGGACATACCTGATGAATTAATGTTGCAAATTCTTTTAGATTTTGAAAAATCACAACAATAAATTTAAATTTAAAAATTAAAAATTGTTTGAGACATTATTCTTTTTTATATGTAAATTATGAAATAGTACCAAAATAGATATAATATAAAGTGAGACTTAAAATATACTGTGCAACTTTTTTGTGTTACATAGTAAGTTTGCTCATAGTTACTTCCTTTCTCCCACTATATTATCTCCAATCTGTATTTAACATCTCTTTTCATCTCCTGCCTCCATATTGTTTCTGCTTTCCTGACAGACTATGGTATGAATTCTATGTACCACAATAACTTCTGTAACAATATGCGAGATATCTACAAAGGAGACAGTGTAAATTAAATTTTAGACTCTGCATTGGTACCTACATGTTGGTGCTTAAATAAAAAAATTAAAAAAACAACAAAAAGAACAATTAATAAACATACAATATTTGAAAAGTCTATCATTCTTTTTTCCCCATAGTACGCTCCCCGGTCCGCTTTCCGGTGCGCGTACCGGGCGCTCCACCTGCAAAAAAATTGAAAAAAAAAGTACTTTTTTTTGGCCCTGCGGGGCCCTTTTAAAGCACGAACATCAAACCTAGGGGGTCAGGGAGGGTCTACTCTGCCCCCTTTGCCCCCTTATGGTCATTCCCCCCTTTGTTTTGGCCACCTCTCATGTCTCGATCCTACCGAGACACAAGATGGCGGCCGCTCCGGACTGTTTAGAATGTTTACAGACACCCGACAGCCAATCAGCTTTCCGTGCGCAAATCGCGTGTCGCGCCCGGTGCGCTACCTGGTGCGCGTACCGGGGCGCGCTTACAGATATATATATTTTTTTAACCTAAATTACTCAAAATCCACTGGAGCACATATCTTGAGACATAGCAAAGGCACATCGGGCTACCAGTCCCTACAAGTTTGCCAAGGTTGGTGTAAATCCATTCAGCCGTTCGGGCTAAAAGTGAGGTCGACCGCCCTAGGGAAATTAACATGGGGAAAACGCATTTTGGGACCCCCCTTTTATCTCGGCCCCCGCTTGATGCATCCCCCCCAAACTTTCAGGGAAGGACCGGAGCTCCACAAGGCCATTTTGAGGAACTTTTCAGGCAGATTCGTCAACCGGCGCCAAAGTTATTCCAAATAGAATTTTGAGATTTAACATTGAAAAAAATCCTAACTATAACTATCTACTGGCGATCGCCAGTAGGTAATATATATATATATTTCGAAATAATATTTTTGTATTTACTATTATATGGCTAGGTAAAGGACATTTTTGTAAACAATATGTTTGACTCAATATTTTATTTCACAATATTCTGGCTCTGATTTGGCCACTATAGGTGTGGCAGGGTATACTCAGACATTAGTCCCTTTCTCACTGCACCATCAGGATTCAAGCAAGCCGGGCCGAAGACGGCTGAAATGCCAGAAACCGGTCCCCGGTAGCTTCTCGTAAAGAATTGGCTTGGTAGTTTAGTCTGCCCTGTTCCCATGATGCACTGGGTCAGGGACAGACTGATTTCCATATAGCCAGGTTCTGAGCTGGGATGGTGCAGTGAGATAAATAACAGTGATGGATCAAGCCCTGATCTTTGGACTGGGTTAGAGTGGTCTGCTTAATTCAGACACTCTGTTCATCACCACCCCCTTTTCTGAATCACTCTGATTTTGTGTCAGTGATCCTCCATTTCAGTCACTAAGTTTATGAACAAAAGAACATCCACTAATACCATTGGATATGACCACCAATCATACCCCTAACCACTCTATCACCTACTCAAAATAGAAGGTCATAGTACTGAAGTATATATCAACTAAAGGGAGGAACCAGAAACGGACTATATTTAGTGGGGTCCAGTGTACATGTCCGGGAGAACACTTTCACAAGGAGGGTACAAAGTTCCCAGAGTAAGATGAGGGTGTGAATGTAGCGTAGACAAAGAAAAGGAAAAAAGGGGGGGAATTTCCCTTTTTGGAACTAAAACCCTCACACACCAAGCAAGGTAGGTGTCATGCTTCATCATATGGGTTCTGCTCCTCGTCAGACTGGCGCTGCAATGTCTGACGGGCACCCACGAAGGGGCTCTATATCAGAGATCTTCTGTTCCAGCCATATGGTGCATGCGTGGGCGGCGGCAAGCGAATGTGTAGTCGTGAAGTGAGAGTGATTTAAAAAAGGTTAGTCAATCCACAGGGAACTTTATTAGTGTGGTTGACTCCCTTGGTTAAAAGGTGGGAGGGTAGATAGGTGCTGTGATAAGGTTCACAGTGAGATATCTACAACCTTATGGTCAGGTCAACATGTTTCTTGCATTCATTGCAATTCTTCAGGACCTAAGTGCTCAGTACTACACAGTGAATGTTTAAAATACAACCTTATGTCTTGAGGTCAGTGAAAAAGCAGGCTGAATGGTCCTGCCCTTAGACGAGCGACCCTAAGACAATCCCTAAGGTGTCCCACAGTCTGCTCCCGTGGGACCTGCACCTTTGAGTAAGGTAGCCAAGCGGCGTGCAGTCTCGGCCGTCAGCACCTACCCCCACGCAAAGTCTGGTCAGGACAAGGTGCTGCCTTGCCAATAAAGTGAAACAAACACAACAAGTGTGGCATCCTCAATTTTGGGAGTGTTCGATTGAAATATATATATATACTCATGGTTAAACACCAAACTACTCTGTTGAAAAATGTAATAATGTATAAGCGGTACATAGATGACATTTTCATACTGTGGAAAGGTCCGAAGGAAGACGCAGAATCATTTGCTACAGAACTAAATGAAAATGTACTTAATCTACGATTCACCTGCACTACTAATCCCACCTCAATTCAGTTCCTAGACATAGAACTATATGTAGAACAGGGAAAAATCCAAACGAGAACATATCGCAAGCCCACAGCTGGGAACTCGGTGCTACACGCACAAAGTTTCCATCCTCAGAACCTAAAGGAATCAATACCCTACGCAGAATGCTTAAGGATGACCAGAAATTGCAGCACTAGGACAGGACTAGATGAGGCAAAACAAAACCTGTTTACAAGACTAGGAAAGAGAGGTTACAGTCAAAAAACATGCAACAGAGCAAACATAAAATGCAGCAAGACCAACAGAAAAGATCTCCTCTTTGACAAAAAACCAGAAAAGACAGAGAAAACTCCCAAACTAGAGCCACCGAGATTGATTACAGGATTCAACACCTATCACAACCAGGTCAGAAAAATATTGACCAAACATTGGCCGCTAGTAAGAAGAGACCCCGTAATTGGAGAATTATGTGGCAATAGACCAATGATAGCATTTAGAAAAGCTAAATCCATGAGGGAGCACCTAGTTTGCAATGCACCAGCCATTAAAAAACAGGAAGATTGGTTGTCTAAAATTAAAGGCTTCAGCAAATGCAGCAAATGCAAAGCCTGTAAGCATGGGGTAAACACCACTAAAGTGGATATACCCTTTAGGAAGAGACCTTACAAGATCAGAGGCAAATACAATTGCAAGACGGACCATGCGGTGTATGTCCTAAACTGTATTTGTGGTAAAAGATATGTGGGTAGTACCATCCACCCTGTACATATCAGAGTCCTCCAACACCTCCGCGCAGTGAATAATGACGACCCAGCCTACCCTGTGGCCAGGCACATAAATACAACCCATGCAGGGGATGTAGGAGTATTAACATACTTCGTCATTGACAATGTGCCAAAAAACCCTAGAGGAGGTAATCGCCTGCAGAGTTTGAGAAGGCTAGAATCACGGTACATTATAATGCTCAATTCTAAAATACCGAATGGCCTCAACTCTGATGAAGCACTCAGTGTCCATCTCTAACTATGGCAAGATGGTTCTTGATGACAACTCCCTGTATCCTGTCGAAGACAAGTTCCCCCCTCCCATCCAATTAACATCTATTGTTCAGTTTTAATAACTCACTATCACGGTATATATGAGCACGTTCATGACCCCTATAGCAGTTTTAGCCTGCAAGAGCAGCATTTTAGACAAATCACTTCACGCACACTCATGTCAAACACATTGGGAATCACTGCTAAATGTTGTATAGCTGTCATCTGTAAAGTAATACATGTATGTAAAGGGATTATGACCGTTAGAAATGCCATATTGTATTACTAGAAATGTCAATATTAGTTAGCGCAAGGCACTGTATAAATGCCAAGTTTTACCCACTGGGAAATGATGTATCAATGAAATGTTCGATTGTTTGAAAAATTAAACTCAAAATAGGGGTGACCTAAGTCCACTGGGAGATTAGGTTAGAGTAACATAGAACACGCGCTATGATATAATGCATTAGCACCCTGCAGAAAGAACAAGTTGTACCACACTAACCCCGCGCGCCCTTGAATCACAGTGCGAGGAGCGCTTACTAACGCGCGTATGTATCAATGAAATGGTCGATTGCCCAAAAAAATTAAACTCAGAATATGGGTGACCTAAGTCCACTGGGAGATTAGGTTAAAGTAACACAGAACATGCGCTACGATATAATGCACTAGCACCCTGCAGAAAGAACAAGTTGTACCACATTAACCCCGCGCGCCCTTGAAACACAGTGCGAGGAGTGCTGACGAACGCGCGCCCGACAAGCAAAGCAATCTATGGAAGCAACGCGCTCGTAACTTCCCCAGAGCATCCCCTGATGCGCCCGCTCACAGAAGGGTCCAGTAATGCAAATACGAGGCGGTAATGACTAACACGCGCCTCGGAAATCAAAACGTTTCGTGTGTGTTACCAACGCGCACATGTTATCCCGAAAGTATTCTCCAACTGCCCCCGCTTTTACACGCGGCCTGAGTAAATAGTTCAGCGCCGCTGGCCCAACACCTCGGAAACACAAATAAACAGCAAAATTACTCAATGGTGTCGTTTTACAAAACTCACCAGCGCCGAGGAATTTTCTCCAAGACGATTTGACTCGTGCAAAGTGGCCAGATTAGGCATAAGCGAGGCACACACACAGCAACTGACAGGCAAGGGAGAAATGAGCAAATCACTAGGCTCATGTGGCAGGAGGGTTTCTATAGTAACGAAACAGAGCATGGGGGCGGATGATGTAACCAATTAACACTGAAAATGAAAGTAACTTGTTTATGTCAGTTTAAAGTGGACGACGCCCCATATTACCATGGAAACTGGGTGTGGCTAGTGTGTGATATGTGAAAAACAAGCTAAAATGTGCGTGGAAACAGGAGTGGAACATGCATGATGTAATGCAATGACTAAGGGGTATAAATACAATCACAGTCTGTCATGATGTTGTGAACAAGGCGGGTGCTTACCGCCGAAACGCGTCAAGCAGCCTCAATGAAAGAATAAATTTATTTGGAATCAACTAAATTTTCACGGAGTCAGTGCCTTACTTGGATGAAAGAGTTTGGAGTGTTCCAGATATATATATATATATATATATATATATATATATATATATATATATATATATATATATATATATATATATATATACACACACATATACACACACATATATATATATATTCAATGAAAAAACCATAGGTTATAGACCATATATAGTTAGGAATTCGCATTTACAAAACCTTATTTTACTCGCACAAAACCATTGAAATTCCATATATAGTTAGTTGCACTAACTATATATCGCGCACCCGCAATCCACTGCTGATGATGTCACATATTACATCATTCATGACATGGTCAGTGACATCACTGATGACATCACTGATGACATCTCAAATGACATCACTGATGACATCACTGATGACAACATCCAGTGACTGTATGTTTCTGTAAAGTTAAAATATGTCTTACATATTGAAGAATGAGTGGATGTATAAGTGTCTGGATGAAGGATTTAGTAGGTGCATGACTGACTGTATGAGTGAGTGATTAAATGTGTCTCACTGAGTGCATGGGTTAGTGACTAAACTGTCTTAATTTGTGCATCATTATGTCTGTTGTTCTGTAAACTGTTGCATGTGTTGATAAGTAGCTATATGAGTAACTATATGGGTTATTGATTGGTTGCCCAAGTATTTGTATGGGAGACTGAGTGTGTGTGTGGGTGGCTGGGAGGTGTATGACTCTGTGCATAGATGTGTGAGCAGTTGATTCACTAGATGTATGATTTCAAAAGTGCATGTGGAAACAGCTGTATGGGCGGTTGACTGTGTGCATGAGTGTATTGGTGAGTGAATGGATATCTCAGTGCTACATGTCAAAGTAAGTACATATGTAAAACACAGTACATGTGAGCGTTGCCATATATAAATAACTGTGCATAAGAGCCAGTGAATGTGTGAGTGGCTGTATGGATCATTGTGAACTTGTATCAGGGATTGTATAAGAGAGAAAATATGTGTTAGTATATGTTTGAATAAGTAAAGTTTGTATAACTGTATAGTTGAGGAAATGGAGGTGTGATTGATTCTTTGCATGACTGACTAGGTGTGTGAGTAACTCCATGGATGAGTGACAGTCTGTGAGTGTCTGTTTACACTGATTGTATCTAAGGTTATATTAGAGTCTGAAGAGGTTCATCGTATTATCACATGAATGATATCATCAGTGATGTGATCAGTAATGTCAAATGAGATGTCATCAGTGATGTCATCAGTGATGTCATCAGTGATGTCATTTGAGATGTCATCAGTGATGTCATCAGTGATGTCACTGACCATGTCATGAATGATGTAATATGTGACATCATCAGCAGTGGATTGCGGGTGCGCGATATATAGTTAGTGCAACTAACTATATATGGAATTTCAATGGTTTTGTGCGAGTAAAATAAGGTTTTGTAAATGCGAATTCCTAACTATATATGGTCTATAACCTATGGTTTTTTCATTGAATTTCAATGGTTTTTTAAATGCAAATTTCTAACTATATATGGTCTATAACCTATGGTTTTTTCAGTGAATTTCATTGGTTTTTTAAAAGCTAACATCTGTAGCTGTAAAATGTATTATTCTTTAAATCCCAAAATATATAAAGATATTTATTGATAATTTTTTTTGAATATTTTTTTCTTCGCTTCTAGTTCGCGAACCGGGAAGCTTTCCGTTAGCTCATCTTGATGCCGCGATCTAGTACGCGAACCGGTCAACGTTACGTTAGCGGAACAGTGACGCGCCGCGGAAGCGCGACGTATCACGTTATCGCGTAATGCGTCTAATGACGCGTCGCGTTAGCGCTCCCGGAAGTGCTCCGGACAGCGAACCGGAAGCGATCTGGGACGCGGCGCGCGCCGCGTAACGTAAGCGGAACAGGTCATGTGACTTGTTTATCAAACTTCTCATTGGTTCATTTCACTTTTGGTTTCCAAATGATGTATGACTAGGTCATGTGACCTAAAAATAACACTTTTCAAACAAAAAAAAACAAGAAAAACAACAAACAATTAACATACAGTATTAGAAAAGTCTTTCATTCTTTTATCCATAAAGTTCGCTGCCCAGAAAGCTATCCGGTTCGCGAACTTGGCGCTTACCACGCAAAAAAAAATATTTTTTTTTGGACCCTCCTAGGCCCTTTTAAAACCTCCACATAAAACCTAGGGGGTCAACGAGGATCTACTATGCCCCCTTATGGTAATTTCCCCCTTTGTTTTGGCCTCCTCTTGTCTCTCGATCCTACCGAGAGACAAGATGGCGGCCGCTCCGGACTGTTTAGAATGTTGACAGACACCGGAGGGCCAATCAGCTTCTCATCGCAAAGTTCCGTTACGCGAAAGGTTCGCTAACCGGATAGCTGCCCGGAGCGCTGTTACAGATATATATCTTGATTTAAACGTTAATTTCTCAAAATCCACTGAAGCACATATATTGAGACCTAGCAAAGGCACATCAGGCTAACAGTCCCTACAATTTTGCCAAGTTTCGTGAAAATCCATTCAGCCGTTCGGGCTAAAAGTGAGTCCAACCGCCCTATGGAAATTAACATGGGAAAAAGGCGTTTTGGGACCCCCCTTTTTTCTCGGCCCCCCCTCCACAAAACCCCCCCAAATTTTCAAGGGCTGCTCAGAAACAAAATGTGCCATTTTCCTGAAAATTTCAGCCGATTCCGTCCACAAACGCAAAAGTTATTAGGCATAGAATTTTCAGAAATCCCATAGGGAAAAAATCCTAACTATATATACCTACTGGCGACCGCCAGTAGGTAATATATATATACATATATATATATTTTTTTCGAAATAATATTTTTGTATTTACTATTATAAGGATAGGTAAAGGACATTTTTGTAAACAATATGTTTGACTCAATATTTTATTTCCCAATATTGCTGGCTCTGATTTTGTGTTAGTGATCCTCCATTTCAGTCACTTAGGTTATGAACAAAAGAACATCCACTAATACCATTGGATATGACCACCAATCATACCCCTAACCACACTAACACCTACTCAAAATAAAGTAGTCAGGGCATATTGGTCTGCTAAAACCTGCTAAGTTATTGCAAATATATAAAAGGTATATATACTCATGGTGTTCTGCTCAATCAGTCAAAGAACTTCTGCCCCAGAAACAGACTAATCTCCTACTGGCCTGAGACTGAATAAATATAGATTATCACATAAAATGTTTGTCACTGGTTGGTTGTACAGTGCAAATAGTGGGACCAATACTATCCAAATCCTAGTGAACACAGAAAGCAAACACATTAACCCCTTCCGTGAGGCACGGTGCTTGTGTGCTCATGACGAGCTTAGCTCGTCATGACCACACCCATTTCTATTACGGCCCAGCACAGCAGAAGATCATCTCAAGCAGCCAAGGTGTTAAAATGTACATGAGTCATTCAATGTCAGGTGCTACTCAAGTCCTCATATAGAAACAAATATTACAGTATGGCAGCAGGATCTGAGCCCTCTTTAGAAAGGTTTAACAGTACAAATAGGCATGTGCTGACTTTAGCAGCGCTTCTTACTATCTTGAAAAAATATGCACATTCTAGCAGTGCTTCTGAATAAGTAGAAGAACAATGTGCTCATTTTCACAATATCAATAGTTTATTGCTCGATTATTTAAAATCATTACTTAATATCATGATCACAGTAAATCATTTATAGTCTAGAGTGATTTCTGAGTATGGAAGCCTAAAGAGCTTTTAGACACAGGTCTGGGTAAAATGAGTAAACATAGTCATGAAATATGTTATTCAATCAAAAGAGATCATCATTGAATAACTATGCAAGATTTGACTTTATTTAAAATAATTCAAATCTATGTAAGAGACATTTGCGATTCAATATTAATTATTTTATCAAGACCTATTTAAAATCAAGTATAGCAAACCCTACACAGACCTGATTCAGACAACTTCTTATAGGCAACAGTCGTTCATTTCACTGTTTTAAAAAGGACATGCAGGATCTCACAGCATAAGATAAAATGGACTGCATCTGCGTGAACGTTTACCAAATTGCAAGTACAGTGGGTATAGCAAAATCCCGACTCACCAACTAGTTTTGGACAAGAACCTGGCTGGTGTAGCATTGCTTCAATTCAATAATGGCATAACCAGCAGACAAAACTGTTTCTAAAAATGACCCATTTTCTCTAAATTTACCAATGAGCAGCAAAAGAAACCAAGTCCATTTATCTTTTGCCTTGACTTAAGGACTTTAAAGGAACTACATAAAGTGCTAGAATTGTACACAGCTGTTGTGTAAAATGAATATTCAGCAAGTACATCCATAGTGGTTCATGTTTGCTTTTGGTTTATTTAACCCAGGTACAGGTTAAAAGCCATATAGAAAAGAGAATGAACCAGTAAATTTGGACCACACAGGTGGAGAAAAATTATTTGAACAATAGTAGGTGATAATGGCTGTGATAGGAGAACATGTTGTCAGTAAACTATAAATTTAATTGTTATCTTCTTAATAAACTTCACCAAGATTTCAATTCAAGTGGATTTTACAGCAGTTGTTAAATGTTTTTGCAGGTGAGCTATCCCCAAAAAAAGGTGGATTTGTAGATGTTTTCTCCTTGATTTGTTTTAAATGTGCAACAATGAGAAAGTTTACAAAATTTTAAAAAGTTATGAAAATCTTACGAACCAACCATACAAATGTACCAACTTCCAAGCATTAATTCGTTGTAAGTCAAATCATCAGCTACTCTGTGTTGCCTTGATGTATGTGAAGTAATTGAAACTGCGCAAAGTTATAAATAACAAGTGCCACTATTGTTAACACAATTGGTAGCATTTTATTGATTTCAGCCGAACCAAGAGCTCATTTGGATGTGCCTGGACTTTAACTATTGACCATGGAGACCACATGCCAGTGCTCGCAACCAGGGTTTAACCAATCAAGCCTTCCTATTTCCTTAGTAGTTCTACCTCATCTCTTTACAAACTGGTGTGAGATTGTGGAATCCCAAATACGCGAGGAAGGACTTAAGTGACAATCTTCAATAGGACTGAATCAGAAAAACATTGGGAAATCTAGGATAAGAGGTGGCTTTTTGTGCACGCTTACATGATGTGAATGAGGTATTTTTAAGATTGTTAACGGCATACAGTTTTTCTGGTGGAGTAAAGCCAATCAAATAGTTTAAGGATTAGATCAAGAAAATATGATGTAGAATGTACTGAAATGAATTTATCAAATGGTAGGTTCAAAAAAACATTGACAAAACATAAATAATTAGATAAATCAGTTACAGTGAACAATCAAACTACAGACAGTGCTTGATATGTAAAAAAGTAAGTGCCAGGGCTCTCGTCAGTAGGCCACAGCAACTTGAATCACACATTGCCCCTGCCATGCTGCTAATAGTAGTAACAAAGCAACTACTAACCATTATACTTCTACATCGTGACAATTCAGACTGTTCCAGGCCCCCAAAGCTATAAGAATGACTTGGGTAGCAGGCAATGATCATTTTTAATGTATATTGAGTTAATGAACTGTTGTTGCAGTCATCTCTAAATTAGCCAGACAGCAACACATTGTGATACACTGTCCCAAGCCCTGGTGTTGACAATTAAGTGCCAGCACCCAGTACCTGAAACCACTAGCTCAAATTAAGCACTGCCTACAGATAAGTGGCATATTGTCAGGATTCGTGGGTATTGATCAAGCGTGTTTGAAGTCACTCAGCTCCAATCCCTAGTACGAAGCTACCCCTGTGCATAAGTGAAAATTGATTAGGAGATTTAAACCCTGGAAGGGGGAATGGGAGAGAGAGAAGAGACAGCTGGAGTGTTGCAATCTCTTCAATCACGATTCTCTTTTCTTCGCAGGATTCTCTTTAGCATTTTCAAAAGTGAGTGACAAATATACATTGAAAATATGAAAAACTAACTTTCGCAAGATTAAAAAACATTGGAATTAATTTAGAGAAGAAAGTATTGATGGTAGTGCTTATCGGCCTCGAAAAGGTGGGTAGCAGTGATCGAACCCACAATTAAAGGAAGTTGGTAGGTACTGTGGTATTCCAATATCCAATGTGGGCATGGAATTCTGGAAGAAAGAGAGGGAGCAAACACAGTAGCTAACACCAAATCCTAATCCAGAGGCAAGTCAAAATTCAGGCAGCCAGTCAGAAAACAAAACCAAACTGTAATTGAAAGGCGATTCAGAGATCAGGCAAAAATGTCTGGGACACCTAGAAGCGAACAGGGAAACAAAATAACAAAGGTGAGGAATGCAAGTGTTATAAACAAACAAGATGGCTTATTTATGAGAGCCCTGCGTCACTTTTACACACATAAAGTGGTACATGCATGACACAGGGCTCTGGTAAAGATTTATGAAGCCACGCAAAGCTACCCTGAGTGGCTTAGAAAGTCCCATAAATCATGAGTAAGGCGATGCAGCACAAATCGCAGCATCTCTTTACTCTGCACCCTGGAATTCCAGGGGGGTTGCAGTATATTTTTCCATGCAATACTCATGGAATTTGACGCTGCTTTAGATTTACAGAAACACCAAATTCGTGCTACTCCTGAGTTGAGATGTAAATGAGGAGAAATGTCTTTATTTTTCCTAGTTTTTCCATGTGTGCTGCATTTTTCAGCACTCATTTAAAAGAGAAAACGTCTCCTAGAATTGTTTTTGTGTCTTTATGCGTGCAGCGGAGACACACTTGCACCCTGATGCAAGGGTGCCTACGTTGGCACTAGGCTGTCAAAATGGAGCCACTGCAGGCAGAAACGGCAGTAATGCACCGTATTGCTTAAATATGATGCATCTCTGCCCTTTCACTTTGGTGTAGGGCAATAAAGCAACTTGCCATGCTGCACTGTCCTATGCCAAAATACCATAAATGAGGCCCTAAATTAATAATAGCAACTGAGCCACTAAGGCACATACTGCCAGGAACCTTTGCAGGGGAAGTGGACTGCTTATAAAGTCATGCTGCCATTCATGCCTGGGAATCCCCTCTCCTTGACCTTCACCAGTAGCAATCCTAATGACCCCGTCACCTTACACCAGTCTTCCACAATCTTACAGGATTTCTAATGCAGATTATATGGTGTCTTTTCCCCGGAACAAATCCTTGTCTCCAAGTAACACCTCTCCATGAAACCTATTGCGGAAAGTTTTATATTGGACTAAAGTCCTCTTTTTCTTTTTGCTTTTGCCTAGTTGTTCTACTTCTGCAATACCGAAATGAACACATTCTTTTTTTCTGCTTTCAATCTGGAAAAGATAAACTATGTATAGGCTAATTACAGGATGATTACACCCTCTCTTAAAATGTCTCTCAGCAATCAAATAGGTAATATTGATATAATTAAGCATAATAGTAGACAGTGATAGAGTATAAATGTGATACAACAAAAAAATTCATTCTATGTTATATTAATTTATGTCATATTTCTGACATAGGTTCTAAATACAGCATATTCTCTTGAGCACACAATCATATCTGACAAAGTGGTGTTCTAATCTTTTCCAAAGTCCAGTATTTAATCAAAATCTTCTTTAATCAATGTACTCACTCTTGACCACACAGTTTTTTTCACTTCAGTCAGTCTTGTTAAGGCCAACATGTCCTTCGTCCACGGACTTTATTAGGGATAGAAACCATATGATACAAGTCATTCACTTTTCATAGAAAGACAGAGATCCCACAAAGAATCCATCTGCCTCACTTCAGCTCTGCATCCAAAGACATCATATAAGGTGTACAATAAAGATCATCTCTTAGCCTCATCCTGTTCAATATCTATATGACCCACCCCACAGACTTCATCAGATCCTACGGACTCAACATAAGCTCCTACGCAGACGACACTCAACTGATCCTCTCACTCACTGAGGACTACTCCAGTGCCAAACCCAACATCTGGAATGCCACCATGACCAATGTAACCAAATGGATGAGAGACAACTGCCTCCAACTCAACTCTGACAAAACTAAAGTACTGATCTTCAGAAATAACACCTCCGCATGGGACTACAGCTAGTGATCTACAGAACTCGTACCCACATCACCGACCATGCAAGCAACCTTGACATGAGTCTCAACAGCCAACTGACCATGAAATGAAAACTCAATGCAGTCACCTACTCCTTTTTCCACGCACTTTGCATGATCTTTTTGACCATGTGCCAAAATACCTTTCTAATCTTTGTTAACGCATCACTTTCAAAGAGATCCTAATCCCTGCTATTGAAGGCATCCTTCCTGGCCTTCGGAATGCTTTTATAGATCTTCCAGCGTTCATAGCCCATAATTGTGTCTTCTGTAATTGAAGAGGGAGCCCTCCTTAAACTGTGATTTGCTGCTGAACAATAAATATCGAACCAACAAGGGTCGACCTCTGCGCACCTATTTGGCTTCAGTTGTGGCTGCCTGATACTCAAACTTTGATTGGGTAAACAAATGGAGGGAGCTAAACAGGGCAATATTTAACGGGGTCCAGTGTATATGCCCGTGAACTATAGCAACAAAAAGAAATACACTGTTCCCCAGAAGAGAAGAGTAGCAAAACTAAGTAAACAAGCAAAAGGAGGCAGCGTTCAAGGGAAAAAGGGGGGATTCCCCTTTCGGAACTGAAACCCTCACACACCCAGCAAGCTAGGTGTCATGCTTCATCATATGGGTTTTGCTCCTCGTTCGACTGGCGCTGCAATGTCTAAAGGTCACCCACAAAGGGGCTCTTTATCGGAGATCTTCTGTTCCTGCCAGTTGGTGCATGTGGGTATGAGGGCTTCAGGGGATGTGTAGACAGGTGTGAAAAAATGGTGAGAGTTAAAAAAGGTTGGCAAATCCACGGCAGGTTTTATTGGCGTGGTTCACCACCTTACTAAAAATAGTGAAGCGAAAAAACACTCTGGTGCAAAGATCCAGCAGTGTTAGATCTACCTAAAGGTCAACATGTTTCATGCTGTAAAAGCAAATCATCAGGACCAACAGTGGATAAGTGCTGCACAGAGGGGAAGGGGCAAATACTACCTTCCACTAGAAGTAGGGATACAGGCCAAAGGGTCCAGCTCAATCTGGGTGGGACCTAAGAGAGGACGACATGAATGGTAAAGGATTAACCTTCAAATTGCTCTCAAGATAACAGGTGTTCACAACCGCTTGGTTACAGTGTTATGTACAATTATCAAAGGGCAGACATCTACCCGTTCTGATCAATACAACAATTAAAGTAATAAAATACAATTAAAATTGAAAGGGGCAGTAGATACGACTGACTGTAGGTTAAAAATGTAAATGGCAACACTGGTAGTGAAGAAAGGGTAATAGAACTCACCCTACTAAGACCCAGGTGGGCTTCACCAGTCTTCTTAGGTGTGCTGGCACCAGGATGGTTGGTACCTTAATGGGGAAGGAAGGCATGTGCATAACAGTAAGAGAATAAGATTCATCTTAACCGAGTACACACCAAACCAATGAGGAGGACCATTGTTACCTCCGGATTCTAGGGGCCCCTCCAACAGTATTACCGCAGGGGTGTGAGACTAAAGGAGCCCGTCACCCATCTGCTTGTGGCGGTCGCGTGAGCATGAGAACACAGGCGCCACCCCCAACAATCCCGGCTGGGAATGTTGGGTGCTGAGGTGGGGTGGAGAACTGCGCGTTGTGATCATAATGCTATTGCTCACACCCTTTGCAGCGCAGGGACGATACTACCACTACTACACAAACTAGGGTTGGATGGCTAGCTGTGTCCATAAGGAACCTTGAATACTGCCCTCACCAGCGAGGTAATGTCTAGTATGCAACGTGACACAGGTGAAAAGTCACAAGGCGCAGGACAAAACGTGCGCTCACTTACCTGTCCGTCGGCCAGATCACATCATAAACCTACCCGCACGTCAGGGTCAGGAAGAAGCCGGGGCGGTTTCATGTTCGCGTTCTGATGCGTTTAACTAAACGCGCCCAAACTCCCGTCAGTCCTAGTCACGTGGGCAGTGAGTACGTGATTACCGCACGGACTCGTAGGCGTGGCTTGTAATGCGAGGCAGCACTGTGTTACTAATGTGTGCCTGGGGTAAAGGTTGCGGCCATGTTATAGTGTATACAAATGCCGTCAGGACTGCCCAAAATTTCAATATCAACAATCAAGTAAGTATCATCGATGTGAAATGAAAATAGAGGAGCAGACCAAAAGAGGGTGAAGGCATAGGTATCAAATAAAACCAGGATTGGGATTCATTATCTGATGGAGGTCACTGACGGGGAGAGTGAATTACTTACTCTCAGCCTACCAAAGGGCGAGGGCGGCTATTATCGTGTCAGAGGACCGAGCAATCAGGGGGGGGGGACAAAAAGGGTGGCCACAGGAATCCCGTAATTAAAGTGATGTTAGAATACAGCAGTCTTAACACTAGTCAATTCAGGTCCCAGTCAAACTGCTCCAAGGGATGGAGTCATTGAGGCCAGTGCTGTCTGTTGATAGACGGTACACCCATCTCTGCTCTATTTTAAAGAGTGCCTTGTGGGTAATCTGTTGGTGTGCTTCAAGTACCGCCTATGAATGCTTTCTGCTGTGTGATTCATTTCCTTACAGTGGGAGTAAGGTTTAGTGTGTGTTTTTAGGCATCTTATATTACTCCTATGTTCAGTGATACGTAGCTTAACCTGTCTCATGGTCATACCCACACATCTCTTACCACATGGGCAAGTAAGGAGATAGACACATCTGGGGGTGTTACAGTTGGTGTGTCATTTTTGGCGCCACGTGAACGTATCAGAGAGGATCAACTCTTTGCTAGGACTAGTTTGGTTAGACACAGAGCAACCACCACATGGAAAATGACCCATGACAGGGGGGAGGTCCCAAAGGGTTCTCTGTGTGATCACTTTCCTAGCCTTAGGTCTGGAGTGAATTAGTTGGTCTTTAAGGTTAGCCGTGCGTTTGAAAGCAAATCTTGGGCGGGCGAGTGAGAGATTGCCCGAGTTGATAATGTCCCTGTGTTTGTTTATAGTCTTTTTTATGTGTGCGGAGTGTTTGGTAAAGGACGTCACACAGGTAATGACTTCAGACTGGTCTTTAGTTCTGGTTTCCAGGAGTACATCTCGGGGATTATTCATAGCCCTTTTATAGGAGTTATAGATTTGTCTCTGTGGGTAACCCCTGTCTTGCAGTTTGTATTCGAGTTGTTTTGCCTCCTTTCTATAATCAGCCATGGTGGAATATTTCCTTCGGATTCTGAGGAACTGTCCAAATGGTAAATTATCCCTAAGGGATTTAGGATGATGACTGTTATAGAGGAGAAGACCATTCCTATCTGTCTCTTTTCTATGTAGGTTAGTGCTTAACCCACTCTCTGAGAGACATATTTTGAGATCCAGGAACGGAAAATTTGTGTTCGAGATGGTGCTCGTGAACTTCAGTAAAGGGTTCTGTGTGTTTCTTCATTGACAGAATGCGTGGCAGGTATCGAGATCCCCTTTCCACAACACCAGGATATCATCGATATACCTGCGTCAAAGGGAGAGATTGGCCCTGTAGGGATTATGAACACCCTGAATAATAGTTTCCTCAAAATTGGCCATATAAATACAGGCTAGGCTTGGTGCAAAAGTACTGCCCATTGAAGTGCCCTGTATTTGATGGTAGATCTGGGTCTCGTATTCGAAAACAAGTTCAGTAAGTGCAATTGCTGCGCATTCCATAACAAAGGGAAAAGGTGTCTGAGACGCCCAGTCTTCCTTATGCAGGGTGTGTTCCACAGCCGCAAGGGTAGCCTGTTGTGGACTGTTAGTGTAAAGTGCTTCTACATCTAGTGTGACAAGCAAGTCACCTCTTCCCTGCCCTCAATGTTGTCAATTAGGCAAAGAACATCTCTCGTGTCTTGCAGAAATGATGGAATTTTCTTAAAAACCGGTTGAAGGAATTTATCCACGAATTTAGACAGTGGTTCAAGTAGTGAACCAATACTCGACACAATGGGTCTCCCAGGAACAGGTGACGTGCCTTTGTGGATCTTTGGGAGGGTGTAAAAGTACGGTATCCTAGGGTTGTCGGATACCAGGAAGGAGGCCTCGTTTTCCATAACCACGGCTGTGATCCTAGCAGTGAGTCTGGGTGTGGGATCAACCGTCAGTGGAGTATAATGTCTTGTGTAAGATAGTTGGTGCCTACACTCATTGTCGTAGTCTATTGTAGACTGAATCACGGTGGCACCACCCTTATCCACCTGTTTGATGATGATGGAAGGGTCACTGGAGAGTGACTGGATGGCTTCTCTTTCTATTTTACTCAAGTTATGGTAAATCGAGGAGCGTGGTTTGTTTTCCAGACTTTTGAGAACAGCTCCCTCAAATGCTAGTATCTCAGGGGGGACAATGGTATTAGTGGGTGTGAACGTAGAAGGTTTACGTAAACCACTATCTTCCAAAACAGGTTCTGGTCTATCCTGGAAATATGCCTTAAGTCGCACTTTTCTGAAGAACTGTTTCAGTTCGCAAGTTACTTTAAAGTCATCCGGTATAGGGGTTGGGACGAAGCCCAAGCCTTTTTCCAGAAGACTAGTCTCAACATTTGTCAGTGTTCTGTTAGATAGATTAACTACTAAGCACTCTTTCCCCTGGTGGTGCTGCGAGTTTCCACAGTGGGAGTCGGTTGGTCCTGCCATTGGACACCCTTCTGACCTCCTCTTCTACGCCCTCTTCCTCTGCCCCAACCTCTGTGTAAAAAAGGGGGGTTGTTTATTGGATAGAATTGAGGTGGGCCTCGAGGGTAGAAAGGGTATTGCCACGGTGCAATAGCAACTGACTTTAATTAATTTGAATATACATGTACATAAATCATAGCTATGTGAATTTAAACATAGACTATTGTTCCTCATGACATTATTGCTTGTTCATAGGATTTGTCCCTGACGAAGGGTAAAAAACCCGAAATGCATTGGAGACTCCAGTCCAGTCATCTTGATTGAATGTTTGTTCTTCACATGAAATGAAGTTACACCACATGAAAGACTACAACAAATAAATATACGTGGATCAAACTTATGTTTCTATTGAGTTTATACTTTGAGAAAACCTCAACAAGAGGCAGGTAGTGGGGTCAGGGTGGGAGGTGGGAGGTGTTTAGGGCGTCGGTCCACTGGGTTTCAGATACTGTGTTCCAGCTGCTGTGTGAGGTGCCGGGCAGCTTAGTGGTGTTGCAATGGGCTGCTGTGATGGTGAAGTGGATTGAGTAGTCTAATCTGGTGAGCTCGGTGACATGGCTGTACTTGACTGTGTCGCTGGCAGTAAAAGAGTGTTTCCAGCGTTGTGAGTGGGTTTGGTTATCAGTTCAGTGAGGCCAATCTTTTTCATGCTTTCAAGTAAGGTTGGATATGTTGGCATCATTGGGGTTGTTGAGTTGAAAATGTAGGTCTCCGAATGTGTGTTTGGTGTTGATGGCTTGTGGTGCAATGAATTCGGGGATGGCGTTGCAGAAGCAGGGGTGTAGTCCTGGAGGTCTGTAGGCAATGGTGCCTCTGATGGTGGTTGTGCCAATTGTTTAGAGTTGAAAGTTGAGGTGTTCCATGATCAGAGTGGTGTTGTCGGCAGTGGTGGTGCAGTGGATGGATTTTTTGTGGATGAGGATGATTCCACCTCCATGTTTGTTAATGCGGTCCTGGTGTGCTATCTTGTTGCCATTGGCCCTGGCCGTAGCGATGTCTGGGGTGTATGCAGCGTTGAACCAAGTCTTAGTGAGGACGACGACTATGGGATGAGGAAAATGATTGTGTCCCAGATCTTGGTGGCATGTTTGCAGAGTGATCAAGCATTGAGCAGGAGGCAGTGAGGTTGTCCAGGTGCAGTCATGGTTGGTATGGTGGTGGCGGTTGCATGTGCAGGTGCTCTAGTGTTGCAGGAGATGAGGCAGTAGTGGAATGAGAAAGGTCTTGCTTTTGATAGTGGATGGATGCAGCAGCAGTTGTTGTAGAGTCTGGGGTTCAAGGTATGACCCTGGCACTGGTATAGCTGCGGGTGACAGGAAATCCAGGGTTCCAAGTGCTGGGTGCAGTCCAGGCATGCATGGGTGCAGACGGGCTTGCCTTTGGCGCACCAGTAGCATGCCCACTGCATGCGGCACTGCTGTGTTCTCCATTAAGTAGGTCCTGAAAGGGGTTCTGGGCAGGGTTAGCAGAGGCAGGAAGCTGGCGGGAAAGGACTGCAGCAATTGCAGGAATATATCAGCGGGCATCAGGGCAGAAATGACAGCAGAACTGTTTAAAAATAACACATACCACAAGGCCACAACAGTAAAACAGTAGTGTAATAAGATACAGAGGTCACAATAACAGAAAATGGTGACAAAAACAAAATACAGTAAGGCTACCAGAGGAAAACAACAGTGCACAAGAAACAGGCAATACCACAGGTATGAAAAGCAGCAAGAGAGCAAATAGCAGAATGAGCAAGGCACAATAAATGGAAAGCAGGTAGCGAACAAACAGCATAAAGAAAATGGCAGAATACTATAGAGAAGAGAAAGAGCAACAAACAGCAGAGAGAACAAGGCACAATAATGGTCTAGGTGGGAGCATAAGTGATGGAGCACAAGAGAGGCATAGGGAGTAGTGAGACGTCACTGAGGACCTGCTCCATGGAGAACAGCATGGAGGACAGCAATTAAAATATAAAATAACATATTTGATTGGACGGTGGGGGTGTACAGGGAATTAAATTAGGAAGTGACTTTAAGAACTCAGTAATTGGATTTGAAAAATAAAAAATATATGTTGTTTGGGACATGCTTGGAATTGCAAATCGTCAGCCACACCTGCTACAATTAATGTGAAGCTAGTATGCTGTTGAGAGAAAGTCTTGTGAACTTTTGATCTACTGGTAGGTAGAGACTTTTGGAAAGGGTGTGGGGGAAGGAAACAAAAGAGACTGCAGTTTGAAACTGAAAAGCAGACTAATGTACAACTATTGCTCAGTATGGACTGTATGTCTTGTAATTGAAAATATTTTACAAAATAAAATATGAATGAAAAGTATAAATATCAGATTGTTTAATGCTTGTGGTTCAGCGAATCTACCGTGGCAACAGGGGGGCCGCACTAAGGACCTAAGAATCTGGGTAAAATCTTCCACACTGGGCTTCCTTACAGGAAACATGAAAAGGGTTTAAAAAATAATGACCATTTAGAAGTGGTATAACAAAAAGAAAAGATGAAAGGGAATCTGTGATTTGCTATGTACAGCAGTATGATTGAGAGCACAGTGGCAAGGGTAGCCAATATTGGTTCTTTAGTACTGAGAGTTGAGCAGGACTGCTATATTTGTGATCTGAGATTTGCAGTGGAAGACAGATATTAAAATAAAAGTTTGATAACGACAAAGAGATTTTACAAGTATGTTAATTAGGTTGCACTATAAAAAGGTATATTGAAGAACTATGAGGGTAAATAAGGCGAAAGAAAATCTATTGGTACTAGACACTACAGTAATAGGCAACATAGAAGTGAGGTTAGATGAGAGCATTAACTAAAAATATATTGAGCAGCAAAGGTGGAAGAGGAATTGCTATACTGAAAATATAGCTATTTTATTAAGCCACTATGAATGAATGTGTTTGAAATTAAATATGGGTTGTTGCTTATAGTATGTAATTTAATAATATATAATTTGCACACACAGTCAGGGAGGAACTTGCACACCCAGTTACACTCCCACAAAAGCACTTATCTGCCCACCACTCACATAGCCAGACAGTGACTTACACACTCAGTCACACAGTCACACATCTGTAACACAATTCACACACCCTTTTACTCACATGTACATCCACCTACATAGTCATTCACACACCCATACATGCACTGTCACACTCACTCCCATACCTATTTAGTTCTTCTTGTACCCAGTACTCAGGCAATCAGTTACAGATGCACTTACACACAAATACACTCAATTATACTCCCAGTCACCCACCGATACACTCACATACCTATTTAAAAAATCGTTCAGCCACTCACACACCCAGTTAGACAGCGACAGAGGCCCTTACACATCCATTCACACACCCTCACAGCACTTATATATCCACAATTAACAGGGCCACTAGCATGCACAGTTACACTCCCAAACACCCACTAAGACAACCAGTTATCAATCCATACAGACACTTGCATACCCTTTTAGACACCCACAGTCACTAACATACCCAGTCATGCACCCACACAGCTACTTAAACATCCAGAGACACACTCACAGTGGCACTTATGCACTCACCAGGAGCAAACACCAAGTTCACTAACAGCGGCGGGAGCTTTAAAAATGCTCCTTCTTTCTGGCAATGGACTTTTTATCAGTTTCCCTGCCCGCACTGAAGCGGGCAGGTAAACAGATCAAAATACTGCTCCCGCTCAGAGGGAGCAGCATTAGTAGTGGCTAACCCCCTGCTGTGCACAAACGAAGACCCTGGGCAGTGTGGGTTTAGCTTACTTTACTGAAGTGGCTGGCCACTCACAACTCACCACTGCACACGGTCAAAGGCTGTGTGCAGAGTGGGGTTGGCTGCATGTGAGGGGTTGGTTGCAGGCCCTGCAGCTAACCCCCCCCCCCCCCAGAACTTGCATTATGATAATTAAATATTACTTTATATTTTTTTAAACCTAGAAATTAACTGAAAGGAAAAGGTTAAAGCAACTTTATAGTTAGGTTTGATAAAAAGTTCAGTTTAGTTATTTTTAAACCCAGAATTTCACTGAAAAAACACAAAGGTTAAGGCAGCGTTATAGTTGGGTGAATATGTCAGCAACAACATTAACATTTTGATCTAAAAAAACTCAGAAATTCACCAGTTATAGTAGTTATAATTATAACTTGCACCCCTGTTTAAAGAGCAATCAGCACAAAAGAAGCCTGGATAATGTCTACAGTGATGTCATCAGAGATGTCATTAATGTTGTAATTTGAGATGTCATGAGTGATTTCATAAATGATGTCACAGAACATGCCATGAGTGATATATTACGTGCTGTCATAAGCAGTGCATGGTTGGGCAGTAAGTTATACTTAGCTCTGTTAACTGTAACCCGTGAATTTCTGTGTTTTATTTTTAGTTAAAACGTTAATGTTGTCACTGACATATACACCTCACTATAAACTTTGTGTTAACCTTTGTTTTTTTCAGTAATATATATGTATGTATTCAAAACGAAGTCCACCTGTACAATAAACACCCACTCCGGAGCTGCAGGTGCAAAAATCAAATTTCGTCATGACAAAAAAACCACCTGAGTGTTTCAGCCAAACAGCCTTGATCCAGTGTCTTTCTTATAAACAGGATTTCTCTGGAAAGCCCTTTGTGAAAATATCTTTATTACAAAACCATTTGCCTTTCTGTTCCTCTAAGACTGCGCATTCTTTCTCTATTATTTATTTATCTGGAGTTCTAAATCACGGAAACTACTTCTGAGCGTTTCACCTAATAACAATGACAGTACATAAGCGCTTAAAATTAGTTACGTACATTTTGGTTAAGGCAAGAATAAAGATGCAAGTTACAGTAAAGATAAATCCTATTCTTTAAAGCAGTTCGTGAACAGATTTCCAAGTCATTTATTCGCCTTTCTCTGCCCTTATAGGTCCACTCAGACAGCAAAGTCACATCACCCTCCTCCTATTCATAAAGGGCCATATGCATGAAACTAGAGTTTTGCGATTCTCAAATTGCGATTCTCAGCGAATCGCAATTTGAGAATCTCAAAATGCAATGTATGTGGGATATGCTAATAATTTTGCAAATCCCACATATTCCTTATTTGCGGATTGGAAATTGAGATTCGCAAATAAGGAATACTTTCCCATTCATTCCTATGGGTTAAGAGGCCCATCGGAATGAATGGGAAGGCATGCTCAATTTGTGATTAGCAAATAGAGAATCGCAAATTGAGAATGCAATTTCAAGGGTGCCAGGGTGTCAAAAGGACACCCTGTTGCACCCCTGAAATGTGCATATGTGCACACCACATGGCACTTTAAGAAAATGCTAAATAGTGCATTTTTAGGTGAAATAGCAAATTACCACCAACTTGAAGTTGGTGGTAATTTGCGATTCCTTAAGGCCAAATTGCACTTTCTTATGTTCTGCTTACATTGTATTTAAGGAATCACAATTTGTGATTCCTTAAATGCAATTGCAAAATAGAGAATCGCTAAATTTGCGAATCCTTATTTTGCAATAGGTTTTTGTGTGCTACATTGCACACTGCTAATTTGCAATCACAAACGCAAACATTCTGCGAATTTCAGCGTTTGCGATCGCCAATTGGGTTCATATATATGGCCAAAAGAATGTAGGAGGTGGGTGTCCGGACATGTAGCCTGCCTCTTAGGTAGGTAATGTGTTGGGTGGCTAATCAGTGAGTGATCTAGGGCTAGAGCCTGTAATGAACAGGAGGCATTGCATTATTCAAAGGGAACACACAATGACATACTAACATCAACGTGTATGTCTTCTGTTCTGAACAAGGTTTGGTGCTGGAACCCAGTGATTCTTGTGTCTCCCCTTGCTGCCTGAAGAGCTCCATTTCAACCTATTTTCTATTTTTTTCCCCTTAATGTCTTTTAAGCAGGACTTTGTGCTGCTCATCTTATGCTGCATCCAGTATACTTTTCTTTTAAAGCTTTGAAGCATCAAGACTGCACTGCTCAGCCACCACTTTGGAATAATAAAATGCTTTTGACGAAAATACTTCTGCCTAAATCATCCTTTCATGCACAGAGAGAAGACTTTTACTTTCTGCCAAGGCAGTAGATTATCAAATGCATGGCTTTTGTGAACCTGCGGGAAGATTTGAACTGAACTGAATTACTGAGGGATCAGTCTAATAGCTTTCGGTTTCCCTTGGCATTGTTATTTTATTCATGTGCAAGTCCTTCGGAAGGTTTGCATTTAGGAAAAAGATGTTAGTATTATAATTTTATTATTATTCCCAGCACATCTATATTCTTACTTCACTTCCCTCTTCTCCATAGGGTCTGGACAGGCTTTCCGCCAGTCCTTTACTTTAGTAGGCAGGGCTGGGGAAAATGATCTCTGAAACTCAATAATACTCACATTTCCACAACGCTGACGTATTTCCTACAGCAGTGTATAATATGAGACAATATATGACCACTACAATGTGTATTGGTAACGGGTTCCACTAACATTGTAGCTGTGCAAACGTTCAATGAGCAGTAATACCATCAAATACACATACCTGCAAGACAAATGGCAGAGTCTGAGAGAATGGCAGAGTCTGAGAGAATATTGCAGCCATTTTGGAACCCCATTTTGGAACGCCTCTGCAGCCATTTTGGAACGCCTCGGCTCCTTAGTTGTCTTTTAAAGTATCTCACTCTCATTGTATGCCTCTGGAGGCAGGGTGGTAAAACTGATGCCAACAAAAGTAGCAAGATGGCGCAATACAGTAATACTCGGAAATAGAATGGAGGCTTAAATTTGGAAGACCCTATGAAGAGCAACAGCTCACCAAAAGCCCTATCTCATACACAAGGATTTTAAAAGTGTTTTTCTCCTGCTTGTTTAACACTGCTCCATCTATACTTCAGGGCCAGAGTGGCAGGACTGGTGCAGTTGCACCTGGTTCTGTGTTTAGAAATTGCTTATGGGTTTAAAAGCACCTTCCGCAGAGTTCTTGTGCGTCCAGCAGTTTTCAGTCAACAAAAATGTCCCAATAACTTTGATGATTAATGTTCCTGCTGAAGAGAAATCTGGAGTTTTGTCTAGTGGCAGTTTTGACTCATCATAAAGTATCATGGAGAGTTAATATGCTTGCTGTAAAGCCGTGTATGCAGATCACAGAACTGTGTTTTATGTGGAATGCTTAGTGGGTTGTTAGTTTTTTCAAAGAGAGCCTTTTGTTCTTTGTGGTTCATAAATTACAATCCTAATCTAGCCCAGTGGTCTATGAACTGCCATCAAAACGCTGCATGCAAACTGCATGGTATATGTTTGAACTTTTTGTTTTTACCACAGTCCTTCATTATTCTAATGTTCCTATTAAGGGCTTGTTTGACTAGAAATGTATTCTTATTAGTAAAACCAACCCCAATCACTGTGCTGCGTTTTAAATTGTGAGGTTGTGCTCTCTAGACCAAACACAGTTACTTACTGTCTATTAGTAAGGATGAGATGTGATGCCTACACCTTTTAACCCTCATGGTCTTATGAAACATTTCATACAGGCTGATTTACACATGTATGCTTCATTCTCTCTGTATAATATGTGTGTGATGTAACGTGCTCTGACATCCAACAGTGATGTGAGTAGCGCTAGAAAACAAATGAAATGCATGTGAGACAGGGGCGATGGAGAGATGAGGGGCACTGACATTCAATTAACTTGCACAATAACTACAGAGCTAATTCTTTATTGTCAGACAGTACAGCTCGAAGCAGTGAGAACGTTTGCCTTTTTCTGCTTCTGTCTGAGCTGTGCCATCTAAATTAATACACTAACTCAGAAAATATCATGCTAAATGAACTGACTTTATGCACTGTAGGCACATAAAACAGGCACCTGGCTTTGCGCTGCACCCGCATAACCCACAATGATACGGCCCATGTCTTCTGCAAAACTAAACTGTTCAATCTATGGTGGAAAGTTTAAAAAGATGTGTTTTAAAGGTAAAGGACCAGTTCCCCTAGGCAGAAGCAGTAATGCTGTCAATGTTAATGTTAACGTGGCTCACAAGGTAGCATAGGGCCCCATGATGTCACTCATGCCATGGGAAATTATTTTCTGGTGTTGCAGTCGTGCATTCTGGCTTCCAAAGATGCTTTGCAACGCTCCTGGTTGCATCAAATATAATTGTATTAAACGGCAGCTAAGAGGACACGTTTTGAACGTTCTAATTTATTTGGGGGTGTAAGTTCATCATTTACTGCATGATGAATGCCATTTAGAAATAACCAGGGTTCATAGCTGTGACTTCTGTCCTGCCCCTTGCAACCCCCAGGACTGCCTCTGTGACCCCTGATTCCAGAGTTGGCAGACCCAGTGCCAAGCCCACATACATGGCTCTGCATTCCTTTTTTTCTGCTTGTTTTTCATTAAAAGTAATAGTGATTAATATTCTATTATTCACAATTAGTTTATTAAAATTGAGTACACTTAGCTGGAACAGAGTTTTCAGTGGCAGCTGCAGTAAGTAAAACATGGTTTTAAATGTATGTTGTGTGCTTGCTTGAAAGTGAGAATGTATTTATGTGAGGGAGAGCTTGTGTATTTGTGACCATGTGTGTCTGTATGTGTAAGCATGAGTGTATGAGTGAATGTGAGTAAGAGTCAGTGACAGGTAGTGAAGGAGCCTGTGTGAGGGCCACATCATAAAGGATTGTGCTGGTTCAAGGCAGAGCTATGCTCCTGTATTTATGTGTCTAATTTGCTCACAGTCAATTAATTTACACTATAATACTCAGAGTTAGTTCTGTATTGTCAGACAGTAAAGCTTGCAGCAATGAGCAATGTGCGGGAGAGAGCATGTGTATGAGTGAACGTGAGTAAGAATCAGTGACAGGTAGTAAATGAGACTGTGTGAGCTGAAGGCCCACATTTACTATTCTTTGTTGCACGGCTATCCTGTTACCCGGTACATTGTTTTGACTTTTACGCAATTGAGTAAACATTACAAAATGGCTGCCTCGTTTTCTTGTTTCATTGTCTTATAATCCTCCACTTAGCCCTGTGTTTGTGTTTGTGATACTTTCAATCACATGTATGATTGCTGGTAGGGTTGCAACCCTTACCTGTGAGCAAGATGGTTTTTCGCTGAAATGCAGCATGTTTCCCTGTTGCTGTTGCACACTATGATTGAATACATATGTTACACCAGCAACTTTGAAGTGCACTTCGCTTTTCATCAAGGAGAGAAGGATTGTTGAAGATTTTTCAGGCTCTCACGCACATATGCGCACCATTGTAACCTGTGCATGATAATGTTGTGGTTTTTGGTGGATATATACATATATATATATATGTATATATATATATATATATATATATATATATATATATATATATATATATATATATATATATATATATATATATATATATATATATATCACGCTCCAAAGGTTGCCCCTGCTAAAGCAGCACTCAAAGCGGCAGCATGCTGTGAACAGCCTTTATTGGTATGAAGGGGAAGCTCCAGTCTCATTACAAAAGCGGCAGATTGTCTTTAGTCCTGACGCGTTTCGAAGGTCTTGCCTTCTTCTTCAAAGGATGACAAACTGCTACGTGTTCGCAGGCTTCAGGTTCCATGTGATAGCAGTTGATGGCACGCCCCTTGATATTCAGTTCGGAATGGCGCAGTGCCTTGTGGAAGTTGTATTCCTGCTTGAGATTACTCCGCATTTACACTCATGACGCTTTAGGATAACCCTCTCTCAATCCGTTGTTGCCGCTCCACATTCGAGGCTCCGTGAATCACGAGTCTCGTGGCCCTCGTCTTATTAAGTTGAGGTCGGTGCAAGCTTGGCGGCGGGACAGCCGCCTAATACATCACGCTCCAAAGGTTGCCCCTGCTAAAGCAGCACTCAAAGCGGCAGCATGCTGTGAACAGCCTTTATTGGTATGAAGGGGAAGCTCCAGTCTCATTACAAAAGCGGCAGATTGTCTTTAGTCCTGACGCGTTTCGAAGGTCTTGCCTTCTTCTTCAAAGGATGACAAACTGCTACGTGTTCGCAGGCTTCAGGTTCCATGTGATAGCAGTTGATGGCACGCCCCTTGATATTCAGTTCGGAATGGCGCAGTGCCTTGTGGAAGTTGTATTCCTGCTTGAGATTACTCCGCATTTACACTCATGACGCTTTAGGATAACCCTCTCTCAATCCGTTGTTGCCGCTCCACATTCGAGGCTCCGTGAATCACGAGTCTCGTGGCCCTCGTCTTATTAAGTTGAGGTCGGTGCAAGCTTGGCGGCGGGACAGCCGCCTAATACATCACGCTCCAAAGGTTGCCCCTGCTAAAGCAGCACTCAAAGCGGCAGCATGCTGTGAACAGCCTTTATTGGTATGAAGGGGAAGCTCCAGTCTCATTACAAAAGCGGCAGATTGTCTTTAGTCCTGACGCGTTTCGAAGGTCTTGCCTTCTTCTTCAAAGGATGACAAACTGCTACGTGTTCGCAGGCTTCAGGTTCCATGTGATAGCAGTTGATGGCACGCCCCTTGATATTCAGTTCGGAATGGCGCAGTGCCTTGTGGAAGTTGTATTCCTGCTTGAGATTACTCCGCATTTACACTCATGACGCTTTAGGATAACCCTCTCTCAATCCGTTGTTGCCGCTCCACATTCGAGGCTCCGTGAATCACGAGTCTCGTGGCCCTCGTCTTATTAAGTTGAGGTCGGTGCAAGCTTGGCGGCGGGACAGCCGCCTAATACATCACGCTCCAAAGGTTGCCCCTGCTAAAGCAGCACTCAAAGCGGCAGCATGCTGTGAACAGCCTTTATTGGTATGAAGGGGAAGCTCCAGTCTCATTACAAAAGCGGCAGATTGTCTTTAGTCCTGACGCGTTTCGAAGGTCTTGCCTTCTTCTTCAAAGGATGACAAACTGCTACGTGTTCGCAGGCTTCAGGTTCCATGTGATAGCAGTTGATGGCACGCCCCTTGATATTCAGTTCGGAATGGCGCAGTGCCTTGTGGAAGTTGTATTCCTGCTTGAGATTACTCCGCATTTACACTCATGACGCTTTAGGATAACCCTCTCTCAATCCGTTGTTGCCGCTCCACATTCGAGGCTCCGTGAATCACGAGTCTCGTGGCCCTCGTCTTATTAAGTTGAGGTCGGTGCAAGCTTGGCGGCGGGACAGCCGCCTAATACATCACGCTCCAAAGGTTGCCCCTGCTAAAGCAGCACTCAAAGCGGCAGCATGCTGTGAACAGCCTTTATTGGTATGAAGGGGAAGCTCCAGTCTCATTACAAAAGCGGCAGATTGTCTTTAGTCCTGACGCGTTTCGAAGGTCTTGCCTTCTTCTTCAAAGGATGACAAACTGCTACGTGTTCGCAGGCTTCAGGTTCCATGTGATAGCAGTTGATGGCACGCCCCTTGATATTCAGTTCGGAATGGCGCAGTGCCTTGTGGAAGTTGTATTCCTGCTTGAGATTACTCCGCATTTACACTCATGACGCTTTAGGATAACCCTCTCTCAATCCGTTGTCGCCGCTCCACATTCGAGGCTCCGTGAATCACGAGTCTCGTGGCCCTCGTCTTATTAAGTTGAGGTCGGTGCAAGCTTGGCGGCGGGACAGCCGCCTAATACATCACGCTCCAAAGGTTGCCCCTGCTAAAGCAGCACTCAAAGCGGCAGCATGCTGTGAACAGCCTTTATTGGTATGAAGGGGAAGCTCCAGTCTCATTACAAAAGCGGCAGATTGTCTTTAGTCCTGACGCGTTTCGAAGGTCTTGCCTTCTTCTTCAAAGGATGACAAACTGCTACGTGTTCGCAGGCTTCAGGTTCCATGTGATAGCAGTTGATGGCACGCCCCTTGATATTCAGTTCGGAATGGCGCAGTGCCTTGTGGAAGTTGTATTCCTGCTTGAGATTACTCCGCATTTACACTCATGACGCTTTAGGATAACCCTCTCTCAATCCGTTGTTGCCGCTCCACATTCGAGGCTCCGTGAATCACGAGTCTCGTGGCCCTCGTCTTATTAAGTTGAGGTCGGTGTAAGCTTGGCGGCGGGACAGCCGCCTAATACATTGCAACCCTTACCTGTGAGCAAGATGGTTTTTCGCTGAAATGCAGCATGTTTCCCTGTTGCTGTTGCACACTATGATTGAATACATATGTTACACCAGCAACTTTGAAGTGCACTTCGCTTTTCATCAAGGAGAGAAGGATTGTTGAATATTTTTCAGGCTCTCACGCACATATGCGCACCATTGTAACAGGGCTGGGAGCATGATAATGTTGTGGTTTTTGGTGGATATATATATATATATATATATATATATATATATATATATATATATATATATATATATATATATATATATATATATATATATATATATATATATAAACACAATTTCATGGACCCCCCCTTGTGGCCTGGGGCAGCAGTGTATCCCTATGATTTTTTATGTTTTTTTTAAAGTTCAGGATAGGGGACTAAGGGCCTGATTTAGAGTTTGGCAGACCAGGTTACTACATCCAAATGTGAAGCATATCCTGTGCCCCTTATTATGAGTCGATTATAGCGTAAGGGACTTATAGTACGCTGGATGGGATATCCATCAAGTTTGTGATGAAGTAACGCGTCTACCAAACTCAAAATCGGGCTCTAAATCTCCAAGTCTTGTAATGGCTGCCAGCAACATTTATCTCATTTTGCTGCCAACCAATCAGAGTTTGACTCCTGTGGGAGCATGATAGCTCAAAAGAATAAAAAGCACTCTGGACCAATCAGAACGCTCTCTTTTTATAAAATAGGTCCAAGGGACTCTCGCTAGAATCTTCTGAACTCACCCATCCAGATATACAACTGTTTTTTATCTTAATTTCTCAAAAACAACTGAACAGATTTACACCAAATAACAAAAAGCACAATCTACATACCAAGATCTAGCATCCTGCCAATTTTGGTGTAATTTCATTCTGCAGATTTTATTATATAGCCCTGCATAAAGAAGTCTTTGGAAAAGGCATGGGGATTTTGCTTTTTGGGATCCCCTTTTTTCTTGCTCCCTAATAAGGGTCAGTGTATTTTAGGCTCTTAACCTCACAAGCTGGAGCACCAATATAGTGCGTGCCTAAGCTTTACAGTGAACTGAGACCCTGAATAGATTAGAGAGAACTTCAATTAATCTCAGTCATGAAGCTGTACAACCAACCTCTAACCTAAATTTGCACAGGATATTCTCAAAGTTGGACCTAACAAATTATGATGTACCAAGAAAAACTTAAGATGAGTGGAACATTGCATTTAAGAAAAGATCTTTATCATGTGTTTAATGACACCAATGAATACCAGGCCAATATTTTGGTCTTCACTGAAACTCTTGGAAAAATATAAGAAGGATGTTTTTACTTCATTAATGACAACATTCTATTTCTGCACACTAGAAAAAAGTATATGTAGGACAACCTCAAGCACTTTTTTAAGGTGTCAGATATCATAATAGAACATATATGTAGGAGCCACAAACACCATAGCAATTAAGGAGGGCCTGGTTACTAAACTGATGAAACACCTATAGCGTGTTCTTGTATTCACTGATTGTTACGGATATATTTTATTTGTTTTTCCTATATGCTGAGGTATTTACTGTGTCCCATCAAAGAGAGCACATTTTCCTAAAAGCTAAGTGGGAAGAGATATTCCCTATAGTCACTGGAAAGACTGTTCTCTGGATCTGGAACTCAAAATGAGTGGTCACCTTTTCTGACTTTTTTAGTGTGGGAAATGTTCAGAGTGAAATAATGTTAGGATCAAAGACACAGTTTGGTTCATATCTCTGCAAATGAAAATGATGGCAAAGCGTAGTATATGGTGTGATACATAGGGAAAACTCTATTTTTTTGTTTCAAAAAGCTGTATTGCAGGTAGATACTGTTGGGCTCTTTGGAGCACGTTATCGTTTGAACTGGAAGCCCATGACGTTGCTAACAACAGGTAAGGTGTTACTGAATCAAGACACCAGCTTTTCATATGAAATGAAGAGGTGGCATCTGCCTAGTTGAGTCTCTACTTTAGCTTAGTATAAAGCCATGTGAGACCTAACCTTTTAACTTATTTGAAGGAGCAAGGGGTGTTTCCACTTTTGAAGGTGAAAAAGAGGGCTACCAGAAGTCTGCATTTCAAATATCCACCATCATTTCCATCGTTATGTCACCGAGTTATGAAATTTTGAATATCCATCCACTCTCTGTCAGGAAGAAAAGGACCAAGTGAAGAAATGATGGTGTTAGAACCAATCTGCTATAATAGGGTTGTGATCAGCATCTGAGTAAAACATGTAGCTAGACAAACAGATGAGTTGCTGCCAATTAAGTAATATAACTGTTATGGAGATGTGCAGACAATACTGACATGTGGGGCCACCACATGTCATATAAGAGGACATTAATGTAAATATGCCTAAGTTAGCAAACTTATTTGAAGCTAGTTGGGAACTCTAGTATAAAATTAAGGCTAATCTTGTCTCTTTCCATTGACATTGTTGATTGCAGTATCTGTTGCATTGGAAATGGTAAAATAGCGGGGGGGCAAGATGGCCGCTGACAGTCTGTAGGGAGAGGACGTGCTCCCTGTCGCTCCCCGGCTCCTGATCAGAAGAATGATTTAACTGAACGGCGGAATCTGGAGAACATCGGAGTGTAACGGAGTGTAACGGATACATCTACATTGTACGGTGGCAGCAGTTGCGGCGGATTTTATAAGAAAAAGAAGAAATAAGGAGAAAGTCGGCCGATGTGGTTGTTTGTGCAGGCATTGACGGAGGCACTAACCTTCCCGGCGGCGGACATAGTGCTGACGCGGGCATTGGATAACGCTCGTCAGCTGATGGTGAAGGCGAGCTCCTGGAGACAGCAGTATCGGCAGTTACGGCAGCAGCAGCGTTATCGGCAGCAGAGTTTGGCAGTGACAGTGCTGTCTGTAACCTGGCGTTTAATGGCGCCAAAGATCTCAAAAGCTTTGCGGGAGGAGAAAGCTGCATGGAGTGAGTCCGACGCACCGGCAGCTAACCTTTGCACAAAAAAAATGACACGGACCCAGGAGGAGTTCGGCGACCCGCAGGCTGCTGATCATGGAAGGAGCATACCAAGAAGTAAGGAGGCTGGCAGCTCCGTGGGGGAGAAACCTAAGAAAAAAGAAAAAAGTAAGGCAATCGTGATAAATAAAGGGAGTAGGGGAAAACCAACAGAACAAGGGAACTTGAGGCAGCCGTTAGTGTCAGAGACCTTTTTTCCTGTTTCTGTTACTAACTTTATGGCGTCTGATACCGCTGTTGTCACAGCTCAACCAGAAAGTGTACAAATTGAGAATCTAGAACACGAACGTGACCCTGAACCTGAACCTGATCCTGACCACGGCGCTTTCACGAAAGGGGTAGATAGCACCCTGCCGGTATCTTGTGCTTTAATAGAGACTGACAACGCGAATACTTTGAATAAGAAAGCATGTAAAAACACTGAACCATCACAAGGAAGTTCATTTCAGGAGAGGGAAGAGAACTCTTCAGAGAAGGATAAACGGAGGTGTACAAAAGAGGGCGGTGTGGCCGCTGTTAATGACAAGGGCACTGGCAATATGGAAGATAGTAATGCCATATATCATGCTGAGGAGAACATTTTACCTCCTAGAGTGGATGTAGACAATATTCTGACTTTAACAGAGGCGCTATCTGAGGCGATAAGGGAGGGGGAAAGTAGCCTCAATATCCATAATTTGTCTGTTCGTAACCTACTCGTAACAGGGAAAAATAACCAAGAGGGCAGTATAAGCAGTCATTTTGATGTGGGGGGGGCTGAAAAAGGAGGTGGTAATGGGGATGACGACGGCAATTGTGATAATGGCGATAATAACTTGAAGGATATGATTAGCAGTGACCCCAAGGCATTGATAACTATAACTGGCTCCCCTAGTGATGAATGTTTCTTCTCTGTTAATGAGGGTGAAGAGGAAGGAGAGGAGGTGGGGGCGGTCGGGGGGGGGGCGAGCCGGAGGACTCCTCTACTGTAGACTTGGGGAGTGATCAGACACTGTCAGGGCTAGAAACAGGGTCTACTTCCACATCAGGCTCGGGAGAGCTCTCTATCCAAGACCTAGCTGTAAAACGTAAATCAAAAGTCCTGACTAAAAAAAGGAGAAGAGCAAAAGGGTCTATAAGCCCAGCTGCTTTTAACGTTGCAAAAAGGCTAGACTGGGACTATGCAGCCACATCTCAGATGTATAAAGAGGGTGTTGGAGCCCTAGATGAAATCATGGGCTCCTCACGGATGAATGAGGAGGGGATTAGGCAAGGGCAATCTGAAAACCAGACCCAGATCCAGACTCATAATCAGTCACATCCTCGAAGCCAAGACTCACCTAAGGGGCTTGAAATGATTTTCTCAATGCGTAAACAAATTCAAACTGAGGCGAGGGTAGAGAGTCAGAGAGCCAGACAGGAAAGTAAAAAAATACAAAGCTCCCTTCGGAAAGTAAGCAAGGCATGCACAGAATTGGCAGGGAGGCTTACGGAAGTTGAAGGAAGAACTGGGAATCTGGAAGACGAAATGAAAGGGTGGAAGGAATTTAGACAAGGTCAAGAAAAAACTAATAGTGATGTGTTATGGAAGCTCGAAGATTTCGAGAACAGGCAGAGGAGGAATAATGTCAGACTCCTAGGTATTCCGGAAGGAAGAGAAGGAAAGGACGTTAGAGCCTACACTATAGAACTCCTTAAGGGGGCACTCCCAGATATAAAAGGCTGGGATTGGGAGTCAGAGATTCAACGTGCTCATAGATTCCCATTTATACAGAGGAAGGGGGATGGCTCAAGTAAACCTAGAGCAATCTTAATATATGTGTGCAATTATTTGCTGAGAGAAGAGATAATGGCTAAAGCAAGGCCACAGTCAAAATGCAGATACCAGGAGGTAGAATTTTTCGCTAGACCAGACTTCTGCCACACAACGGTAGAGCGTAGGTGGAGATTGCGGGAACTTATAGCTCCGTTTCAGAGAATTGGTTGTGAGGCATACCTAATGTTTCCTAGTAGGCTGAAGGTGGTAAGAGACGGCCAATTCAAAATTTTCCACTCGGAAATCAGGGCGGCTGAATTTTTGGCATGGCTCAAAGAAAGGAATTCGCAGAATCATTCACAATCTCAAGCACATGCCGATAGTGAACTGGTGGTAGAATTACTGGCAAAAGATAGCAGGATCTAGGGTATAGCTTTTGGAAGCAGAAGTAGAGCAGTATAGTATTTTGTTGTGTAGAATCTGTAGAAAGGTATCAATAAGTTGCAAATTTTTTCTGCCAATGTACAGGAGACAACAGGTGCGGGGAGGGCGGGGGGCGCGGGGTCCAAGCAGACACAGCTGTCACACGTAGGTCCTTCGGACCTATTTGCCTGTAGGGGGGGTGGGCTAGCTGGGGTGGGGGTCAAGGGTGGGGGGCACAGGGGGGGCAAGGAACACAGAGGAATTTGGAAATATAGTATACAGGAAACAGTATGGAACAAGAGGACTAACAAAATGGAAGAAAAATTTGTGATGTATAAAGCCGTGGCAACAAAGTGTGTTAATTTCCTTTTTTTCAAAATGATTAAATCTATGGTTATATTTGTCAAAAACCCAGGATGAGTACTCGTATTATGACATGGAATGTATGTGGTCTTAATGACAGGGTAAAAAGGCAGAACGCAGCAGCCTTGATCAAAAACCTAAGACTGGATTTTTTAATATTGCAGGAAACCCATATACAGGTATCTGAAATTAGGCTCCTAGAGCAGTTAGGACTTACGGTTATAGCACACTCTAGGCAGGGCACCAGGAATAGGGGGGTTGCTGTGATGGCAAAACAAAGAGACATATGTACTAGAAAAAAATGGGAGGATGTATGGGGCAGATGGGCTCTAGTAGAGTGTATGGTTGGAGAAACATGGGTCACTTTGGGGTCTATTTATGGATCTACAGGGGACGATCCGGAGATTTTTGAAGAAATTGACATTGAGTTGGCAACTTGGGCACCTTTTATATTGATAGGTGGCGATTTTAACATTAATGGAGCAGGAGGCTTGGGGTTGGGGTTAGGACTCCCAGTTAAATACAAAGGGAGGAAGAAAAGAGTTTTTAAAGCAGTCTCTAATCTAGCTAGTAATAATGGATTACTTGATGTATGGGATACTCTCAACCCAGGACAAGATGGCTACACATACTACTCAGCGCCTCATAGATTAAGTGTGAGATTAGATTATTTTTTAATTAGTAGCCAACGCATCGATGGGGCAGAGATTGAAAGAATACCAAGGCTTTTTTCGGACCATAATCCTCTTATTGTCACTTTGAAGGGTATGAAAGCTGTAAGGAAGGCTTCCGAGTGGACATTCGAAAGGGCAATGCTCGTGGAGGATGCATACATCCAACATATGAAGAAATGGATAGTCGAGTTTTTGAATATAAATAGACATACAGCATCGGTTGGGATAGTGTGGGATTGTTTTAAGGCCGGAGTAAGGGGTGAGACCATCAGCTTTGGGGCTAGAAAAAGGAAAGAGGAAAAAGAAAGAAACGATCGGATAAAGAGGGAGTTGCTGTTGGCAGAGGAGGAACTAACCAATAGGACAGACCAAATTGATAATGGAGACCCAACGGATCCCGTATATATGAAACTTGTAAAAATAAGAACGGCAGCAGAAGAGTATATAGCAGAAAGGGCTGCTAAACAATACACAGTGAATAGAGAGAACTGCTATGAGCTGAATGAAAGAGTTGGTAAAATGCTAGCAGCCAGAACCAGACAGAAGACATCTTTTGGTGAGATAAAAGCAATAAAAGATACCTCAGGGATGATGGTAACTAATGTACAAGAAATAAGGGAAGTCTTCAGGAGTTTTTATACGAAGCTTTATTCTGAAAGTCAAATAAAAAATCCTGAAGACATAATGGAGTACCTGAATTACTATGAGGGGGGATGGCTGGGTGAAACAGAGAAGCAGAGGATAGATACCTTGTTAGAATTAGAGGAAGTAAAAGCAGCTATGAAGAGTTTACCATCAGGAAAGGCTGCTGGCCCAGATAAAATCCCGCTAGAGTTTTATAAGGTGTTCTGGGAGGAGTTAGCAGGAGACATGCTTTATACTCTCAAACAGGCACAGAAGGGATGTTCAATACCGAATACCTGGTCTGAGGCTGAAATTGTGGTCATCCTTAAAAAAGGGAAAATACCGACTGACCCGGGGTCATACAGACCAATCACTCTCATGAACACAGACACAAAGATTTATTCAAAGGCACTGGCAATCAGATTTGCCAGTGTAATAACACCATTAGTTACTACCACTCAGCATGGTTTTATACCAGGTCGGGGGACTACGCACCACGTAAGGAAATTAATTACCCTTATGGATATGACAGAGGCTAACGGGGATCCATTTGCGGTAATACTATTGGATGCTGAAAAAGCTTTCGACTGTGTATCGTGGGTATACCTATGGAGTGTTTTGGAAAAACTGGGATTTGGCAGCGGCTTTTTGACAGTGATAAAGACATTATATAGAGACCCGAGTGCAGCAATTAGAATTAATGCGGGGTTAACGGACAAAGTAAAAATTGATAGGGGCACAAGGCAGGGTTGTCCATGCTCCCCGTTGCTGTTTGCTATATATTTAGATCCGTTAATTAGAAAACTGGAGCTAAATAGGCATATTTCACCAATTGTCACACTCAGGGGGGAGTGTAAGATTCTGACATACGCTGATGACGTGGCGGTTATAACATCTTCACCCACAGAGGCTATAAGATATGTGGAACAAGAGGCAAAAGAATTTGGGAAAGTATCTGGGTACTCCTTGAATACCGGAAAAACACAAATTATAAAAAATAATAAGGCTGTATGTCAGGATTCTAGGGTGGCGCTGACGGGAACGTATCTGGGAATAACTATAACCTCAGCTCTAGAAAAAATAGTAGAACTAAATGTTGATCCTATTATACAGAAGGTAGGGGGTGAGCTAGATAGACTGAACAACCTCCATCTTACTTTGGTTGGAAGAGTAAACATCGTAAAAATGTTAATTATGCCAAAATTTCTGTACCTTTTCCGAACAATTCCCCTATGGTTTGATAATGTCTGGTTTAAAAAGATTGAGAAAATGATTAACAAGTTTATATGGTCCAAAGGTAAAACTAGAAGGGCGGCGAGATTCCTGGCACTCCCACGTGAAAGAGGAGGTTGGGCATTACCAGATGTCAAGCTTTATTATTGGGCCGCTGCTCTGCAGTATATGATGGGATTAATAGGTGGTGCCGAAGCAGAAGGAGAGGATCATCTGGGGTCATTAGCAATATACGGTATTTTAATGGGTGAAGAAACCAAAAACATTTTTTTGAAAAACTTTGACACGGCATATTTCAAAAGAACACGCTTTAAGACTAAGTTGGGAGCTCATAACTTATGGAAGGCTTTTTTGAAAAAGTTTGGTTTGGGAAAATTCAACAGATATACGAGGATATATGAGAATATGGCATTTCCGGGAGATATATTTTTTGATTCAATATACAGAGAGTGGTATCGAAAAGGAGTAATAAAACTGGGTGACATTATGGGGACACAAGGGATGAAACAATTTGGAATAATACAGAAAAAATTTAATTTTCCCAGTAATCATTTCTTTAAATACTTACAAGTAAGAAGTTTCCTACAAAATAAAAGAGGGGGGACGAGAGGATTTGGAAAAAACAATATACTAGAAATAATAGAGAGTGGAGTAGACTGCACTATTAAAAGGTTTTACGCAGAGTTAAATGAACACAGATCAGATGACATGGCTAAATGGGGGGAAACTTGGTCAATGAAGTTGGGTATAGAACAAGAATGTTTTAAAGATTCATTAGATTTAGGGATAAATATTCTCTGTTCTGCATCACTACAGGCACAGCAATATAAGACTTTGTACTGGCTTTATTACACCCCGGCTAAATTAGCACAATGGGGAGCGACAACTGGCATACATTGCCCTAGGTGTATGAGTGTAAATGCAGATGCTATCCATATGTTCGCAACATGTCCAAGCTTAGCCATATTACTTAAGGAAATAGAAATGTTCTTACAAAGGGCATTAAAACTAGTTGCTAACTTAACACCTGTGACTATTTTACTAGGGGCAGACGGTAGTAATGAAGATGAAGCAGGGAAATATTGTATTTTTATCGCTATGGCAGTGTACAGACTATGCATTGCATCTGCATGGTTAGACCAAATGGCACCATCATTTCAGCAATGGCTAGCCAGGTTGTTGAGTATTTACAATTTAGAAAGAGCAATCTACTCAAGAAGGGGGAAAAACTCGAGGAAACTAGGTTTGAAAATATGGGAGGCCATAACGAAATGGAAGGAAGAAGGATGATGTATATAGAAAATGTATATAATCTGTATCTGTATATAAATTGTATATAATTAATAATAATATCTAGCCTATATATAATGTATATAAAGGATATTAATATCAATATATAACGTTTAGGATATTGTGCCCATCTCAATAGCGGCTGTTGTATTATTTTGCCTTGGAGAATAAGTTTTACTTTAATTTTCTCTTTTTCTTTCTTTGTTTGTGCCTATGGTATATGGAGATGTATTGTATGATTATTCCATGGTTATGTAGTATTGTTTACTTGTTCCATGCCCCCTCTGTGTCCCAGAGGGTGGAAAATATTCAAAATCCTTCAATAAAAAGAATTTAAAAAAAAAAAAAGGAAATGGTAAAATAGCTCTGGATTACTCTTATGGACCTTCGACTTGTGCACTTGATCCTCACTTTAAGGGTGACTTTTGCTATAATTTTCTGTTGAAACACTACTCACCCTGTAGGAGATAACCAGGCAAGGTCAACACGGCTGTGATTCACACAGTTTTTAGAGCCATAGTGAGATGGTTGACTTTTGGTCCTGTCTCTAATCTCCATTTAATAATCATCAATAAAAAGCATCTCAATTCATATTGTATATTAACCATAAGAACAATATCCACAGTGAACATTAAAGTGCTGGATCACAACTTAAAAGATTCTACATTCCAACAAATAGATACAAAATATTTTTCATTCAAAAAGTAATATATGCTAGAAAATGAGGCATACATATAGTATAACACTCCAAATTTAAGCTGCCCTATTATAAATGAGATATGTTAGGGCTAATAAGCTTTCAAAGCATTAGCAACCACAGGGGCAGCCCTGCACACCCGAACCTGGGGCAATCAATATTTAGTCCTAACAAAGGTTCAATATACTATTTACAATCACATAATATTGTTTACAGGCAATAATACAAACAAGTTAAGTTTGTTAAAAAAGAAGGAAAAAAAGAATCTACATAGAATCAACCATATAGCAAGAATAGAAAGATATAGACAAATATAGAAAAATGGAAAAACCCATATAAAAAAATTGAAAAATAATGTCACTTTTATTCAATTTATAAATAGTAAAACAGTTAAGACAGACACTCAGAACAATACACTGGTACATAAAAAAGTGCTATACAATACAAGTGGCAAACAGAAGGGATTACATATCAAAAGAGGTTCAGGACAACACTGAAACTAGTTATGGCCACACATGCATCAACGGTGTTTTGACCTTTGTATAATTACATGGTCATCATCAGGACAAAGCTTTTTACTGAGCGTCCAAAAGGATCGATTTCTGAAGGTAATCCAACACCGAATTAATTCATAGGTATTGAGGTTCTATCCAATTATGGAAGATAACGAAAAATGAATTTAAATGACAGATGCACGGCAGTGACGTATATACCTCAAGACATTAGAGAGCATTTACCCAATAGCTGCATACAATTAGTATAACAGAACTTGCCAGGGGTAAAATGAGCAAATCTCCTATGTGCTTTACTCCCACGCGGGGCGAATCGTCTCTTGCATGGTGGTAAATTCCGAAAGGCTAATAAGCTTTCAAAATCACCGAGAACCTAGAAAAAATTGCTACTACTGCTGGCTACTACACTGGGGTGTATGCGGCTGAAAGCAGGTACACTGAGTCCGAAAATGCAGAGATGATTCAAGATATTCCAATGCCCACTCTCTCCGATGAGAACAGGGATTACCTAGACTCTCCATTTACGAACGACAAAGTGACGCAGGCCATTAGAGGGATTCACTCTGTAAAGGCCTCTGGCCCCAATGGGCTCCCCATAGAGCTTTATAAAGTGAATGCAAACAAACTGGCTCCCTTTGTCAAGGATATGATTAGCGAGAGCAGGGAGAGGGGCCGGCTTCCGTACGATCAGCATGTTGCGAATATCGTAGTCCTGCACAAGGAGGGCAAACTGAAGACGGAATGTTCTTCATACCGGCCGATCTCCATTCTGAATGCTGAACTGAAGGTCTTAGCAAAGTTGCTTGCGACTCGGCTGGTTAAGGTCATCTCAACACTGATCCATCTGGATCAGTCAGGTTTTATGCCCCGCCGCAATACGGCCCTTAACTTGCGCAGATTTCACGGGGTCTTGGGTGCCGCATCAAAAATACACGAGCCGACTGTCTTGTTGTCCCTGGATGCCACCATGGCTTTTGATAGAGTCGGGTGGCCTTTTCTCTTTGCCGTCTTGAACAAGTTGGGCATTGGTCCGGAGTTTGCTTCCTGGGTCCGTCTTTTGTATTCTGATCCCCTTGCTCGGGTCGTAGTAAATAATCATAGGTCTGCTGACTTTGCCTTGGGGAGGGGAACTAGACAAGGATATCCTCTCTCCCGCTATTTTTTGCCTTAGCGCTAGAGTCGCTAGCGGCGTGGGTTAGTTGGGACAGATTGATTTGGGGGATTAGGTGGACATCGGAATGAGAGGATAAGATATCACTTTACGCCAATGACATTTTATTATACTTGTCCACCTCCCGGACTTTGTTGATAATGTTTCTGGACGTCCTGGCGGTGTTTGGAAGATATTCCGGTTTCGCCATTAATTGGGCGAAGTCGGTTCTCTTTGTTTTAAGTGGTGATCCTCCTGATGTCCCTGCGGGCTGCCCAGTTAGATTGGAGCCGGAGGGTTTTTAAGTATCTTGGCATTTTTGTGTCATTAAATCCCCAGAGTATGTATGATTATAACTTGTTGCCACCACTGGCCAGACTCCGGAGGGACGTGGTGCAGTGGAAGTTGCTGCCGCTCTCCCTGCTGGGACGCGCCGTCCTGTTCAAGATGATGGCTCTTCCCCATTTCTTGTACGCACTCCAAAACTCTATGGACCTGGTTCCCCCGTCTTATTTCAAGGGGATTGAGTCTCTCCAGAGGCAACTCCTTTGGGATGGTAGGCCGCGAATCGCATTTACTAAACTGAAATTGCCGTGGTATGATGGGGGGATCGGCTTACCAAATATCCGGAAATATTATTGGGCGTCTCAGCCGGCGGCAGTTAATCATGCCATTTATGGATCGCTGCTGGATCCCGGCTATGCTATGGATCGCTGCCAGATTCCCGGTGGAGAGTACTCTAGGGCACTGTATGCCAGACGGGGGCGCACTCCCCTGGTTGGGCCTACGGCGGTAGCTGTTCAGGTCTGGTGTGAGGCTACTTGTTCCCTTAAATGGGATGGGGAGATAACTTTGGCCACGCCACTATGGAATGCTGAATCCCTGGGTAGTTTATGGAAACCTAAAGGTTTTTAACAAGTGGGACCTCATTGGGATTTCCCAGGTAGGAGATATATGGGGCAAAGATGGGATCCTTACGTTTGAGACTCTGCAGGAACAGTATCAATTGCAGGAGAGTGAGCGGTTTTGTTACTTGCAGATCAGACATGCGCTGCTGGCTGGTATTCCTCGGGGAGTCACACCCCCGGAGGCTTCCCCTCTGGAGGATCGGGTGTTGGACGGCCATCTTCCGATGAAAACGTTATCGTTGATCTATAAAAAGCTAGTTAATCACACAGACGATCCACTTGTGACTCCTAGAGATCAATGAACTGCAGATGGGCTGATTCTTGATGATGAAGACTGGAGGGAGGCGGTGCTTCCCCAAGGGTCATTGCTATCCAAATGAGACTCCGATTGGTGCAATTGAAGGTCCTCCACCGTTGCTATGTTACCGGCCCACGATTGGTGCGCATGGGTTTGGCTGCAAGTGGTGAGTGCAGAAGGGGATGTGGTGAGGTTGGAACGTTTATGCATATGTTATGGGACTGTACCGTCATCCGGGGGTATTGGTGTGCAGTTCATGGCAAGATACGTGAGGTGTGGGGAGTGCGTCTTGAGTTGGAGGCACGCTGTTGTCTCTTGAATGTCTGGGAACCAACTTATTTTATGTCTCACGGAAAGGTGTGGGTCACGCTGGAATGTGCTATCGCCAAGCGTAATATCACTCAATTATGGGGAGCAAATCAGCCGCCTCATATCGGGAAATGGATGGAAGACCTGGACTGGTGCATTTTTAGAGAGCGAGCTGTATACGTGGCCAGGTGGAGACCCAAGAAGTGTGGGAACATTTGGGGGGGCTTGGAATGTGCATAGAGGTGATATCTGTGTTTCTCCCGCCACACCAGACGATCAAGCTGTGTTGGAGGATCCCTGAACCCACAGGATGTTTTTGGTATTGTATTTTGCAATTAGGAGGATGTGAAATTATTTATTGCATGCTTAGACGCAACCCAGTGTTTTTTATTGTCTGTGTTTTTGGTTTTTATTTTTTGTGTGAGTTAATAAAAAGAATTAAAAAATAAAACAACAACAGAGCAACTAGGAATGTGCACAAACATAAGTATGTAGGGTTGGTAAACAAGTGCACAGCTCTAGTTAAATTCTTTTTGAGAACAAAAGTTTATATGTTGAGGTAGGTGCTCCCAGGTGTCGTCCTCTGCCCTGTGGACGGGTAGTATTAAAGGTATGAAGTGCCGTCAAAAAACTGATAGCATCCCTTAGGGCACACTGTCTGGCGATTCTTGCCTTCAAAGTTTAAAGAAACATGATTATTCAATTCTTCTTGAACAAAAAGTTTTTATTCCATTGAGTTCGATTCGGTATATGTTAATTCACATATTCATTGCAACGATAATTTCAACTTTTTTTGCATTACTGCTCCAATGCATTTCGGACGGTTGTCCTTCGTCGGGGAGCATCTAAAAGAACGACATGTAAAAACCCTATGTAGTCTTTACTAATAAAGTATAACAGAAAACTCAATTGATCCAGGGGCATGCTCAGTACCGTGAATGTGTGTTTAAAAATGATAAAAAAGGCAGGTGAAGAGTTAATCGTGTGATAGTTTAGCATACGGTGACTAAGTGCCGGTTTGTAAACGAATGCAAGGTGAGCGTTGTGTGGTATACGGACATGCATTAAACAAATGGAAACTAAGCCGGGTCAATCACCTGGAGTTTCGACATGATATGCTCAAGATTACAATGCGTAGATGTCAACAGCGTTCCGAACCGCGAAGTAAAACGGCTGATGCTGCGGGTTTAAATATAAAGTTTCCATGCGGGTGCTCAACAAACTTACCAAAGTGTTCGAGTAGGTACGCGCCGGTTAGAAAACTCCGCAGTGGGTTACACGGTTAATGCGGAAGTGTGTGGTTAAATCGACAGTGTGAGTCACGTGGTTAAAATGGAGATAAACAAAAGACTATCGAGTCAGTGTGTGTTAGTTAACGGCTTATAAACAACGCGACTGATATTACATAAGGTATCAACGTGTAAAAATAACAAAGTAGTGACAATAAGCAAGTTCAAAGCATAGACATAGGAATGTCAAATAAACGGTCACATGGTTCAACATAGAACTAAATGGGGAACAACACAAGGGGAACTGTACATACAGGGATAAATACGTTCTGAATGTGTAAAAACCAATAATCGTATTGGCACGTTCTGGATATGTTGAAAAACAAAAGAACCAAACAATGATGGTAATCGTATTGGCACAGGCAAGTAAAGAATGCTAGGTTAAACAACAAGGAGAATTTTCAGAACTGGTGATCCCAAAAATGGGGATGTCTGCAACCATTGTTTAAAGGTAACATGAGAATTCGATGCATTCATTTAGACCAAAAGGTCTCATCGACTGTAGTCTATATATCCAATAGTTTTCCTTTTGGAGTAAATGTTTGTTGTTATCTCTTCCCTCCACCTTGTTAATAACTTCCAAAATGGTGTACTTTAACTGGGAAACAGTGTGTTTCATTTCATTAAAATGAATGGTAACTGTATTTTTGGTTCATAGTACGAATGTTAGACTTGTGTTCATTTAAGCGGGTTTTTATCTTTCGCTCAGTTTTGCCAACATAGATTTTTCCACACGACCCGACCCGACAAATAGGCAGACCACAATTGGACTTCAAGGACACTTTCCGTGTGGCAATTGCAGTAGCTGCCATCTCACCCAAAAAACAACATTTTGACCTTCATAAATGGGACAACATGGGAACAACGGCAATTAACGAATTGCAACACAAAGAATGTTGTATATATGATTACATGCCCATGTGGCTTAGAGTACGTCGGAATGACCACCAGACCTGCAAAAGTGAGAATGGGAGAACATAAGAGCAACATACGCTGTAAAAAGTCAACCACCAAAATGGCTTTCCATTTCTTAGAAAAACAACATTGTGTGAATGATCTGCGATGGACAATAATTGAACATTTGCCATCCGAGACTGGCCTTTTTCCGAAAGAACAACGATGGGTATTCCGTCTCAGTACCCATACTCATGGTCTCAACGATGACGTTCCCTGGGGCCAACTGTCAAACCTGAATTAACATAGACAACTCACTCACAACCCACGTGTTACCACTAGAATCCGAGATACCTATGGCCACTCACGTAGTGAAATCATATATGAACGCTACGAACAGTTCACACTGACACCCTTTACTAACTACCAGTTAGTATCTATATATCACCTATAATATCGCTTAGAAACTGCTCCTGGCCGTGGCACTACATTATCATTCTATTTAATTATCTTTCATGCATTAGCTACCAGCCTTATAGAAGTGTGAGCAGCGTTACTGAAAAATTCGTACACATGCACTATAACGAGCTTCCTCGCCAATTATTGTGAATGTTACACTGATCTAAGCGCAATGCACCACCACAGAGCAGTGTAAGTAGTGTCACTTAATAGAACCAATTGTGCAGTAGCGAAGGTTTCTCGCTAAACCTTTGGATATAACAAGAAGCACTGCGCACGCGCAGAGACTTGCATCACCACGATGCTTGTACGCGCATGCGCCCCACGAAGCCGATTGGGACTCGACGGAGAAGGCATGCACATGCGCACCACGTGAGTGATAAACACCGGACTAAGACACGTTTGCACGGCGCACAGCTTTTACATTGGTGATAGGGCCACAATTCTGATAGGTGCACAATTGGATTATCCTGATATGGGCTCTGACAATACATCCGACAATTAAGGTATGACATGTAAACCAATCAGTGAAACCAGGCCTATATAAGACAGGGCTCTGTCCTGTAACCATTACCAGCGGAGCAGCGTTAGGGGTAACACGGAGGTAATCTCATCCAGATTCTGTGAGTATCGAGTAGGCTAACCCAACAGATATTACCATTATCGACCAAAACAGTGAGTAAAGGAAACTGAAACTGCTTTTTATCCACATAGATTACGAATCTATCAGCCAACCCCGACGTTCTGGAAATGCTCATGAAGCCAGAAAACATTACATAATGAGTATGTTCACAGAGCTACTTTGAACTTAAGTGTGTCATATATGTTGTGTGTACTGTCTGTCTTTTTTTCCTTACAGGATCTAAGCATCATTTGGGGCTCCAGGTGACTGCACCTGTTTGAGCCAGCCCATTGAGGCAACCAAATTCATTCTTTTATTTTTCCTTTTTCTAGGTCATGCAACTGCATAGACCTATACCGCTGTAGGCACACCATAGCCTTAATTCATCACTGTAAATAAATTCACTTTTTAGTTATTTACACACGAAAAGATTTTTTTCATAAAGATACGTGAGTAAGGTGGGGAAGTTGTGCCCCCGTCCTGAAGAAGGAACACAAGTTCCGAAACATGTCCACGCACACCAGAGGTAATGTCCATAATTATGACAACTAACCTCACATTGCACTTATTTTACAAGTACCAGCCCGAGGTTATGAATAACGTTTTCTCTTGAAACCTACGAGCCAGGTACTTTTTAAACCTTCACCATACCTCACCACTCACATTCATCAATACCCTATCACTTACATCACACACACACCACACATAGTCTACCCTTCTAGTGCTCCCGCGTAGTCGCAGGTCGCAGCACGCCGCATCCCGTTAGAGGGGTGCGAAGACCCCGATGATGAAGCATGACACCAAGGGGCCTGTTGGTGTGTGAGGGGTATTTTACAAAACACTGAGTGTCCCCCAATTCTGTGGTCTACACTCTCCCTGTCCACTATGAGAAGGATTCCTTTTGTTTAAATGTTAGTACATTGTATACTTCCATCCCACATTCGGGTGGCATTGAGGCCATTGAACAAGCTGTCGTAAATTTAGACTTGGATGAAACCACCAAAATCTTCCTAATGGAATTAATGACCTTCACCCTGTTCCACAGTTATTTCAAACATCAAGATAACTGGTATTTGCAACTAGTGGGCACCAGTATGGGCAATTGTGCAGCGCCAGTCTACGCTAATATCTACATGGGCGAATTCGAGCAGGCCAACATTTGGTCAAGACCAGAATGGAGCAACAACCTCAAAATGTATGTACGATACATTGATGACTTGTTCATCCTTTGAAAAAACACAAAAGAAAGTCTAGAGACAGCTCTCAACACCTTAAACAATGTTAATGACAGAATTAAATTCACGTGGAATATCCAAGCAAATTCTATTACTTTCCTGGATGTCAAAATCACACTCAAAGAAAATCAGATAACCACCGCCATTTTCAGAAAACCCACAGATCGAAACAACACCCTGCACTATACAAGCTTTCATCAAGCATCCTTGAAAAATCATTTACATAGATCACAATTACTCAGAGTCAAACGCATTACCTCAGACCCCACCATGGCGGAAGCACGCATCAATGAAATGACAGAAAGATTTCGTGCGAGAGGATATCCTGATCAGATTTTGGAATTGGCAAAAGACTTCATTTGACCCATGAACCGTCAAGACATTCTAAACAAACCCAGACAAAAACCCAAAAGCGACCGCATGGTTGTAGTTTCAAAGTTTTCAAACGTTAGTACTATCTACAAAAACATTGTGCTCAAATATTGGCCACTTTTACAATTGGAGACAGATTTTAATGACATATTCAAGTCTTTACCATTGTTTGCCTACACTAGGGGTAAAAACCTAGGAGAAATCCTTAAACAACCCAAAAGACCGGATCTTCAATCTCGTGGAACAAGACAATGCAATAATTGCAATAACTGTCATAACATAATATCAGGCACAGAAATAACACACCCCATGAATGGACACAAAATTCATTTACAAGTAACCGCTACTTGTGATACTAACAACTGCATTTACCTTCTAAAATGTCCGTGTGGAAAAACCTATGTTGGCAAAACTGAGTGAAAGATAAAAACCCGCTTAAATGAACACAAGTCTAACATTCGTACAATGAACCAAAAATCGACAGTAGCCATTCATTTTAATGAAATGAAACACACTGTTTCCCAGTTAAAGTACACCATTTTGGAAGTTATTAACAAGGTGGAGGGAAGAGATAACAACAAACATTTACTCCAAAGGGAACACTATTGGATATATAGACTACAGTCGATGAGACCTTTTGGTCTAAATGGACGCATCGAATTCTCATGTTACCTTTAAACAATGGTTGCAGACATCCCCATTTTTGGGATCACCAGTTCTGAAAATTCTCCTTGTTGTTTAACCTAGTATTCTTTACTTGCCTGTTCCAATACGATTACCATCATTGTTTGGTTCTTTTGTTTTTCAACATATCCAGAACGTACCAATACGATTATTGTTTTTTAACACATTCAGAACGTATTATCATTTATCCCTGTATGTACAGTTCCCCTTGTGTTGTTAACCAATTTAGTTCTATGGTGAACCATGTGACCATTTATTTGACATTCCTATGTCTATGCTTTGAACTTGCTTATTGTCGCTACTTTGTTATTTTTACACGTTGATACCTTATGTAATTTCAGTCGCGTTGTTTATAAGCCGTTAACTAACACACACTGACTCGATAGTCTTTTGTTTAGCTCCATTTTAACCACGTGACTCACACTGTCGATTTAACCACACACTTCCGCATTAACCGTGTAACCCACTGCGGAGTTTTCTTACCGGCGCGTACCTACTCGAACACTTTGGTAAGTTTGTTGAGCACCCGCATGGAAACTTTATATTTAAACCCGCAGCATCAGCCGTTTTACTTCGCGGTTCGGAACGCTGTTGACATCTACGCATTGTAATCTTGAGCATATCATGTCGAAACTCCAGGTGATTGACCCGGCTTAGTTTCCATTTGTTTAATGCATGTCCGTATACCACACAACGCTCACCTTGCGTTCGTTTACAAACCGGCACTTAGTCACCGTATGCTAAACTATCACACGATTAACTCTTCACCCACCTTTTTTATCATTTTTAAACACACATTCACGGTACTGAGCATGCCCCTGGATCAATTGAGTTTTCTGTTATACTTTATTAGTAAAGACTACATAGGGTTTTTACATGTCGTTCTTTTAGATGCTCCCCGACAAAGGACAACAGTCCGAAATGCATTGGAGCAGTAATGCAAAAAAAAGTTGTAATTATCGTTGCAATGAATATGTGAATTAACATATACCGAATCGAACTCAATGGAATAAAAACTTTTTGTTCAAGAAGAATTGAATAATCATGTTTCTTTAAACTTTGAAGTCAAGAATCGCCAGACAGTGTGCCCTAAGGGATGCTATCAGTTTTTTGACGGCACTTCATACCTTTAATACTACTCGTCCACAGGGCAGAGGACGACACCTGGGAGCACCTACCTCAACATATAAACTTTTGTTCTCAAAAATAATTTAACTAGAGCTGTGCACTTGTTTACCAATCCTAAAAACTTGTTTACGTGACTCTACCCACTGATCAAGTTGCACACCAACACATTTCAAAATGAACTATGAAGACATAGCCCGATCCACGGAAGCCAGGGCAGATACTTTCGCCTATGGCATTGAAGAAGCAAGCAAAATTTATGCATCAATTCAGGACGACATAACTCAATCTTCAACAACAAGGAGTAAAGAACAGAACGCAAAACAACTGTTATATTTATCTAAACGCAAAATAAATCAGACTCTACATGCTGCGACCTTAATTAAATACCACAAGACACTGCGCATCCCCAGGGGCCTACAAATTGCATTAAAACCCTCATTGTGCAAGAATTCTAAGCCATTTCAAGACAAGTGGTACGCCATACTAAACAAATGTAGCCTTGATTTAATTCTCTTAATAGTGGAAGAGCTATCTAAAATCATCATTGAAATAGAAAAAGAAATTGCTGAAACAACGGAAGAACTCAAAAAAACATGCCCACGGAGGATTGGGATGAATTTATTGCTGACATAAACAACAACTCGACAAACACCAAAATGAAATCAATGACCAAAAAATTAGAAAATTCAGGCGTGACACGCTAGACTATAAATTGGACGAAGTATATACCTGGGCGGAAGTTTACGCCCAGAGGAGAAGAACTCGCCCATATACCCAGAACACGGATACATCCTCATCGGAAGGTGATTCCACAGAACGCCAACGTAAAACTGGGCAACAAAGTGGTCGCCCGGAAGGATTTCGGCAAACATCAAGAACAGAAGAAGTGATACCTAGCACATCAGTTGATACCACTACTACTTCTTTTTTAGAACAAGTTACAGAACAAGACGACCCAGGAGGGGCAAAACAAAAAAGCATTCCACAAACAAGAAGTGTGACCTTACCAAAGGAGAAAGAAAAGAAGAAGAAATGAAGGAAGACAACCAACTGGTTATCAACATATCGGATTACACATTTACTACACAAGATATAAAACTGTTACAAAAAGGCACTTCGTTTGTACCCGCCAGCAAATCCAATCAGTTGGAATTAGATATAGTGACATTCAAACTCATCAGAAAATTAAGGCTTCGGCATTACTTTGACAACATTGTTAATCCACAGGGTGAACAAAAAGAGGATCCATTGATGGGTCTAAGAGCACCTAGCACATTTCAGGCTCCAGTTAGCCACAAAACCATTGATCTATTCGAACAATTAATCAAAAAGGATTTGACCAGTATCAATTACAAGAGGAATCCACATAAGAATATGACTCAGAAAGATTTGGATCGTTTAAAGTCCATAGCTCACAATGACAAAATTATTTGCACAAAAGCTGATAAAAGGCGGAGCTATTGTTGTTATGAACGCTTCCATGTATCACCAAAAGTTACATGAACACATTTCAGATGAAACAGTCTATATGAAATTACCTAATAATCCCACACAACAATTTGCCATTGACTTGAAAATCATCATTGACAAAGCTTTTACTCAAGGAGTACTTGACCAAAGAACTAAGAACTTTCTATTACTATCTCATCCTGAAAGCCCATGAATTTACTCAATGCCCAAGATACATAAAGATTTGATGAATCCACCAATACGCCCAATAGTATCTACCCGTGGAAGCATCCATGAACCGGTGGGACAAAAGATTTGATGAATCCACCAATACGCCCAATAGTATCTACCCGTGGAAGCATCCATGAACCGGTGGGACAATACTTGGATCGTAAGTTACAACCAACCGTCCAATCTTTGGCAAGTTACATCAGGGATACAACTGACTTTTTATGTAGACTACAGGAGTTGGAAATCCATCCCAACGAATCCTTATGGTTATGCACAGCTGACGTTAGTGCATTGTATACTTCCATCCCACATTCGGGTGGCATTGAGGCCATTGAACAAGCTGTCGTAAATTTAGACTTGGATGAACCACCAAAATCTTCCTACTGGAAATTAATGACCTTCACCCTGTACCACAGTTATTTCAAACATAAAGATAACTGGTATTTGCAACTAGTGGGCACCAGCATGGGCAATTGCGCAGCGCCAGTCTACGCTAATATCTACATGTGCGAATTCGAGCAGGCCAACATTTGGTCATGACCTGAGTGGAGCAACAACCTCAAAATGTATGTACGATACATTGACGACTTGTTCATCCTTTGGAAAAACACAAAAGAAAGTTTAGAGACAGCTCTCAACACCTTAAACAATGTTAATGACAGAATTAAATTCACATGGAATATCCAAGCAAATTCTATTACTTTCCTGGATGTCAAAATCACACTCAAAGAAAATCAGATAACCACCGACATTTTCAGAAAACCCACAGATCGAAACAACACCCTGCACTATACTAGCTTTCATCAAGCATCCTTGAAAAATCATTTACCTAGATCACAATTACTCAGAGTCAAACGCATTACCTCAGACCCCACCATGGCGGAAGCACGCATCAATGAAATGACAGAAAGATTTTGTGCAAGAGGATATCCTGATCAGATTTTGGAATTAGAAAAAGACTTCATTTGACCCATGAACCGTCAAGACATTCTAAACAAACCCAGACAAAAACCCAAAAGCGACCGCAGGGTTGTAGTTTCAAAGTTTTCAAACGCTAGTACTATCTACAAAAACATTGTGCTCAAATATGCGCCACTTTTACAATTGGAGACAGATTTTAATGACATATTCAAGTCTTTACCATTGTTTGCCTACACTAGGGGCAAAAACCTAGGAGAAATCCTTAAACAACCCAAAAGACCGGATGTTCAATCTCGTGGAACAAGACCATGCAATAATTGCAATAACTGTCATAACATAATATCAGGCACAGAAATAACACACCCCATGAAAGGACACAAAATTCATCTACAAGTAACCGCTACTTGTGATACTAACAACTGCATTTACCTTCTAAAATGTCCGTGTGGAAAAACCTGTGTGGCAAAACTGAGCAAAAGATAAAATCCTGCTTAAATGAACACAAGTCTAACATTCGTACTATGAACCAAAAATCCACAGTAGCCATTCATTTTAATGAAATGAAACACACTGTTTCCCAGTTAAAGTACACCATTTTGGAAGTTATTAACAAGGTGGGGAAGAGATAACAACAAACATTTACTCCAAATGGAAAACTATTGGATATATAGACTACAGTCGATGAAACCTTTTGGTCTAAATGAACGCATCGAATTCTCATGTTACCTTTAAACAATGGTTGCAGACATCCCCATTTTTGGGATCACCAGTTCTGAAAATTCTCCTTGTTGTTTAACCTAGTATTCTTTACTTGCCTGTGCCAATACGATTACCATCATTGTTTGGTTCTTTTGTTTTTCAACATATCCAGAACGTGCCAATACGATTATTGTTTTTTAACACATTCAGAACGTATTATCATTTATCCCTATATGTACAGTTATCCTTGTGTTGTTCCCCATTTAGTTCTATGTTGAACCATTTGACCGTTTATTTGACATTCCTATGTCTATGCTTTGAACTTGCTTATTGTCGCTACTTTGTTATTTTTACACGTTGATACCTTATGTAATTTCAGTCGCGTTGTTTATAAGCCGTTAACTAACACACACTGACTCGATAGTCTTTTGTTTAGCTCCATTTTAACCACGTGACTCACACTGTCGATTTAACCACACACTTCCGCATTAACCGTGTAACCCACTGCGGAGTTTTCTAACCGGCGCGTACCTACTCGAACACTTTGGTAAGTTTGTTGAGCACCCGCATGGAAACTTTATATTTAAACACGCTGCATCAGCCGTTTTACTTCGCGGTTCGGAATGCTGTTGACATCTACGCATTGTAATCTTGAGCATATCATGTCGAAACTCCAGGTGATTGACCCGGCTTAGTTTCCATTTGTTTAATGCATGTCCGTATACCACACAACGCTCACCTTGCGTTCGTTTACAAACCGGCACTTAGTCACCGTATGCTAAACTATCACACGATTAACTCTTCACCCGCCTTTTTTATCATTTTTAAACACACATTCACGGTACTGAGCATGCCCCTGGATCAATTGAGTTTTCTGTTATACTTTATTAGTAAAGACTACATAAGGTTTTTACATGTCGTTCTTTTAGATGCTCCCCGACGAAGGACAACCGTCCGAAATACATTGGAGCAGTAATGCAAAAAAAAATCGAAATTATCGTTGCAATGAATATGTGAATTAACATATACCGAATCGAACTCAATGGAATAAAAACTTTTTGTTCAAGAAGAATTGAATAATCATGTTTCTTTAAACTTTGAAGGCAAGAATCGCCAGACAGTGTGCCCTAAGGGATGCTATCAGTTTTTTGACGGCACTTCATACCACAAACATAAGTATACCATTCAGTACAGATCTGCAAGGTTACACATACAGGGTATATATGGTAATGTTGATAACCTATCTTGGGTCTGCTGTTTTATTACTGCGTACAGGAAGCATTACAAATTAAGAAAAGTAAAAAAGGGAGAAAACCTACAAAACATATGAATAATATATGCCCTATAAATTTATTGTGAGGACTCTTTATGTAAATTACTCATGCATGTGTGGATCGCGTCGGCGTGCTGTATGGTATATTTGCCTAACAGTTACTTCAGTATTTATGAGGGGAGTGATATTACATTATGTCCTGTCTGTGCAGGGGGGAGTGTGGGACTGACCGGTATATTGTGTCTGTAGATGAGCATGGGGGTGTACCTGGGCTGGGGTTGATAGGGCGTCCAGATTCATGAGTGAACTAGTTAGCAAAGTACATTGTGCTCAGGACTGTCAAAAGTCCTCCAAATTGCAGAAAATATTTTTAGACTCTGATTTTGATGTGCATATGAATATTCAAATTATGTAATTTGAGTCACCTTCATACAATAATGTTTCAAAGTAGATACATTCTATTGATTTCCAATGCTGTAATATCGAAGACTGGGCAACAGCCATGGCAATACAGATAGAATATTGGGCATATTGACTTAATTTTTTGAATCGTATGAATGCCCAAATAATATTAATGTTGCCTCCGATCTACTTGAGGTATGTTAGACCTGACAGCCTTAGGGTGGTCTTCCCCCAATGTTGTGCCTGCCTCTCTCTATTTTCTGACCTAGTTTTGCTGGCTTTAGTACTTGACCAGTGCTAATCAGGGCTAAAGTGCTTGTGGTCTCACCCCTAATCATGGTAACATTGGCTTTACCCCAGTTGGCATATTTATTGTACTTATACATCCCTAGTAAAGTGCACTACATGTGCTCAGGGCCTGTAAATTAAATGCTACTAGTGGGCCTCCAACATTCATTGTGCCATCCACCTATGTAGCCCTCTAACCATTGCTCAGGCATGCCATTGCAGAGCCTGTATGTGTAGTTTACACTGCCACTTCAACCGGGAAAGAGAAACCTCTTGCCTGGCCTAAACCTTCCCTTTTTTTTGCATATAAGTCCCCCGTAAGTTAGTTTCTTAATGACCCATCAGGCAGAGTGCAATGTATTTAAAAGGCAAAACATGTGTTTTTCACTTTTATGTGTCTTGGTAGTGAAAAACTCTCAAATTCGTTTTTCACTACTGAAAGGACTATCTGTACAATAGGATAACATTGGATCAAGAGCTTTCAAAGCCACAACAACGCCTCCTGCAAACAGCTTTAACCACAGCCAAGATATGAATTCTGCGACAGTGGAGATCACCAACCCCACTGTCGCAGGAGGCATGGTTGATAGCCATGATACACATGGCCTCCCACAAGCGTGTCATTTACAAAATTCAGGACCAGGTAGATCTGTTTCTTTAGGTATGGGCACCTTTCCTACACGCGGAGAGTGACAATGACGAGAACCCCACAGCAGATAACCCAACCCATGCATCGGCAACAACAACATCAGTTGTTGTTATCTCAACCAAAAGAAAAGCAGTGGCTGCTCGCTTAGGAGTTCACCCCCATCAGCACTCATCCAGCCTCACATATACCCCAATCCCCCTCCTCTCTCTCACATGGCCATGCCAGTAATGCTCAACATCACCCACATTGCATCCTTGCCAACCACAGCCATCTTGTGTCCTCAGATAAGTACCCCAATGATCTTTTTCATCCCTCACACTCCTCGGTCTCCTCCCTCCCCACTCCCTCTCACCTAGCATCACCCCCCTGCCCTCACTCCCCCTCCACACCCTCCCCCCTGGCACCGCCGCAACGAAGCAGCAAGGATGCACTACTCCATGCTCCAAACAGACGCCGTGAAGAGCATCCGCAGTAGGAGGTGAATAAGTACCCCCATATCCTTCCGAGACCTGCCCTCCCATCAGGCACAGTGGCAGCACTCAGGAGAAATAAGAGCATTTCCCCAGAGTTAAAAGCTGATACAACAGATTTATAGATGACACTAGGTGCACACACGGATTCTAACTCGTTGAACAAAGCTGCCTCCCATATGTCCCCACGTTCACATCTGACCAACGCTAGACCCACTGCCATTGCAACATCTGTCAGGTCACGGGGCCCTTTATCCCCCCCCGCATCTCCCCCCTTCTGACTCATATCAATATATGTTTCTCTCAGCCCCTAAGAGGCTCATTTTACGTACATTTCTTGTTAAAATGTTTACCCAGTCGTTGTAAGTGTGTAGCTGATTCTAATGCTAAAAAGATGTAATTTCTTGCAAAATATTAATAAAGAATTATACCACACACAAAAAATGATTACCTTATTACATCTTTTAAGTGTAATTCCCAATTGTGAAGAGATGGACTTTTCAAGTTTGGTGTCACCGGACTCACATTTTAAAATCACAACTTATGGTAACGTAGGATTTTAAATGACAGTCTTGCAAATGCCACTTTGATAAAGTTGCTAATTACTTACTTCAGCCATTTGGTGCCTACTATCTGACTCTGTTCAGTCTGGGTTGGGTGACAGTGGGCATTTTGTATTCCCACTAGACAGCCACACACAAAGGTAGAGAGGTTATGTCTTGATGGACCTTCCTGGGAGATGGAAGGGAGGCGCAGGACACAGCCTCACACTTACGCCTGAATAGGTTGTGTCTTGCTGACAACCAGGGTGCTGTACACACCTCTGTAGTGAGTATGGAGCCAACAGTAGCGGCTCCTGGTGGGAGTGCTGCGGGGCGTTGGGGCAGGGTGGGGGATGAGGAGGGTGACGGTAGTAAAATACAGAATATGGGCGAACAGAGGTAAGTAAACAAATAAATAAATAAAACAAATTTCATTGCTTGCGCTGCATTGCCAAATGTGATGCAACACATGCAACAAAATTCATTTTATTTATTTATTTGTTTATTTACCTCCATTTGGCCGTTATCTGTAGTTTACTACCTCCCACCCTGCTCCTCCCCCGCCCCGCCTCACCGTCCTGTAGCACTCTCACCAGGAGCCGCTACTGGGAGCTAGGGCCGGAAATGAGGACCACTATGCACTTCAAAGCTTTCTTTGAAGTCTCTCTCACTTCAAAGGCACAACTGGGTATAAGTACTGGACCTCTAACACTATAACTTTAGTATACTTATGGACCTTTGACTACTCTTCCAAGAAGACGAGCTGCTCTGCTCCTGTGCTGTTGAAAGGACTGCCACTCTGCTGGCTTCTACATTGCTATGCTCTTGACTTGCTGAGATGCCCTGATACCTGCTGATCTCTGGCCTGGGTAAGAAGGACTGGACCTGCATCGCCTGAACCCAGAGTGACATCAAGAGCTTGCTGGCTTGCCTCCTGCTCTAAGTCTCAGGGATATCAAAGACTTCAACTACTTGCATCTGCATCTGGAGTCTTTGAGATGTGAGTCTGCCCTGCTAAGTGGTGCCACCCCAGTCCTGAAGCCTTGAAAGAGAGGCCTAAGGTGCTTCTACAACCAGAACCCACGCATCCTCATCAGAACAGCCCCTCTCCACCTTTGTGTGGATCGGAACCAGCACATCCTTGTCGAAGTGTGGAATGTTGCTGGCGCATTGCACTCAGAATCAGCACCACCCCTTCAGAATCGAAGCATTGCTGCTGCAGGAACCGTATCCATGCATTGCCTTCTGAACTAGCACCTTGCACTTAAAACCGATGCATCGCCGCCATTTGCGTAGAGAATCTCGACTCGTCTCGCCCACTGCGTGATACAACACTGACACATCACTTTGAATGCACCTTCCACCTTCTTCTACATCCACGCAAGCCGGGATCGAGGTGGTCCCTGTATCCGGCAAGCACTCCATCATGGTCGGCCTGAACTTTTGACTTTGTCTAGGTACAGGGCAACCAGATACCTCCATTAAACTCTTATTGCTTCTAAGCGCTATTTTGCATTTAGTCTTTAAAAATTCATAGCTCAACTTCCACTCATTTTGGTCTTTTTTTTGGACATTTAAGCTCTATTTTTCTAACCTGGTGTGAAGTCATCATCCTATAAAAGTTAACAATAAAAACAAGTAAAAGTACAACTTTAAAAACAAAGTTTGTTACATCACATTAATCAGGTTTGAACAATTTAAAGCCATGTTTCATACATTCGGGCCAAAAAGGGTAGGCTAAACTTCAGTGACAAAACATTTGCCAGATAAGCAAAACCCTCAGGAGGAGTCCTAAAAGTGAACTCAAAAAGGGTCCACTATGCCATCCGGAAGAGGACTTGTTTATGACACTTGTGTCACTTCTGCACTTTTCTACCTCCAACACATGCCATACCACCCCAAGTGCTCACCTTTGAACAGGCTGTCAAAGATGACATTGAAAAAATTTGGATATCCCCTAAATCTGGCTATAACAACCTTTTCAGAATTGAGAGACAAGCCTTGAAAACACTAACTGAAGATTCTTCAGTAATTATCAAGCCTGCTGACAAAGGGGGATCTATTGTATTACAAGATGTGGAGACTTATAGGACGGAATGCCTTCAACAGCTGAGTAACATCAATGCATATCAGCCGCTCACTATAGATCCCACCCCTAGACTAATGAATGAGATAAAGATCTTAACAGAGGAAGCCTTAACAGAAGGCTGGATAACTCCTTTAGAGTCCCAATTTTTGCAGACACAGCATCCCATTATGCCTTATTTTTACACCTTACCTAAGGTGCATAAACCTCAGAGACCACCACCAGGGAGGCCGATCATTTCTGGCCAGGGTTCCGTTCTAGAGCCTCTTTCGGCGTTTGTAGATCACTTTCTCAGGCCCATAGTGCACACTATGCCTACCTATCTGAAAGACACCACAGATGTCCTGAGGGTGATCCCAGACATCCCTTTCAATCAAGAGACGGACTATCTAGTGTCTCTAGATGTTGAGTCCTTGTATACTTCAATCCCCCAGGATGAGACTTTGGAGACCATCAGATCCATCCTGGGGGATACTGAACTTGCCTCGATCACTCCTGTACCTTTCATAATGTCTTTAGCCACCATAGCTATGAAAGAGAATTTTTTAAAGTACGAAGACACGGTATACCTTCAAGTCTCGGGGACGAGCATGGGCAGTATTTTTGCTCCTTCGTTAGCGAATCTGTATGTCCATATGTTTGAACAGACAACAGTGTTAAATCCAACTAACCCCTTTTTTCGTCTATATTGTGGTGTAAACGCTATATAGATGATGTTCTAGTGGTGTGGAGAGGGGACATAGATTCAGTTACTAACTTCCATCATTGGCTGAACAATCAGAATGATTTCTTGCGCTTTACCATGGAAACAAGCAAAGAGAAGGTCTCCTATCTGGACCTCTCCATCTACACGACGGAGACTGGTCTCGAAAGTGAATTGTATCGAAAACCGATGGCAAGAAATTCGTTACTTTTATATGAGAGTCAGCACCCCAAATCCTTATGCGATAATTTGCCTTTTGGCCAATTCCTCCGAGTTCGGCGGAATTGTTCAACTTCAGAAACCTTTGTACATCATGCTGAGGAATTATCGAAACAGCTAACCAGCAGACATTATCCCAGGAAACTCATCAAACAATCGCTAAAACGTGCGGCCAATAACCACCGTGAGGCACTTCTTGAACTGCAAGTTGAGAGGACCAAACAGGATCGCTTTACTCTGGTTACTACCTATAATACACAATCTAATTGTATCCAGAGAATTATCAGGCGGTCATTGGCGCATACTAAACAGTAGCAATGACAAAATTGAGTTTCCCCTTTTTGCGTTTAAGAGGTCGGGTAACTTAAGGGACCGCTTGGTACACACCCGTCCTCGAGAGACCTCTACCTGAGAGTTGGGCACTTTGTGGGACTTACCTCCCATTATGGGACATCATCCATGCGGGGGATGTTCGGTATGTCCATTAACTACCAAGACAACAAGCATCGATATAGGCACTGATTACCCTTGGCAGTTGCGACACTTCACCAACTGTAACAGCACTAACTTGATCTACCAAATTACATGCCCGTGTAACTTACGCTATATAGGCATGACCACCAGGAAGGTGCGAGTAAGAATGCAAGAACATAAAAGCACGTTTCGTTGCAGAAAAGATGTCTCAAGACTAACTAAACATTTTTTACAACATAACCACAGTGAAACAGATTTTACGTGGGTTGTTCTTGAGAAACCGTTTATTCCATCGCACACAAGTGATATATCGAAATTCCTATTTTCCAAAGAACAGAAATGGGTTTTCAGGTTACACACTGACAGGATTGGGCTTAACGATGATATTCCGTGGTTCAATCTACACTGACTCAGTTTTATCACGATAACACAGATTGCATCTTTTTTAGACACTCACAAGACTACCATACCCAGTGTCTTTATAACTTTTAGTAGATGCATGAGTATATATAGCTGAGCTTATTATGTGCCCAACTACAGCTGTTTATTGAGGGACGCCATTTTGCAGTTTGTTTCCTATTTCATAAAATATGGTATGTGTATCACCATTAATATTGCGTGAAATTCTTGCCTGGAGAGCTTATGAAATGCTCACCCTCTCTGTATTGTTCATTTTGCTTACATGCAATCAGGCTTGAAAGGGACGCCACTGTGCAGTTTGTTTCCTATTTCATTAAATAGGGGATGTGTATCACTTTTGATATTGCGTGAAATTCTGCTTGGAGAGCTTATGAAATGCTCACCCTCTCTGTACTGTTTAGTTTGCTTACATGCAATCGGGCTCGATTGCTTAGAACTACTCCTTCCTGGTTTCTTGACATCATTTAGTAGTTTGTTTCAAATCTCGCGGGAATACGCGAACTTACCGGGGGTCGTTTAGAACTACTCCTTCCTATCCTGGTGACATCATTCTGTAGTTTGCCTGTAATCTCGCGAGAGGACGCGAGTGAAAATATTATCAGTAAAAATACAGCTTGCTTTAACTACTACAACCTGGTATTTACTATTGGATCCTCTTGACCTGGTGGCAGCCTTATGAGGCATGATACATGTATAGTGTTTAGAATATCAGTTAGAGTCTGAGGATGTAGCGAGGTGATTGGTTTTTGAGAGCTCACCCTAACAAATGAAATAGAGGCTCTTCTGAACAGCCCAATGCCTCCCCCTGACTCAGTTACTGTTTGGGACAGCGACGGACAGGTAGGCTCCAGAATCTCTCTAGGGTGTTCTGTTTTGTTTTATCATGATTTGGTTAACGTTGAGAGCGACAAACAAGCCAACTAAGGCTGGGTTGTCTCTGCATATGTTTGCCCCCCTTTCTTGCTTTATTTTCTCGAATAGGGGACATAAGACCTTTTGCTGCTTTGGCAAACAATTTTAACTTTATAAATATGACATGTATATAATTGTTATAAGAGTCTAGCTAGGGAGTTTTCACAGGATGCGAGGACTTCCCTGGGTGATAGGTTTATACCAAGAAGTCTGGCTCTATGCACAAGACACATTGGTGTACCCCCAGCACTATGAATAGACAAGAGCAGGGTAAAGGTGGCTCGCTCTATCTGTATTAAGTGTAGGGGTTGTCTTGTCCTTACAGAGCGGGGTCTCACATTTACCTGAGCCAGGTCCAGGAAGAGGTGAGGTCCTTTCCCCGGGCACACTGGGTGAGTACTTGAATAATCTTGAATACCTATGAACAAATTACCATTGTTAACAGACCTCTGAACCTAATAGGGGGTTACCCTTGTTTTTTGTTGTTTATAGATCACACCAGGTGCCAAGGAGGAATAGAAACAGATACAGGAGAAATATATCCTTTACTGTTGTAAATTCACTTGTGTGTTTTTTTCATTATACTTTTTTCACACGTTCTTCACCAACTGGCAGTAGCATTTTTTTAGAACAGAGACCCTGACGAAAGCCTTGGGTTTCTTCCCATTATAGGCTGAAACATGTTGGTCCTCTCGCAGCTATTTGTTTAAACTGCGCTTATGTTGTTGCACTGTTCTTGTTTTTAATAAGGAAGAGGCTTACGCCCATTAAAGGAATCTTTGTAAAGCTCCCTATCCTTTCTTAACCATCACTTTCACATTCTTTTGTTTGCACTGCACTTTCCCATCAGATCATCATCATTTGGTCTAATCTAGTGATTGTAGGTCATTACCCAATGCCAACGATGGGGGTATGTCGTATGTCTCAATGGTCAAGAGGCAGAATACCCTGGCAGGATTACCAAATGAAAACATTGATCCATACAAGCTATTGATGGGAATCCACAATGGGTTTTGACTAGCAATTACAGGTGGCCCCTTTTTTGGTGATCTGGTCTGTTGTTCAAACTTGTTAGCGACTTCTTTATCTTGTTGTACTCTGTAGATATGAAGGTATTTTGAAAGTTTCTCAGATTAGGTTTCTGATTTAGACCTCTAAGTTTGTCTGTTGTTCATGTCACTTTTGTACCACCCATAGAATGGATCAGGATTTAAAAACATTTAACATCATACAAGCAGTTCACAATTCAAATAGATTAAATGTTTAAGGTCTATGTGCGTTGATTATAAGCTTTGCATTAACAGCAAAGATACATTAATTAAGGTGCCAACATCAGGTTGATAATTCCATAATCTATAAACTTGCGAAGCCTCAGTACTAAAACAATTGCCAGACTAACAAAAGACTCGGGAAGAGTCCTAAAAATGAAATTAGAAAGAGACCACTTTATGCCATCCGAAGAAATGCTGGTTCGTAATACTTTGATTCAGCTTCTGTGCAACCCTAAAACGCTACATAATAGAATGATTTAAAAACAATAGCCATGATTAAATCAGTACCCAGTTCAAGAAAGAAAAACAATACGCTGAATTCTTATAATAATAACACATTGTTATCAGACTTCATATAGGCATCTGGGAAGGTGGATTTATGCAAAGTAACGTACAGACACATCAATTATTAACTCCCTGGATGTTTTCTTGAGCCAATGCTCAGGCCCATAGAAAGAACCTGGGGGCATATTATCAAGAATAGGCGATAAAATTATCGCCGCTTTATCGGCAGGAAACTTTAGCGATAATGGGCTTGACAATATGTCTTTGTGAATTCCCATAGCAGCCCAGGTTAACACCAGAACCTGGGCTGCTATGGGAATTCACAAGGACATATTATCAAGCCCATTGTCGCCGCTTTAGCCGCAGTTTCCTGCCGATAAAGTGGAAATAATTGTATTGTCTGTTCTTGATAATATGCCCCTAGAGACAATAGTTCCCTTAGTGTCGTATCTCACAATCCTACACACTTTCCAGTAGTGTGGTATGCCCATAAACTTACAAGCTGTGATAATCCGCCTGCGACGAGGGAAGGTGTAGCTTGGTCAGAAGAAAAGCTATGTTTGACCATCTCTAAATGCAACGGACAAAACGTGCAGGTCGGGTAAATTGGTCCTTTTTTGTTCCAGTTACTTGTAAAAACATTTCGGGGCAGGGTACCAGATCTAAATTTCAAAATAGTGGCTTTTGGCTTGAAGAGGGCAAATCCTGTCCAAATAGGGCTGAAGCTAAAATAACATTTGTAAGAGAGAACATTTTCAATTATACTCCCCATTTTCTGCTCGTTACAGGTCAAGCACAGGATACATTCCCAGAATGCTTGCTTCAGCTTCATAAGAATACCTTTTTTAAGATTCAGGGGTGAGTTCCACACATATTTCATCTTAATAACATTGCTTAGGTATTTAATTTTGCTCAAGCACAGGGTGCATATCTGCCTATCGAGGTTAATTAGTTCCACCAGGGCTTCCCTGTACGGTGCCAATTCCAGTGTGATCCACAGGCACACCTAATAGGTCATAGACTTTCAAAGAGCTATTTGATCTATTCTGTTTAGTGCAAGATCTGTGCATAGGGGAGTTAAGGGAGTGCTTGGAGGTGGGTTAAACAGTGATCTGATGATTTTATGCTTAATCTGTGTTACCAAAGACCCATTTACACCACCCCATAGCTCTGCTCCATAAATGGACCCCGCAATAGCGGTTGCCTTGTACGTTTCCATAGCAGGTGTTACTGTGCCACTGGAGGTGATCTTATTTTTCCTGCCAATAGTAGATGCCCTCTGATGCAGCAAAGTCCTGCTTTTGGTACCAGGGCTTTTCATCATTCAACCTAATGCCTAGGTAGTCAAAGCACTTTGCTTTCTTCCAGTGGTACCCCCTCAAGCTTCATCCTGCCCCTGAAAGACCGGTGGGTGTTCAACACTATGAATTTAGTTTTTGAGGGATAAACTTCTAGACCCCTTACAGGAAAAAATGATGAAAAACTGCCTAACAAGGATTCGAGGCCAGAAGAAGTTGTGGAAATAGGAAACGTATCATCCGCAAACATAAGCATTGGACAACTTGTCCTTTCAGATTTGGTGACACCATGTCTGCACTGGGCCAACCATTTTACTGTGCCATTAATATATGCACACATCCCTGCCTAACTCCCCGGTTTAGATTTTTCATGGGTGTAAGGTCCCTCCCAGAGTTCCACCTAACTTAAGCAGATGAGTCGGTGTGTAAAATCTTTACGATTCTTAAGAGGTCAGGCGGGATGCCGTATAGGTCTAGTAGCCTGCAAATGCTGCTTTCAAGTCTATGAAAGCAACATGTAGATGGTCCAGTTGCATGTTTATATACTTCCAGCAAATCGCAAAGAAACTAAAGACCTGGTCAAGGGTGCTGACCTTAGGGCTAAACCCAGCTTGGCAGTCAGAGAGGATTTGGTTATGCAACATCCAGGATTAGAGGCTTTCTACAACCTGTTTCCATATTTTTTTTAACTGTTGTCAATCAAGCGAATTGGCCTGTAGTTTGGCTGGATGTCTCTCCTCCCCTTCTTGAAAATAGATACAATTATGGCTACCTTCCTGGTTGGAGGGATCCTAGTTGTGCGCCAGCACATAGGAAAGCACACGGATGTGTCGTATTTGTGTTAATATGACACATTCCTGTACTTTTAATAGAAGCAGCTCGGTGCAGCAAAATGGCTTGCAGTGCCACTCTGCATCATTTTGTAGTAAATGAGGCACCTAATTTCTAACAATAGTGATCAACAGTGAGGATTGGACTTGTGTTTGTGCAGTGGCATACAGTAACTAGGTGCACACTAACCATCTACATTCTTGACCATTTCAGATTATTTCCAATTTCTATGTTTTGAGTTATTAAACGTTTTCCTCGAAATCTTGTCTCTGGCTCGTTCAGCAACTGGAACGATGGAGTTTGAGCTGGCCAGCATGGAAGTCTACACAGCGCTCAGTTGAACACTTCAACAAGGAGATGGGGGTTCCTGCCAAGAGTGCCACCAAGAAGGTGGAATTTCAAAAGATGCTGAGGTCATGAGCAGAATCCTGTCCAAGAAAAATTATGGACAGGGAGAGTCGGGGAATGGTTCTTCGGAGGAACTACCTGCAGTGGCAGAGGAAGACTTCCCTGAATTGGAGCTCCCTTTGGGAGCAGGAAGCAGTATCTCTTCCTATGGCCTATCCCCGGATGCACTGGCTGAGAAGAGGGATGAGAGAGAATTCAAACGGCCCTGGCCAAATTAAAGATGGGAGCTGAGGATAAAAAGTCTGAAAGAGAGGCTGAAATATCCTTAGCTGAAAATAAACTTTTGCTGGCTAACAAACTGAGTCTGAAATAGCTGAATATCAAGGCAAGACAAACAGTGTCTACCATTGATCATGGCAACATACATGCAGTAGCTGATAGAGACAAAAGTGTTTGTATACACACGCATTTGGTTCCTAGTTAGGAGGCGGAAGATTACACAGATACGTGGTTTTCTGCTTATGAGGTAGCACTGAAGATACACAGTGTTCCTGGGGAGCACTGGGGGATGATGGACTGTGCGAACACATGCCAACACCTGGGAGGGGGCATTTCTGAAATTAGCAGCTGGGGAGCAGACCAAGTATGTCCCATGAAGACCATTTTGATTGCCAAATTTGGGCTGTCCCGGAGAAGTATTGCCATAGATTCAGGAACAGTACTCAGAAGCTCCACAACCAGTTCTAGGTAGATTTTGTTGATTACTCCCGTAAGGCACTGAATGGCTGGGTGAGGGGCAACAATGTTGGTGATTTTAATAAGTTGTACCATGCAATAATGAGAGAGAACATGCTTCATATCTGTTTTCCTGAGTTACACTCAGCGCCTAGTGGACAGCAAGCTAACTGATACCAGGAAGATTACTGGGGAAGAGGACTTTTGGGTTAACACTAAAATGTCTTAATGATTATCTTGGGTAGGGGGATGCCCACAAAGGTGATCAGGGTACCTGACAGGAGGAAAAATGGGGGGTGAAAAATATAAAAAACAAGATGTTCTTAAAAGGCCCCTAGAATAATTTCCGAGAGGAACAGTGGTAACCAGTTCAGTACAATTCAAAAAGGAAGGGGTTCTTTGACCATTAGACACCCCAGTATACAGGGTGCTATAGGTAAGGTCATTCTAAAGATGTCTCCAAATGTCCTAAGAGAGCACAGCCCCCCACCGGTGGGCAGACACCTGAGTTGGTGAGTATAGCTCACGGGGAGGAGGTAGTCCCAGATAGTTTTGGGAATCAGATAGGGGTAACCCAAGTATCCCTGGGGAATAGAGAAACAGTACCAAAAGCCCATACACCTCCAAATACATCCAAATATGGCCAGTAGGTCACCATTAATGGGCAATGGGTGAAGGCTCTGTGAGACACAGCAGCCAGTATGACAACTGTCAAGTGTCAGTTGGTGTCTGCAGAACAGGTTCACGATATACCCCTGGCAGAACATTTGGGCCAAGACAAGACCTTTGCCAGGCTTGACGCCCACTTCTATTGGCCCGAAAGAAGCAGGTGCCAGACTGGAATTTTAAAACAGTGACACATTAATAAATCAACCCCAAATTAATTCATGTCAGTTGAAGTAGGACAGGTGTGCTTGCTTTCCCCCCCCCATAATCTACAGTGATGATGAACCAGAGGGTGGCATTGATTTACCAGAGGGTGGCATGGGTGAAACAGAGGGTGGCAGTGTGAAACAGAGGGTGCTGGGAACCTGTGATGATGAACCAGACGTAGAAACAACATAGTCGCGACCGTTGCGAGCCGACAAGTAAGTTCGCAATTGCGAACTGTTACAAAACCCTCGCAAACTGGCAGAAACCCTTGCGAACACAAAAAAAAATCCGCAAATTCGCGAGAATTCGCGGATTTTGCAGATTGCGAGTTCGCAAATACGCAAATTCGTGAACGCCAGATTCGCAAAATTCGCCCATGCTTAAACCAAAGTCCATCTATTCAACATCTCTTTTACTTTCTTCAACATAGCAGAATAATTAGGATGAAACAAATACACAAAATGTGGATGTTACAAACAATCCCCATGTAATGAGCTCGACGCTAGGGAATGAACTGTTGTTGACGACATTGTGATAGAGTATCTGCCTCTGCATTAATTAATAAAAGCTCTGAAGATTAATTTTATAGCCCCCCTACCAAGGTGAATTCTTGATTTATATCCAACACTCCTTGAAAATGTGCTTTTTCAGCTTTCAAGTACAGGATAATATCATCAGCAAAAAGTTTCCATCTAGTGGTGGAGCTACTAAGGCCTTATTACGAAGCCTGACAGCTAAAGGCTAATAAAAAAGTAAAAAGTAAAAAGAATCAAAGACTTAGGGCATCCCTGGCGTGTGTGTCTTTTAATTGTGAGTAAATCAATCTCTTTCGAGTTTAGCATTATTCTTGTTTCTGCATATTGATGTATGTTTTGAAGCATTTTTAAAAATAGGTTAGGGAACCAAAAGCCTCCTTGGCATTGATCATCAATATAGCTGCTTTTAGCTGCTTATTAGAAGAACATCAGTTGCCTAAATCAAATAATTTGTGTTGGCAGCAATCTATCCAGATGATTAAAACCATTCTGATCTTTATAGATAATTTCTTGAGCAACTGGCTTCATTCATGCAAGCAATACTTTAATTAACAATTTATATTCAGCAGTTAACATGTTTATTGGTTGATAAGAATTGATATTAGAGATTAGATTGTCTTTCTTACTCACTACAACTGATTCCTTAAAAGAGTGGGGGATGTCAGTTCCTGACATGATTTGCTTAAACAAGTAGTTTAGCATTAAATTATTTGTGCACCTCAATCAGAATACTGTCATTCCCAGATGCTTACGCATTAGACATGTCTTTTAGAGTCTTCTCAACCTCTGAAAATGTGATTTTTGCCACTAGGATATTTTTATAATCTTCGTCAATCTGGTTAGATCAAACTAACTAAAACAGTGTTTAAGCTTTGCGGGAGAAACATAATGTCTTTTCTCATAAATAGCTTTATGATGACATAAGGAAATCTCAGCAATTTCATTGCTTTAGTAACTGCATGGAAAATATCACAAATTTAATTATTGTTCTTCCTAATCTTCGATGACCAAGCACAAAGTTTACCGATCTTTTGATCTCCTCATATGTTTTTTTGTTGAAACATTCTTTGATTACAAATTCCTTATGCCAAATTGAAATCCCTACGACTTTGTGTTGCTGAAGATTACTCATCCTTCTTTTTTGCCTTATTTTGGTCTCCCAACGTAGAACTTGAAGCCCCAATGGCTGCTGCTGTTGCCATTTCCAGACCCATGCAATTCCAAAATTCTTGAGGACAATGCTCTATTTAATTTGGGTGCATAATCAATCACCTGTCCCCTATTCGCAGCTTTAAAAGCCTCCCTAACTGCAAAGTTGCAGGCTGAATTCTGATTTCATTGAAATAATTCCTTAATAAAGACTCTATTTTCCTCTAACAAGGTCTGGCCAGATAATAATACTTTTGCCAAACTGCCATCTGCACTTGTCCCTGAACTGTACATCTCACTTAACTTCCACCAAGACAATGGAGTGATCCGAAAAGGGATTTGCCCAGTTAGCTGTTACGCCTCAACTAATCAATTGTGACACAAAAACAAACAACTATTTGTTATGCTGATTTATATCGACACAAAAAACAAGTAAATTGTAAAAACCCAGGATGAAATAAATGACAGGGATTCACTAATGCATAGTCCGGATTTAGGCTTCCAAATAAATCCGCAGTTTTGGGCATAAGCTGTCTTTTTGTTCTGTTCGAATTGTCGAGTTTTAGATTTTGTATAAAATAAAGTTTCCCTCAAAGATTGAAGGTCCTGCAGAGTTCATACAAAGTACATTACGTTGTTTAAGGACCTTTATCACATCCTCAATGGGACATTAATAATTAATCAAACTGGATCCCTCCACTGAGACCTGAAGCCATATCAATCTACCCTGGTTATCTCTCCTAACATCTATGCCAGTAGATGTTACATGATAATTAAATTACCAACCAACTAACAGCAGTCTCTGATGATGAATAAAAAGCATGAGAAAATCTTCTAGGGATCAATATCACAGGATTATTAGACTTAAAATGCGTCTCCTGTAAAAATATCACCTCAGCTCTAAGAAAGGACAGTCAATTCTTCACTATAGTTTATTTGCCCCCATTCAATAGGACATTGGCATTGCACATAATGTCTTTAATTAATTGCATCATTCGAAAACATAATTCATAACAGATTTCATCAATTTAAAAAAGCTGCTCACCCCAATTCCCTTGCCACCTCAAGGGCTAAAAATATAAAAAGTCACTGCTTTTACTCGTTTCCTTTGCTTGTTTTGTGTGTCTTGTTTAATATCTAGCCTACTCTCAACTACTATGCTGTTCAGTGTTTGCTTCAGCTCAACCCTCTGTGACTCCTGCCCCCAGCTTCAAGTATCTCTCTCCCTATTCATAACCACTAAAGAGGGAACTTCCCGCCTTATCCCTTCATCAACCCTGACCTTGCCTGGTGCCATGTCATTGCAATTAGCGTCTCTTCTCTCTCTTGCAAAAGAATTACCAGCTCTCCCTCTCACTCTTAACTCAACAACCACATTTGGAACTGATCATCACAATATTAGAAGTAGAAAAAAAGATGGCCCATACACCACCCCAGATATATAGCAACACTCAATTTACCCAGATCAAAAAAATACATGAACCATATAAATGAGATCTTCACCAATTCAATCAAATGGGGTACTTTATACTCACTTCCCCTGCTTTGGATTTCTGATGGCAAATCCTGGGCCTCTCTTGTAAACTGCCCCTTAACAAGTACTTTAAGCTTTGACTGTTGGGCCAAGGAAGCCTGCAAACCTGCCAATTTAAACAGTCCTTCAAGGGCTTGAAATACCTTTTGATGTCTGGCTGCTGAATTTGACATATCCGAGTAAATATGAAACTGCTGAATCTCTGTATTTAGAAAAGACTTTCTCTTTGTAATTTGTAATTTGTAAGGGGATTTATAAAGCGCCAGAATCAACCATGAAGGGGTATCTCCATGCTGCAAAAAAGACAAAATACAGGGCAGGCACAAATCAGTCCTGGAACAATTCAGTCTTCAAGAGTTTCCTGAATCAAAGAAGACTGGTGCATTTGCGCAGGTCCTCGGGCAGAGTGTTCCAATATTTCGGAGCAAGGTATTCAAAAATTCTGCCTCCTGCTCTTCAATTCTAAAGTTGTTAAAATTTTACCAGAATACTATGTGGGTATTTTAATTGGAAGCATGATGTGCAGGAATCTCATGTGCCCTCCTGATTGGCAAATCACCCGAAAAGTCTGGCAGGAATTGTATTTTTACAATTTCCTCGATTTTTGCCGCCTTCTGGAATGCTTACACATCACAAATAAGAATGCCTGGCATGGTTTTCCAAATTCTCAATTTTACCTAATAGAGAGCTAACATTCTTTTGCATACCCAATGTGTCTTTATTCAGAGAAACTGAAATAATCCTCTAAATCAGATATTCTCTGTTCAGCCTCTGGTCAGTATCTAAGGCACATTTCCTCAATTTTGACCATTTTCTTTTGTAAAGCCGCATTTTTCTGTGACTGTGACTGTTTCAAATCCCTAATCTCGGTCAAAAGTAGTTTCCAAAAATAGGATTATGACTTAATTCTCCTGGCCATGTGCACTTGTTCCATATCTTGATCGGACCCTCCTAGCTGCAAGGCATCTCGAAGTCCCTATATTGTCAATGATACACTGGTTCTTTTTTAAGGAGGCCCTAAGCCATGTAAGGGTTTAACCATGCCCATTCATGTCCATTTCCATGGCCTATAGAAGAGGCCAGATTGTCTAAAGTGGCAATTAAAGCTGGATTCATTGAATTAGTTTTTCCCAGGTCACCAGCCACTGTCTGGCTAGCCAGTTGCACATCTGGTTTGTCAAGTCTGTTTTTGGCCGTCTTGGTAAATAGTGGATAATCCTGAAGGTCGGTATCACAATTATGATCCAAAAGCAGCTCGTTTGAGTGGGCTGCAAATCCAGTACCTGGTAACCCCCTAATCTGAATCATTATTTTCTTGCTCGAGAGCTACTAATCCTGGGTCCAAGATTTGAACAAGCAGGTCTTTCATAGAGTGGTTGAATAGTTTCAGTACTCAGTTCATCATCTTGTTGTATTTGCTATGTGTGCCATGAGTGGCCAAGGGTATGCCCAGATGTGAGTTCCTTGGTCGCAGTGCCACTGGTTTCAAGTTAGCCTGGATGATGGTCCTGGGACCGAAACCTGTCCCAGGATGTTTGTTTCATGTCCAGGAAGGGTCCGGCAGTTCGGTCTGGACTGTTCCAATGAGGAGCAGGGTCAAGACTGATTTGCATATGGCTGGGTCCGAATTGGGGTGCCTTAGGTAGCAAGGGAATGATGGATTCAACCAAGATCTCTTGACTGGGGGTGAGTGGTTGAATATTTTCAGCACTCCATCCCTCATCTTGTTGTGTTTGCTATGTTCCCCCTAAGTGGCCAAGGATAAGCCCAGGTGTGGGTCCTTGCTCTCTGTGCCACTGGTTTCAAGCTAGCCTGGCTGATGAGGGGGTGATACCCTGAAACCAGTCCCAGGATGCTTGTTTCCAGTCCAGGGAGGGCCTGGCCTGACAGTCCGAGCTGGGCTGTTTGCATGAATAGCTGGGTCAAGACTGATTTGCATACGGACTGGCCCAACTGAAGATGGCATAGCAAGCAAAGGAACAATGGATTCAACCCAGATCTCTGGACTGGGGTGAGTGGTTGAATACTTTCAGCAATCCATCCATCATCTTGTTGTGTTTGCTATGTTTTCCCTAAGTGGCAAGGGCTATGCCCAGGTGTGGGTCCCTTGCTCGATGTGCCACTGGTTTCAAGCTAGCCTGGATGATGAGGCTTCATACACCGAAACCGGTACCAGGATGTTTGTTTCATGTCCAGGGAGGGCTGGGCAGTTCGGACTGGAATGTTCTAATGGGGATCAGAGTCAAAACTGATCTGCATATGGCTGGGTCCAAACTGGGGTGCCATGGGTAGCAAAGGAACAATAGATTCAACCAAGATCTCATGACTGGGGGTGAGTGGTTGAATAGTTTCAGCACTTGTTGTGTTTGCTATGTTCATCCTAAGTGGCCAAGGGTAAGCCCAGGTGTGGGTCCCTTCCTCTCTGTGCCACTGGTTTCAAGCTAGTCTGCTGATAAGGGGGTTATACCCTGAAACCAGTCCCAGGATGCTTGTTTCCAGTCCAGGGAGGGCCTGGCCTGACAGTTCGAGCCTGGCTGTTCGCATGAATAGCAGGGTCAAGTCTTATTTGCATACGGCTGGGTCCAACCTGAGATGGCATAGCGAGCAAAGGAACAATGGATTCAACCCAGATCTCTTGACTGGGGGTGAGTGGTTGAATAGTTTCAGCAATCCATCCATCATCTTTTTGTGTGTGTTATGTTTTCCCTAAGTGGAAAAGGGTATGCCCAGGTGTGGGTCCATTGCTCTCTGTACCACTGGTTTCAAGCTAGCCTGGTTGCTGAGGTGTGATACCCCATAAGCAGTCCCAGAACGCTTGTTTCTGGTCCAGAGATGACCTGGCCTGGAAGTTCAAACTGGACTGTTCCCTTGAGGAGTAGGGTCAAGACTGATTTCCATATTGCTTGGTCCATACTGGGGGGCATAGTGAGCAAAGGAACAATGGATTCAACCCAAAACTCTTGACTGGTGGTTAGTGGTTGAATAGCTTCAGCACTCTGTCCATCATCTTGTTGTGGTGGCTAGTATCCAAGCCAGGGGAAACAAGCAGTTTACTCCTCTTCAACTATGTGTAATGGTTTGTGGGACCATTTACCCCTCCAATTGGGTTAGTTCCAAGCTGGCTAAAGTGACTCAGGAACATCAAATTCTCTATAAACGTCTCCTTTATACTTATCCCTGAATGGGCTGGGGACACCCTGGTCCCTCTCAAGTTAATGAAGTTCCCGAACCCTGGCTAACTGCTCTTGTTGAGCATAGAGAACTCACTTATCTCATGCCCAGGCCTTCCTACCAAATGGCCCATTCCATTGTTTCTGCCCTTGAAGACGTTTGCTCACCACAATGGGGAAAGCACTGACAGTAGCCAGCTGTTGGCTGACTCATTCCAATTATCCCACTAGTGTTTCAGGGGAACAATGGCTAACGTTTTAAATGTTATGATCCATAAACATTTTTCAAAAATCCAACATTGCTGAATTCGATTTTTTATAAATATTAAAAACAGTAGTTGATTCATTTCTTTAACTTATCCCAACCTAAAGTTAGTAAAAATAGTATTTTAATTGCACTTTTCATTCTCATAGGCTCAGCTACAGCCTTGTACAGTGAAAATAGCTGGTCAGTGTAGGCCAATACCAACACTAAATTCTTGTATGTACCACATTTAAATAGTTTCAAGTTTTATTTTATTTATGTTACGGAACTACAAAGAGGTCCACATAAAATATCAAAACCACACACACATAAATTAGATAAAATTATAATTTGCAGTTGAATGCACATAGTAGATACCAACCACCCCACACAAAGATTTAACAATCATAGTATATCCAAGGTTCTAAAAAGCTTTCATTTAACAATTATCCAAGAAGCAGCAGAATAGTATACAAAAAGGAATGTAAAGTGTCATTCGTGCCTCAATGCAACTATTAGAAAATATATAAAAATGAAGATGTATACATCAAAGTAACAATAAGACAATTCAAATTGCTAATACATAAGAGGAAAAATACCCTTTAAAAAACTATTACCAACCTCTATGGCGTATAAACTAATACACCTTAATAAAGCTTTAGAACACATTTGAAAAAGTAAAACATTCGATAAGATAATTATATTTAATTTAGAGATACATAAAGTGACTATTGTACTGCTGAAACTGAAAGAAGACAACTGCAGACATAGTGGCCTCAGCCAATTTCGCTGATATAATAACAAAACACAGAAAATAAATAAAACAAGGTTAATATGTTGAAAACCATTTTTACACAAATTACAATCTGCTGATGAACCATACCATTTAGCCAAAAGGGATTAAAGGGAGCATGCCCTGCCTCAAAATCATCCAAAAATGCCAGAAAGCAGATTCCACAAAATATAAGCCTGTGCTTTATTTATCAAACAGTAATCAATAGCCAGGTTGTGGCAACTCTTTAGAATACAGGCCTCCCTGTCCAAGCAAAAACTCAGGGACCAGGTGGATTGTGATAGATTAACGTTTAATTGCTGATGCGCCAATGTATAGAAAAAAGGAGGGCCTAACTACAGCAAATCTGCTGCATTCACATAATTTCTATAGATTAATGTACTTTCTCTTGGGGCATCTAAAATGTATTTTGCTAGCCAAAACCTAAATGTGCGATAATTGCTCCTTGCAAGGCTCGTGGCACAGGGCACTACCCCTGTGAGACCCTGCAAAAAAGCCCTTCGCAGCCCAAATTCTAGCCTTAAGGCATCCACATGTAAAGCTGGGTTAACTGAGGCCAATCGTTTAGGAACTCGACCTTCGATAACATTGAAAAAAAAACATTTTGAGACATCAATCGATTCTGTGCCATGCAAGTGGCCCGATAGGCGAAGCCCAGACAATCAGCCTGGACAGTGGCTTTGGATATATTATTTCTATGTGGGCTTTTTCACTTCCACACACTTTCCTCCCCAGTGAGGTATACGATTTTACAATCTCCAATTTTGGACTACCCAGAGACCATACAAAATGTCCATACTTTGTCTTTTTCCTCCATTGCGTACACATAATTTCATTTCAGCCAATTATTGAAGTGCCTGCAGAAGGCTGTTTAAACCTTTCTGAGTAAGATAAAACATTATTAATATATCATCTGCATAAACGATGCACACAATTAACTTTCCTCCTCCTATTGGGGCAATACCATCACTTTAGGCCAAATGATCAGGGAGGTCAGAAATTATAGGGAGAAGTGAAGGGGGCAAGCAACCACCCTTGGTTTAACCCATTTGCTTGAGATAAACCCCTATACCCACCCAATAATTCTCCACACCAAGTATCAATATTAAGGGCACAAATTCACTCTGAAAGGGTGCCTGGCATACCCAAACTTAAAAGCTTACTCCACAGCAAAGAACAATCTTCTTTATCACACACTGTGGAGAAGTCTATAAAAGCTGTGTATTATTATTATTATTATTATTATTGCATTTATTGAGTGCACAGCTACCCGTAGGTTTCCCGGCGCTTGCCTTGGGAACCCGTCCTGGCTTTTCCCTGTGAGATAGCCCCTACAGGGCATCCCCAAGGTGAAAGCCAGGCATCCCGCCGCAGGGGGCCGTTGTGGAGATTAAGCAAGCTTAATGCCCAGAGTTGCAGAGTGAGAACCCATGATTAGAGCAGGCACCGAAGCGAGAATTATCGAGTCCGCGGACATTTGAGCTCAAGACCCTGCCGCGTCGGGAATTGAACCCTGGTCCCGGGTCTGACCTCAGCTTCCGGGTCTGCCTGCTCTACACCGTGAGCCACACTTCTCCACTTCTTCTTCTTATACCAATCCCCCTCTAACTTTAATATACTTTTTATAACCTGCAGGGGGCTCATATTATCACCATTCCATGCTTAGCCCTGAACCCAGTTTGCTCCATAGGGATAATTTTATGCTCTTCCGCCCATTCACTAATCTGGGTCAGCAAGCATTTATCAAAGATTTCACACACTGCGTCAAGAACGGCAATCTGACGAAAGTTTTCTTGTGGGTTACGGTCTCCCTTCTTAAAAAGTGGAACTATGATACTACCCTTTCAAGAGGGTGACTCTCTTTTTATATCATAGCAAGATTTAAAAAAACGACAAAGGATTTTGCCCCAAAGGGAACCATTTTTTTTAACAGTGATTGGAATTTCTTTGGGGCCCTTTGCAGCTGAAGAGCATTTTCCCCTGATTACAAGTTCTATCTCTTTTTTCGGGTGGACGGCCATACAAAGACATATCTTCCTTTACTATAAACATCTTTACAGCACCCGGATTTGCCTATGTAGAGACCCTGAACAAAGTTAACCCATCTCAATTATTTTATAGCAACAGGTAAGAATCTAGCTCCACAACCCTCCGCAACAAGTGCCCCAAAAATCCTCGTGCGGCCTTATAATACTGCTTTCCTAAGTTTAATTCATAACCTATCCTCCTCCTCTTTTCTTAGGTAAGCCTTCAACTGACTCCTCCTCCTTTTTAGTAACAACACCCTGGTATATATTTCAGAGACTTAGGGGGTCATTAGGATCGCGGCCGGACTTGAGTCAGTCCGCGACCCCTGAGGAGGAGGGAACGTCCGCAGGGGCTGCGGCGTTCCCTCCGAGTAGATTAGGATGTGACCGCCAGGGTGGCCGTCACATCCTCTATCTTAACAGGTTAAAAATGCATGCATCGCATTTGCATGCACAAAGCAGCAGACACTGCGCAGTGCCTGCCGCTTTGTGCACGCAAATGCAGGGGGGTACCATAGGTACCCACCATGTGCACCCCCCACCCCCCTTCACCCAGGGGGCCCGCAATGGGCCCCCGAAGTGAAAGTCTGTATGCTTTTCCACGGCGGAAAAGCCGCAGTGGAAAAGGATGTATTCACCACCATCCTAATATGGCTGGCGGTGTCTGATAGACACTACCAGCCATGTTAGAGCTTTACCGCTGCGGTCGGAAGGCGACCACGGCGGAATAGCTGCGGACGGAATTCCAGACCCACCAGCCATCGTAATTTGGCGGTGGGTCTTTGGAGGCTCCGCAGCGGTTTTTCCTCATCCCCCCGGCCGGCGGTGGCTTCCGCCGGCCTGGAGGATGCGGAAAAACCGCTATCATAATCTGCCCCCTAATACAGATGTTGCTCCCTAACCAGAGTATTTTTTATACGATTTAACAAAAGAAGGGGACGAGGGTTCACTTTTAAGTTTTCCTCTGGGTTCACTTGTTTTACTTCTTTAACTAAATGCTGCATAAAAGTATTAAAGCTTTCTATTTATCTTCCTGTCCAACCAGGCGGCTTGTCTAGGGAAGCCTCTAAGCTACCTTTAAGGCCTACAATTGCCCTGTAATCCCAATATCTTCTCCCTCTTTTCCTGTTTAAATTGACAAACTGACAATCAAACCTCCAGTAACTAATGGGAGATGTGTTCAATTTTAGTTAGGATAATATAATCACTGAGAAAGGAATCTGCAACCTTTAAGTCACCCAGTAAAAAGAAGAAAGCACATCCTCCCACCATAAATAAAGCATAGATGCTCCCCCTGGTGCTTAATGTGTATATGCTGCAGTAGAATCAGAAGGCAACCTTCCATTTACTATAACTCCGTCAACTTTTTTCAGCAGAGCCGCTAACATTTTCCCTCTCTAATTAGTTTTAATTTTGGGGGGAAATGGGCTGGTGGCATCCACATAGCTTCCTCTTTTTCCATGTCCAGTACTTAATCCAAGGCAGAGTTGGATATTTTGCAATTCAGATCCCTGACCTAAATTGTTTTGGGGGAAAAGTCCTTATCAGACACTTTTTTAATATAAAAGAAAACCACAGTTAAGGGGACATCCTAAGTTGGCTCTGGGGAAAATAGGCGTTTATCAACATTAACAGGGGAAAAACACCTCTTGTTAATGTTCTTCAACTCCTCCTGCTGCTGCAGAAAATGGCTGCAAACTGCCAGCTACCTGCTGCTAAGACCACAGACGTGTCCCACGCTTAATATCTGAGGTATCTATGGCCATCCGGGGATTGTCACCTTGGTTCCAAGGCACTGGGTAAAGGCTGCGTAAATGCTAAAGACTGCAATTTCACAGAGGGCCAAATTCTATGGCCCAACCCAGGGCTACAAGGACCTCACTGCTTCACTGCCTCGTGGTCATACAAACCGGGCAACACCCGGCTTTCAGCAGTGGGGGGGGGGGGGTGACCTTCCTATTCCTTCAACATCAAGGCTCACCACCCCCTGACAACAACAACAGGGTGGCCGAGCGGTACCACAAGGGGAGATAAAAAGCACCAATAGCACTGTAGCCCAATGGCCGACAGAACAGTCACACATCCACACAGCCGGGAGGGCAAAATTGCGCCAACAGCGCCCACAGCCGATGGTACAGCCCGGTCCTCCACTCTCCTCGACAAGCTCACTCTCAACGTGCTTGATGTGACCAGGGTCACTAATCACCAACTTTTAAATACTAGGCACCCTACCTTATTATTAAAAGGTTGCACTCTTTCCTGTCAAAAGGGCTATCTTGACAGGTTTGCCTGCAGATTTTAAAGCTGCAGCAGTCAAGTTTTACCTGTAGTCCTGAAACCATGTTTTCTTTGTTTCATGGCACAACATGCTGCAACTAACATGTGGCATTTACTTTCCACCCCATTGGTTTATTGTCCTTCATTATATACTGTGACTTTACTGAAAAGTTAAACATTCCAATTAGGAGTTAGACAATTCTTTCATGTTTATGGATGAGAATACATTCACTGAGGTGTGGCCAGAAGTGTTACACTAACCAGAGCTAAACAAAAAAGCAGCATCAGTCCACAAAAATGGGGATAACCATGCAAAAAGTGGTACTTTAAAAAAGTGAATATATTTTCAATTCTTCTTTCTTTCTTTATTTCATATTAGTCACAGAAAAAATGAACACGTATCACAATTAAGAGGTATGAGCGGAATGTGCTAGATGCTGTATTTGATGACTCTCGAATAATTCGAATCCCCCTCTTTGGGTATTATCTGGACAAATAATGCATTATGAAAGACCATTTTATATTGAGAATTAGTTGATTTTAATAAACATGCCCTGTAGAATAACCAATAACTTTTGGATTGCACTCATTGCATAATAATATTAGGGAATACAGTGTGACATTTGATTGTGTGGCTCAGGAGAAACGAGATTTTATTGCAATAAATGTGTTGGTTATGAGCCTTTTTCTGTGCTTAAAATGAATATAAACGAAAGAAGATTTGAAAATATACTCACCTCATGGGTGCCCCTCATTTGGTATTAGAAGTGAATAGGTACTTGTCTTGTGTTTCTTCGTATGGACACAACCAAAGTTACTCCATATAATTTGATAATGTAACATTTTGTGAAAATGACAATGAAATATTACCAAAGTATGAACATATTCGGTTGCAAAGGTACTGTAATTGATTGTAAGATACAACACTAGTGGCTGCTTCTTTAAATCGTATTTCTGTCGGTGGTTAAAACATCACGTGCATTGGATGTCATAAGGGGATATTCTGATAATCTGGCTCATTTGTATGAGAAGATAATATCCAAGAGTAAGCAAGACATTGAGTTACTAGGTACTGATGATATAAAGATGCTGTCTAACTCTTGTATTTTCAATGTATAATATAAAGTGGAATATGCTCAAATAATTATTACAAATTGAGCATCTGGTTATGTGTATTGAAAAACAATAGTAGTTGGAGTGGCACTATACAATTTTATGCGGTCCATCTTTAGGAGCATGTGCGTTTTTATCAATAAACAAATTAACTGTGTAGACCTCATATTCGTGTTGAGATTTTCTAAATATTAGAACATAAGTTAGGAGTGCCAGGTATATATAATTAAAACACTTTTCATGGTCAGCCCAGGAACTGAGGGCAATGAAAGGAATATCAAGAGAACACATACCAACACCTACACATTGGTCATCATAGATATCAATATTCGAGATACATTTGTAATCAAATTCATCAAACAAATGGTATACTTTAAAATTCAAGAAATATTACATACCCAAACAACATTAGTTATTAAAATGCTTCATTTTCATTTATCAATAGTAATATAGACACAGAACAAAACAGTCATTGGCGCAGTATGCAACACGATATTTTAAACTTGCTCTCTCGTCCATATAGCCCAGGCGAAGACTAGGCCAACAAGGGGCCGTCTGCATCCAAACATGGCCAGGCTGGGCCCCGCCTTTAGTTTTAACAACAGTAAGTGCCATTCTATAAACACTTTTTTTAGAGTATTATTGTGCTCTTTGTGCCACCTCACCTTTTCAGGGTAACCAGAAACTTCACTCCTATTCCCGTGAAGAAGGGCAAAAGGAAACTACCAATGGAAAATAAACTTTTAAGTTCAAGTAAAGGAATGGAAAATAAACTTAAGGAGCCCACAACTTCCAGCTCAAGCTCCATCATAAATAACTATCTGGGCCATGGGCCTGATTAACCAAGAAATTGTAAGTGTGGAGGAAAGACTAGAGGCAACACAACTAACAGTATGGGAAGCCCTGAATTCTGGGAGAGTAGAAAATAAGAATCAAAGGAGTTTACTCACAGCAAACTCTGTACACAACCTAAGAGTAATCCCAGTGTATCACACGCACCCCTATCGCTGATCACAATCTGTTCTTCTTCTACAGTGCGACCTCCATCCATTAAAAAGAAAAGGGCATAGATGAAAGGCACTACCCAGATGACACAAGAAAGAGCGAGCAGTGAGTGTGAAACTCATGTACAAAATATGGTCTCACAGCAAAAAACTCTGGAAAATTATGTAAGGCAAGTAATCGAGGGGGTGAAAAGTAAACTGGCCTTGCTTGGAACAACCGTAACTTGCACGATAAAACTGCTAAAGAAACTACTTAATACTACGAGTATGAGAAGCACACATTAGACAGTAGATCCCATAGAGGCGAGAAAAACACGTCCCTCAGTTGTGCCCAACAAAGGCCATGCGTGGAAAACAACCACATAATAATAATCAGCCAAACACCTTAGGTAATCAAACTCATTCATCTAATACCACCAGGGGTAGAGTATTGCAAACTTTTCCAGTGACTCGAGGGGAAGGGTTATCAGAGCACGACATGAGGTACTACGGGATTTTAGACAGCAATTACAAAACGTTTTTCATCTCCCACCAGCTGTCACACCTTATGTCCTGATATTAAAAGGAGCTCCAAATTTAAGTAACCCTAAACAAAGAGATGTGGTGGGGGCTTAGAAATAAAGCTATCCACTGGTTATCTAAAAGAACATTTAATATTTACCTTCTGTCCTGGAAAGGTCTGATGGCGAGAAGAGTTATATGGTTAGGGAATGCCAGAAAAAACACAGAGGGGTACAGCATTGAGTTACATTTTCGAAATTCTGACATGGTTCATCATATTTTCATGAGCTTGTGGGAAATGCGCTTTTCAAGTATTCGTTGGGGAGGTCAATGTGCAGCTATACCACTCGGCCATCCCTACAAAGCAGAGGGTGTCCCTTTGTTAAAACAAGAGAACCATAACTCTGGTTTTAGCTAGTTTGATGTTACATTAGTACCTTGTATATTTGGCAGATGCCACAACCACACACGTAGTGAACCTCCTAGTAGGGGAGGAAACAGAGAAGGATTATACTGAGTTTATCATTAGTTTTGCGGGTAATTGTGAGTCCAGACGGAACCATAAATAAATCCCCCAGTCGCCGATCTGGATTTAATCCATCGTTCTGTTGCTCATTATGCCAACCCAGTCAGTACCCAGTTTAGACGGATTTAGCCCAGATCACTTATCTGGGGATGAATGTTTGATTCATTCAGCATTACGTTCATCATTTTTTGCTGCAGCACTTTTTGCCCTAAGTGGGATGGGTATGCCCAGACTGGGGTACCTTACTCGCCATGCGACTGGATTCAAGCTAGCCTGGCTGATGAGGGATGTTACCCCAAAACCAGTCCGAATATGCTTGTTTCCAGTTCAGGGAGGATCCGGCTCGGCAGGTCGGGCTGGACTGTTCCCATTAAGAACAGGCCCAAGACTGATTTGCATAAGGCTGGGTCCTAACTGGGGTGATGTACTGAGCAAAAGAACAATTAATTTAAACCAGATCTCTTGACTGGGGGTGAATTTTTTATTCATTCAGTATTCTGTCCATCATTTGTTACTGCAGCACTAATTACTAGGAAGAGTCTTGTTAGAGAGGCTGGAGCAATGGGAAGAAGCTATTGCAATCCTAAACCTGGTAAAGTATGGTTTTAGGTGAGGGCTAGGAATAGTAGAGAAATGTCTTCATTTAAACCTCTTAGTGAGGAAATATACTAGGAGGGAGGCCTACCCATGTGTTTTATGAACACAAGTAGCGTTTTGGATGTAGTAAATGATAATAAGCTGTGGGTTATTATGGATAAACTGAGCACTCTACAGAACATAATATTCTTCCTAGCCCATATGTATAATAACATGACAGCAGTACCTTTTGGCGTGACAGGAGAACTAACCAACCTAATAAAAATTGTAAGAAAAGTTAGACGGGTATATACGTACATGCTCCCTTCATCTTATCTCTTTACATAAATGGGGTAGATAGAACTCTTAAAACTGACTTACCAAAAGTTTGACAGCAGTCCGTACCCAAACTGTGGTACGCTGATGATGCTGTCCTACTATCTCAGACTCCCACAGGGCTTCACAATCTTATAAATGCTTTAACAGAATTTATGGAAGAGCAAGACTTGAAGATACATTTAAAGAAAACCTTTGCTATGAGTCATGGACTGAGGAGACCAAAGACACATCCATTTCATTATAAAGGGAGTTCTAAAACAAACATCCAGAATTTTTGTTTTTTAGGTTTACCATTTTCATCAAATAACATCTGGAGCACGAAAAAATATCCTGCAGCAACAACATGGTGCGAACTACGGAGCGGTTACTGAACTTTCCTACTAACTTGGGTACCAAACCCTTTAAGGAAATGTTGACCCCCTTTATAATGTAAAATAAGTCTCAGCAGCACTGTATGGCGCACGTTACTGTTTAGAGATCAGAATACAAATTTCTGAGAGGACTTTTTACTGTTCCGGAGTCAATTAAGGAAATATTTATTTATAAGGAACTTGGCTTCCCTTATATATCAGACATTGCATACTCCAAACCTTTTATATTATAGCACTGAATAGGGACGAAACCATAAATTGCATTTACGAGGATAAACTTTGGAGAATGTTTAAATTTGGACCACATGCTTAAAATACCAAGGTTTGCAAATGTCAGAGATATGCCGAAGAGAATCTGTAACTTAAATGACGTCTTCTGGAAGACCCCTGAGACCATCACCCAGTTCTCAAAATGGGACCTTCGAGAGCATATTACTGCCATGAGAACTTATAAAAGAATCCGGAGAGACGACAATAAAGTCATCATTGAGAGTTACATGGCCATTTATAATCACATAGTGATGCAACCATATCTAACACTGGTTACTAACTCATATCATAGATACATTCTTACTCGTTTCCGACTATGTATTGATCATCATTTAATTGCATTCCCAGTAATGGGGTGCTGGGAAGCGGATGGTTGCATTTTGCCTGTGTAGTTATACATCAACTCATTCGACTATGCATTTGGCACTTTTTTTGTTAATTCCACGCTGTATATAGTAATATTTCTTTAAAGCTATTGAGGGACATTATCAAGGACTGGTGATAACTTTCGCTATCGCAAGTTAGTGGCAGTTTTTTATCGCCGCCTACCCCTGAAAGTTATTGCCTTGTTAGCGACGTATTACCAACACGTTGCTAACAGACGATAGCTTCAGGGATCAGCGGCGAAAACTACTGCTAACTTCAGTGCGATGGCGATAGGGACAGAATCTATCGGTAAGCCATTAGCGATGAAAAAGCGAACGCTAGGCAGCAAGTGTGGACTATCAGTCCACCTCCCATAGAAGAAATGCTCCTCCCAAAAGTTTAATGCAGATTTGAGTAGCCAGGGCCAAGTGCAGCACACATCAACAACCCCCTTAAGCCACTCAACATCCAGGATGACAAGGTTGAGAGCCTGGACTACCTCGCTGGACCTGCATCTGGTGCCTGGATGCCTCGCTGGAACTGCGTCTGGAGCCTGGATACCTCGCTCGACCTGCCTCAGGTGCCTGGATACCTCGCTGGACCTGCGGCTGGTGCCTGGATGCCTCGCTGGACCTGCGTCTGGTGCCTGGATGCCTCGCTGGACCTGCGTCTGGAACCTGGCTGCCTTGCTGGATCTGCATCTGGAGAAAGGAGTGGGATGTGGAGGAGCCATGGAGTCAATGAGCCATGGCGGTAGACATTGATTTGCGATGTTCGCCCGTACCTGATAGTGAAGTCTGGCAGGTCGCATGGAGACACGTTGCTGACCTGTGTGAGAAGTTCACCTTGCGCACCTTGGAGCAGTTAATTGTAGAGGTGCTCAGGTACACCAACATAGTGAGGTCCGCATTGCATACTACAATCCACCACTGCACCTGGTGCATGGAGGAGATTACCAACGGTGGGTGCCGATTCCCTGCATCACAGACCGGATGATGTTGGGCTGGCCGTATGCTGCGGAGGGTGAGGCCCCTGTGCAACACCAAACTTGTGTGGTCTGAGCACTGCAACTACATGCCTAAGGAAGCCCTGCTGCATCGACTGCATCGGGAAGTCCACCAGTGGACTAGGCGGCGACTGCTGTACCCAGCCCAGTGAAATCACACCTGGCTGAGCCTCCTGCTAGATGAGTCACAGATTTGTAGAGAGTACAGTGGATTGTGCCACTGTGTCAATGTCCAATTAATGAGAAGGTGGGACATGTAGTGCAGGAGGGCAGGGGGGTGAGTTTCTCATGAATATCACACGTATATGATGCACCCCCAGTAGCGGCACTACCGCTATGGTGGAAGAGCATTGCCCACCACCTCAAGCACTGCAGAAGAGGAGCAACCATCACATGATGACATCTCAATCAATCAATCAGGGGAATTGCAAACACGCTACTCACCCATGAGGGTCTCAAGCAGCTGAGGGAGGCGGGAAGTGTTGGCTCAGAGAAGCCAAAAAAACTGTTTAAAAAGGGAAAAACAAGGGATAACGACCTGATGTAATCATGCTATGTATCCTCAGGGGACGGGAGGGTGGGTTGGACTGCTCCAAACATGGAGCAGGGCATGGGCTGATAGACATGCACATTCAAGTGTGCAATGTCTGTTTGGCCTGCCCACTCAGGCTGTCCAAAGCAGTCATGCGCACTTGGAGAACATGCCCACCCCTCCGGCCCCTGTCTGCATGACTTGTCCTATTGCCAATTACCAATCCCACCGCCGCATTGCAGTGTTGTGATTGACTCAGGGGAGGGAGCCTGGCTGGCTACATCATTGTCCTGGAAGCAGACTCAGGCGAGGAGGAGCTAAGTAGACACAGGACTCGACTTAGAGGTAAGACTTCTCTCAATACATTTTTCATAACACCGGCTCACACAAACATCCCCATGTCCATGCACCATCCAGTGTTCTTTACGGTGTTTACCACCTCATAGCTGTCCAGACCCCCCTGCATTTCTCAATGTGGGCCGCTGTGCGCCCATGCACAGCGGGCGTTCCACCCATGTGCCAAAGGCACATACGTATTTGGGACGCATGCAATAACAAGGCATTCCATTCCAATGCATTCTAATACTAGGCACATTGCAACCGTAGAGTAGGTGTTTCATAGCGGAGACATGAAGATCACTGTTCCCACTTCAGTGAGTGCAACCCAAAACTAACCTTCGCACAGCAAACCCAAACATCTACCCTGGAATTCCTATTTGAACACCCAAAACGCGAACAAAAATCGCATTTGAGACAAATGCGCATCCCAAATTTCATATATGACCCCAATACACATCCCAAAATTCAGATTTACCCCAAAACATGCCCCATTTTTCATATTTGACCCCAAAACACACCCCATTTTACATATTTTACCCAAAAAACACACCAATTTAAATTTTTAGATCCAAAACCCATAAACACCTGAAAAAGTTTTAATTACCCCCATTACTGACCTCACGGTGTGTTGTAATCCAATGCGATGTTAATGCACCCACGTCGTTGGAGTTGCTTGTTAAAGATGTACTGCCAGCATTGTAAAGGTCTTTTTAGTTCACACCGAGCACGTGCACTCTATTTCTTTACTAATTGGGAACTGATAGTCGGTGTAAACTATCTCACTGACCGCCTGAATTTCTGGCTTCCCGTTTCCCTTCTCTGTGTTTGTTTCTATTTGTTTGACACTCTTATGTTGATTGATATAACCCTTAGGCTACGCCATTTGCGTCCGGACCGTCTGCCCCTGGACCGCTCTCAGCACCAAGGAGCATTCCTATTGGACACTCCAACGTTACGACGCAAGCACCCTCGTCCCCATCAACCCAGGACGCCACCTTTCCTGCCAGGACCAAACTCTTCTCCGTAACGGACTTTGCCTTTGCCATCACTGACGGCTGCAGTATCACCCGCAAGGAGCACCCTGAACGTCAAGGAGGCATTGCCTTCACCTATAGAGGCACACTCCGACTGACCAAGCACTCTAATGTGCCAAGGGTGACCATGGACCACGTCAACTCCCAGATCCGGACCAAGCCCAAGAACATCCTGTGCAGTACCCTCATGTGCAGGCCCCCCAGCCCTTGGCCCCCCATTCAAAGATACTATTGTTGACCTTATTGCACCCCAGGGTCTTCCATCCAACAACGACACCCGACTCGGTTAACTCAAGTTCCACCTAAAAAACCCAAGTGAGCAGAACACTACTACCTTCAGGGGAAGGTCCTCAACATCAGACGCAAGCAGCAACTCACCTCAACAGGCCACATGGTCAAGCACGTCACCTCCGCCAGCGGGAGCTTCGACTTCAGCCACAACACCAGACTCTCCTGGACCGACCATCATTGGATACAACACAACATCCCCTTGCCCACCGGACGCCACGGCCATCATCCAAACCCCTTGCAGCTGGATCAAGGCCACCAAAGAACATCTTGTCAACCCTCTCTGCACCAACACTCCACCACTGCTTCCAACCAATGACACCGTTGCTCGCAACTACCATCAATGGTTCTCCAACAGCGCTGATAATCGGACATCCCTCGTGAACTTCACTGCGTCAGTACCTTCCGCCTGCCTGATGACAGGCGTGAGGGTGACACAGTACCACAGGGATAGATTGGCCCAATGCATTGTTGGAATTGTGTCATGGTTGTGACACAACTGCAGCAATGTATCACTTAAGCGCAGACAGATAGGTCAGGATTCTAGACGTATCTGTCATTACTTGCATCATGGAGCGCTGTCCAGTGAATACAGCGCATCCATGGTGTTGCAAGAAGGGGATAGTGAAAAGTGTTGCAACGCTGTCTTGTTGAAGCGCTGCAACACTTTTTATGAGCTAGGCCCAGGAATGTGCACAATCTTATTGATGGTGCGTAGTCCTGCCCTGTAATTTTGTACCAGGGCAGCGCAGCAACATTGCTTGCAGTGCAGTCCAGCAACAAAACATGCGGAAATAAGGCCCCAATGGTTATCTCCATTTTAAGGCCAGATATTTTCTGGTCTTAAAAAACTCCCTCTAGTTGCAGTTAGAGCCACTTTTTTTGGTCCTCTGGACTTAACCACTTCAGTGCTGATGACGAGCCCAGGCCTGTCATGCAGCACGGTGCTCGTGTGCTGGTGACGAGCCTGGGCTCGTCATGAGCCGTGGAACGCTCACATGCGGGGATAATTCCCCCGCTGTGCTGAGCGTTCCATTGCGCGTGTGGGCTCATGACGAGCCCATGCTCGTCACCAGCACACGAGCACCGTGCTGCATGACGAGCCTGGGCTCGTCATCAGCACCACGGCACCGTGCGCGGCCCCCCTCCCCCCGCGCCACGGGGGAATTAGCCCCGCGGCGAAGGGGTTAAGGAATCCCCTTGTAAATATGGAGATGTTGGGTTAACACCAGAATTTCGACGGGAATGCCTTCCTTGCATGTAATTAGCGATTCTTATTGCTAACAGAAATCGTGATCTTTAAAATGGTAGTTTTCGCCTATAAGCTGTTTCTAACAGCTCTTAGCAACAGCTTGTGAATAGTGAGATAAAATATTGCTGCTATATCGGCAGAAAAGTGCCGCTAACGAGGCGATATTGCCGTGTGAATATTCCCCATTATTTCTAAGGAAGCAGTTGCATGACTATTGGGAAGCTCTAGGTTCCTGTCTGGATTAAATTATGTGCTAGTATGTAAAATGATTGTTACACATACTCAATATGTCTTACGAGGAAGAAAATCTTTGTCACTTGTAAATTTTCAACTATTTTTATTTCTTTGAAATTCATATGTGACGATAGCTGTGAAATGAACTTAATTTCTTTGCTGATTTCATAGGTTTACTCTTTTTAAAAACAAAACAACACTGAACTGATCGTCTTAATTTCAGCATTCTGGTATATTTCCTAAGAAATTAGGCCTTTGGTGTTTGCACATAAGTGTTTTTAAGAATACATATTAATCGCATTGTAATAGTGCTCGCTGCTAATCCTACACATAAAACACAAGCTGCAAACCTCCCATATATGTAGACTTCTGTCATTTTACAATCTAACAAAATATAATAAGTCTCTTGCATGAGTTATTTAGAGCATTGTGGTAGCAGTGTGAACACATTTAGAGATTCAATCACAAGTAAATCATCAATATATGCAAACACGATGGGAATCAGAGAATTTATTCATCTTAATCACAGAAATCCACACAGGAATTTGCAAACGAAAACACTATTCCGCTTCATGAAAAAAATCAATTTATGGCATAAACTGCAGGGTTAAATTAGTAAAAGAGTGTGGAGCACTGCAAGAGAATCAACACAGCATAATTAAGTCAAACTCGAAACAAATAAAATAATTTCTACGTAATTCATGTATTGGTCCAAAAGAGTGTAGCGAGTCTAGTCTGGCCATTGGTATTTAAGCCCCATAGTTATGTCGTTAAATATAACTTCTAGGCTTCTCGTCTTCTCACACTGTAAACATATGGATATGACGACGAGGGATCTACGCATCAGGAGCTATTTCAATCGCACAATTGAAATCTTGATGTGGAGAGAGTTTCTCTGATCCAAACTAGAAAACTCAAAAAGCTCGGTCGGATTTTCCACATGTCAGAGGCTGAGTACCTGGTTTGTTACATATGACAATGAAGTTGGCAGTGCTGAGCAAGTTATGTCCTTTTGTGAACAGTCACTCAATGCCCTCAATAGCTGGGAATTTTGGGACGTCTAAGACAACAAGGACAACAGTGTCGATGGGTTCCCACATCACATCTTCTGGAGTACCATCTGTATGTTTTAGGGGCTGCACAATTGAATTATTTTCCAGTTGGACAAGCTGAATTGTGAGGTACCTCAAACCATTGGAATCCAATAAGGCGTCAAAAGGTGAATACATTTTTTTTTAAAGTAGAAGACTCACTGCATATGGTTTTGGTCATCCTAGGTAAGACATTTAAGTTCAAATCGTAGTCTTTACTTGTATTTGTGTACATTTTTGTGCTTATTGTTTTATCTTCTTTTACAAAACTCATCCTTTCCTCTTCTTTTCTTTACAGCAGGTGTCAGATGTTAGCTGAGGTTATTGATTTCCATTGTTTCTCCTTCTGTTAGTATTGGAATATATGGTACCATCTCGACTCAAAGTATGGAGGAGGTATAGCATACATTGTAATTTTGCTGATGGTCTGTCCACTGTTGCTGACCCATCAGGAGTGTTGAATTACCTAACACTGTGTGTGTGCGTAGTCAATTGATTGACTGCTACAGATAACGCATATTGTAAGACTTAATGGAAACCGTAATGAAAAGCAGCCGCAAATGCTTCATAAGTCCACGCCACCTCAAGCTTTAACTGTTGAAAATGTGTGATATATGCAACTAGGTAATTGGGAGCCTGATGCAGTGCAAGTAGTCAAGTGTACCCTGGCTGTCTCACATAACGTCGAATCACCAAAATGCCTGGGGTAGTGGAAAAGACATCACATGGCAGATGACCCGGTTGTGAGAAGTTAGCCTGGCATATGATGTCCACTAGTTCTAGAGGGCACCTTGTACCAGTCTAATCCACTCTTACTGATGGTAATTGTAAAGTCAACCTTATAGAAAGCTATCCTAGGGGTAGCAATGGCAAGCAGTCTTCAGGCTAAGACTTCAGAGAGCGAATTAAACTAGTTGTTTTACCAATTATAATCCCTTGAGTACCAAATGAAAGCACATCACACAAGGTATATATCAAATATATATGTATTTATTCTAAACACAACCCCTATGCACTCTTTATGAGGTCAGAGGTAAAAGTGCAATACAAGTTACTTAATTAGCATACGATAAGTTGCACAGTATACGCTTTGCCTTAGGGGCCTCATAAACCATATACTAAAATAGTGGTATAAGAACCACATGAGAATTAGAAAGCGGGCCTGTGAAATCGCTGGGGCTACTCTAGACAACCAAAGGTTAGGATGTAGGAGACCCACGGGAGACGCGTGCAGTGACTAAACACAGCCGCAGGTTACCATTGACTTTCTATGGGAAACGAACAAGTTACAAGTTTACAATTTAAGAACACTTCTAAATGAACTACGATGGAACCCTTTTAGACTTAGACACTAGGAGGGCCAATACCCTTGAGACTACCAGAGTACTTGTGTTACCTCACCCATGGAAGACTTGTGCATAGGTCTCTTTTGGTGTCGGGTTTCGTCATTGAGTTCAATGGAGATCTGCAAAGAAGTGCTGCAGGCGACCAGAGGAAAAGTGTCCGGGTGGATCCAAGGGCGGATCGAAGATCTGAAGAACCTAAAAAAGCAGAGGAGACAGAGTCTGGTCCTCTTGCCAGTGACCAGGGCGGCGACAGAAAGATGCCACCAGATGTCGGTGATTTCAGGTGAAAAGGTGAAGTTTGTCTCTTCAGCCACGAGGACCAGGAGGTGTTGACCACAACCAGGAGCTGGATTTGAGCTGTCCCACAAAAGATCTTGTTGACTGCTGTGTTGGTATCCGGATTGGACCCAACAAGCCTTGGCAACCGCAACCCAAGCAGGATATTGAGATTGGCTTCGGTGCAGACCAGCAAGGTGTGTGGAACTTCTCCTTTGCAGGGAAGTTGGAGCAAGCCTAGAGCAACCAGATAAGCAAGTTGAAATACAGGATTGTCTTCTTGGGGGCTCACTAGCCTACGGATTAGGAACCATGAAGACACTTTGAGCAGAAATGCACAAAGCAAGCTCACGGGTCACTCGTGGAGTGTGGAGCTCTGAGCTTTGATGCAAAAGGTGCTCGGGTCTGGGGCTTCAAGCACCCCAATGCACAACTTCGGGATACCTCGGGAAGTTGATGCAGGTAGCAAAATGTAGGATGTCCAGGAGTTCTGGTCCCATGTCTCTCGTGTCCACCACGGGTCTCAGCTTTGCTGTGAGCAAAGGTTGGGGTCAGAGATGTCTGGAAGTCCATGTCCTGTGCCGCATATTCTTCAGGATCTGGTGAGAGCCTCGAAAATGCAGACCTGCAAAGATGCTTTTGGTGCCTGTTTGAACAGGGTGGTCACTCCTTGACCACAAGGAAGATGTCTCCCGTCTTCCAGTTAAAATGGAATGTTGAAGGTCCAGGATATATGTTTCAGAGTTTCGTCCAGGGTAATCTAAAGTCCTAGGGACTGGAATCCTATACTTATACTAATTTTAGGGGTTGAACTAACTTTAAGGTCCCTCTTATGGGTGGACCTGGGGTGGGGGTGGTTGCACCCCTTCCCCTTTGTCCAGGTTCATGCCAGAGCTAGGGCTGAGTGCCCCAGCAACCGGTTTGAACTGGGAAGTACCTGGAGCACCTAGCGTGCCCCAGGCAGTGTCTGGAAAGCATTCACTGAATGCAGCCCTCCCCACCCCAATACACAAAGAGCCTGTCTGGGGAGATGCCAGCACCTCCCTGGGCAGGAAACCTATAATCCAGGCATCCTCTGCCAGAGTTTCATTCAGCAGCAAGAGGGCAGACTCGTGTCTGTGGCAGCAGCATCCGATTTGTGATGCTGAGGCTCTGTTTAACTTTAACCGGGTAAACCAGTAACTACATGTCTTCTCCCTCTAGAAGGGTGGAATGATATCCCCACCACCAGAACTGGTGGGGGGTAGTATTCCAAAGTGTTTGACACCTTATACAACATGTTTTGATAAAGCCAAACCAAGGTTAGCATTAACCGCGAGGAGTATAATGCACTTAAGAGTATATGGTATGGCTATATCATAGAACAGCTATAAGAAGATGGTTCCAAAAGCTTCAGAGGGGCTCAGCTCCTGCTAGGGCACCCTCTCACATAAAACCAAGCACTCTGCCTCCAGGGTTGTCAAGGCCTGCCATAGGAGTGACTTATAGGTGTATATGTGTCTATATGTATATATAGATATAGGTATACTATATCTAAGTAAGGGGTGATTACACCACCTTACCCAGGCTGTGTGAACAGACCTGTGGTGTCAGTTTGGAAGGCAAACCAGGGGTGGCACAATACATGCTGCAGCCTCTGGTAGGCCTAGGATGCACCTATGCTCTGGATACCTATGGTACACTATACAGGGGCTCACAAGGGTGACCCAGTAACCTTTCTGGTATGTACCTAAAGTACATTGTATCAATTTAGAGAGAGAACAGCTGGGCTGTGGGCCTGATTAGCAAGTCCACAGCCACACTAAAGTAAAAAAAAACAGAGAATCACAGCAAAAAGTTTGGGTAACCATAGGAAGCAGATCCTACTCTCCTACACTGGTCAGATGTCACAGAAAGTAATATCACACAAACTTTGACCTGGTGACATCACAGGACATGACATCACCTGCCCTTTGACTCACCCCGATGATGTCACAGGGAGTGACATTGCAAGGTATTTGACCTGATGACATCACAGGAAGTGACATCACATGACCTTTAGACCCATGAAATAAAAGGAAGCAACATTGCATGTCCTTTGGCTTGGTGCTATCACAGGGAGGGATGCATCTAACTTTTAGTTACTTACGTCACACACACGTCTACAGACACACAGCAGTGTTGCTCCCCCTGCCAGCATCCTCAACAGTTGAAAAATGAAACAAAAAAGAAAACAAGTTTATTATCATTTTATTTTTCAACTTGTAAGATCCAATTCTTGGGGACAGGGCAATAGTTGGGACAGTCACAGAAGGGAGTGGTGGGCACTTCTATTAGTGCACATGTCGTTTTGGCCGGCGGACTTAGACCTGGCAAACTGACATGCGCACTAAGCTGTCTCCAACCCGAGCTGGGATTGGAGACAGCAGATATAGAAAACAAGGTGGTCCTAGGCATAACTTAGACATAACAGTAAATGAAACACATATTTGATGTAATACGGGATTCGATCCAGTAAATGAAAAGGAGGAAAAAAACACAAAAAGTCAAATGCATGTATAATTCTACAGTACCCAAAGTAATTTTAAAACAAAATTGTCTGGGGCAACATAATTTGCAATTTATTTACATTGTATATATATAAATTGAGACAGTAAAGGCTGGGGGTTACTGCCAGGTGCAGTAAGAAGAAGTGCAAAGGTAGGTGCTCAAGTGAAAAGGGAAAGGAATTCAAGAAAGTTTTAAAGAAAAGAAATCCAATAATTTGTATTGGGCTAAGGTCCAATTCTCCTAGCAGAATAGAAGGCCTGCCCCAAAAAGTATTTTCACATGATTTACTGTAGTTATCTATCACAGTGTCACAGCATCTGTGCAGATGATCAATGGGAGGGGGAGCAAGGGTGCAGGCCCCAGGTGGGAGGGGGGTTCGTCGATGTTCCAACCCTGGCGCAGTTGAGGGAGGATCAACACCTCAGCTATGGGTCTTCCTCAGGACAGGGTGAAGGGGAGGGGACCTAGGTTGCAGTGAAACAACGCCCCCAGCAAAAAGGTAGGCTACCCGTCAATGATGTGCCACAATATTCCAAAAAACTCTGATTTCTTTGCAGGACTTAATGATGAAGTTCCAGATAGGAAATGAATTCCAAATAGTTCCGCTCACAGAAAACTGAATGAGAAAACTGTGGGGGTAGACAAATTCATACACCGCCAGTCGATTCAATCTAAATGTGGTTCTGCCAGACAAACGTGCCACGTCTTCCTCGGGTTCCGTCTCTCTGGGAGTTTACTTCCAGGTTGCTCAGGCCTATCCTGCCGCTGCTCTCATGCATGAGAGCAGCATCAGGATTGGCCATAGAAGAGTATGGGGAGCCTTTTTTGCAGCCAGGAACAAAAGAGCGGCGATGAGGGGGTGCGGCAATGCGGCGGGAGGCTGGTAATTTCTTTTATTTTTCATCCCGCCTCCCCCACACCTGTCCTGCCACTGCAGATACAAAAGGAATACCCAGTAAACAACAGGATAGAAAGACTGGGTAAAAACATAACTTTCTAACCTGTACCATGCAGCTTGCATGTAGTTCATAGATGGCAGTTCATAGCTCACTGTGCTAGATTACAAATGTAACTTAAGAACTGCAATGTAACAAAAAAATCGATGTGACAAAAGCAATAGCTGGACAGACTAAACCCTACAAATTGTACCATTATACAATTCAAGGATTTTCCCAAATCCCCGTCATGTGGTGAACGGCTGACTGTGCCGCTAAAATACCTATGGTGGTAATACGTGTTTTTTGTTCAAAAAGAGAGTGAAGCTAAAATGAACGACATGTCACATGGCCACCACCTGATGATTAATGCAAATCATACATTACTGCCTGACAGCTACAGACTGTGTATTGTATGCGCCGAGTGTGTGATATAAAAATTACTGGAAAAGCTCCCTTTCAAACAAACTTTCTGCTTCGACAGCCCCCCCTCCCCTTTTATTATACTCGGTCTGGACATTACTTCCTGCATGCCCTTCCACCTTAGCCCTCACAAACATGAGGACGTGAAAATGTGGAATTTTCTGTATTGCTTTATATGAAGCTGAAAGTCTGGCAAGTATGGAAGAAAGCATGTATTTATCAGTCGTTCAATATCAAAATGGCTAAGTACACAATAACCAACTGTGAAGCAAGTCACTGCTAGGCTTAAAATGCCTTGGAACCTTCATCCTTCCCCCCACATCCTATTCAATTATTAAATGTGATTCATAAGCTGCTTGCCGAATAACCTGCCCTGTGCTAAAAAGTTAAAACTATTTATTTGTGCCCTTGGTGCAGAAACGCTGCTGAATTTGTGGATATGCATCATGTGTCATGCTGTCTGTTTGTAAAGATTTAAGGTACTATTGGCATTTTAAAATTAAACTTAAAATACACAGCAATAACCTTTGTGTGAGATTTCATAACATCGAAGTGTACCCACCCAGTCTTTAACGAGGCCTGGGCAGTTAACTTCACTCTGTCTGCAAAGTTTGCTGAGTTTTCAACACACAGCAGAGCATGTGGAGTTCCCCAAAAACTCTGTTCCACTTAGCGGAGTAGAGTTGTTTCCTCACTAATCCTCGCCAATGTTAAATTGGCAAACAGGAGCGAGGAAAATCCAACGTTAGACCACCTCCAGCGAAAGTTCTCAACATGGGCAGTCGCGGATGGTTGCTACCGCTCGCATTGAGAAACCTTTCGTTCGAATCGAGGAAGCTGGCGCTCAAGTAGAACTTCTACACAAGTGGCAGAAAGAAGCAGCACACTCTTGCGCTGTGTGTAGTGCTGTTCGCGCCGATTTTACAGCGTGGCACAAACACCCGTCACTAAAAATCAATGCAAACGGCATGACGTAACGGGACTATGCATAGCGCGGCAGAGGATTTTTCTTCACTTTGCAGAGTCCCGCCGAGAACTCTGCCCAGGCCTATCTTTAACTCCATGTTAACGCCCTCAGAGGTCGTCAGTATATCCGATTCAATAAAAAGTCAGCTGAGCATGTGATTTCCCAGTGTGGCTTGTATCCCTTAGCACAATGTGCCCTTTCATGGCCTCAAGCTGCAGAAGAGGTCGTCATCTGGCAATGAAATGTCCTATTTCGCCCAGTCTGATAGTGCTAAAAAAGTGTTACATTTTATGATAAATTGATGCTAATGAGATGCGTTCATTATTGGAATGGATTTGTTATCCCCAAACTGTGAGAACATGTTCACAATGTACACAAGAATATGTCTGTGTTTCTGCAACCGGACACGTTTGGATGTGCCTGTCTGTGCGTGGCTACATGTACGTCTCCTTTTGCATGCATACATGTGTGTATGTTTGTGTGTGCTTGTTCTTGCCTGCACTGCCTGTGTATGTGTGTTTCATTACTACTCCTGTGCATATTGAACGTAGGGCTGCATATGTTCAAACGCATGTCTACATGTCACTCAGTATGCTTTTGTACGATCAAATCAAATGCAACCAGTTTCCCATGTGTACGTACCTGTATGCTTGTCTGTGAGTGCCTGCGTATGTTTTCGTATACTTGTGTACCCAAGTGTGCCTGCTCATGTCTGCTTGTGCTTCTGTATGTCTGTGTGCTCTGTTGTGTGTTTGCGTGCACCAAATGTCTGAGAATGCCTGTCTATGTCTTGTTATGACTGTGTGCATGTGTCTGCCTATTTGTATCCAGAATGTGTGCATGCATTTCTGTGTCTTAGCATGTTGCATTCCTGTGAGTTCATTCATGTATGCACTTCGGTGCATGTCTTTATGTGTAGGTGAGTGTGTTTGAATGAATAAGAATGTGTTTCTGCCTGTGTATGTATCTTTCTTTGTACTGTATGTGTGTTACTACACAGGCATGTTTGCTTGTCTTTCCATTAGTGCTGGATCACATCACCGGTGACAAACCCAAGTCACTGCAGATGTGGCCATGTCTCTGGGTTCACTCTACTTCAGGTCTTTGTATTTCATCTTCAATTTTCTTAGCACACAAGTGGAACAACGCACTGTGATGGGTGGTGGAACTAGGGCCCCCCAAGAGAAACTAGGCAGACACTTAGATCAGTCGAAATTTGTAATGAGCAAACAAACACTGGCACTGTATACATAAGTACCTGCATGCATAAGTAAAGCATAAAACGCACATGAAGCGTGGCACACACCCAAGCTAGAAGCCCAGGCACAAGGGAATGAGCCAAAATGCCTTACCTGAAATTAGAGGCCGCTCTGCTCTTTTCTCAGGATCACCAGCGTGTCAGGGCACAGGATCAAGAGCCTGTCACGTTGTTCCTGGAAGGGGAGATTCTGGTACTCTGACAATGTATCGATGTAAGGACTGGGCGCACCGGCGGCCCAGCCAGAGTCACATTGCAATGAGTTCTTTCCCCGCACCCAGCTTGCAGGCCATCATTTTGTCTCTGCAGGTAGAGCTTCAAGCGCTGCTCACTTGGAAAGGGGAGACCTCTCGGTCACCCCGAACGTATGGCGGGGTGCCCCTATCCCCCGGGAAACCTTTGCGGGCAGGGGGCATGTCCCGGCCGGTATGCCCATAGTGGCGTGGTTGGAGCACGCCCCCGCCGCCTAAAAGGGTTGTCCTAACACCCGCCCGGAAGTCCGTTCACTTCTGGGCGGGATGGGGATGCTGCCCCGCCTTCCCGCTGCAAGATAAAAGGCGCGGGAATCCATGCAGGCGTCCTCTTGATCCTGCGCTTTGAAGGCTGCATCACTCGTTGCTTGTGAGCCCTCAAGGGAACAAGCTGCAGTTTTTTGAACGTGTAATCGTTGTTTTTTCTGTTTCAGTCGTCAAGGCGTAGCTGGAGTTCGAGTCGCTACTGGAAAACAGGCAGAGACAAAACAGAACGCAGATATGCCTGGTAAGAAGAGTGGAAAGAGCTCTGAGATGGAACGAATGCTGCGCACACTAGTGATCCAAGTGTCGGCGATGGACAGGAAATTCGGTAAAGTAGACCAGCTGGGTCGCGGGCTAGAGGCCCTCCGGAAACAAGTGGAGGCCTAAGCGGGGCCCTCAGGGCGACCTAAGAGGATCGTGGGGCCTGCTTTGCCAAACATTACCCAGGGGGGATAAGGGGAAAAAGAGGAAGGGGGAAGTGGGTCCTAGCGAGGCCCCAGTCCCGATGGAGGTCCCGCTGGTCCCAGTAGCACCAGAGTCCAGCCTGGTACCCACACCGGATGGGGGATTGCCAATCCCTGTGGTTATCACACCGCTGGATAACGACCAAATGCCTCCCGAACTAGCGCTTCAGTTGGCGGCTGTGTTACCCTGGTTGAAGAAGGGAGCGGGGGATCCGCGGCTGTGGAAGACCCAGCAGAAGAAGATAGGCAGATTATCGAGCAGCTCAGGCAGACAAGGGGCGCTGGGGCGAACCTGGCCTTGGTCGAAAATCGGAATAAGTCGACGGACACGACCGGAGGTACAACAGAGACCGGTAAGAGATCGCTCCCAATAATGGGGGAGGGCGCTGTACCCTCAAGGCGGGAATACTTGGCGCAACATGTTCCTATGGCAACTAAAGAAATGGTGTGGGCAAACAAGTATATCAACATGCTTTCATTGTTGACAGACAATCATGAGTTAGAATATGCCAAGACTCAGAAGAATTTATGGCACCCCAGTGTATGGAGGGCAAAAATGGCAGAATTCAGGGTAGAAGGGTCTATGATGAACTAGATCAGGGCCTTTTCTATTTTTGTAGCAATAATGGGTGAGCGAACACCAGAACTGTTGAGAGACCTTGCTTGCTACCAGTGCAGGATCATGGGCTTCCATGAGAAGTATGGAGCAGAAGAATGGAAAGGGTATGACGTGGCATTTAGAAAAGCGAAAGAGTTTAATGAAACATTGACTTGGGATTGTTTGGATACTATATCTTGGCATGTGCAGTTCTTGCCGGGCTCAGCGGGTGGATCAGGGTCAAGTGCAAACGGCTCCAGGGCCTTTCAGCAGAAGCATCCACAGCCCTTTCGACCAACCTACGGCGGAGATACTCAGTCTAGATCGGGTGGGAATGGTAATAAGCGAGGAGTATGTTGGGGTTTCAACAAGGGAACGTGTAGCAGGCCGCAGGGAACATGCAGGTTCAGGCATGCCTGCGCAGGCTGTGGTAACACCTCCCACCCCGAGACTAGCTGCCGATCCAGAGGCAATAGTACAGGAGGGAAAGGGGGTACCAAACAGGATTGACACGGTGCCTCGGAGGTCCAAACAATCGCCCGTGGATATTCTGGCTTTGACTCCCTGGCTGAACAAATACCCTGATCATGTGTCCGCTGGGATCCTGCGAGATGGCTTCTTGTATGGCTTCAGGATCCCGGCGGGTGATTTTCGGGGGGCCCCCTCATCTAAACCAACTGTCCGTTAAGCACAACCCGGCGGTGGCTGTCACAAAAATCGCAAAAGAGGTTCGCTTGGGGCGGGTTGCAGGACCATTCGGGGAACCACCAACAGCCAATTTTGTGTGTTCTCCATTAGGGGTAGTTCCCAAGAAGGAGCCGGGAGAATTCAGGCTCATTCATAATTTATCTGGACCAAGGGGAGCTTCCGTTAATAAGGCGATCGATGCAGACATTTGCAGTGTGAGGTATGCATCATTCGATGACGCAGTGGTAATGTTGAATCGCCTAGGCGCCGGTGCATTGTTAGCGAAATCAGACATTGAATCCGCATTTAGGTTGCTTCCGGTGCATCCCCAGGATTAGCACTTGTTGGGTTTTCCATTTCGGGGTAAGTACTACATGGATATGTGCATGCCAATGGGTTGTTCAATTTCGTGTGCCTATTTTGAAATGTTTAGCTCATTTCTGGAGTGGGTATTCTCGAAGGCCTCATGGCACCAACATGTGATGCATTATCTTGATGATTTCCTGTTTCTCGGCCCAGCGGGCTCTCAGGACTGTGCACAGGCATTGCAGGATTTCTGCGTGCTCATGCGGGGTTTCGGGATACCATTGGCGCCAGGTAAGACGGTGGGTCCAACTACCTAGCTGGAGTTTCTGGGCATCGAACTAGACTCCGTAGTGGGTTGCTTCCGTTTGCCGGCGGAGAAGATCGCCAAATTCAGGGCCTCCTTGTTGCAATGTCTCCGGAACGACAAAGTGACACTGCACCAACTACAGCAAACAGTGGGTCAGCTTAACTTTGCATTGAGGGTTATACCGATGGCTCGCCCCTTCTCCCGATCGATTGCCCAGGCCATGGTTGCCCTAAAGGAAGGGCACCTTCGTACGAGGCTGTCGGCAGAGGTTCGCCAGGACATGCTCATTTGGCTGGCATTCCTTGCGGATTTCAACGGCCGAGTAGTCTGGAGCAAAGCCCCGGCCCCGTCGGCAGAAATAGGTTTATGGACCGACTCTGCGGGCAGTGTGGGGTTTGGCGCGATCCTTGGTAACCGATGGTCAGCCCAGAAATGGCCAGCATGGTGGGAAACAAGTGGTTTGACGAGCAACATTGGTTTTCTAGAGCTATTCCCCATCTGGTTAGCGTTGTCGGCCTGGTCAGAAGAGTTCCAAAACCGCTCGGTGATATTTTGGTCTGATAACATGACTGTAGTCGAGTGCATTAACCAGCAGGCAGCACGCTGCAAGTGGATATTGCGATTGTTGAAAGATTATGTTGGAATGCTTGGGACTAAATGTACAATTCAGGGCAAAACATGTGCCGGGAGTACTGAATAATGCAGCGGATGCGCTCTCACGTTTCAAAATGCAGGCTTTCAGAGATTGTTTACCCTCAGCGGAGCTAGTGGCAGCGCCATTTCCCGAAGCACTATGGCAAATCGGCGCCCCGGACTACAAAACCTCGTGGCAGCCAGTTTAGTGCCCAGGACAAAAAAAGCTTATGAAGGGGCGTTCCGCTTGTACTGCGCCTTTTTGGGCCCTGCAGGGGAGCATAGATGGGGTCAGGAGGGGTCCTTTACCCAATTTTTAGTGGCACTTCATGAGGAGGGCCGGTCGGTGGCAACCGCCAGTCGGTATAAGGCCGCCGTATCGTTTATGGCTCAGCTCCAGGGGATTAGGGACCCGACGGATTCCTTTATAGTCAGAAAGGCGCTGCGCGGCTGGCAGCGCCTAGAGGGTCGCAAAAAGGATACCAGGCACCCGATAGGTTTTGATAGATTGACCTCCTTGTTGGCTAAACTAGAGGAGATATGCTCCTCACCTAGTGAGGTCGTCCTATTCCGGGCAGCATTTGCGTTGGCGTTCTATAGGGCCCTGCGGGTAAGCGAACTAGTGGCTGCCAACAAAAAGGATATCGATGGGGGTCTGCGCAGGGACCACACGCAAGTGGGGGGGGATTCCCTGCTGATCATGATTGCCAGGTCAAAGACAGACCAGGAGGCCCAGGGAAATAGCATTGTGTTGCAGCATGCTCTGAGTAGTCCCTGTTGTCCAGTAAGGCATGTTGAGGCCTACCTAAAACAAAGGTTGATGACATTCGGGGGACCTTGCTGCGACATGCTGACAGCAACCCGTTAACAAAGTTTCAGTTCCAGAGGGTGCTGGCAATCACGATTGCAGCTGCGGGTTGAATGGGACTCATTCATTCAGGTTAGGAGCCGCTACAGAAGCAACGGCTGGGGGTCTGCGGGCAGACACTGTGAAACAATTAGACGCTGGTCGTCGAGTTGTTTCAAATGGTGCGTGCGGCTGCACATGTTGTAAGTTACTGAAGAAGTGCACTCTCGCTTGTTGTCTTTTTTTGGATTACAGTTTCACGAGCCTGTGACGCAGGGCGGAAATTGGGACCGGCCCAGTATCAGCTAACCACCACTTCAGGAACAAGGAATGGAAGACGAGTGGTCTGGGTCGTGGGCCACTCATACGTGAGGCGTGCCGCGGACATATTCAATACAGGTGATGCGATCCACACATCTGAGGAATATGGTTTCAGGGTGTCCTTCCATGGGAAGGGCGGCCTATGTATTGACAGACTGCAAAGTTTTGTGGAAGTATTGTTAGGGCGGCACAGGTCACCGCCATCAGTAGTCATAGTGCACGTTGGGGGCAATGACTTGGTAAGGTTGGGCAGATGAGCTTTAATCGAGCACATACTTTCAGCAGTTAGTTGGTTAGCAAAGACGCTCCCGGGGTGCACAATAGCGTGGTCATACATGATTCCGAGGAGGGTATGGAGGGGTGGATTGTCCACGACAGCGTTGAACCATTCGGTAAAGAGGGTCAACAATAAAATGCAGAAATTGTTTCGCTCTGCTCATCTTCAAAGCATACCTCATGGGTGCATCTGGGGGTCCACTGTTATTCAGACGATGGGGTACACCTGTCCAGGGTGGGGAATGACTTATTGATAGGGGGCATGATAGCTTGGCTAGTGGGATTGAGGAGACATGACCTATAGGAGGTGTGGGGGGGCCAGATAGTCGGTCAACTATCTGGCCTGTGGCAGTAAGGTCATGATCGGTGAGCAGTGATTTCCAGGTCCCTAGTGGGGGCGCCACCCATTATGGATGGGAGCGCCCGGGAGAGGTGGCCATTGGCCCCTCCCACGGGGAGCGGCACCCATTATGGATGGGTCGCCCAGGGGGAGACGGCCATAGGCCCCTCCCAGGGTGAGACGGCTATATGCCCCTCCCACGAATTTCCCGGGGGCCGGATATCCGCTCCGGCGGAAGAGAGTGCGGGGAAAGGGGGGGAGTCCATGCTGTCCTTCTTACGGATACCCCACAGGGGAACTCGGACGACCTTAAGATGGTGCAGAGTGAAAGGGGGCCCCATGACAAGGGAAGCTACAGTTGGCTACGAGGGTAAAGCCCTCTGTGCATGCGCCACTCACACGTGAGGGCGGAAATTTGGTGATAGGGATCTGACACCGGTTAAGACCTTGCCGTTGGCCCCTAACGATAGAATGTACAAAATTCGTATGCAATGCATTATGTCATGATGTTAGACTCGTTAGGAAAATCTTTGTATTAGAGATTTGTTAAGGTTAGCCTGGATACCTGTCTTCATCAAGTGTAATGAAAGTTGAATTTTGTACATGATACATGAAACTTTTTTAATTTAAAGTTTTAAATTTTGTTTCATAATTTAATAAATACGGCCGGGGAGGTCGTGAGTCCCCACTGCCTTCCAAAAGTTCAAACTGTGCCTGTCTCCTACCATTGGGATTGGTGGTGGAAGGGGTGGCGGGCATCCCTGACCATATGGAAAGGGGAGACCTCTCGGTCACCCCGAACGTATGGCGGGGTGCCCCTATCCCCCAGGAAACCTTTGCGGGCGGGGGGCGTGTCCCGGCCGGTATGCTCATAGTGGCGTGGTTGGAGCATGCCCCCGCCGCCTAAAAGGGTTCTCCTAACACACCGCCCGGAAGTCCGTGCACTTCTGGGCGGGATGGGGATGCTGACCCGCCTTCCTGCTGCAAGATAAAAGGCGCGGGAATCCAGGCAGGTGTCCTCTTGTTCCTGCGCTCTGAAGGCTGCACCACTCGTCGCTCGTGAGCCCTCAAAGGAACAAGCTGCAGTTTTTGACCCACCCACCAGCCCCTGTTGCAGAGTTTGGGAGTAAACAAAGTTCTAATTCGCAATTTGATTGTAATGGATAAGCGTCTTGTTGGAATCGTTTCTCTCATCTTCGATTAATGCCAAGAATGTGAATGCAACTGAATACTTGCCTATAGGCCTTTTTTCCTTTGTAGAAATGTAATGAACTGTATGCAATAAACGTGTCTCTGTTATAGGACCTTTTTTCCTTTGTAGCAATGTTATAGTTCATTGGATATATCTAGCTGTAATTTGAGATTAAGCATAGGTTTTTTCCCCCTAGTAGGTAACTAAGAATCACTGACACAATTTCGACCTCCAAAATATCGACCTACAGGAATATCGAGTCAAAAATATCGAGGGCAAGAATATCGACATCCTATCTACAACGTGGTAAGTACAAAAATATCGAAAAAATAATATAGATGTTAAAAATATCGATGTTAAAAATATTGTTTTTTTTAACATATAAATGTAAAATAAAGTAAATAACACTAATAAATAAATTCTACATAGTTAAAAGTATCTAATAATGTTTAAAATTAATAAATAATACATATATAATAATAAAACATGATTTAAATATATCCAGTAAATATATAATATATATGTACTGAACAATAAGTTGTAATAATTATTTTAGTAATTTATAAATTAATAAAATATATTCTAAATTACAAATACATTTACAAACATAAAACAATAACATAAATAAAATGTAAAAAACATACACAATTAAATATACTTTTAATATTTTTACAATTAATTATATAAAACGTTGGATTGCGTAAGGGTAAAAATTACTATTCCCACTCCAGAGAGTGCAACAGTAGGGAAAGCGTTGGATAGCGTAGGGGTAAAAATTACTATTCCCACTCCAGAGAGTGCAACAGTAGGGAAAGCTTTGGATAGCGTAGGGGTTAAAATTACTATTCCTACTACAGAGAGTGCAACAGTAGGGAAAGCGTTGGATAGCGTATGAGTAAAAATTACTATTCCCACTCCAGAGAGTGCAACAGTAGGGAAAGCGTTAGATAGCATAGGGGTAAAAATTACTATTCCCACTCCAGAGAGTGCAACAGTAGGGAAAGCTTTGGATAGCGTAGGGGTAAAAACTTACTATTCCCACTCCAGAGAATGCAACAGTAGGGAAAACGTTGGATAGCGTAGGAGTATAAATTACTATTCCCACTCCAGAGAGTGCAACAGTAGGGAAAGCGTTGGATAGCGTAGGAGTATAAATTACTATTCCCACTCCACATAGTGCAACAGTAGGGAAAGCATTGGATAGCGTAGGAGTATAAATTACTATTCCCACTCCAGAGAGTGCAACAGTAGGGAAAGCGTTGAATAGCGTAGGGGTACAATTTACTATTCCCACTCCAGAGAGTGCAACAGTAGGGAAAGCATTGGACAGCGTAGGGGTAACAATTACTATTCCAACTCCAGAGAGTGCAACAGTAGGGAAAGCGTTGGATAGCGTAGGGGTACAATTTACTATTCCCACTCCAGAGAGTGCAACAGTAGGGAAAGCGTTGGATAGCATAGGGGTAAAAATTACTATTCCCACTCCAGAGAGTGCAACAGTAGGGAAAGCGTTGGATAGCATATGGGTAAAAATTACTATTCCCACTCCAGAGAGTGCAACAGTAGGGAAAGCTTTGGATAGCGTAGGAGTAAAAATTATTGTTCCCACTCCAGAGAGTGCAACAGTAGGGAAAGCGTTGGATAGCGTAGGAGTATAAATTACTATTCCTACTCCACAGAGTGCAACAGTAGGGAAAGCGTTGGATAGCGTAGGAGTATAAATTACTATTAACACTCCAGAGAGTGCAACAGTAGGGAAAGCATTGGATAGCGTAGGGGTACAATTTACTTTTCCCACTCCAGAGAGTGCAACAGTAGGGAAAGCGTTGGAGAGCGTAGGGGTTAACAATTACTATTTCAACTCCAGAGAGTGCAACAGTAGGGAAAGCGTTGGATAGCGTAGGGGTACAATTTACTATTCCCACTCCAGAGAGTGCAACAGTAGGGAAAGTGTTGGATAGCGTAGGGGTAACAATTACTATTCCAACTCCAGAGATTGCAACAGTAGGGAAAGCGTTGGATAGCGTACGGTTAAAAATTACTATTCCCACTCCAGAGAGTGCAACAGTAGGGAAAGCGTTGGATAGCGTATGAGTAAAAATTACTATTCCCACTCCAGAGAGTGCAACAGTAGGGAAAGCGTTGGATAGCATAGGGGTAAAAATTACTATTCCCACTCCAGAGAGTGCAACAGTAGGGAAAGCTTTGGATAGCGTAGGGGTAAATATTACTATTCCCATTCCAGAGAATGCAACAGTAGGGAAAACGTTGGATAGCGTAGGAGTAAAAATTACTATTCCCACTCCGGAGAGTGCAACAGTAGGGAAAGCATTGAATAGCGTAGGAGTATAAATTACTATTCCCACTCCACAGAGTGCAACAGTAGGGAAAGCATTGGGTAGCGTAGGAGTATAAATTACTATTCCCACTCCAGAGAGTGCAACAGTAGGGAAAGCGTTGGATAGCGTAGGGGTACAATTTACTATTCCCACTCCAGAGAGTGCAACAGTAGGGAAAGCGTTGGATAGCGTAGGGGTAACAATTACTATTCCAACTCCAGAGAGTGCAACAGTAGGGAAAGCGTTGGATAGCATAGGGGTACAATTTACTATTCCCACTCCAGAGAGTGCAACAGTAGGGAAAGCGTTGGGTAGAGTAGGGGTAAAAACTACTATTCCCACTCCAGAGAGTGCAACAGTAGGGAAAGCGTTGGATAGCATATAGGTAAAAATTACTATTCCCACTCCAGAGAGTGCAACAGTAGGGAAAGCTTTGGATAGCGTAGGGGTAAAAATTACTATTCCCACTCCAGAGAATGCAACAGTAGGGAAAGCGTTGGATAGCGTAGGGGTACAATTTACTATTCCCACTCCAGAGAGTGCAACAGTAGGGAAAGCGTTGGATAGCATAGGGTTTAACAATTACTATTCCAACTCCAGAGAGTGCAACAGTAGGGAAAGAGTTGGATAGCGTAGGGGTACAATTTACTATTCCCACTCCAGAGAGTGCAACAGTAGGGAAAGCGTTGGATAGTGTAGGGGTAAAAATTACTATTCCCACTCCAGAGAGTGCAACAGTAGGGAAAGCGTTGGATAGCATATGGGTAAAAATTACTATTCCCACTCCAGAGAGTGCAACAGTAGGGAAAGCTTTGGATAGCGTAGGGGTAAAAATTACTATTCCCACTCCAGAGAATGCAACAGTAGGGAAAGCGTTGGATAGCGTAGGAGTAAAAATTACTGTTCCCACTCCAGAGAGTGCAACAGTAGGGAAAGCGTTGGATAGCGTAGGAGTATAAATTACTATTCCTACTCCACAGAGTGCAACAGTAGGGAAAGCGTTGGATAGCGTAGGAGTATAAATTACTATTAACACTCCAGAGAGTGCAACAGTAGGGAAAGCGTTGGATAGCGTAGTGGTACAATTTACTATTCCCACTCCAGAGAGTGCAACAGTAGGGAAAGCGTTGGATAGCGTAGGGGTTAACAATTACTATTCCAACTCCAGAGAGTGCAACAGTAGGGAAAGCGTTGGATAGCGTAGGGGTACAATTTACTATTCCCACTCCAGAGAGTGCAACAGTAGGGAAAGCGTTGGATACCGTAGGGGTAAAAATTACTATTCCCACTCCAGAGAGTGCAACAGTAGGGAAAGTGTTGGATAGCGTAGGGGTAACAGTTACTATTCCAACTCGAGAGATTGCAACAGTAGGGAAAGCGTTGGATAGCGTACGGTTAAAAATTACTATTCCCACTCCAGAGAGTGCAACAGTAGGGAAAGCGTTGGATAGCGTATGAGTAAAAATTACTATTCCCACTCTAGAGAGTGCAACAGTAGGGAAAGCGTTGGATAGCATAGGGGTAAAAATGACTATTCCCACTCCAGAGAGTGCAACAGTAGGGAAAGCTTTGGATAGCGTAGGGGTAAATATTACTATTCCCATTCCAGAGAATGCAACAGTAGGGAAAACGTTGGATAGCGTAGGAGTAAAAATTACTATTCCCACTCCAGAGAGTGCAACAGTAGGGAAAGCATTGAAAAGCGTATGAGTATAAATTACTATTCCCACTCCACAGAGTGCAACAGCAGGGAAAGCATTGGGTAGCGTAGGAGTATAAATTACTATTCCCACTCCAGAGAGTGCAACAGTAGGGAAAGCGTTGGATAGCGTAGGGGTACAATTTACTATTCCCACTCCAGAGAGTGCAACAGTAGGGAAAGCGTTGGATAGCGTAGGGGTAACAATTACTATTCCAACTCCAGAGAGTGCAACAGTAGGGAAAGCGTTGGATAGCGTAGGGGTACAATTTACTATTCCCACTCCAGAGAGTGCAACAGTAGGGAAAGCGTTGGGTAGAGTAGGGGTAAAAATTACTATTCCCACTCCAGAGAGTGCAACAGTAGGGAAAGCGTTGGATAGCATATGGGTAAAAATTACTATTCCCACTCCAGAGAGTGCAACAGTAGGGAAAGCTTTGGATAGCGTAGGGGTAAAAATTACTATTCCCACTCCAGAGAATGCAACAGTAGGGAAAGCGTTGGATAGCGTAGGGGTACAATTTACTATTCCCACTCCAGAGAGTGCAACAGTAGGGAAAGCGTTGGATAGCGTAGGGTTTAACAATTACTATTCCAACTCCAGAGAGTGCAACAGTAGGGAAAGCGTTGGATAGCGTAGGGGTACAATTTACTATTCCCACTCCAGAGAGTGCAACAGTAGGGAAAGCGTTGGATAGCGTAGGGATAAAAATTACTATTCCCACTCCAGAGAGTGCAACAGTAGGGAAAGTGTTGGATATCGTAGGGGTAACAATTACTATTCCCACTCCAGAGAATGCAATAGTAGGGAAAGCATTGGATAGCGTAGGGGTAAAAATTACTATTCCCACTCCAGAGGGTGCAACAGTAGGGAAATTGTTGGAGAAGCGTAGAGGTTAAAATAACATACTTATAAATAAATAAAAAATGTAGTAATACAAATTTAAACTATTAAATAAATATAAAAAATACACAGTGCCTATACATAATTATTAAATACATGAATATCAAAATATTTTTAGCCCAAATTAAATATTAAAAAATAACAATGTATATTATTTAATGACCAATTAATTATTAATTATCAATTATATTATTTACAAAACAATTAATTTAAATACATTATTACTTAATTACATTTAAATTACTTCCCACCATATTCCCCTATTAACCCACTACCCGAAACAGAACACATTTATCTATTTATGAATTAATGAAAAATATTTACCAATTAATTAAAATTATTAACCAATTAAATATAATTAATTAGAAATTATTTCAAATTAATTTATAATTCCAACTAATTAATAAATAATTAAACATAATTAAATTAGTTCCCACCCTATTCCCCTATAAACCCACAACCCGCTACAAAACATATTTATCAATTAATGAATTAATTATATTTAATTTCCAACTAATTAAAATCATTTAGCTAATAATGAAAATTAATTTATAACTCCTACTAATTAGTAATGAATTAAACATAATTAAATTACTTCCCACCCTATTCCCCTATAAACCCACAACCCGCTACAGAACATATTTATCAATTGATTAAAAATAATTTCCAAATAATTAAAATTAATTAGCAATTAATTTAAATTAATTTATAACTCCTACTAATTAATAATTAATTAAACATAATTAAATTACTTCCCACCCTATTCCCCTATAAACCCACAACCCGCTACAAAACATATTTATCAATTAATCAATTAATTATAATTATTTTCCAATTAATTAAAATGAATTAGCAATTAATGAAAATTAACTTATAACTCCTACTACTTAATAATTATTTAAACATAATTAAATTACTTCCAACCCTATTCCCCTATAAACCCACAACCTGCTACAAAACATATTTATCAATTAATCAATTAATTATAAATATTTTCCAGTTAATTAAAATGAATTAGCAATTAATGAAAATTAACTTATAACTCCTACTAATTAATAATTAATTAAACATAATTAAATTACTTCCCACCCTTTTCCCCTATAAACCCACTACCCGCTCCAGTACTAAAACATATAATTTGCTTATAAATAAATGTATTAATATATAAAATTAATACACATATAATATTATTTATTTTAAATACTTAAGTAACACATATAACACATACATAATAAAAAAAAATCATACAAATATCGATATTAGTGTCATCGAAATTAGTGACATCGATATATATGCTATCGATATTACTAACTTCGATATTACTTACATCGATATAAATAATTTCGATATTACTTACCTTAGTGTCGATATTTTGTCCAACGATATTCTTGACATCTATATTCTATACCTTCGAAATTTCTAACACGATATTTTGGTAGGTCGATATTTACTACTCGATATTTTGACTGTGTACCGGTAACTAACTGTCGTATTTATTTAGTCTTCGGTCGGGTGGTAAGGTCATGATCGGTGAGCAGTGATTTCAAGGTCACTAGTGGGGGCGCCACCCATTATGGATGAGAGCGCCCGGGGGAGGCGGCCATTGGCCCCTCCCATGGGGGGCGGCACCCATTACGGATGGGTCACCCAGGGGGAGACGGCCATAGGCCCCTCCCAGGGGGAGACGGCTATATGCCCCTCCCACGAATTTCCCGGGGGCCGGATATCCGCTCCGGTGGAAGAGAGTGCGGGGAAAGGGGGGGGAGTCCACGCTGTCCTTCTTACGGATACCCCGCACGGGAACTCGGACGACCTTAAGATGGCGGCGAGTGAAAGGGGGCCCCCATGACAAGGGAAGTTACAGTTGGCTACGAGGGTAAAGCCCTCTGCGCATGCGCCACTCACACGTGGGGGCGGAAATTTGGTGATAGGGATCGGACACCGGTTAAGACCTTGCCGTTGACCCCTAACGATAGGATGTACAAAATGCGTATGCAATGCATTATGTCATGATGTTAGACTCGGTTAGGAAAATCTTTGTATTAGAGATTTGTTAAGGTTAGCCTGGATACCTGTCTTCATCAAGTGTAATGAAAGTTGAATTTTGTACATGATACATGAAACGTTTTTAATTTAAAGTTTCAAATTTTGTTTCATATTTTAATAAATACGGCCGGGGGGGGTGGTGAGGCCCCCCTGCCTTCCAAAAGTTCAAACTGTGTCTGTCTCCTACCATTGGGATTGGTGGTTGAAGGGGTGGCGGGCATCCCTGACCATATTGCGGTGGAGCCACCAGAATGCTTGCCAAGGCTGTCGAACAGCCAGGGGTCGCAATCAAGGTGGCAGGCGTCGCCTTGGCAACCCCTAAATGACATCCACGCTGTCTCCTCTTTCTTTTACCCAGCTCTGCTTCACGTACCATAAAGGTAGAATTGCCAGCAAGCCAGGGACTGTGATTATTGTTGATTTTTGCATTAGGAACACGAAAATGAAAACAGTCTTGCAAGCAGTAATGTGAAAACGTTGCAGTCGATTTAAACGATAGACTAAAGCTGAAACGAAACAAGCATTTGCAATGCTATAGGCCTCGCATTAGGAAGGTTTGAGCTATTGGTATTGTAAATGACAACATTTTTATTCATGTTTTGTTTTTGAAAATAGCGAAATTAATAGCCTTGTCATTTACAATGCCAATAGTTATAACTTTCGCAAATGTGACACCTGTAGCATTTGTAATGCAGTATGTGTTGTATTTGCGTGACTTAGATGTATTGGTATTACAAATAACAATGGCATTTAAATTTTTTTCCAATAATTAATACTTAAATAAAAGTTATTGTAATTTATAACGGCAATTGCTTAAAGTTTTGTAAATAACTTTTTTGAAGAATATGTTCAGTGTATTTTATTGCGACGAAAATCCAAGAACAGAAGTGAAAAATGAACATCTTTTTGTTACTTTTGTAATAAAGCTTGAAACATTGTGAGAACATATTTGAAGTAGGTGTTGTTGAATGGTTGCACAGGTTGATGCTGTGGTGGCGCTGAGTGATGTAATGGCGAACGAGTGATGCTGTAGCTTTCAGTGATGCTGTGGTAGCGCATAGTGATGTAGTGGTGCCCCTGATTGATGCTGTGGTGGTGCGGAGTGATGCTGTATGCTATGCTATGTTTTGTTTTTCTAGCCTATATTTTGTTTTGTTATGCTATGCTATGTTTTGCTATCCTATGCTTGGATTTGTTATGCTATGCTATGCTGTGTTTGGTTATGCTATGATGGGTTTTGTTATGCTATGCTATGCTTTGCTATGCTATGTTTTGTTGTGCTATGCTTTGTTTTGTTATGCTATGCTATGTTTTGTTGTGTTTTATGATGCTATGCTTTGCTTTGCTATGCTATGTTTTTATGCTATGCTATGTGTCTGTTTTGTTGTGTTTGGTATGCTATCTTTTGCTATGCTATTATATGTTTTTTGCTATGCTATGTTTTGCTATGTTTTGTTAAGCTATGCTATGTTTTGTTGTGTTTTGTTATGTTTTGTTATGCTATGTGTTGTGTTTTGTTATGCTATGTTTTGTTCTGTTATGCTATGTTTTGTTATGCTATGCTTTGTTTTGCTATCCTATGCTTTGTTTTGTTATGCTATGCCATGTTTAGTTTTGCTATCCTATGCTTTGTTTTGGTATGCTATGCCATGTTTAGTTTTGCTATCCTATGCTTTGTTTTGTTATGCTATGCCATGTTTAGTTTTGCTATCCTATGCTTTGTTTTCTTATGCTATGCTATGTTTTCTTATGTTTTGCTATGCTATGCTATGTTTTGTTGTGTTTTATTATGCTATGCTTTGCTATGCTATGTTTTGTTTTACCTCCTATGCTTTGTTTTGTTATGCTATGCTATGTTTTGCTATTCTATGCTTTGTTTTGTTATGCTATGCTATGCTCTGTTTTGTAATGTTATGTTATGTTTTGTTATTCTATGCTGGTGAGGGTGTGTGAGTGTGTGTGAGGGTGAGTGTGTGTGAGGGTGAGTGTGGGTGAGGGTGTGTGTGTGTGAGGGTGAGTGGGTGTGAGGGTGAGGGGGTGTGAGGGTGAGGGGTGTGAGGGTGAGGGGGTGTCAGAGTGTGTGAGGGTGAGGGGGTGTGAGAGTGTGTGAGGGAGTGTGAGGGTGAGGGGGTGTGAGGGTGAGGGGGTGTGGGGGCGAGAAGGTGTGAGGGTGAGAGTGTGTGAGGGGGGTTTTAGGGTGTGTAAGGGGGTGAGGGGGTGTGAGGGTGAAGGGTGTGAGGTTGAGGGGGAGAGGGATGAGAGGGTGTGTGAGGGTGAGAGGGTGTGTGAGGATGAGAGGGTGTGTGAGTGAGTGAGTGAGTGAGTGAGGGTATGTGAGTGAATGAGGGTATATTAAGGTGAGGGTGTGTGAGTGAGTGAGTGAGTGAGTGAGTGAGGGTATGTGAGTGAATGAGGGTATATTAAGGTGAGGGTGTGTGAGGGTGAGTGAGTGTGAGAGGGGGATGAGGGGGTGTGGAAAATTGATGATGATAGCCCTGGGATCAACTGCTGGCTGACTCAGCAGGTACACCATATCTGCACTTGCCACTCATCAGTTACATAAGCAGTTCACCATGTTTTTAGAAACATTCATAAAGAGGGCAATAAATCCATTTTACGTACTCAACTGGTTTGTACTAAATAAATGTCCCTCACAATTCCACTATCTTTTTTTCAATGAAAGACTGCAAAAGCATAGGATCGCCACAAAGCAGCAGGTGATGAGTAAAAAAAAAGGTTTTAATAAATAAAACCTGGGCTACAAAAAAAGAATACCTAAATTCCTTACACTAGTTAACTAACCACACCAAACAACTGGCCACCACTACCTGATGTCCCGCTCTTGTCCTCGATTTGAATTTATCGGGAATTTATAGATGGTACATCTGCTTTACATCGCCGAACCACAATTGTCCTAGAGGGCGGAATATGATCATTCAAGCATCCAGAAACCCATATTTACAATACTTATTATGTATTTTGAATAATATAATCATGCAATACAACAGCTCAATTCAGCTGATGTTAAATAAGACTACAGCTTCCAGACAGCAGCTTTAAACTGGATGTGAACCACGGAACGGAAGCATATGTCGTTAATGGGAAAGGAATGCACAGGTAAGGTAAAAGAAAACATTAAGTCGGGCCATATTAGATGCAATAATGCTGCACCTACACTCTTACCTGCCCTGTGATGCCGGAGATGAGTGCTACTTTCCTGGGCTTTCCGTTACCCCCTGCGGAACCCCTAACTGCAGTGCCGGAGTGCTGGTTTTGGGCCATGATGGGTGGGCTGTCGAAGCTGTTAGAGGAAGGCACAGGTCAGAGCTCTGTGAAATGGCTGGCAGGTACAGGTGTGGTGCGTGCAGGAGAGAAAGCCGGCATGCAGGCTGGTGTGTAACGTACTATTTCCGCATCACGGGGGAGGGACTGGTGGAAGCCAGGTGTCCTAGTGAAGCACCAGTAGCAGGACGGACATGGGCGGTGCCACTCTGGGCTGCAGGTGCACCAGGGGTGGGGCAGGCAGGAGAGCTATGGAGCTGTGCACCCAGCACAGGCTCCACTGCTCACAGATTGAAAAGAGCCACTCCGCGGCATAGATCCTAGAATACTCATTTTAGCACTCACAACAATACCATCTGCGCCCCAGGGTACTGTACACCACACCCCCTCAAAATCAGTGCGTTGGGATGGAGTAAAAGTGGCAGATGGCACCGGAAGTTAACTGTGACACTGCTGCTTCTACCACCGAGTAGTGGGGGTGGGGTCAGGGGGTGTTATTGGAGTCCGGTGACGCATCAATGCTGGAAGGCACACAGCGCTTCGGATACAAAGAAAGGCTCTCTCGCTCGTGAAAGCGTGGTGGAGCGCGGGAAGAGACGCGCGCGTTAATAGCGCGAGACGCGTCACAGTGCGTGTCTCCTAAAGCGCACCACGTAGCAGCCCAGCAGGAACAGGACAACCAGGAGGAGGGTCTGGAGTTCGAAGTGCTGCCTGAGGGATCCACCGTCACCACCCACATGCTGGCCGGCCCGTGGGCGGCATCATGGAGTATTGCCTCATGTACCCCGTGGACTGCGTTAAGGTGCAGCCGGTGAGTGGGAGAGGAGTGGGGGGTATGTGCGCGTGTGTGGGTGTAGCTGTGTGTGTAGGTGTGCGTGTGTATATGTGTGGCTGTGTGTCTGTTAGCTGTGCGTGTGTATATGTGTGGCTGTGTGTGTGCATGCGTGATCCATGGTGACTGAAGAGCATGCCGGAATCGGAGCACGTGTTCACTGCGCGACCTGATCCGAATCCGGCATGCTTCACAAGGCGCGTGTCGTAATCTGATTCTGCCATGCTGTCTACGGTAGAAGCTCACGCGCGCGACCAAATACCATTCTACAATGCTGTGGGTGCCCATCTCTTGTCTCCACTTTGGCTTGTTGTAAGCTGAGCCGACGACTATAGTTCTCGCAGCGAGAACGCGCTTCGCGCGCTTTCACCAGGGTGAGACCTAAAAAGGATTAACGACATTGAAGGTTCTCTTGATGTTTCTGGGTAGGCGCCTTTGGCAGGTGTGAGGCACAAGAATGTGTCCCAGCTGATAATACAACACAATCAGTGATAACATTCTCATACAAGCATTCATACAGAAGGCCCTGCAGTTTGGGAGCACTGAAGAAAGAAAGTTCTGCTGAGGGATTTCTTGCCCTTGTAATTAACTATTTTTTTCAAACCCTTAGCACTTTCTGTTAAAGCAGAGGAAAGCTGTTGCTTCGTGTCTCTACAATCACTTCCGCCATCACCATGTGTGGATTTGCATCTGATACCATACCGCGCAATCAATGATTGTGCCTGTCAGTAAATCATGGACTAACCACTGCCCTTTTATAAATTTCCAACCAACCGGGAGACTGACACTAGGGCGGGAGAACTGATATGAGAAAGCAACACCTGACGGAAATATTGTTAACAATGGTAAAAATACATCGAAACAAATCATGAGAAACACTGCCAGATGCGACATAAAATAATCAGCACAACCGCAAACATTTTAAATAATATGAAGTATAGCAGGGAATACTCCACAGAAATACCGGAAGGATGTTCGACAACAAGAAATCTTGGAGGGAAAGATTGAAACAAAGTAGCCTGTGGGAGCTGCCAAACATGGGGCAACCGAAAGGGAAACACAAAAGGTTGTGCAAACAAACATTGAGTGCGAACTGGTCAGAAGCGAGCAAGCAAAGCAACACCCAATGACGCTGGTCATTTACAAGCACTGAACAGCTTGCCTTAAGTTGGCCCTCCTCATTTTTTTTTACTGTCTTACGATTGACTTCTGTAAAGATGTGATGCCGCTAGAACACACTAAGCCCGAGCTAAAAATAAATAAAAGGGTTCAAATACGGATGGATTACGGTCAGGGTTTAGTGTTCTGACATCTGGATCCTGTGTGCCATCTTGAGCTCAATCCCTGATTAACTTGACACTAGGGCAAACATGCACTCCTTCCAACCAAAGGCGCCCTGGATTCAGGAGATGAGCCAGGGGCTACATCATTAGGTGGGCCTTGTGGTGCTACACGGACATTCATAATTATTATCAGGTGCATCCATGCATTTTTAGAACTTTCTTTTCATGTGCCTCCCATGACAATCAGTGATTCATTCCCGGTATACTCCGTCACCTGGAAGGGTCTTGGAGTAGTGGGGTGGCTTCTTGCAGAGGATAGTGAAGATAGTTGTGAGAAAAGTTCCTTTCTAAAGACCACTACTTCGCAGCTCTTCATCTGATAACACAAGTGTTACTTCTTGTTCAGTTTTCAGGACTGTTTTCTGCAACTTTATCTGTCACCCAGGTTTACCTCCATCACATCACTAATAGAAAGAGGCATTTGTTTGTACTGGCATGTTCTAATGGTATATTGCACAAAGCGCAATTTATCTTATAATGGGAATGGATGCATGACTACACCATGCCGAGTAGCTCTCCAGAAGAATACAGTGACTGCAATCCAGATTTCGGTGATATGGGATATCTTGTGACTGGTGGTGATACTGTTTAGTTTCCTGGTTGCTCTATACCTTTATGTGCCATGTTCACTTGAGCGAATTTCTGTCTTAACTCCTTTTGTCTAACTGTTTCTTGTTCTCACTGCAGGCAAGAGAAAATAACAAAGATTGCAACCTGACAGATTTGACCATGTCTAAGGTAACACATAAACCACAATTTAGACGTATTACTTGATTATTACACCATTTATTTAATTCTGAACCTTGCCTGCCCTAACAAATATTTTTGTTTTTTGTATTGTTGCTTTGGCATTTGAAAAGAGCTCAGTGATTCTTACACTCTACATGAGATACCTAGTTATCTATACCAACCCAGTAACACTCTGCAAAGACAGCCTGTAGAGGCATTGGAGTAAAGTGCAGCTAGAGAGCTCCTTTCCTATGCCACCAAAAAGAGAAAATGCCTAACCTTCAAAAGAAAATTTGGGCACTTGACCTGTGCATAGAGCACCGAAAGTGAAAAGTATCAAGAATTAGATAATAAAAGCTCAACTCCATCTCACTCCAGGCTAATAACATCGACTGCAAAAATCATGATAAAACCAATAGAATCTGGAGGTGGAATCACTTCACCACACCCTCCAGGCTTGCAGCATTCATTGCAAAAAATCATGCTAAAATCTAATAGCCTACCCAAGTCATAGTGCTCTCCTTGAATACTCCCCCAAATATTAAAGCCCTAAAATCTTGGGACATGTCAAAGCATCCCACAGTGCTACAAACGTACATTGCACTCACAGCAAAAAAGCTCCATATACATAGATCTGATGACACCCCTGCCTCTTATGACTGCCAGCCTTACAGCCCCCACAGCAAAAACTACCCAAGTGTACATAATAAAATCCTCTCTACTGGACTCCCTTCGGGACCCGTGGCTCCCACAGCAAAAAGAGTGTAAAATAGGTAATCTGGGTGAGGCCCACAACTCCCAACATGCCCCACAGCCATTGCACTCACAGTTAAGGAAGTCACAAAATGTTATAATGCATTTTGAATGATTCACAAGACAATAGTTTGATTGGCAGAATGACTCCCAGCATGATGGACAAAACACCTTCCAAGCACAGCACGCCCCCACTCCTCTCTCCAACCACAAAAATACATGAATAAAAGAACATATACGCTTACATAACAACACACACCAAACCAATGGACATACATGCACACACACACAAAGCCATGCAGATGTACGCACACAGTAGAATGGTTCACAGAACGGATGCCAGGCATATGAGGCACGAGTCACTGAATACAGTGTATCTGGTTTGAGTATGGTGGCGGGTTCTGCTATGTCATATCCATGGCAAACTGCGAACTGACCATTGATGAGCATACAGTATATTTTATTTTATCTGATGTTGCTTTTATGATGTGATGTTATGTTATATGTCATCTTATGTGAATTTGTTTAGTACACATCTAACCTGAGTGGGTATCCTGGCCCTGAAACAAGAGCTGCATGGGACGAGCCAAGTGAAAATCCAGTTTCTTGCAGAGTTCAAGCACTGAGGGGGAGGCTCTGGTGTGCAAGAGCAGGTTGTTCGAAGGCTTTTGAAGCACGTTAGGAGAAGACACAACCACTAGATTTGGTTCTGCGTATGAGGGGTGCGTGGACGAGTAGTAGTCCAGATGCGTGGAAGTGTCTGATAGGTTTGTAGAAGTTTATGCAGATGTTGAGGTGAGTGGAACCAATGTGTACAGCTTTGTATGCATGCCTGAGGAGTTTGATGTGTAGGATGTGGGTGGATTGCTGGTATAGATGGAACATTTGAGGCTAGTTTGAATATTATGTTTACAAGTAAGAATGAGACTGGAGATTGCGTGGGTTGTGCTTGAGATCAGGCACCTAATAAGGACTCGTGTGGGGTGCAGAGTGTTCAGTCCCTTCAAAAACTTAAAAGGAGTAAACAGGAATTATTCGTAACTTATACCACTGGGATTTAATGACATAGGAATAATTCCTGTGGACTTGTTGAAATGGATATACCTTTTGACCCTGGAAACTGAGTGCATGTTAACCTCCGCCCCATCCCCCCTCACCCCTCTCCAGCTTCGAGGAATTGGAAAATGTAGATTAGATTCTAAAGAACCTGTCTTTGACATCTGAGTACTTTGTTGAAAAATTGCTTCTTCAGTACTAGGACCAACCTGCTATGTCTCTCCGAAAAAGACACACTCTTGGCAGCTTCAGTTCTTATATTTTACTGCTCTAAGCCTTTTGGTAAGATGTGCATGGCCACATCAGGACAGTTTGTTTAGTATATCTGGTGGTGCGCTTGTAATTTTCAGGCGTTCTCTTCTAAAGTTTTCCAAATTCTAGAAAAGGTCATAAATCCTATGGTAAAATCTTTCCAGGAAAACAACAACCAGCCTATATACAATAACGTTCACTCCGAATTACGCTCTGAAGCAGTTCTGCATAGACTGTGCCTAGGTTGTGATGGATCAGAACAATGCCAGTTTTCCCATTGTTTGCACATTCTGAAGGACTACGTTGAACAGCTTTTTCCAAGGCATTGCTTTGGGCATTATATTTTGCTTTACAGGTTTTGGACTTACTATTATTTTATTTTGCGATATGTTTCTGTTTAAACAAATATTTTCTTTTTTAACTGACTTTTAACAAACTATTGCATTTCCATTTCTGAACCAAATTGTTGGCTTGCTAGTTGTTGCATATATACATATTTTGGGGGGAAAGTTGCTGCTCCTGGCACACTATAAAGGCAGGGCCAGAAATTCCACCCATTGAGTTTTTCAATTGAGGGGAATGAATAAATGTTGCCTTCCTCGGTCCCTGTGCAGCTAATGCAAAAAGGAATAATTAACCTTGGTACAGTGATAGAAGCGGTGTTTGCACAATAATACACTTACCACTGTACTCTTTGATATAGCAAAAAAGGCCACTTTATTAAGACAGGTATATAGATTTAAACTTCTTTGATACAACAAGGTAAATAATTCAACCTCACTAATACATGAGAAAAATTCCTAAACATTCTCTCTACCCTTAGAAATCCCCACAAGCTCAACATTGCTTCAATCAACCCCATGGACTTTTCACCTTTCCCGATTATTCTTGCCTTCCCTATCTTTTCCTTGCATACCCCCATCTCACGCTCTCCCTCCATCAAGCATCCTCAAACGATCTGGTCTCATGTTGTTCCAAGCCACATCATTTACTCTTCACCTCCCCTGTGTTCTGTCCTCCCAACCGAGGTATGGCTAAGCCTGCTCCAGACTGTCCAGCACCCCAAAACCCGAAGAGTTTTCCAGCCCCACACCCAGATCGAGAATTGGTTTGAACTTATATAACTTTATTAGAGCACCATAACTTTTCTTTCCACAGTTTTGCAAACAATTCCCTAATTTCTAGCAAATAGTATGCTTGCCCCAGTTTGGATATATGTACTCCATCATCATGAAACATATGAGCATCATTTATTTAAATATTTCCATAAGATCAAACAGTAATGCCCATTTCCGAACAGAAAATTCTGATTGCTCTATTCAATTAAAGTATTGCTTTTTCAATTGCTGAGTAGCACCTTCTCCTCTCCATATTCTCCTTGGTATAAATTCCGCGGGTGCCGCTCGAAGGCGCAAGACTTTGCTAGGAATCTCCTTCCTGCATCGGAGCACCAACGCGTTCACGGAAAGTAACTCTGCATACAGAAACCCAGAGGCGGGACTGCGAGGACCAGCCTGCAGAGCGGCGTAGATCGGCCGCAGCTGGTCCTCTTCCCGCCCCCTCCACTTGCTCAAAACCATCACGGAGTGTGTGCTGATTGGGTTTGTCCTTTTGCCGTGCGGGGAGTGCTGTCCCGGTTGCCTGCTATTATCTGCCTGCCAAACCAACGCCTCGCGGCCCCCGCTCCGCGGGTGCCGCTCGAAGGCGCAAGACTTTGCTAGGAATCTCCTTCCTGGTCCCCTGTTGTGCATCGGAGCACCAACGCGTTCACGGAAAGCAACTCTGCATACAGAAACCCAGAGGCGGGACTGCGAGGACCAGCCTGCAGAGCGGCGCAGATCGGCCGCAGCTGGTCCTCTTCCCGCCCCCTCCACTTGCTCAAAACCATCACGGAGTGTGTGCTGATTGGGTTTGTCCTTTTGCCGTGCGGGGAGTGCTGTCCCGGTTGCCTGCTATTATCTGCCTGCCAAACCAACGCCTCGCGGCCCCCGCTCTGCGGGAGCCGCTCGAAGGCGCAAGACTTTGCTAGGAATCTCCTTCCTGGTCCCCTGTTGTGCATCGGAGCACCAACGCGTTCACGGAAAGTAACTCTGCATACAGAAACCCAGAGGCGGGACTGCGAGGACCAGCCTGCAGAGCGGCGCAGATCGGCCGCAGCTGGTCCTCTTCCCGCCCCCTCCACTTGCTCAAAACCATCACGGAGTGTGTGCTGATTGGGTTTGTCCTTTTGCCGTGCGGGGAGTGCTGTCCCGGTTGCCTGCTATTATCTGCCTGCCAAACCAACGCCTCGCGGCCCCCGCTCCGCGGGTGCCGCTCGAAGGCGCAAGACTTTGCTAGGAATCTCCTTCCTGGTCCCCTGTTGTGCATCGGAGCACCAACGCGTTCACGGAAAGTAACTCTGCATACAGAAACCCAGAGGCGGGACTGCGAGGACCAGCCTGCAGAGCGGCGCAGATCGGCCGCAGCTGGTCCTCTTCCCGCCCCCACCTGCCACTCCCTCTGATAATCACTCTCAGCCCCGCGCACGCGGGACGCGCGCGGGGCAAAGGCCGGGGCTAAGACCTGGCAAAGAGCGGGCCGTTGTGTGGCCGTTAGGTGGCTGGTAAGGCTGGGCTGGGCCCTGTCCCTGAGATTCTGTGGCGTATACCCTGGACCTGAATACCTATTGTATGCTTCCTCAATGTGCTGCACCACGCGCCTGATGTGATTGTCTAGTGGCTGTCAATTCTCTCTTTAATCTTGCTGGCTAGGTAACTTGTACGACGGTTATATTTGGTTACTTTCCATAGTTGTTTATTTCCGTCACATTGGTCATGGCCTCACCTGGGAATGCGGGGGCAAATCCCAACAAGCGCACATTGGATAATTACTTCAAGAAATCCATTTCTGACATTGAAAGAGAAGAAGCTCTGGAAGAAAAAAGGATGGAGCGTCGTCGCTCCATCGAGGGTCACAAGGCTAGATCCACCTTGGGTTCGGCACTGCTCAATCGACTACCTAGTACAGAGCTGATCACTGAGGACCCCTTTACATCTCAGGGTGTCCCAGAACTCCTAAGAGACATTTCTTCTGTGCCACTTTCTCTTGTGGATCCCTTTAGTCCATCTCCTCCTGCCCCCCTACCATCTTGTAACTCTGATGTAGCCCCGAATCTCCCGCCAGTTCACATCCCAATTGGAAAAATTAATCCTAAAAACCAGAGGAAGGTTGTGGCCCAGATAAATCATGGTCCTCCGCCCAAAAAGAGAATGAGGAAGGGGGGCCCTATACATAAAGGTAAAACTAGTCATACTGAATTTGGCAAAGGGAAGGGGGGGGAACAGCACCTGCTTCTAAATCAACTGAAGACCTGATATCCCCACACTGACTATACAAGACACACCATCTCCCATAGTAGTTACCACCCCTCCAACTGCGGATTCTGAGGCGATTCTCCCACTCGCCCCTACTTTGGAGTATCTTGGACAAATGCTCAGGACGCTCACTTCCCCAATCATGGACAGATTACGGGCCATCGAAGAGCGGTTATGGAATTTAGAGCTGACTATTCTCAATAAACTGGACAACCAGTTAGTTGTTCCCATATCTAGTACAGTACCAGCTCCAGCCAGCTCATCCAATAGTTTAAAACCTTCTGTACCCAAGAAGGCCCACCCGACTTCTACCAACCTAGCTAAGGCGGCTCACGCAACCTCTATCACTACCTCTACGGCCTCTCTCCCTATGTCCAATCTCCCTACCAGAACAGTGGAAAGCAATCTCTTGGGAAGTTTAACTTCTAAAAATGTTTCTAGTTCTGACATGCACTCGAATGGTGCTATTCCCAAGGGTGGAAATAGTATCCTACCCAGACCAATTCAGTCGGTTGAAGAGAGGGAACCCCCTAGCATAGTACAAAAACGTAGGATCCCACAGGTCGAATTGCCCCCTGAATCACTACCCTATGTAGTGGTGCTTACAGGTGTTCCCATTCTTGACCCTGATAAGCGAGAAGGCCCTCAACAACTCAAAAATAAGACCATGTATTGGCTGTCCAAGAACAGACCGCTCCCTGGGAATGTAAATGGGGACATAGTGCATGTGCGCCGACTCTCCTGGCTGGGGGGGAGGGCGAAAGACATAGAAGGTGATCTGATTGTGATCAACTTCAGGGACCCGGAAGCTGTCAGGCACATTTTGAGCTGGATGCCAGGGAACTTAGGCAAATCCATCATGCCGTGTGATCTCACCTATTTTTACCCTAGAGCTCTAGTGGCTCCCCTGTCATGCCCTTGGCCCTCTATGTCCCTGACAGGTTTCAACGGTCCTAAACAAACCAACCACTATCCCCCTTCGCACCCTGTTCCCTTGATTCCAAAGAATGCTCATAGGTGGGAATCTGTCCCTCAGAGGGGATATGGCTCCAATTATAGGAGTTTGGACCATTCCTCCCAAATGGGGGGGATGGACCACTTGCTTCCTTTCACACCCTTGGAAGTTAGCAACAGATTTGAAGCATTCTCTGGTTTGGATTCTTGTGACTGACTCGAGGGGTGCTCCCCTGGTCATTCTATTGCAGAAGGGGCCCCAAGTGAACTTAATGGTAATTCTGTTGTTCAAGTTTTTAACCCTCCTAGACAATTGCTTGGCGACGTCCTTGCCACAACCCAAATTCATCCAGTTGGAAGTAATTACAATTTATTTCCCCCCACATGGATCTCCACCTCCCATGTAGGTAGTGGTGGTGATACTCATGAGGGGCAGGGCCCTACATCCCATACTAAGTCCAGAACCCTGAGGGTACTTTCATGGAATGTTGCAGGTATTTTTAACAAAATACAAACTGAAGAATGGGATTCCCTGATATCTAATAATGAGATATGCCTTTTTCAAGAGACATGGGCGAGGGAACCGGTTCACAAGACTGGTTATGCTGTATTTGAAATTCCTGCTACTTGGAATGGAAGGGGGACGCCCTCTGGTGGTCTAGCGGTGTGGATAGCATCTCACACTGGGTGCATAGCGGAGAATATAGCCACGTTCTCCCAAGATATCCAGTGTGTCTTACTAACCTGGACGGGTGTCCCGAAGTTGGCAATAATAAATGTTTACTCCCGCCCAGTAGGACCAACGGCGGAGTCCACGACACTAGTGGACCTTGCGTCCTTTTTGAGCCAGCTGCCGTCAGACTATAAGGTGATCATGGGTGGTGATTTTAACTGTCATTTTGAACCCTTAGAGGGCTTGAGGGAAGGGGCCCTCATGGCAGAAGACGATTACTGGGGTATACCAGTGTGCCAATCCCCCCATCCCAGATCCTGGTCTCCACTTGCGGTTCAAATTATGTCACTAACTCTCAACTATGCGTTGAGAGCTTGTAATGGTCGCACACCTTCAGACACCCCCTCTAAATGTACATTTAATAGACCAAACCATGAGTCAAGACTGGACTACATTTTTGTGGATACCAGTCTGTGGCCAAAGGTTGAGGATTTTAATGTAATCCCCCGCACTGATAGTGATCATAACGCCCTTTCACTTTCCCTGACCTATCTCCCAGAGCCCACTGGACTTTCCTCCTCGGGGGAAGGAGATGAACGGGGAAGCCTTGTATTAACCTCTAACAGACGTAGGGTGAGATGGCAGAAATTCTCCAAGTCGGAAGAAAATATTGGGAAAATTTACAATCTCGTTCTCCCAAGATTTGAGGCTTTGGATGAAGTAATCAGTCGCTCCAGTGCTCAGGATCTATTTAAAATGTTACCCTCCATACACGAAGACTTAGTGGGAGCTTTGGGAGAGGTCCTCTATCCAGAGGTACCCAAACCCAAGCGCAAAACTAGAACCTCCACTTGGTACAACTCTGACTGTAGAAAGGCCAAATCTGATCTTATTGCTGCAGTCAAAGAGGGTGCCTCCCGTACTAAGGTGTCCGCTTTGCGACAACTGTATAAGGACATTATGGTCCGTGCGAGGTCAGACTGGGACTGGGATAGATGGCACGATCTCTCGGCAGCACTAATAGCCAAGGACACTAGAAGATTCTGGTCCATAGTCTCTACTGGCTCAGGGGAACCCAAAGCTGCGGTCGAACCCAATATAGCTGCACATATATGGGAAGACCATTTTGGGAAACTTTATGCAGAGGAATTAGAAAACACTGATGCTACTATTGCAACACTCCTCTCCCTCCCTGGAGATACCCTGGAGTTTACGTTAGGGGAAGTGGCCAGCGCAATAGATGGCCTAGCAACGGGCAAGGCCCCCGGCCTTGATAAACTACCTGGTGACCTTTTTAAGTCACATTCGGAGATCTGGGCGCCCTACCTTCTCATTCTTTTCAACTCAATAGCATGTGGAATGGCGATCCCCTGCACTTGGCTGGGGGCAGAGATAGTCCCTATCTTCAAGAAGGGCTGTCCTCTGCTCCCATCCAACTACAGGCCGATCAGCCTGATAGATGTCCCCCAGAAGATTTATTCCCGACTCTTACTGGACCAACTCATGGATTGGATGGAGGAACATGAAATTTTAAGTCCCCTCCAGGCTGGCTTCAAGAAAAATACGTCCACCATGGACCAAATCTTCCGCCTCGTTCTCCTTTACTGGAAAACGGTGACCATCGAGGGCGGGAGATTATACATGGTGTTCGTAGACCTGAGGTCAGCGTTCGACCTTGTACCACGGAAAAAACTCTGGGAGGTCCTGAGGGAGATGGGAGTACCCACCAACTTACTCCAGGCAATTATAAGACTCCATCAGGGTAATTTCGCCCAGGTGCGGTGTGGCCGGGTGGTGCTTTGACACAAAGGTTCCCTGTTTCCCGGGGGGTCAGGCAGGGGTGCGTCCTTGCCCCAACCCTTTTTTGCCTTTATGTGAATAGTGTCATCTCGCATTTAGCCAATGTTGGGGACAACGACGCCCCGGTCCTGGCAGGCAGGAGGGTACCGGCAATTATGTTTGCTGACGATACCCTCCTGCTTTCCAAATCGCCCATGGGAATTCAGAGAATTCTGGATGGCTTTGATCTCTTTTGCAGGCAGTATGGCCTCGAGATCAACGCCGGGAAGACCAAGTATATGATCTTTAACCCCTCCTCCACAACTAGACCTAACCCATCCCTAAATTCCACGGTCCTAGAGAGGGTAAAAACATTTCAATACCTGGGCGTAACCCTCCAAGAGAATCTTTCATGGTGTCCACAGATTGCAAGTTCAAGAATAAGGCTCTCTCAACTGTCTGGGGCTATCTTGAAGATTGTAAATACCTCAACTTATAAACCCATAGCTCCTGCAGTTGAGATGTACAAAACCCAAGCAAAACCTGCTGCACTATATGGCAGCGAACTCTGGGGACACCAAGCTGCAAATGAGATGGTATGTGTTGAGAATAATTTTATGAGGCGCCTTTTGGCTCTCCCAGCTGCAACCCCCTTGCTTCCCCTCCGTCTTGCCCTGGGCTTACCGTCTATCAGGGAGGATGCTGAACTTAATCCTATAAGATTCTGGCATAGACTGTGGTCAACTAAGGAGCTTAGCCACTACAGGCGAGATCTTGTGCATGTTATGAACCTCAACTACAATGACAAGATCCCCTGGCTAACTTTTGTCAAAAAAGAACTGTTCCGGCTAGGCTTCAATGAACTGTGGCTGGCCCCCGAAATTGCTTGCAATGAGGTCCCTCGGAAAAGACTAGTGAAAGCCTACAGGCAACAAAATCTTGCATCCCAAATGACTGCACCAAGCATCGGCATTTTAACCCACTGTTTCACCCAATCCAAAATTACCTACAAATTTGAATCTTTTTTGGATTTTATTTACCCGGTCACAGCAAGAAAGCTTTTTATTCAGTGGCGGTTTGGAACCTTACCCCTCAAATCCTTTACGAACAAATGGACCAATGGAGGGGACAAATTATGCCCTGGCTGCAATTCCTGTGATGAGGAGGAAATCCATGTCTTGTTTTTCTGTCCCACTTACAGGTCCCCAAGGAAGTATTGGTTGGTGCCTTTATGCAGAAACATGGCAATAAGAAACTGTTCAACATCGTATAGAATATTGAAATCTGACTCCTCCCCTCACATTGTCTTTGCAGTCTCAAAATATTTGTTCGCCATGTGGCGTATTAGGTCCAAGCTGACTAAGGTCACACCAACATAGGTGACAGTTCCAGCCAAAATAATCTTTAGCTGCCTATGGAAAAGTTTTTACAAAATGTCTATCTTACTTTAACTGATACGTACTGTGATGTATCTTTCCTATCCATTTTATCTCACCTAATTTTAACTTCTGGATTTGTATCCATTTGCACTTACATGTACTGAAATGCTGATTTTAAAATGCTGTATGTTGTTTCATGCATCTTTTATGGTCTTAATGACCGAAATAAAGATTTTTTGGATTGGATTGGATTGGATAAATTCAGTCCATATTAAAGATGAACTCGCCCACTTGTGTTTTAAGACTGAAAAATCAAACTGCATTTGTCGGATCGTTTTCACCTAAATGGATAACCAACATATCTTGACACTCTCTGACGGAGAGAAGTTCAGCTAAAGTATTTATTAGGTTATACCAATGCAATCCTCACTTCCCTTTCCATACCACTTTGGGTCTAACACAAGAGATCAGCCATAAATTTGTTGTTCTGCATGCACAGCAGCCCATTTTATGAATGAGTGACCTACTATCCACGTGATCATTTTCTCATACATAGGACCATGAACACAACCTAAATGAAAGGACACAGGAGTTAGCACATGAATTGTTGTGGTAAATAAAATTACCTGGTACTTAATTTCTATGTGGTAAAGTTCAATAAAATAGCTCAATCAAAATAAGAGACACAGAGTCCGTGGCATCTGAGTTTTTAAGGGGTTTTATTCCATAAAATGGAATTGGTTCGAACCAGGTAGCATGATCCATCACCACGAGGGTTCAGGAAGGGAATCATGGACATGTACAATGATTTATTAACAGTACACAGTATATATAGTATCATTACAGTGGTGATGGGTTCAGAAGGCGTAACAGCTGAAAGAAACAAGATAAGAAACATGTGCGTAACAATATGTAATCAGAAGGCGTGCACAAGGGTGTACACGGAGGTGGGTGCCAGAAACGTCACATAGAAGAAAAAACATTTCAGCATTTCAGTCATAGAAGTGACGCAAGTGGGTGGATCCCTAGAAGAATCCTGCAGTGTCAGCAGAAATATATGGCAGAGATGCGCGCGCAGCAGCATGACGTGTGACTGACGTGGAACTGGAGGGTGAAGGGGACTTGACATTTAGCGCTAGGATTAGAGACAGAAGTCTGGTGGGTCAGATCGACTTGTTCCTAAATCATATCTGGTATTTTGTGTTTGGAGAACTGTATTATCTAGAAGGAAAGGTCTCTCGTGCAGAGGCTATTCTATACTGACTGCTAATGCGTGCATATGTGTCTACGTGTAATGCGAGGGGCCATGGGCCTACCATGGTAACAGGAGCTATGAATTATTTACATGGAGACAGAAAGGCCGGGCCCTTTACTCTGCAGCTGGGGGGATGTTTACCTAAACTACTGGACAAGAATGTATTTTCGAGGAGCGGAGCAGATAACTTGAAGGCTGAATACAGTTTTGGCAGGCAGTCAGGCAGAGCCGGGCACCACTTGCCGCGCAGGGAGTAAGTCAAAGTTCAGGGATGCAGATGCAGGTCCAGGCTGCAGCTTTCAGAGGCAGAAGTCAGGAAAAGGCTCGATGGCAGAAATCAGGGCCTTCGCCAGAGCCATGAAAACATGAAAGTGCACCATGTAAAGACGGTGGCACGGCATACTTAGGAACTGAATTATTGATCCATTCATGGCAGATCTGAAAGAGGACATGTTAACGTTGGACGCAAATGTATTTGCGTCTTCATAGCGGGTTGTGGAGGGAACTTACATGCACTTTAAGCACGTACATGGAGCCGTTGGGGTACGTAGTAGGGGACACAATTGAGCATAAAAATTTATATTACCTCATTCCCTCCTTGTCCCCTACGGACCCTTCATGATATATCAATCTTCATTAATCCATCTATTTGTTCATATAACATCATTTGCTCTTCCTTTTTCTGACGGGAATTTGAACTTGAACTTGAATGGGGAATACATGATGTGGCGCACAAGCCGCATATCGCCGGCCCACATTGTAGACATAGGCAACAACTGAATACTATGAGAAGGGCTATTCCTAGGAAGGATAGGACTTTCCATCCCCAGGTGGATAACACGCTCCAGAACCAACCGGACCAAGTCCAGGTGCCTGGATTCTGGTGTATCTGACTAGCAATTTTGTGAAGACGGGTAATGGCTTTATATACTGAAGGTGCGTTTTGTGGAATGAAAATACAGCAACTCGATCCGATGACTCTACAAGCTCCGCCCCTATCGGCCAAGATGACGTCAAGAACAAGACGATTTTGAAGGACAACAAGTCTCATAGCAGACTGTTCCTCTGTTAAGTTACCTAGGGCGGAAGTAGTTTCATTCACTACTGCTTCAAGGGTTCTGGTCAATCTACGTATCAGTTTACTATTCGAGACAGTACCTAAGTAGGGAAAGAAACCTTTATTGAAATCTGTATATTGCTCCCATGCTGTTTCAGTATAGTCTACAATCGGGAGATCTCTCTTGTGTCTAGTATGTACTAGGTGGGAGTTCCTATGATAGTCAGGTGGGGCTAGAAAAACAGGTGGCAGAAGGAATGCAATGTAACAAGTGCCATCCCAATCTAGAGGTAAACGTATGTATGCTGTATGGCCACAAACAAAATAGGAATGACGGGAAGCTTTGAATGTAGACTTGCCTTTATCACTAAATTCGACTACAGTAGTACATTCGCTATGACCTAGGTGTACTGAACCATTCTTTCTGACACATAATTCACCTTTAACAGGTAATACTGACATAGAAGGTAAGTCTGGCTTGGTTTCGGACTCGACATTCAGAATCATGAGGTTAAGTGTAAAGTTACCTAATCCATATACTTCGTTTTCTAGATCGGTCCCTGTCCTTTTGGGAAGACCCTCCTTGTCAGGGAAACATACTTTGTGCAGAGCAGTGTTCAGATTTCCCCATACCCAATTGCCTTGGTAAACTACGGAATCAGAATCTAAGGAATTTATTAAACTAAACCATGCACCACAGGAACCATTGTGTGTGAACGGGTACGGAAAGAGGGGCAGAACTCCCTTGTATTTCTGATAGGGGGGGAGTCGGCCACATATCCAACAATTGGTAGCATTGCTGGTCTGATGGGAATGGTGTAACATACTAATGAATGTATTGTTGCGCAGCGCAAGTCTGTATGGCAATTCATGCGGGGGCAATTCACTGAAAGTGTGCTCGACAGTGACATTTGAAGAAGAATGTGTACGCTTGAATATAGGGTAGTATAAGTTTAACAGTATACTTGCAGTAATAATCATAAAGCTCAGAAAAAAACATAATCAATAATGTCACTATACAGTGACTGCGGAGAGTTTTACAATATTCATGTTTCTTGAGCTGTTTCTGTCTATCTCTCTCTCTGTCGGGGTCTAACGGGTACATGTCAGAATCAGGTTTAACCGATTCACCTAGGGGAGGACTTAAACAATTAAACTGTCTGACTTGCTAGACCTTAGTTTGGATTTATACTCCTCGGACGGAGTTTTCTCTATCAGGGGAAGTTTAGAGTCACTGAAATCTGGGCAGTCCTTAGAGGGGGAGGGCTGAGAGTCTGTAACTGGAAGCAGTCCATGAAATATCTTGACGTGGCTGGAGTGGAGCCACCCTTTGCGGCCCTCGACCTTGATTGCAGTCCTCGTGGTTAGCAGGACAAGTTTCGGCTCCTGCCAACGGGGCTCCAGCGGACTCCTCCGATCAAAGTTCCTGACGAGAACAAGGTCCCCCGGAATGATCCCATGTGGTTTTACATCGGTGTTGTAGGGAAAGGCTGCAGCAACCTGTGAACAACATGATTGTAGTGCAGACATCAAGGAGGCAAGGTAATCTGTCAGCATATTACAATCAACATCTGTGATTTTTCTAGGCAGAGGCGTCCCCCACATATTCGGTGGCCTGCCAAAGACCACCTCATACGGGGATAGCCCTGTTCTCGAGTGCGCTACCATCCTCATGTAGAAGAGGGCAACGGGTAATGCAACTATCCAGTCTACGCCCTTTTCTTTACAAATCTTGGCGAGACGAATTTTCAGAGTCTGATTGTGACGTTCCACGAGACCTGCTGCCTCGGGATGTCGGACACAGTGAAACTTCCATTGATAGCCGAGCAGGAGTGATACCTGTTTCATTAACTCGGACGAGAATGGCTGTCCATTATCTGAGTACACGACACGGGGCAAACCGTACCGTGGGAAAAATTCACGTACCAGCTGCTTGGCAGTGGTCGAGGCAGTGTAATCTGGGACTGGATATGCTTCTGTCCAACGGGAAAGTGCACAGACAACTACGAGGACATATTTAAATCCTCGACAACGTTCCATCTGGATATAATCCATCTGGAGGACTTCAAAAGGGTGATCGGGAGGATGAAATCCACCTTGCTCTACGGGAATGCCTTTACCTGGGTTGAACTGACAACAGATCATGCAAGTACGCACTTTCTGTTTTGCTGCTGCTCGTAAATGTTTATTGAACCAGAGATTTTGAATGCTGTCCAACATGGCTTTTTCTCCTAGGTGTGCAGGACTATGTGCTGTGTTAATGATAACTTGAACCATAGAGTCGGGGAGAAACCATGTGGCTTTTCCCTTCGTCATCCATCCCTGTTCTGTCTGGATCCCTCCTAGTTCAGTCCATTTCCTGATTTCGTCTGGTGTAGCATGTGTCTGTATGTCAATTACATCTAGGGCGGGATCCTTAACTGTCATGCAATGAGTTGGCGTCGGGACTATTGTCTTTGTCAAGTCAGGTGTGTGAGTCTGTGCTGTAAGCTTGGCTGTTCGGTCTGCCAGGTCGTTGCCCTGGGAAATGTTGTCAGTGACTTTGATATGTGCTTTACACTTCATGATGGCTATTGCTGTAGGCAAATGTATTGCTTCTAACAGAGCTTGAATGAGGGGACCGTGCTGGATCTTGGCACCGTGTGAAGTTAAAAAACCTCGTTCTTGCCAGAGGACTCCGAAGTCGTGTACAACTCCGAATGCATAACGGGAATCTGTGTATATGTTAACTTTCTTATTCTTGGCTAGAATACAGGCTTGGGTCAGAGCAATGAGCTCTGCCGCTTGGGCTGACAGGGTGTCAATACGATGTGTTTCTATGACATCAGTTTCTGTTGTTACTGCATATGCAGCCACTAACTCTCCTATACTTGTTCTCATACATGAACCATCCACATAAAGTGTCAGGTCTGGATCTGGTAATGCGGTGTCTGTCAAGTCTTGTCTGGGTTTCGTCGTAATGGTAACAACTTCAACACAATCATGTGCCAAAGGGTCTTATTTAATGGCAAAAGTGTAGCTGGATTCAATGTGTTACAGCGTCTGATTTCTATGTGTGGCTGAAACAATGTCAATTCATATCCTGTCAGTCGTGCTATAGTCAAATGTTGAGTTTGTGTTCGGTTTAAAAGAACTTCCACGGAATGTGGAACTTGTACTGTCAATTGGTGTCCTAACACTATAGAATCACTTTGTCTGATTGCTAGAGCTGTTGCTGCTACTGATTTCAAGCACGCAGGCAAAGCTTGGGCTACTGGATCTAATGTACTAGAAAAATAGGCACACGGTTTGTGTGAACCTGCTTGGTCTTGAGTGAGGACCGACAATGCAGTACCTTCACGTTCTGTGACAAAAAGTGTAAAAGGTTTGCTGTAACATGGTGTCGCTAAAACAGGTGCTTGACATAAAGCTTTCTTTAATTCGTCAAAAGCCTGTGTATGTTCCTGAGTCCAAGGGAGGACAGTCGATGACGCTGCCTCCTGTGTTGTCAACTGTATAAGTGGCTTGGCTAGAAATGCATACTGAGGGATCCATTGTCTGCAATAAGAAGTGAGGCCTATAAAGGCCCGTACCTCCTTTTGTGTTCTGGGCTGTGACATATTTACAATTAACTGGATACGGTCGGGTGTTAGCTGTCTCCCCCATTTGGACAGCAAGTGCCCAAGGTATACCACTTGCTGAACACAGAATTGTAACTTCGAAGGGGACACCTTGTGTCCCTCATCAGCCAGGAAATGTAAGACTGTCAGTGATGCATGTTCACATTCGTGTTCACTTCGAGCGGTGATCAACAGATCATCGACGTACTGGAGTAGGGCAGTGTTGTCAGGCATGTGGATACTGTCAAGTTGTCTTTTCAATGCTTGGCTATAGATGCTGGGGCTACCGCTACGGTCTGTACTGTCTGTTGTGGAGCATGCATAGGCTGTACATTCTGTGGTACGTGTTGCTGGACCTGATCCTGTCTAGGAGGACGCGGTCTCTCCTTAGTTTTACCTGTTGCTATATTGTATTTTAAAACAGTGCATTCATTTATATAATGACCTGGTTGTTTGCAGTAGTTGCATGTCCCTTTAACGGGAACTGCTGAATTATTGGACTGTGTCATGCCCTTTTTCTGACTGTCAGCTGGAACTGACTGAGCAACTAACATTTTCATTTTCGTGTCTTTCATGCGTCTTTGTTCGTGATCATGTTCTTCCCTAATTCTGTTCTGGTGGTACTGTAACATTTGTAACATCTGGGAAGGCGTGTTTGCTTGCCATGTGCTCTCGACTTTTAATACACGATTCTTAACTTGAGGCAAGGAATTCTCAACTAGTTTCGTTACAAAAAGATGTGGGTATGACTCGCTACTTGGTTTCAGGCCACTATTAATAATAAAACATTTCTCAAATCTAGAATAAAAATCACTAGTGTCTTCATCGGGTTTCTGTTTGCAGGCTGAGATTGCACCCCAGTCTTCCTTTTTAGTTGACAATAATCTTGGCAAAACCTGTACTAACAATCCTGGTAATGCTTTAGTTTTGTCCCCAAGCCCTAGACCTGGGGTTCGAGTCGTTTCTTCATTCTCTAATGCAGCCCAATCAATCTTTTGCTCTCCCACCTCCCAGTCTTTTTCTTTGAGTTTCTCGTAAATACCGGCAGGCAGTAATACTTTCAATATTTTCATAATGTCGGGATAGGTATAGTCTCCCATAAGTAACATGTCTTTTATTTCTCGGTGAAAACCTGCTGGATCTTTATCATGACTAGGTACTATTTTCTTCATTTCCAATAATTCCATTTTAGATAACGGTGTGTATACGAATACACGTCTAAGGGTGTCATCGGCATTCTGGACTGGATGTACTTCTCGTAAGGGATTCTGTCTGTCGAAGTAAAACATTTTCCTTTCCGGGGGTGGGGCTGAAACAAACTGTGGATTCAAGAAAGCACTATATCTGTGTCGCTGTTCTAGAATTACTTTAATTAGATCGGTACCTAGACCTCTCCATTTATTCATGAGTAGTTCTATTAGTACATCAGATAAGGGACCTGGATCAGAACGTTGGCATTTATACAACAAAAGAAGGTGTTGTATCATGTACATACCAGCCAGTCGCTGTTCGTCTGGGGACAGATTCAAAAAGGTTCGCGCTACTGTATCATCATTATACATACTAGAATTGTCAGCCCATTGCACTGCTGACCTGGCTAATTCTTGTTCATCCATAGAATCGAGTACATGGTACCCCATCCGATGTTGAAGTACTTTATCGGTAGCCTGAAATAGATGTTCAGGCGTTTTCGGATTTGACATAGCAGAGTGAAAAAGTCGCTTGCTTTCTGGGCGTAACGTTTTATCAAAGGATCTACCCTTACCTACATAGGCTATCGTGTCTTGACTTATTAGCTGCGATGTTTCTACTGTTTTCTCTGATTCATCCTCCTCCTGGGAGGAGGCTAGATCGTCTGATTCGAGTGGCTCATCTGTTTCTCGACGAGCATGTATATCTATGATTTCTTTACGGATCTTTCTAACCATAGTATGTATACTTTTCTCTCTATCATGTTTACCCTCAGCCATGTTCTGACTCCATCTGTTCAATCTATCCATCTCACTTTGTGGAAATCCTGCCTGATCTTGTTCTCTTATCAAACAATTAACCAAAAATCGCATAATTAAACCTTTGTTCTCAACTTTCTGACGTGACATGGCGTCACCAACACTCTCGTGTCCTTCTCCTGTTCTAATAAAGTGATACATTTTGTCTAGATGTTCTGGCATTTCTGGTAACATTATCAGATAATCTGTAACTCGTCTTAAGCGTAAGGACGCTAACAACATGGGTCCTGACGTACCAGGCACAGTGTCGTATCTACAATCTGTAAGCTGTTGTCTGAGCTGTTCTGCTGTGGCACCTTTAGGTGTCCGCGCCATTGCAAAATCTCTCATTGTCACTCGATGTAACTGCGGCGGGGTTCGAAAACCTCCTGATGCGCCTCCTGAGCCGGAGGCTTGACCATAACCTGGCTGCGTTGGGACCTGAACTAGGCCAATCCCAAAAGGATTAAGCGTATTTATAGGGGGTGCAGGATTCGGGACAGGAGGGACCTGCTGTTGCGGACCCGGGGGCTGCTGATTATGGGGTACAGGTACATGTGGGACGGGTACATGGGCAGGTGCATGAGTATAAGCTGGAGCTGCATCATCCAAATAGGAAGAAAGAAAAATCTCTGCTGCGGTCTTGTGACGCAATTTAGTCGGAACCAATGGAGGGGGCAGATTCTTTGGTACTTCTGGGGTCGCCTTGGGCAGGCCCTCGGCCCGAACTGGATACATGCCATTATTAAGCGTACTTAGTTGTCGGTCTACTTGTTCTGTTCGAACTCGTATACCTTCCTTGACTAATTCGTTTTCTCGAGTCTTTTCTGAATCTTCTCTATGTTTCTCTGCTTTTCTGAATTCTTTTTCTGTACGTCTATGTGATTCTTTACGCCATAATTCTATGGCGTCTTTCTGTGACTGTCGGGCTTTCTTTTTCAATAATGCTTCCTCTACTCTCATGATGCACTCGGCATCCCATGTTCCTGAAACAGGCCATCTATATTTCTCTTCTAAGTGTTTGGTATAATCGACCCACAAGTCTAAGTACAGTATGGCATCTAAGCAATGCTTGTGGTACATAAAGTGCCCTGGAGTGTCCCTAGGTGGAACAGGCACTGCTTCTTCTAGAATCCCCTTTCTAGTTCCTATCTGTCGTAACTTACTGAACAGCGGCATTTTTGAACCTTGATACTTGATACTTACTCGAACTCGAACACCATAAATACAATATACACAGTAATGCAGATCAAACAATCACTCATACCACGACATTAAAACACATTTAAACATTTCGAACAGAAAACCACATATTAACTAGTAACATTTACTTGATGTACTGCTAAACAGCACAGATACACTGCTAAACAGTGCAGACCGGGTCTGTGTACCCAAACCCGTCTCGACCGGGGCAAACTAATGCACCCGTCTAGATGCGTCCCCAGCAACGGTACTCACCGGGAAGCACGGAACAGAAGGCCTCGGAAAACTCGACACTGGGCTGGACCCTGGACCGGACTCGACTCGACTCGTGACGTAGGTACTTCGGAACTTCGGAACTGGTGGGCCTCAAGACACCTCGGACCTTGCACTCTCGGCTGGACTCGGGTCGGGATCCTCCGCACTCCTCACCGCCTCGTCTGGGTGTCGATCGCAGTCTCAGTCACCTCCGTTGGCCTGAGGGAGATACAGGAAATCCTGCGGATGCGCATGAGTGTCCGTCCGGCTGCGGCAGGGGACTAGGCCTGCAACGCACCGCCGGCGCGTAAGGTGGGGGAGGGTCCCATCTGGGGTGCCAATTTATGTGGTAAATAAAATTACCTGGTACTTAATTTCTATGTGGTAAAGTTCAATAAAATAGCTCAATCAAAATAAGAGACACAGAGTCCGTGGCATCTGAGTTTTTAAGGGGTTTTATTCCATAAAGTGGAATTGGTTCGAACCAGGTAGCATGATCCATCACCACGAGGGTTCAGGAAGGGAATCATGGACATGTACAATGATTTATTAACAGTACACAGTATATATAGTATCATTACAGTGGTGATGGGTTCAGAAGGCGTAACAGCTGAAAGAAACAAGATAAGAAACATGTGCGTAACAATATGTATTCAGAAGGCGTGCACAAGGGTGTACACGGAGGTGGGTGCCAGAAACGTCACATAGAAGAAAAAACATTTCAGCATTTCAGTCATAGAAGTGACGCAAGTGGGTGGATCCCTAGAAGAATCCTGCAGTGTCAGCAGAAATATATGGCAGAGATGCGCGCGCAGCAGCATGATGTGTGACTGACGTGGAACTGGAGGGTGAAGGGGACTTGACATTTAGCGCTAGGATTAGAGACAGAAGTCTGGTGGGTCAGATCGACTTGTTCCTAAATCATATCTGGTATTTTGTGTTTGGAGAACTGTATTATCTAGAAGGAAAGGTCTCTCGTGCAGAGGCTATTCTATACTGACTGCTAATGCGTGCATATGTGTCTACGTGTAATGCGAGGGGCCATGGGCCTACCATGGTAACAGGAGCTATGAATTATTTACATGGAGACAGAAAGGCCGGGCCCTTTACTCTGCAGCTGGGGGGATGTTTACCTAAACTACTGGACAAGAATGTATTTTCGAGGAGCGGAGCAGATAACTTGAAGGCTGAATACAGTTTTGGCAGGCAGTCAGGCAGAGCCGGGCACCACTTGCCGCGCAGGGAGTAAGTCAAAGTTCAGGGATGCAGATGCAGGTCCAGGCTGCAGCTTTCAGAGGCAGAAGTCAGGAAAAGGCTCGATGGCAGAAATCAGGGCCTTCGCCAGAGCCATGAAAACATGAAAGTGCACCATGTAAAGACGGTGGCACGGCATACTTAGGAACTGAATTATTGATCCATTCATGGCGGATCTGAAAGAGGACATGTTAACGTTGGACGCAAATGTATTTGCGTCTTCATAGCGGGTTGTGGAGGGAACTTACATGCACTTTAAGCACGTACATGGAGCCGTTGGGGTACGTAGTAGGGGACACAATTGAGCATAAAAATTTATATTACCTCATTGTGAAAACAATTTCTAGCTTATTTGCGCACGTATCTTTCGCAACATCTAGATTTCCATCTACCAATCCTTCTGATGTCTGACAATGACCAACTCAAATGTGCTGCCTCAGTTGCTGCCCCAATATGAAAAAAGTGTGTGCCATGCTTTTTAGTGTCCTTCCCCAGTCTGCATAAAGCTTTTCTAAATACTGTTAGAAGGTTTGAAATTTTGAGCAGATTGCCATCAGCATGGCAGAAGATGTCATTAGTGTGGATCCCCCAAGAGGTCCGAAAATTCCTCTATTCTTTTACAGGGCAACAACCCTCAACTCCACTCTTGTTTAGACATACCCATTTTCCTCTATCCAGCTGATCTGTTTTAGACTTCTGTTGCCAAATCCTTACTCTGTGTTGGTCCAGAGATATCTCATCCCTTTAAATTCCTAGGTACCCCCTCAAACCCAATAATTCTGATGCTCTGAAAGCACCAAAAAATAGCCACAACATGAACAGCCTAAACCTAGAACTTTCAAAATCATTATAACAGCAAAAGGGGAGCACCTAGAATTTGGAACGATCTTCCTACGGAGTTGAGAACCAATCCCTCTACTGCCCATTTCAAGAAACAGGCCAAATGGCTTTCTCTGAGTGGACATTACTTGCATCTTAATGTACAATTTCTCTAGTCCCCTTGTTGACAGATTTGACTTTTTTTCCCAACGTATCTTGGCTACGTAGCTGTGATTGGTTATTAAACTGTTATTGTAATCTAGGGCCCTTTCAGAACTAAAATTCAAGATTACTTCGTGGACCGATTAGAGATTTGACATTTACTCTACTATGCTGTGACGAGCCAGTATATGATTATTTCACTGAATGTTACAGGATTTTTTTTGCACTATATGAGAAACTGAACTTGTAGGTATTTGACTTTGTTTACTGTTTATTGTTTACTCCTGGTTGTTTTAAAAATGTTCACCTCAACTGTTCTTAGTTCATGCATGCTTTGGCCTCTATGTACAGTGCTCTGACACCCGCAAGGGTCATGTTCGCACTTTATAAAACTTTTCAAATAAATAAAAAAATTGTTGCAACAAATTAAAAGTAACAGGGTCCCTCAATGATTTTTAGTTGCACTGTTCCTCACTCAATCCTTTTAAAACTTTTCACACCAAAAAACCTTGAACAGGGTCATGTCCACACCACAATTGACCATAAAAAGAAACCCCTGCTAATTTCCTGAAATAGTGTTGTGGGACAAACCTTTTTGAATCAAAAACTCTACAAAGCTACATCTATTCTGTTCTTTACCAACAGGAGTCCCATCTCTAGACTCAATGTTACCATAACTTAAGAACTCTCTCCAGGCTTGTCAATAACTTCATCTTATGGATGGAGCGAAATAATTTTCTATGAGCTGGACTATCCTCAACCCCCCAAGGCCCAAGATTTTCTGTGGGATCTGTGTCTTGATGCTGTCTACACCCGGAGCCAAGCGGCGAAACCTCTACCAATGAAATAAAGATAAAAACATCTGCTATGTTATTGCTTGCTCCAGGAACATGCTTGGCTCTAAAAACAACATTTAATTGCAAACATTTCTACATGAAGGCTCTTAGAAGGAGCAATACTATCAGGTCTCTCACCTTCAGTTTTTTGACCAATTGGACCACGGCCATGTTATTCACATGAAAATTAACTGATCTGTTCCTGAATTCTACACCCCAAACATACAGAGCAATCACTAAAGGGTACAGCTCTAAAAAGGCTATGCTGCGCCCTTGTCTCAACCATTGATCAGGCCAACTCCGAGCGCACCAACGGCCTTCCCAAAATGACCAAACCCTTTGGAGCCCTATGCATCAAAAATTATTTGGATCTGCCAAATCATGTCTTCTTCAATAAAGTATAATGAAAATCCATTGAAATCATTGAGAAACTTTAGCCAGACATGCAAGTGGGCCGTGATGGCCATTGTAATCCTTATCCTGTGATGAGGTAGGTAAGCTCCAGACATAGACAAACCCTGGCATCTGCAAAAAAATCTTCAAGCCTAACCACCCTGCAAGCAATGTTTAAGTAGCCTAATAATTTCTGCACTTTCCTGAGTTCCAATTTCCTTTAATTTATAACTGACTTTAAAAAATAACTTATTTCCTGAACTTTAGTCATTGGAATCCTAGCTATCTTTTCCAATGTGTCTATCTTGTTACCCAGGAATGTTACCCTGGTGCTAGGGCCTTCTGTCTTTTCAGGGGGCAATGGCAACTTCAAGCTTATTAGCCATTTCTTTAACTTTTCTGTAGGGCTTTCCCACATTGATCTGTGTTCTTTGCACCAATAAACAAAAAGTCGTCCAGATAAAGACATACCAAATTATGCCCATTGGAATCAATAAAGGCCCATTGAAAAAAGGTACCAAATGACTGAAAGAGGGCACACGAGATTGAGCAACCCAGGGGGAGAACTTTGTCTATGTAAAAGGATCCTCTAAATTGCATACCAAGTAACTCAAAATCAATGGGGTGTATAGATAAAAGTCTCAATGCTGATTGAATATCACTTTTCACAAGCTCTGCATCCTTTCCAGCCATTCGAACCAATTTCAAAGCATCATCAACTGACGCATAAGAAACACTAGAATTCTCCTGCGAAAAAAAAGTCATTGACAGAGTGGCACTCTGGCCACGACAAATGGTGTATAAGTCTGTACTCACCAGGCACTTTCTTTGGCACAACTCCGAAGGGAGAAATAATTAAATTCTCAAATGGTGACTGTAACATGGGGTCTCCAATCCTACCTCCCTGTAACACTGCACTTAGCTTTTGTTCATGAATGTGAGGCAAATCCTTAGATAATTTAAGGTTATCAGACCATCTCCTCTCCCTTGGTCCCTGGTAAACATTCTAAAACCATCTTGAAAACCCCACAGTAATATAGATGCCGCCTCTCTATAGGGTTAACAACTTAGCCAATGTGTTAATATCTCAAGTTTAATTGGTGTATGAGCCCTTTGTTGGATATTAAAATAACTGCCCTTTAACTCGCTGCTTTCTATCTTGTACCCCAAATTTGGAACCGGCAAAGCACTGGGTAATTTGATGTTTTGCACCACATTGTGAGCATTCATGTTTGTAACAACAAAACAGCCTGATACAAATTCCTCTGTTAAAATTCCAACACGCTCCTATAGATGGTGTTGACCACTTCCCATTCCAAGCCGCCCCAGATTGAGTGGGACAGTTCTGAAAAGACCAATAAGTAACAGGTAAGCCACTTGCTGTATGTGTCATGGCTGGAGGGTGCGTGGATGACATCCACTAGAGCCATAACTCGGAGTCATCACCCCCCCAAGGTTTATCATTGAACACTCTGACTCTGGCCCTAAACTCTTCATCGTAACTTAGTCAGGCATAACCACCAAAATGCATTTGGGCTTTACGAATAGTGTCTATATATTTAAAAAGAGCAACTGCCCTATCTTGATGCTTCTTGCAATAAATGCTTGCATAAAAGCAGATGTCCAATTCTCTATGTTTTAGGGACTCTAGGACTTCTAGCAAATTCCCAGTTTTCTTCTTTTGAACTTTCTTTTGCCTTTACATCTCTATGCAATGACTTAAATACATCTAAAAATGTATGTTTCCAAATTATGTTCTTGCTTTTTTCAGACAAATAAGAATCCAAAGGCATTGCAAATCCCATATAAGGTAACTTTTCACAAATGTATCTTATCCTCTTGTTCCTCGTCAGAACTTTTTTACCATCATCATTATTGTTGTAAACAGCAAGGCGAAGACTTGTTAGTTAAGCATGAATCTGGCTTTAATAAATCAAGATAAGGATATGAAGAAACCCGACCAGCAGTGCCAGGCTTTCCACCAAACTCCCAACGGCCAGGTTCAGAATTTCCGAGACTCCAAGCACTGGACCATCTGACACGAGCCTAGGATAAGTCACAAGCCAACACACATCGTGAACATAACACATCTCCTTTCCTTTCACATGAAATATTGAGAACAGAATAAACATAAATTGCTTACATATGAAACAGCAATATTACAGTATCATAGTAAACACAGTATAAATAGTGAGAAAATTAAACATCCAATGAGGCTTAATGAAAGTGTAAACAATGAAAAAAATAAAACAAAATAAAACATTAATTTCAGGAAATATCAATCCTACTCACGCCTTTCTGAAACATTAAACAAAATCTTTCAAATATGTAGGTGTTCTCTTGCGAACAGGTCTATCCTTCTTTACACCAATAACTTGACGTGGAGGTGATGTTAGTAACTGAGACCCCTGAGACCTAATACTTTCTTTTTTTTTGATACAGTACTACCCTTCGGAGATTCCATTTCTGACCATTTTGTAACCTGACATAATTTCCAGATACAGATTTTACCAGAAAAGGTCCCCTGAACTTGTTAAACATTTTGTGATTTCCTCCCGGTTTGACCTTAACTAAATCTCCTTCAGAAATATTGCTTTTGCCAACAGTGACAGTGTGTTCACCTACCGTTTTTTGCATCCATGTCGGTATTAATTTTGTACCAGCCAATCTCCCTCTCATGAGCTCAAAAGGTGTTTTGCTCATGTTCTGGTGTACAGTTGTACGAATGCCCAAAGCATTTCCTTTATTTTCCCCTGAACAGACCGATTTGAAGCCAGAGCAAGTTGCATAGTTCCCTTGACCAATCTATTTACCCTCTCACACAGACCGTTACCCTGCGGATTACAAAGTGATGTATGCAAGTGTTTTAAACCTACGTGAGTAAAATATTCTTCCATTTCCTTTGATGTGAGCTGTGTGCCATTGTCTGACAAAACCATAGCCGGAATGCCCTCCCTCCTGAAAATATAATTAAGTATTTTTAGAGTGGACTGTGCGTTAATGCTCCTCGTGAATGCACCCTCAACCCACCTTGAAGATGAATCGACCAGTACCATTGCAAACTTTTCACTCTCCTAGAAATCCTAGAAAGGCCCTATAAAGTCAATACAAACCTTTCTCCAAACCCCTTCAAGGTATGCAACAACATTTTCTGTCACTAACTCTTCTGACTTAGCTTTGGTATCTGGCAACCTGGATAAACAATCCGCCACACTGTTACACCATCCAGGTACATTCTCTACATTGCATGTGAAATCTTGAACACTGACAGCTAATCTAGCTAGTCTGCCCGAACATTTTTTGATACCTCCAGGAGCTAAAACTTTTAATAGGGGTTTGTGGTCCGTTCTGAGTGTAAATTGAACTCCCCACAAGTAAATCCTAAAATATCTTGTTGCCCATGCAGCTGCCAACGCCTCTCGCTCAATGACCGAATAATTCCTCTCACTCAATGACCGAATAATTCCTCTCACTCATGGTCAACGAACGAGACGCAAAGGCAACTGTATTCGAGTGATTCCCATGCTTCTGTGTTAAAACCGCTCCAATTCCTACAGAGCTTGCATCTACTGTAAGAAATGTGGGTAAGGAATGTTCAACACTTGAAAGAAAATTGGCATTCACAATGCTATTCTTAATTGACTCAAATGCATCTTTTTGTGTCACCCCCCAGGTAAATACTTTCCCCTTTCTCAGAATATCTCTTAGAGGTTCTACCTTTTCTGCAAAATGTTTACCAAATTTCACAGAGTATTCTACCATGCCCATGAATGATCGTAGTTTGTCTTTCTCATCTGGCTCTGCTACATTAAGTATTGCACTAACCAGAACTTTTTTTGGTTGAATCCCCTTTTCAGTAAGATGGTATCCTAGATAATCTACCTCCTTGACTGCAAAAACACACTTCTCTTCACGCAATGTTAAACCGGCTTTTGTTAAAGACGATAACACTTTACCCAAAATGTAATTGTGGTCATTTAAGTCCAAACCATATATCAATATGTCGTCTTGAAAAAAAACAACAGGTTCAATATTTTTAAGGATATCTGTAATAATCCTCTGAAAAGCACTTGCAGCTGAGCATAGTCCAAAAGGTAACCTCTTGAACTGGTAGGTGCCCTCGAGGGTGATGAACGAAGTGTACACCTTTGAATCTTGATGGAGCTTAATTTGGTGGTAAGCACTTCGTAGATCGAGTTTAGAGAACACTTTGCCACATGCCAAACCCAGAACGATCTCATTGATATTGGGCAAAGGAAAATTGTCCATCACTACTGCCTTGTTCAAGTTTCTCATATCCACACAGAAACGCAGGGAGCCATCTTGTTTCTGTGTGATGACGACCGGAGACAACCATTGTGTTGCCTCCACCGGTTCAATAATGTCCTCCTCCAGCATTTGATTAATAATCTTTCTTACCTCGTCACTGGCAGACAAGGGTATTCTACATGCAACATCTTTAACTGGTACACTATTCTTTTTAATTTTAATAACATGTTGGTACCCTAATGCCTCCCCCAAAGTTGTGCTATAAACTCTCTCATATTTGTTTAAAATTGTTTGTACATCACTTGTATCATCATCAACACACATTACTGGTGGTTCCGCCCTAGGATTTACCCTAATGTTTAGGTCATACTGGTGTAACCATCCTAGTATAGCAGGACCATGAGGAGAAACATAGATCTTACCACGTGTGGTTCTTCCACTGAATGTGATGCATGCCTCAAAATATCCCAAGACACCAATGCTTACCCCTTGATACCCCTTTAGGATGACATCTGATGTGATCAATTTCTCTGTGGCACAGGAAGTGTCATACAATTTCTTGGGGATGATCCTGTACAATGAACCCGTATCTACCATGAGGCTCAGAATTTTCCCATTGACATCAAAGTCTGCTTTTGGACGAGATAGTATGATCTGGTTAGTAACCCCATGGTCATCATTAGACATAATCATCATCACTTCTGCCTCATCATCAGTTGTGTCGCACTCTATCATCGCAACTTTTCTATTGCTAACTGACCTGCACATCCGTGCGGAATGCCCCTTTCTACCACATTTCAAACATTCTTTCATCAAAGCACTACAATTTTTGAAATCTGCTAGATGAAATGGACTCCCACATCTATTACAAGAGCGTATGTTTTGTTTGGGTTTGTTTGATAGTGTTAGTCTAGTAGATGGAGTGGCACCTCTATAACCAATCTTAACTTGAGGATTTTGTATATGTTTTGTCTTAATGGGGTTTATAGTTTCGCTATCTTCAACTTGGACTGCTGCAACCTCTGAAGTGTTGCCTTGTTGAATGGTTTTCATTTCTCTCATACATCTATCACTCTCTTCTGCTACTTTTGCTATGTTTATAGCTTCTGTGAGAGAAGGGTTTCTTGCAGCCCATAACTTCTCTTGTGTTTTCTTACTGTGACATTGTATGATCAATGGATCCCTGATCATTTTATCCTGCATGCTACCAAATTGACACTTAACAGACAATTCCCTTAACCTGGAGACAAAGTCATCAACAGATTTGTTTTGTTTCTGTGGCTGAGTGTAGAACTTATGCCTTCTCATGACAATACTCTCCAGCTTAGTAAACCTAGTATACAACCTGCACAAAGCATCTTTATAAAAATCATCAATCTTTACTGGTGGTGCAGGTAAATATTTAAAAATCCTTTGACCTTCGTTGCCTAACGCACCCAATAATAGTGCCTTCTTCCTAACTGCTGAATATTTTGTGCCATCTAGATCTACAATATAATTTTCAAATGCCTCGCACCAGTCATCCCACTCCATGGCTGGTTCCCCAGGAACAACTAAAAATTGAACAGGAGCTTGAATTGTATTCACATTCATCCTGACAGGTATTAAATTATTCTCAGTTCTAAGAAATATGTAAGTATAAGAGAAGAAAACAATCCAAAATCAGATGATACACGTTATAATGTGTGTGTATCACAGAAGTTGTGTTTTTTTTTTATATGCAGAGTGGAAAATCCTTAATCCAAATGCAGCACTACGGATACACTCAGTTGTGTGTGTGTATCACCGAAGCTGGTTCCAAAGGATATGTACTTTCAAACAATTTCCAGAAACAGTCACACTTTTTTTGTGCACAACAATTTCTTCTTAAGTTTGCAGTTTCATCATGCTGTACTCCTGTTTTATTAATATCTGCACAGTACCCTCTATTTAACTGCACAGTATCCTCTATTTTACTTTGGTGGGGCCAGTATACACGTATCGCCACTTTATTTGCAATATTTTCCTTGCACTTCACTTGGTGGGGTCCACAACAATATTATTTCCACTTTATTAGTCTATTTCGCTTAGTGGGGCCCATAACTTAGGTATCGCCGCTTTAATTGGCGTTTCCATTTTAATTCTTCCGAGAAACGATAGAGTAATTTTGGCATCTGTTCTCGGGAAGTGAAGTAATGCTGTTTGCAGCCCTTAAACCTCGATGTCACTGGTGACGCTGAGGTAAGCTATGTGCATTACTATTTTATAGTCTTAATAGACGTACCTTCTTCTCACCAAGATCACCCCAGTACCTTGTGAGTTGCACACTGTCGGGTTTCTTTCGCCTTTGCTTCGCCTCTCTTCTGTTGCTCCTTCCCGACGGACTTCAGCAGAGGACAGATTTCCTTTCGTGTCGCTTTCCGCGTGTCAACGTCGGTGCGCATGGACCCAGTCGCCATAAAATGTTGTAACCAGCAAGGCGAAGACTCGTTAATTAAGCATGAATCTGGCTTTAATAAATCAAGATAAGGATATGAAGAAACCCGACCAGCAGTGCCAGGCTCTCCACCAAACTCCCAACGGCCGCATTCAGAATGTCCGAGACTCCAAGCACGGGACCATCTGACACTAGCCTAGGATAAGCAATGAGCCAACACACATCGTGAACATAACAATTATCTAACAATTGCTCATTTCACTTCAACTTTTTCACATCCTTTACCTTAGTTTTCTGTTGTTGATCCTTATTTGCATTTTAATCCCCATCATATCAGTCCCACATACTTTAACAAGTTATTTTCGCCTACACTAATACATCTTGTGTTACTTGCATTATAGCTAACAGTCTTTTCCCAAGCCGACCACCACAATGCGTTTCCTTTTGGCAATTGTGATGATCTCTAAAACTCCTTGGCTTTGCTTGATTGCTGTTTAGATTTCTATCGGTCCTGCACCATACCACTGTCCACTCCAGACTTCTGCAATATATTAAAAATACTTGTTTTCCCCGTTAAACCCCTCTGATCTCCATCTTTAACAGTCACACCTTTTTCATTCGTACTACATTCCCATTCTCTCAACCCACCCTCCACTACCTCATCATTGTCTTCAATGCAATCCAAAATCTCTTTGTAGTCATATTGACCATCATTCTCACGTACACCCGGTCTTTCTCCATCGCCAACACCACCATGGTATACCTTTCATTTTGGTGCTGGCATATGTTCAAAATGCTCCTTCGAGGAAGGGATATCCACTAGTGATCTCCCTTTTTCTTCAGACCAACATAATAGAGCTGATTCCTGCTACGTTGGTCGCTGTCTGGTCTGAATTTTCATTATCAGGCTTCTTCCGTAGGCCACACATGCCAGATTGTGCAGCAGTGCCAAGGGGCCTATCTGACTTATCTCGCCTAAGCTGTTGTGATAACAAATCCGAATTCTCTAACCATACCCACTGACCTGACTTCCCTCCAAAATGAGTACTATCTTGCAGAAACATTGGCTGTGGAACCCCTTTCAAATCCATTAAAAACTTGTACGCCTCACCTCCCTCCCTTATACTCTGTCCTGACTCCAAGCCCATTTCTATATTCTTAAAATTCTGTCCCAGACCAAAAGAACCACTTAAAGAATGTTTAACAGTCATTCCTCCTTTTTTAGCTGGTGTTTTGGCCCTGTATTTGATTCAACAAGACTTATGTTGTTCATGGCAATTGGTAATTTACCATTGAATGCTGAGTCCTTGTAAACATTGTGATTAAAGCTTTCATTCCAATTCATAACTTGCGACAATTGCTTGTCGGGTGAGACAAGTTTGTCCACCTGAACCGGCACAACTTCCTCTGACCCTTCCATTACAGAAACAGATGCTGACATCTCTCCACGTCTTATTTTAAAACAATGTTCGTTGGGGCAAGACAAAACAAATGCAGGCAGCTCATTGTAATCCACTGCAGTATCCTGACACCATTTTAAGGACATTTTCATAAATCAGAGGTGCCTCCCCCTAGTACTGATGAGCAATGAAATTGTTACACGCTACTCCACTAGAGAGCTTCACCACTATGTGTGTGGTCTGTGAAAAAAGCCTCACCCTACACACTTCCCCTCTGTGCCTTTGAGCTCTTTCAACAACTAGCGCAACACTCGGGTACAATACGACGCTACTCATCTGGGGAGCCGGATTTTTAATGCGAGGGTGCCTGCCCCCAGGTACATTTATATTTGTTAGCTCCAGTTCAGGTTTCAATTTTCCTTTATGAGAAACCATCAAACATGCCAAAACAGCCACTTCAACACCACCAGCCGCCCTTCTTTTAGGTCCTTCCAAACCCACCCAGAACTCGGTCTTCCCTCCCTGCCTCACATAAAACCCTAATAGCTTTGTGTACATCTTCATTAGCATCCAAATCCAATTAAAGCTTAAGCCAATTTGAAACACCACAACCTAAACGTACCTGACTGAAAAAATTATTTCACAAAAAATGACCTCAACACCTGGACACTATCTCAACTGCTAGCTTCCAGCCCAAAACCTCGCCTTATAAACCTACTGCTAAGCCCCGCCTCTTTAACCTACCTGAGCCTATCTGTTACCGTGGCCCGTTCCATCATGCGAAGTTACCCAGGGGTAGAACGGCTCACGCCATGCTCTCCTTGGGTCCCTGCATTTTTTTTAAGCCTCTGCCATTAAGTATTTGCAAATCTTTCATTAAATTGTATTTATTTATTTATTAAATCATTTGTAGAGCGCACAGTTACCCTGCGGGCATCCACCCAGAATTGTATGGGTTTGATAAATTGGGTGTTTGAAGAGCTCTGTCTCAACTCACAACATCACTGTGGCCTCTCTCCCATAGCTCAGCACTCGGATCCCTTACATCACAAAATCAAATCGGTCTATAAATGACGTTACCTTCCTTTGTGGTGTCAAATATATTGTGTAACATTTTGAGCTGCTAAACAACAGAATGTGGACATTTTGTACCATTTTCTTTAATTTGCAATAGGGAATAGAGTTAAAAGGGTTTGCGTCAGGTTTAAGGTTTGTGGGGATTCATCATGGAGGCAATTGATTTAAGTCACATGGTTTTTCCGTAACAATAAAAACAGCAAACATCAATTTCTCCATTCTTCAAATGTGAACGATGGGTGGAGGTTTCAGGAAACATCTACCTTATGAATATGTACACTCGGTAGAAATAATCAGCAAGAACAGTCAGGTCAGTTTTTTAATGTCAGCAACAAAAATAGGTACAACGGGTTTTCTCCTTTTTTATTTTTTTTACATGAAGCAACAATGTAGCAAGATGCATGTAGATTTGTCTTGGCACAGATGCAATTTTTTAACTCAGTATGGCCCTGTCGTGATGGTGTCTTTGTGCACCAGTCAGTCTCCTGTCAGTAAATTGGCAGCTACTGGAGCCAGTGTTCGGAATTATGTACTATTTCATGAAGAGGATTTGAGGATCGCTCAACCATTCTTGCTAAATGACTATATAAGTGAGCACAGAAAATCCCCTACCAGAGAATTAAACTCAAAATCACACACTCACAAGACTAAATTATACAATGAGCGATAACCTATTTGCATACTGAAAAGGTCAGTGTTGGACAAATCAGCATTTAGAGATACATTTGCTGCTCCGTGCAAGTGGAGCATAAAAATCTGCATGTACCCGGCAATTTTCTTGTCTCTTTTATCAGAATATACAACAAGCTTTGGCAAACATGCCTCCGACTTATTTGCAAAGAAATAACAGCAGGGCCTTAAAAGTGATTGGCATGCTCATTCAGACGATAAAGAGTTCCTGATTACTGACGGCTACATGACAGAGGAGATGGGTATTATGAGAAGCAAGGACCATAATCATAATCTATAATGTGTAATTAATTCAAACATGGGATGTTTGCATAATGCCAATTTCATATTTTCAGACACGTTTTTCAGGATTCAAACCATCATAATGGCTTTTAAATCATGTCCATTTCTGCTTAGTTAACTTTCAGTTCAATTTGCATTAGTTAAGCTAGAATGCAAATTAATGTAGTGTCACGGACAGTTTTGCTTATGCATCCACTAAAAAAAGGTTTTGTTAAAGTGGAAAATCAAAGTAGAAAATAAATGAGTCATCACACATTTAGAAGCTTTGGTTTTGCCAGCCGTTTCAGCTAGGAATTTGAAATTTCCTTCAGTAGAGTAAGGAGACATTGCATGTTTTTAAGGTGAGGACCAGGGGAGCTGTGAGAGATAATCCTGCAACAAATACAACCAACCCCCACAATAAGGGATATAGTTAAGTGTGTATATATATATATATATTACCTACTGGCGGTCGCCAGAAGGTAGTTATAGTTAGGATTTTTTTCAATGCAAAATCTCAACATTCTATTGTGAATAACTTTGGCGCCGGTTGAGGAATCTGCCTGAAAATTTCCTCAAATTTGCCTCGCGGTGCTCCGGTCCTTCCCTGAAAGTTTTCGGGGGATTTGTCAAGCGGGGGCCGAGATAAAAGGGGGGTCCCAAAACATGTTTTCACCATGTTAATTTCCGTAGGGCGGTCGAACTCACTTTTATCCCGAACGGCTGAATGGATTTCCACCAAACTTGGCAAAATTGTAGGGACTGGTAGACCGATGTGCCTTTGCTAGGTCTCAAGAAATGCGCTCCAGAGGATTTTGAGTAATTTAGGTTAAAAATAATATATATATCTATAGGCGCGCCCCGGTACGTGCACCAGGGAGCGCACCGGGCGCGCTACGCGACTTGCGCGCGGAAAGCTGATTGGCTCTCGGGTGTCTGTAAACATTCGAAACAGTCCGGAGCAGCCGCCATCTTGTGTCTTGGTAAGATCGAGACACAAGAGGTGGCAAAAACAAAGGGGGAAATGACCATAAGGGGGCAGAGTAGACCCCCCTGACCCCCTAGGTTTGATGTGGGGGCTATAAAAGGGCCCCACGGGGAAAAAAAAATATTTTTTTTTTCGATTTGCGCGGGGGGAGCGCCTGGTACGCGCACCGGGGAGCGGACCGGGGAGCGTAGCATGGGGAAAACCCAGTTTATTCACTGCGTCATCTCTACGACCCTTCCTTGCGTCAATACGCCCCTTTTGCATACATTACACCTGACGTAGGTATAATGTGGCCCAGGGGTTTACAAAGTGACGCATCTACCTAGATGCGTCACTTTGTAAATATGACTCAATAAGGTGCATTTTTTACAGCACTGGTGCGTCACAACAAGTGACGTACCAGTGGCGTAAAAGTGACGCATGGCCTCATAAATGAGGCCTTCAGTCTTCTACTCATGCGTCATATTAAATATATGACGTATTATGTTGCAAGTACTTACAGATACGTCAGTATTTCAGACGTATCTGTAAGCGCAAAAGTGATGCATTGCTGGAGTGTGTCACAAAAATGATGCAACTCCAGCAATGCATCCTTTCACATGGGGCCAGGCCCATGTGAAAGGGCCTGCATCAGTCTTACGCCTGCTGTGAAACAGGCGCAAGATTTTGACGCAACAGCGTCCTAAAAGTGATGCAGAGATATCTCATAGATTTCACTGCGTCACCTCTTGCGTCAATACGTCCCTTTTGCATACATTACACCTGACGTAGGTATAATGTGGCACAGGGTTTTACAAAGTGACGCTTCTACCTAGATGCGTCACTTTGTAAATATGACTCAATAAGGTGCATTTTTTACAGCACTGGTGCGTCACAAAAAGTGACGTACCGGTGGCGTAAAAGTGACGCAGAGGCCTTCAGTCTTCTACTCATGCGTCATATTAAATATATGACGCATTATGTCGCAAGTACTTACAGATACGTCAGTATTTCAGATGTATCTGTAAGCGCAAAGGTGATGCATTGCTGGAGTGCGTCACAAGAATGATGCAACTCCAGCAATGCATCTTTTCTTACCCTTCCACACCCCTGTTCCTTTTCTACATTTTCTTTGAATATCCACATTCCCCATGTTCACTCTCTCCTTCTCCTTACTTTCCTTCCCGACACTCACCTTCTTTCCGTCCCCCTACTTCACTTCCTTTCCCCTCTCATACCTTTCTGTTCTTTCTTACTCATTTTCCTTTACTTTATCAATGCACTCCACTTCACTTACTCTTTTCCATTTTTTTAAGAATATAGCTCTTTGATGAGAATTGGAGGTAGTTCTGAAAAGAACTTTTTTTTTTTTCTTCTTTTTTCTTTTTTTAGAACAAAAACAAAAACAGGGAATGGAAACTGCTCAACAGGAGCAAAAAAATAATAATAATTAGGGCTGGGAACGGCAGCGATGGTTCTCCAATGATCGAACCATGAGCAGAACACTTTACTCCCCATAGCAAAGTAGCCATTCATCATATGTAGTGATACACCTATACATCCTGTTACACACCGACAGTCATCCAAAAGTTACTCACACACATACTCACACATGCAAATAAACTATTGAACATCCATTTATTTGCATATACAGCTATACACACACTACCACCTTACTTCTAAGGAAACTTGCACATACTTACTCTCTTTAACAATCACTTATAGAAACACATACTTATTTAAACAGGAACTCTTACAATCTCTCACTCTCACATATACTCACTTATATACATCAATACTCACATATACTAGATTAAAACATATGTCGTTACTGATAAAGACACTAGTGAGACAGTCATTCACTTAATAACACACACATATACACACTCATCCACCCATACAGTACTGCACATACGTTGTGTTCAAAACACATACAAACAGAGAGTCAGTCATTGATGCATCTATGTGCTAAGTCATACCCCCACCAAACCATACAGACACTCATACTGTTACTAAAAACAACATCTAATAACCCATATACACACACATGTAGCTACTCACAAACCCATGCAGTTACTTATACACAAAGTGAAACACTAATACATATATTTAAATATTTAAACATTTCTCACTAATATATGTATTCAATAAGATACACTTAATAAGCCAGTTAACCAATCAATTTAAAAAAAAACATCCATTTAGACACTTACTTAAACATTTATTCTTCCATTGACTTTTACATATACACATATAAAACATATTTATTTTTCAGAAAGACACACATTCACTGGATGGTGTCATAAGTGATGTCATGAGTGATGTCACTGACCATGTCATGAGTGATGTAATATGTGACGTCATCAGCAGTGCATTGCAGGCGCGCAAGTTATAGTGAGTCCAAGTGTCCAACTAACTATAACGTCTGAATTTCAATGGTTTTATGTCAGTAAAATTTCCAGCTAACTATAACTGGTGTGAAACCTATGGTTTTTTCAGTGATATATATATATATACATATATATATATATATGTCCAAGAGGTCGTCGTAATTCACTCTGCCTTCCACGCAGAACAACGAAGAAAGCGAGACCACAAAGTAAGTGCAGTTTCTTAGTGCAATTTATTTCGTGCCAAAGTTACAGCCTGCAATTCCGCCATGACGCGTTCCACCTCGAAAGAGGCTTGTTCACATAGCGTGTCATGAACACAAACGAGGGTTTATAAAGTGCAAATGCGTAATTCATTTCAGATGTGCAGATTACATTTTTTCAAGTCATAGACAGTGAAGACATACTGTGTTCAGTCAAACAAGAATAAAGGGCATAGTGCCCAACGGGTTCCAATGTACATAAATGCAATGGTAGAGTATAAACATTATTGTTTTAAAATTTATATAAATAAATAGATAAATTTCATTTCATATATATACACATGGTTAAAAGTTATTAAACCATAAATAAATTTCATTTCATATATATACACATGGTTAAAAATTATTAAACCATAGTAATTTCATTAAATTCATTGATTATACTCCATATATATACACACAATTTGGTCAGTATATATAACACATACGGTTTCAGGAACCCTCATTTATCACTTGTAAAAACACATGGCTCCACACAAGAGAGATAATTATGCCCCAGTGGGCATACACACAAAAAAACTGCACAAACTAAATAACGAAAATAAGGACGTGCACTTTTAAGTCAACCTCTTATGGTTACTGCAGATCAAATAGTGTTTTTAAAGTGAATAAGTGCTAATACTAATGATTAAAAACATGCTACAGTTAACAGCAGGTAGCAGAGTCTGATAAAAACAGATTGAGAGTCAGCTAGGGGAAATTACTATTTACATCAAGAATAATTCTTAGCAGATGTATTCTATAGCTAGAGGCAGGTGTAAAGATCCTCGCTATTATTTAGACCTCCCGGGTTCTTTGTGTTAAATTCAAGAATGAACCTGGTTTCCAGAAGGCGCAGTTTTGCGTCCCGGTTACCCCCTCTTTTCAGAGGCAAAACTGAATCCACAAGGAAATATTGCAAGCTGCTGGGGTCACTATTGTGCACGGTTTCAAAGTGTCTGGCCACTGGGTAGGCCTGATCCTTTCCGGAAATTGCCCTCAGATGTTGCAGAATGCGCTTGTGGGCAGGTGGGCGCGTACTCCCTACATATTGTAGTCCACAAGGGCATTGCAGGACATAGACAACGTATTCTGTCCTGCATGTTAATCTTTTGTTGATAATAAAGGGTTTATCTGAAAAAGGGCGTGGGACCTGAGTTTTGTTAATCCCGTGGCGACAAGCTTTGCAGGTAAGACACTTTTTGAAACCGGTAATGTGATCCATCCAGGATTTTGTGGGTTCTAGCATGTTGCTGACTAGGGCACTGGCAAGGCTAGGGGATTTGCGAAAAGTTATGCTAGGTTTGTCTGGTACCAGGTCACCTATTATAGGGTCACCTTTGACCAGATTCCAGTTCTTATTTAGAATTTTCCTAATCTGGGAATGCTGGTTACTGTAGGTTACAATGGCTCTGGATTGAATTTGCTCATTGTTACTACATTCTGCATTGGATTTAGTTTTAGGCATTAGTGCATCCTCCCTTGTGATTTTCCTAGTACGTCTAATGGCTCCTTCTATTAGAGTACTGCTATAACCTCTTTGTAGAAACCTGGCTTTGCTGGCTTGTTGTGCCAGGTCACACTCCAGGTCGGAGCTGCAAATTCTCTGCAATCTCAGCATCTCCCCATAGGGGATGCTGCGGATCAGGTGTTGGGGATGCTGACTGCTGGCGTGCAAGACTGTATTGCCAGCAGTTATTTTTCTGTGTAGCCTAGTTTGCAGAGTACCATCCCTGATATAGACCTCCACATCTAGGAAAGTAACCTTTTCCTTGTCAATGTGTGATGTAAATTCAAGGTTCAAATTGTTCATATTCAACTGTTTCACAAAATCAATAGCCTCTTCCTGCGACCCTCTCCAAATAAAAAACAGATCATCAATGTACCTTAGGTAGAGCTTAACCTTGTTTTGCATGGTTTCTATGTGGTCACCCATCAGGACCTGCTCCTCCCACAGACCCATATGTAGACAAGCGAAGCTAGGGGAGAAGCAGGCCCCCATGGCCACCCCCCTCATTTGCTGGTATATTTGATTATTGAAAATAAAAAAGTTTTGTTCCAAACAGATCTTCAACATACCAACAATCATCTTGTTATGCTGTAAGCATTCTATGGGGCGTTTACCAAGGTAATACTCAACTGCTTTAATACCATCACGGTGTCGAATTGATGTGTACAGTGAAGCTACATCCATGGTAATAAGCAATAGTTCATCATCCCAGGTAATTGAGGCCAGTTTGCACAAAAAGTCAGTTGTGTCTTTAACATATGAACCCAAGCTCTTTACCCATTCTTGTAGGAAGTAGTCTATGTAGCGGGAAATACATTCCGTGGAGCTGTCTATGGCCGATATTATTGGCCTGCCGGGGGGCACAAGGGCATCCTTGTGCACCTTAGGCAGAAGGTAGAAGCTGGGGATGACTGGATAGTCTTTCTTTAGGTATTTATATTCATCAAATGAAATTAGGCCACTACTTCGCCATGCCATTAGCTTTGAGTTTTGGTCGGCCCAGGCAGCTTTGACAGTAGACAAGTTGCTCTTTTTATAGCAGTCCATATCGCCCAATTGGAGCTCCGCCTCCTTGATGTATTCCTCGCGTTTCCAAAGGACAATATTTCCGCCCTTGTCGGCCGGCTTAATTATGACTTTGTCATCGTTCTTCAGTTTTTTGACCAAGTTGTAATAGCATTGATTGTTCCTGTTGATGACCTTTTCTTTATTGTTCGAGGCAGTATAAAGTTTTTTTAAGTCATCAATGACGAGCTCGTGGTATACATCCAGATTGTCATGGATAGATACTGGAAGGAAGGTGGATTTCGGTTTGAATGGAGTGGTACTGACTCCCCTGCCAACGGCTTCATCAGTAATTGCTGGTGTATCTGTACTTTCACATTGCAATTCCCATATTTCCTGCATTTCCATGCCGTCACCAGCAGTTAGCAGTGAGGGACTAGTTGGCAATATCGTTTTGGGTTTTTTGTATGGGTGTTGTCGATGGAATTTATTGAGCTTCAATATAGCGATACAAAAGGGAATGATGGACGGAGCGTTTGAGCAAATCAAACACTCACCCCCAGTCATCTGGTCTGGGTTTAATCCATCACCATTGTTTAGCTCACTCAGCCACCCCAGTTCAGACATGGGCATATGCAAATCAGTCTGACCCTCTGCCTCATGGGAACAGTCCAGCCTGAACTGCCAAGCCATGTCTTCCCTGGATCGGAAACAAGCATCCTGGGACCGGTTTCGGATTCATAATCCTCATCAGCCAGGCTATCTTGAATCCAGTGGCAAATTGAGCAAGGGACTCACGTCTGAGCATGCCCTGCCAACTTAGGGCAAACAGAGTGATACAAAAGGGGATGATGGACGGAGCGTTTGAGCAAATCAAACACTCACCCCCAGTCAACTGATCAGGGTTTTATCTATCACCATTCTTTAGCTCACTCAGCCAGTTCAGACATGGCCATATGCAAATCAGTCTGACCCTGTGCCTCATGGGAACAGTCCAACCCGAACTGCCAAGCCATGTCTTCCTGGGCCTTATGTTGAAAAGGTAAGCATCGATAAGGGACCATCCCAACAAACATTAAACACCTGAATGGGTGCCATCTTGGAACGGGTTCAAAAGATAAGAACCAATGTGAAATGATATCGAAAATCGGTATATTCACGAAAGAAATGGGCATTTGAACAATAGAATGTAAAGATACACATCATAAAGCCGCGGATCGGCAATGTCCCTTAGCAGAAGCGTACCGTACAGATGGTGTACACATACATTCACAAGCTTGGAATTATGCAGAGATATTTCAGCACATATCGTAAGACATAAATCGACTGCATACATGATTACAATAACATAATCATAATTATAATTAGGCATTTGCAGAGGATAAGATAAAAAGAAGCACCATAAAGTGAAAGTAGCCAAACCTCTGTCACTGAGAAATGAGAAAACTAGAATACTGAATTCAGAAAATAAGAGACATTTCATAATGAAGATTTCATATACAGTATTAGGAATAATTCATAAGCAATGCAATGCTCAATCACGTAAATCGAAATAGAACGTAATCAAGACATCAGCATCATGACAACATATCAATCAATCAGGACATTTATAGAGCGCACTACTTACCCGGAGGGTCTCAAGGCGCTGGGGGGGGGGTGCTGCTACTGCTCAAACAGCCAGGTCTTGAGCTTCTTCCTGAAGGCGAGGTGGTCTTGGGTCAGGCGCAGGTTGGTCGGGAGGGAGTTCCAGGACTTCGCGGCCAGGTAGGAGAAGGACCTTCCTCCTGTTGTCGTTCTTCGGATGCGGGGGACAGCGGCGAGGGCGTGACTGGCTGATCGGAGGTGGCGTTTGGGAGCGTAGAAGTTGATGCGGTTGTTGAGGTAGCTCGGGCCTTGATCGTGTAGGGCTTTGTGTGCGTGGGTGAGGAGACGGAAGGTGATTCTTTTGTTGACGGGGAGCCAATGCAGGTCTCTCAGATGTCCGGAGATGTGGCTGTGTCGTGGGATGTCGAGGATGAGTCTGGCTGAGGTGTTCTGGATCCGCTGGAGTCTCTTCTGGAGCTTGGCGGTGGTTCCGGCGTAGAGGGCGTTGCCGTAGTCCAGTCGGCTGGTGACGAGGGCCTGGGTGACCGTCTTCCTGGTCTCGGTGGGGATCCACCGGAAGATCTTCCGTAGCATGCGCAGGATGTTGAAGCACGACGAGGAGACGGCGTTGACTTGTCTGGTCATGGAGAGGGAGGAGTCCAGGATGAAGCCCAGGTTGCGTGCGTGGTCTGTCGGTTTGGGTGCGGTGCCCAGGGCGGGGGGCCACCAGGAGTCATCCTAGGTGGAGGGCGAGGAGGCCAGGATGAGGACTTCCGTCTTGTCTGAGTTCAGTTTCAGGCGGCTGGTCGTCATCCACTCGGCTACATCTTTCATCCCTTCGTGAAGGTTGGCTCTGGCGGAGGCGGGGTCATTGGTCAGGGAGAGGATCAGCTGGGTGTCGTCGGCGTAGGAGATGATGTTGAGGTTGTGTTGGCGTGCGATGGCCGCGAGGGGGCTCATGTAGACGTTGAAGAGGGTGGGGCCCAGCGAGGATCCTTGAGGGACACCGCAGATGACTTCCGTGGCCTCTGACTTGTACGGTGGTAGACGGACTCTCTGTGTTCTTCCGTCGAGGAAGGAGATGATCCATTCCAGTGCTTTCTCCTGGATTCCGACGTTGCTGAGGCGCTGCACTAGGGTGCGGTGGCAGACAGTGTCGAATGCCGCGGAGAGGTCTAGGAGGATGAGGGCCGCTGTTTCTCCGTTGTCCATCAGGGCTCGGATGTCATCGGTCGCATCGATGAGGGCGGTCTCGTGCTGTGGTTGGCTCGGAAGCCAGACTGTGAGGGGTCGAGGGATCCATTCGTCTCGAGGAAGGCGGCCAGCTGTTTGTTGACGGTCTTCTCGATGACTTTGGCTGGAAACGGGAGGAGCGAGATGGGGCGGTAATTCTTGAGTTCGGTGGGGTCCGCTGTTGGTTTCTTTAGTAGAGCGCTGAGTTCGGCGTGCTTCCAGCTCTCCGGGAAGGTGGCGGTGTCGAAGGAGGTGTTGATGATGTCCCGCAGGTGGGGTGCGATGACAGCGTCGGCCTTGTTGAAGACGTGGTGAGGGCAGGGGTCGGTCGGAGATCCGGAGTGGATGGAGTTCATCATGCGGACGGTGTCTTCGGTGCTGATCGGAGTCCAGGAGTGGAGGGTGGTGGTGGGGGGCATTGCTGCGGTCGTGGCGTGCGTCGGTTGAATGCTGAAGCTGTTGTGTATGTCCGCGATCTTGTTGTGGAAGTAGGAGGCGAGGGAGTTGCAGAGGTCTTGCGACGGGGTGATGTAGTTGTTTCCGGCGTTGGGGTTGGAGAGCTCTTTCACGATGTTGAAGAGTTCCTTGCAGTTGTGTGCGTTGTTGTCCAGCCGGTCCGTGAATGTAGTTTTCTTGGTGGCGCGGATCAGTTGGTGGTGCTTCCGGGTGGCAAGCTTGAGGGTGGTCATGTTGTCCGGTGTTGGTTCCCTTCTTCAGACTTTCTCGAGGGCTCGGCAGTTCTTCTTGGAGCTCTTGAGTTCGTCGGTGAACCATGGGGCTTTCTTGCTGCCGGGTCTGCTGGGCGGGGTCCTCAGTGGGGCGAGTTCGTCCGCGCAGTTGCTGATCCACTTCGTGAGGTTGTCGGTGGCCTGGCTGGGGTTTGCTGAGCTGGCGGGAGGGTGCTGGCTCAGGGAAGCGGCGAGCTGGTCGGCTGTGATCTTGTTCCAGCTTCTTCGGGCAACCTGTTGCTGGTGGTGGTGGATCGTCGTTCTTCTGAAGGTGAAGTGGACGCAGCTGTGGTCCGTCCAGTGGAGTCCTGTGGCGTGGCTGAAGGCGATGTCTTTGCTGGATGAGAAGACGGTGTCGAGTGTGTGTCCGGCGAGGTGGGTGGGGGTGGACCCCAGCTGCTTGAGTCCGAGGTTGGCGAGGTTGTCGAGCAGGGTGATGGTGTTGCGGTCGCTGTTGTTCTCCAGGTGGAAGTTGAGGTCCCCCAGTAGGATGTAGTCAGCGGACGGGAGGGCATGCGGGCTGACGTAGTCGGCGATGTCCTCGCTGAATTGTGTGCGTGGTCCCGGGGGTTGGTAGATCAGGGTGCCTCTGAGGGTGGTCTTCGGGTCGGTGTGGATCTGGAAGTGTAGGTGTTCGGCGGTGGTCAGGGTGTCTTCGGTGTTGGTCGTGATGTGGATGGTGTCCCTGTGGATGATGGCGATGCCTCCTCCCATCTGGTTGGCGGTGCGGTCCCTCCGGGTGATCTTGTAGCCCTCTGGGATGGCGATGGCGATGTCGGGCGCTGAGGAGTCGTTCATCCAGATTTCCGTGAGGAAGGCAACGTCAGGAGCTGTGGTGTCGAGGAGGTTCCAGAGTTCGATGGCGTGTCTGTGGACGGAGCGGGTGTTGAGCAGGATGCACTTGAGGTGGTTGCTGCTGGTGTTCGGCTTGGCGGGTGCTGGTGCGAGGCAGGTCCGGATGCAGGTGAACTTGCAGGCGTGGCAGCTGAAGGGTCCGTGGGTGCGTCTCGGGGTGGCTCGGTAGCATCCCGGGATTCGGCTCTGTATCACAGCTACAGAACCTAGTCCTGGGATAAAAGATTCAATTGTATATATGGCCAGTAGCAGTAGAAACAGATCCAGATAATAAAAGTAAACATATTTATCTGGTACAATGGATGAGGAATGTCAATATTTACCAAGGTGGACTGCCATATCCTCCCCGCTATTCATACCTTTACGGTGCTTGGTATATATATATATGACCAAGGGCCCACGGCTCCGAAACGCTTTGTGCTGTTGTTGCCTCACCTGCACATTAAAATCTGCTGAAGCTAGATCCTGTGGTCTGTTTCTCCTTTTGCTTCGCCGATCTGAATGATTGGAAAGGGCGTGTGGAGTCTTCGTTTATATATATATATATATATATATATATATATATATATATATATATATATATATATATATATATATATTCATTCACTGAAAAAAACATAGGTTTCACACATGTTATAGTTAGCTGGACATTTCACTCATACAAAACCATTGAAATTCCCCCGTTATAGTTAGTTCAGCTAACTATAACTCGCGCGCCCGCAATGCACTGCTGATGACGTCACATATTACATCACTCATGACATGGACAGTGACATCACTTATGACATCACTCATGACACCTCAAATGACATCACTGATGACATTGACATTGTGGAGAAGTGTGGCTCACGGTGTAGAGCAGGCAGACCCGGAAGCTGAGGTCAGACCCGGGACCAGGGTTCAATTCCCGACGCGGCAGGGTCTTGAGCTCAAATGTCCATGGACTCGATAATTCTCGCTTCGGTGCCTGCTCTAATCAAGGGTTCTCACTCTGCAACTCTGGGCATTAAGCTTGCTTAATCTCCACAACGGCCCCCTGTGGCGGGATGCCTGGCTTTCACCTTGGGGATGCCCTGTAGGGGCTATCTCACAGAGAAAAGCCAGGACGGGTTCCCAAGGCAAGCGCCGGGAAACCTCTGGGTAGCTGTGCGCTCAATAAATGCAAGGCAAGCGCCGGGAAACCTCCGGGTAGCTGTGCGCTCAATAAATGCAAAAATAATAATAATAATAATCACTGATGACATCATCCAGTGAATGTGTGTCTTTATGAAAAATAAATATTTTTTATATATGTATATCTAAAGGTCGATGCAAGAATAAATGGAAAAATTAGTGTCTAAATGGATTTTTTTTGGTAAAATTGATTGTATAACTGACTCATTAAGTGTATCTTAGTGAATACATGTATTAGCGAGTAATATTTAAATATGTAAATATCTGTATCAGTGTCTCACTTTGTGTGTAAGTGGCTGCATGGGTTGGTGAGTAGCTACATGAGTGTCTATATGGGTTATTAGTTGTTTTTTTCAGTATCTGTATCGTGTCTGTAATCTGTATGGTTTACTGGGGGGTATTACGTAGCGCATACATGCCTGAATGACTGACTCACTGTATGTGTTTTGAAGACAGCATGTGTGCAGGACTGTATGGGTGGATGAGTGTGTGTATGGGTGTGTTAGTGAGTGAATGACTGTCTCAATAGTATCTTTATGAGTAACTACATATGTTGTAAACTAGTATATGTGAGTATTGATGTATATAAGTGAGTATATGTGAGAGTGTGAGAGATTGGAAGAGTTCCTGTATAAATAAGTATGTGTTTCTATAAGTGATTGTTTAAGAGAGTAAGTATGTGTACATTTTTGTAATAGTAAGTGTAGTGCTGTGTTTGTAGCTGTATATGCAAGTAAATGGATGTTTGATAGTTTATTTGCATGTGTGAGTATGTGTGTGTAACTCTATGGATGAGTATAAGTGTGTAACAGGATGTATAGGTGTATGAGTACATGTATGAGTGACTATATAGAACTGTTGGTGAATGAGTGGATGTGTATGTAGATTTTGTAATTATTGAATAGGTTGTTGTAACTGGTATTGGTATCTCCATTGTTTAGAAAATTTTAGTTTCTATTTTTCAAAGTGTTTTTTTGAAAGGTTATCTTACGGTGAGAGGAGGTCTGATACTCTTTCACAAGGATGATGTCATCAGTGATGTCATTTGAGATGTCATCAGTGATGTCATGAGTGATGTCACTGACCATGACATGAGTGATGTAATATGTGATGTCATCTGCAGTGCATTGCGGGTGCACGAGTTATAGTTAGCTAAACTAACTAAAACGGGGAATTTCAATGGTTTTCAATGAGTGAAATTTCCAGCTAACTATAACATGCGTGAAAGCTATGTTTTTTTCAGTGAATAATTTCTAAGGTTTTTTAAATGCTAATTCCTAACTATAACGTGGCTGAAACCTATGTTTTTTTCAGTGAATTTGCAAGGTTTTTTAAATGCTAATTCCTAACTATAACGTGTGTAAAACCTATGGTTTTTTCAGTGAATTTCAAAGGTTTTGTAAATGATAGTTATTAAATGTATTAATTATTATATTTTTTTCTTTTTATACTAATTTCTTACATTTTTAATAAAAATATGTATATTTATTAATTATATTTCATATTCTTAATGTAAAATAATAACAAAACTAAATTGATTTTTTTTATTAATTATTTTTTCCAATATATTAAAATTGAATTCTATATATTTGCTTTATCATTGGGTTTTTTTGGTAATCGTACCGCACACGTACGCTAACGGAATTACACCAATTTTGGTAGAGAGGTAGAGTTTGGTTCGCAGATTGTGCTTTTTGTTAAATGGTGTAAATCTGTTCAGTAGTTCATGAGAAAACCCCTATAGCTAATGCATGTAGTCTTCTATGCACCAGCAAACTTGTCTTTTATACCTTCAATTCCCCAATCTGTATCCTTACACCTCCAGTAAACACTATCACACTTCTGTTTCAGTATTGTAGTGACCATACAGCACTATGTGCTTATCTATATACTATTCTAGAATAACTCATTCACTACAAAAAAACACTAATCAGCAGATGTTCAATAAGTGGTACTTCCCCGGAGATATGACAGTTATTGTGTACTGTGATATTACCTCCTTCTGGTGCAGGACTTATATGTGATGCAACTTCCACACACCATGGCACATCTTTTGCACTACCAGTGCATCACAAAAGTGACGCAATGGCTGTGTTAAAAGAGGCACAAGGGGGTTGTAAATCCTACTGTAACACATAGAAATTCATCCAGGCAGTTTCACCAGCATTGCAAATTGAAGCATAGACTCGTAACAAATTTATGTGCATATGTTACATTCAAGTGCTTCGGAGGTACTACAGTATACTATAGGTAAACTGCCTATAGATTTATGCTGTAGCAGTTCCTTATAGTTCTGCACTTTCACATTCACCATACACTAGTAATGTATTCATTCATTCATTTATGAACTATACATTCATTCTGAGAAACTTTTATACACTAACATAGAAATATCGTTCTTTCGTTCACCAGTGAAGGTAGTTCTAAAAAGAACATTTTTTTTTGTTTTTTTAATTTTCTTTTTTTTTGTGTTTTGTCAACCAGTTTTTTTTAAAACCCAAAAAAATGGAACTGGAACCCAAAAAGTGTCCAACAGGAACAAAATAATGAAAAAAAATAAACTAATGTCGAGGACAGTGATGATCCTGCTTCCTGCGTTTTATCAGGTCAATAGACTGTTCGCCATAACACAAAAGTTTATCGCAATAAATGCATAGAATTTTAACTTCACCAAAATCAGAACAAATTTGTGGGTGTGGACTGCTTGCTGAAAATGCTGCTGCAGCAGTTGATGTGCTTGGTGCAGTAGCCGGTGGGTTGTCCTGCAACCTCCATCTTGCAGCTCAAACAACGTTGTCGGAGGGCAAGTTCTTCACATGTCGCACCATATTTGCTGTGCCAAAGGAGTATTTTTTAGATGGATCACCCCTTGAAAGGGTTGTTTGGCAAATTTTACAGGTTACTTTTGGAGCATTAACCTTTTTTTGCCCTTCAGAAAAAGTAAAAAACTTCCAAATTAGAGCTTCTTTCCTCTTCTTTGGAGGTTCTTCAGGAATGAAATCTCCCTCTGAAGAATGGCTGGAAGATGAGTCCATTGCTGTTATTATGGTGATCTTCCTTCTATTTGACAGGATTCTCAGAAGAGATGCTTCTTTTTAGAAAGTCAAAGTAGAATGATTAAAATGGGACAGAACTTTCAACTTTTGAATAGGAAGTGTTATGAATGAATCAAATCTCTTCTTTTAAAGTCACATGGCTTTGAGTACGCTTACGGTATGCTTACGGTGCTCTTATAATGCGAGTACGCATGACGTACCACCGCGATTTGTATAATTGCTTTTAAAAGTAGGATACGATTGATAAAAGTTTTAAAAAACTATTTTCATAATTACCCTAGATAATGTGTTCTGTTAGTATGTACATTAAATACATAAATATATGTTTTTAAACAATTAAAAACATTTGTGCCTTTCACGTATGGAACGCCGTACATGATGTCACACGGAAACTTTGATGCGATGCGTCACGTCAAAGCGCATTCGTTGCGTATGCACGAGTATGATTAGCAGTACAAAGTGTGGTGCGATCACCCTCTCAGTGTCAAATCAGAGCACAGGGCGCGCTACGAGAATCGAGAATGGTTACAAGTGGTCACTCATTGGAGATCTGATTCTAGGCCTGTCTCTGCGCACATGATAACCCCGCCCGTCTCTCTCTGTTGTTAATTGTTGGTGCACACACTCACACTTGCACATGAGCGGTGCACGCCCGCCCACACTCCCCAGATGTCACCACCTAGCTTTCTTGCTATTACTAAGCCTGGAAGCCAATACATTAGCCAATGGGAGGTCCCCCAGGGCAGTCATTCTTGTAGAGCGTGATAACGCTACCAATGACGTCCCTGGGCTTGGTTTGGTCAGCCCCTGCGGTTCCCATATAATGCGGGCACTGACGTTAGCGTGCTCTCTTTTGCCTGTCTGTGCTGCGCTAACAGACAGACTCTTGTCGTCGTCGATTGTACTACGAACTGTTTGCTCGAGTGGAGGAGGACTCGTGACACTCGACGTGATGTCACTGCTGCTGCTGTCCAGCCAGGCCACCATAGGCGCAGTGGCAGCGGCGCCCGCGCCCAGCCCACCCCAGGCCCAGTCAAAGCCCCAGCCTTTGAGGACAAGACAAGAGACAACAGAAGCAAAGGTAGGAGAAGCCGTCACAACATCAGCCTCCGCTGTAAATTGTACCTGCATCATAGTATTTTTTTTTACTGTGTCACGTGGCCCTCCCAGCTCTGTTTTGCTTTATTTTTGTGTGCCACATGCTTTGTGCTTCATTGTATTTGCTCCCTCCTAATCCTCCAGTGACTTTTAATATTTATTGCTGCCTCACATGGCCTTCCCAGGCCTCTATTCTTATTGATCGTATATGGTTGATCGGAATATTTTCTTCTGCGTCACAGGGCCCTCTAAGGCCTTTTTTAAATAAATTGTGCGTGCATGAATTTCTGAGTCATATTTTTGAAGTATCACGTGCTTTAGTCTGTATTGTTATAAATTGTGCGTTTATAATAGTATTTTTTTTTTACTGCCTCACGTGCCTCTCCCAGCTCTGCTTTACTTTATTTTTGTGTACCACGTGCTTTGTGCTTCTTCGTATTTGTTCCCTCCTAATCCTCCCGTGACTTTTAATATTTATTACTGCCTCACGTGGCCTTCCCTGGCCTCTATTCTTATTGATCGTATATGGTTGATCGTAATATTTCCTTCTGGGTCACGTGGCCCTTCTAGGCCTTTTTTAAATAAATTGTGTGTGCATGAATTTCTGTGTAGTATTTTTGAAGTGTCACGTGCTTTAGCCTGTATTCTTATAAATTGTGCGTTCATAATACTATTATATTTTTACTGCATCATGTGCCCTCCCAGCTCTGTTTACTTTATTTTTGTGCGCCACATGCTTTGTGCTTCATCGTATTTGCTCCCTCCTAATCCTCCCGTGACTTTTAATATTTATGCTGCCTCATGTGGCCTTCCCAGGCCTCTATTCTTATTGATCATATATGGTTGATCATAATATTTCCTTCTGCGTCACGTAGCCCTCAAAGGCCTTTTTTAAATAAATTGTGCGTGCATGAATTTCTGTGTCGTATTTTTGAACTGTGTCACGTGCTTTAGCTTTTATTGTTACAATTTGTGCGTTCATATTAGTATTATTTTTTACTGAGTCACATGGCCCTCCCAGCTCTGTTTTGCTTCATTGTTGTGCACCACATGCTTTGTGCTTCATCGTATTTCCTCCCTCCTAATCCTCCCGTGACTTTTAATGTTTATTGCTACCTCACGTGGCCTTCTCAGGACTCTATTCTTATTGATCATATATGGTTGATCGTAATATTTCCTTCTGCGTCACGGGGCCCTCCTAGACCTTTTTTTAATAAATTGTGTGTGCATGAATTTCTGTGTCATATTTATGTTACTCTTGATAGTAAAGTATACTATATATACCAAGGCTGCTCATGTAAATGCTACTAGTGGACCTGCAACAGTAATTGTGCCACCCACACAAGTAACCCTAAATAAAAAAAGTCAGGTTTGGCACTGCAGTGCCTGAGCGCCCTTTCTAAAACTGCCATGTTTTCAAACTGCATCCATTTGGCAGACCTTACCCATCCCTTTGTATGGACTGTACTCTGTATCCTTCACTTAAACTTTGTGGGCGTATTGAGCTGTGAAGACGGGGTGACAGTTGTTTTACTAATTATATATTCACACATCTTTATAGTCATTTATATCTTTATACTTGAATGTGAGCATATAAAATGTGTTCTTTACATCTATAATGCTTTTCTTCTAACGTTTTTTTCCCGTTTATCTTCATTTTCCATAGAAATGAATGCCACTAAGTACCAAGAGCTTCTCGATTATATAAGCCGTATTGTTTATCCTGATGGTTTCAGTAAATTCCAGAAGCATGAATTGCGTAGACTATCTAAAAAATTCTCTATAATTTTTTCAATATTGGCACATAATTTGAATGTCTAGGTTAATGATGTTCTATTGGCTGGTGTAATTCTCTCCTATATAGGTGAAAGGTTAATAGGTTGAAGAACAGTACGTGATTATGTCTTTCTGCACACAACATATTTAACAAACTACATTAATGTAAGAAAGGTATTTCTGATGAACTTTTTTTGTTTGAGAAAGGTTTGTGGTAAGTTGTTAAACTAATTTCTTCTTTAAGAAATGTTACTTTTTTTGGATAGTTGATGAGGTTAATTTCTGCTACATGTAAATTGTGTATACTATGGCTAATAACGTATGATGTACATGTTGGTTCCTCTTTAGAAGCTCATGTGCTTTCATATATTTTTAGAGGTAATCGATATCTTCCTCTCAAATATTTTTGTCAAGACCAAATGTATGCATATTTCCATTCCTAATACAGTTACCTATCTTTAAGTAATAATTTCAAATCAATGTGTGTCCTGAAATCCTTTATTTTAACCTTCGTATTTAGCAATATCAGCAACAGTATCATCTTGTATCTTCCTCGGCAAATATCGCTCTTCTACTTTTCAGGTAAATATTCATATCTGTTATGTGACTTTTCAGGGTTACTGGTGCAAATACTGATCGTCATTGGATACTTTTGGTAAGTGCATTTATCAATCTATTTTGAAAGTTCTTGTTGGAATGACTGGTTGCAATAGTTCAAATTGTCAAAGAAATATTTTTCAAATATTTTAAATGCAGATTTTTCTAAATGATTTTGTATTGTATCTACAGCACTGAGACCTATGATTGCTTTTCAACCTCAAACCTTTTGTGATTAATTGTTTTTATGTACATTAACATTCAGGCTATAATTTTGCTCAACATATACATTAGTTATTATGTTTTCAGTTTGAAGAATGCTACTTAACTCAGCAGCGAGTTGCCGAGATTTTTACTAATGTAATATTTCTAGGGAATTATCTACTGAAAATTGCAATGGACCTAATGGAGTCATCAGGTTTGACTTTAATATTTCAATGATAAATAAGGTGTCACACTGTAGTGTTGTCCTGAACATTGGATTATTCTGTATTTTCTTTTTTCATAGAAGGCCTTTTATAGATAAAGGCATATTAATTTTTAACATAGTATAGTAAGATATTGTCATTATAGTTGTGAATTTTCAATAATGTTGGTAGTGAAGCCATTTGAATATATTTGCAACAGTTGTGACTGTCTCTATTTACTGGATCTGAAAACACTTAAAATCAAGCATGATATATTGCATAATTAGTTTTGAATTGTTAGCATTTCTGTTATGATGTGCTAATGAACATCTTTTTTTACATTTAGAGTCTGTTGAAACATATTGTGGTGTCTGCAACCAAGATACTTCATTAATTTATATGCAAAACCTAATGGTAAGTACCCTCATTGACTGTAGATGTTGAAGATCAAAATTAAGTGATATAAGTCCTTGAGGTGTTTTGGAGGCATTCAGTCTCGAATTCACATTTGTCTGATGCAGTATGTATCTTAGTATGACTCAGATAACTGAGACATTTGTAAGGGTCTTTTCAGAGTTACGTCCACCATGTTGCTTAGCTGGCTATGCACCCTTCCTAGTTATGGACTCATTACTACTTTTCCACTGAGTGTTGAGAGGTCACCATGTTTACTCATTTCAAAAAGCTATTGACCTTTAAACAATGCAATGTTAATAACAAGTTACTTTTCAATATCTTCCCAACAGGCCCAATGTTTCGAATGCAGCAGATGGGTCCACCTTCAATGTATCAATCTAAATGTAACATCTTGGTTACCTTTTACTGGTTACAAATGTACAAAATGTATGTCTTGAAGTAAAGATGTGATCGAATGCAAGATGTCTAGTTAGATGTTTTGCATACTCCTGAGATCTAGTGTTGTGTCCGGATTATCATAAGAAGAAATGTTGAGACACACTTCCTTCAGCTGTCACGATTTGCACAATCCTTTTAGAGTTGGGCCAGACTTCCTCTAACATTCCCACTTAATTTTCTTTTTAAAATCGAGCAACAATTTTGTTAAGGTGTTGAAATATAAATTTAAATCTTCCTCCTCTTTGAAGGTCATCAAGCAATACCGCTCCTCCACACATTATTGTTCAATGGTAGTCTAAAAGTAGTGGTAATTCCACTATCAGTAAGGTAGACGTCTGACAATAGAATCTATGATATAGTTACACCACTATTCCATGGTCATAATCCAAAAGGTGTGTTTAGAGTCAACAAAAAGAACAATTATGCACATTTTATGCAGGACAGTATTGCTTCTAAACACCCTTTCACTGCTTTCTTCCATACCTTCAAAAAAGATTTCATGGATTTACATGCATAGTCTTTCAGGTCTGTATATCTGTAATGTAAAACAAGCATACTTGTTTTTCCTTTCTTTTGTCACTGACATATATAAACTCATCAGTCACTCCAATGGCAAGCTTTTACAATCCTGAATGCTCAGTGCTGGGTTTTGTGTGAAAGGGTGCCCACGTATAAGCATGCTAAGTTTTCTTTGGCTGCAGGGAAACATGTAGTGTAACCCGTCAAACACTATGAAATGCTACCCTCCCACTAGTCCTAGAGGCAGATGTGGAATTCAACCGTTTTACATAAAATAGAATTGGATGTCACTAAGTACAAAGTATTTCTGTAATATGCAAGCCCTAATGTGTACCTTGAAGATTCCAGCGAAGTCCAAACACATACTCACTGAAACACACCAACCATTAGTAACCTGTAAAATTTGTGAAACAACTCTTCCAAGGGGTGATCAATTCAAAAAATACTACTTTGGCACAGCGAATATAGTGCAACACGTAAACAACTTGCACCCCAACAACTTTGCAGAAATTGCAGGACAACCCACTTGCTGCTGCACCAAACACATCAACTGCTGCAACAGCATCTTCGGCAAACAGTCCATACTCACATATTGATCTTGATTTTGTTAAACTTAAATTTCTATGCATTTATTGCGATGAACTTTTGTGTTACGTGTAACAGTCTATCGACCTGATAAAAAACAGGAAACAGGAGCATCGCTATCCACCACATTAGTCATTAGACATGTATCGAGCTTATTTGTTGTAACAACTACCCCGGCCGAAGGCAGTGGGAAATTTGCACACTTGCTGCCTTTCTTGGCTGAGGTTATCAATTATTGTTCAATTTCATATTCTGATTCAAAGTCAAGGCCGTTTATCGAGCCTTTTTGTTGTAACTACTTCCCCATCTAAACGCAGTGGGTAATTTGCACACTTGCAGCCTTTCTTATTGTTTACATTATTCCTCTTCCACTCAATCAACACATCATCTACATGTACACACACCTACTTGCTGCCTTTCTTGGCTATGGTTATCAACTATTCTCTTTCATATTCTTATTCAAAGTGCAGGCCCTTTATCGAGCATTTTTGTTGTAACAACTACCCCGGCCAAAGGTAGTGAGAAATTTGCACACTTGCTGCCTTTCTTGGCTGGGGTTATCAATTATTCTTGAATTTCATATTCTGATTCAAAGTCAAGGCCCTTTTTCGAGCCTTTTTGTTATAGCTACTACCTCGCCCAAACACAACACAACATGGCAGGACTATGAAAAGCATCTAAATCTACAGCACTACATGCCAAAAAGAAATGCTTACTGTGTAAGTGACATTTTCCATCTGTAAGATATAAGATCTGTCAATATAAAAGAAACATGTTCTCAGTGAAGTGAAATGAGTTTTTGTGATATATTGAAACCATTTTCACAACTTCATTACTGTTGTTTGTTGTTACAGTGTTTTTTGCTCCTCACGTTCAATATTTTCAGCTACACTGCAACTATTTTCACAACTTTATTACTGTAATATTGAGGTTTGTGGTGCTCACATAAAATATTTTGTGATACCTTGAAACTATTTTTAAAACTTGTTTACTATAATATCAGTGTTTCAACTGCTTTCATAAAACATTTTTGGATACATTGCAACTATTCAAAAAAATTATTTACTGTAATATCAGTGTTTGAGGAGGAAACAGAATATAAATGTGATACTTGTGATGTGTGGCTCACTACAATATTAAAACAGAAGTGTGATAGTGTTTTGCTGGAAGTGTAAAGATACAGACTGGGGTATTAATGGTATAAAACACAATTTTGACGGTGCATGGAAGAGTGCATACATAGTCTATAGGGGTTTGAAGCAGTCCGTGCCCTAAGGCCCCCTTTGCATCGAGTACTTCAGTACTAGCTGAATGATTACAATTCTGCAAGAAGAGTGTCTCAAACCATTATTATTATATAATAATAAATGTATTCTTGTAACATTTCATAATTTACTAGAGCTTCTAAAATAATTTCATCATGTATTTCATTTTCCTGATTATCAGTTTCAAAAGTCATATGATCATACTCGATGTCATCTAATGCTTCCACAAAATCAGCATCCAAGATTTCGTCTAGGAAATCACAACTGATATCTGCAGCATTCATATCTTCCTCTTCATTCCCGCTACTTGTAAAAAGTATGTTCAGCTCTTCTATGACACTGTTACTAATTTTGAAACCATCTTCCAAATTGTTTTATTGATTTTCCATACTGAATTTCTTATGTTGTAGGTTCTTGTACAACAACATAAACACTTCATTTTATCCTTACTGTAATATCAGCATATGTGGTGATTCTCATAAAATAAATTAAATATTTATCTTGGAAATGAAGCAACAATATTTTGTACTTGAGTGTATTTTATTTTGAAAACATTCTAAAAATAAATACAATAAATACAGTGTAACTATGCATTGTGTCAAGTGCTTTATTTAGGATATACAGGAATATGTTACCTTTGATTGTAATGACATGCAAACCAAAACAAGATAGAACACTACAACTAAAGCACATTACATAATGGTACAAAGCATGTCATTGGAATGTTGGGTATTAGGATAAAATACACAAGTCGCATATAAAATGATTTCAGAAACTTGTTACTTTTTCGATGATAACGATTAGTAATGTCTTTCCAAGAAGATTTGAATATTTAAAAGGGTAAAGTAGGAGGTGAAGAACAGAGGTAAGAGGTTACATCTCAGGATGCAAGAATGGATGAAAAGGGTGGTCCAAGGTCTGCATGTACAATGGCCAGTGTAGACGTTTTGAGGGCGGGTACACTCAAGGTATTCTATAATGTGCAATAGGTGCTGATGATACCACCACACAGAATGGGCAAGAACAGATAAAATGATGGATTTTATGTGCTTGGACTATGATGAGAATACACTGTAGGAGGATCACGGTCAAGTGCAAGGATTAAATACTTAAGACATAGCAAACGAGGTGGCAACAAGGGCCAGGAGGGTCCAAGAGTGGTGGAGGCTGGGTTTCTTAACCAGTGTCCTACCTACTGTGTTGCAAACTTAAAACAGTGACGACAGGAGTGCCTTACTTTGACTCCCCCTATTACGTTGTCAAATAGGGTGGAGGGAGGGAAAGGAAAGGAGTAAACTACATGTGTACAGATGTACTGCTATGTTCAGGGCACTATATCAAGCACTGAATAAACAAAGTCAGATACAAAAGAAGATGCACAAAAGATACACAAAGGAAAGCTACACAAGTAAGACTGCGAATCTTGAACACAAACTGGTAAGTCAACAAAAGAGAAAAAAGGCTAAGAACACTGCAACGGACGCTACGCTGTGGAACTCATTGTGATGAGAGGTAGAAAGATACTGTAAATAAAGCGGAATTCAAATAAAGAAAAAGTAAAAAAAGATGAATGGATGACAAAGTCACTGGGGTAATACTCTGTTCCCAAACACAAAAAAGATTTTGCAGAAATTATTATGTACGAATGTTTAAGGAGCTGCAAAAGGACCCCATCCCCCGGGACTCCAAAAATAACATTGGGGACCGTGGGGAGAACCCCAATACCCCCACGGTCCCAGCCGGCTCCCCGCTTCCTTCGAGAGCCGGCATTGTTTTGTCAGAGAGAGCAGCTTATATGCTGCTCTCACTAGTGAAAAGCAATCTGCTTTTCTACTTGAAAGAGAGAGCAGATTAACTTGCTCTCTCTTTCAAATAGGAAAGCGGTTTGCTGTGGTAAAGTAGGAACCGCAACGCTCCTGCCCTACCATAGAAAACAGCAGTGTCCCGGGTGGATAGGTAAAGGATGGATGTATGGATGGAAGGATGAAAAGGTGGATGAATGATGGATGGATGGATGTGTGAAAAGTTGGGGATGAATGATGGATGGATGGGTGGATGGATGGATGAAAGGGTGGGTGGATGAAGGATGGATGTATGGATGAAAGGGTGGATGGATATATGGATGGAATAATGAAAGGGTGGATGGATGAAGGATGGATGTATGGATGAAAGGGTGGATGGATGAAGGATGGATATATGTATGGGTGGATGGATAAAAGGTTGCATGGATGAATGATGGATGGATGTGTGAAAAGGTGGGTGGAAGAATGATGGATGGATGGACGGGTGGATAGGTAAAGGATGCATGTATGGATGGAAGGATGAAAGGGTGGATGGATGATGGATGTATGAATGGATAAAAGGTTGCATGAATGATGGATGGATGGATGTGTGAAAAGGTGGGTGTGTGGATGGATGGGTGGATAGGTAAAGGATGGATGTATGGATGGAAGGATGAAAGGGTGGATGGATGAAGGATGGATGGATGTGTGGGTGGATGAATGATGGATGGATGTGATGAGGTCTAACAGGCGCATTTATGGTTGTCGATAGTTGTTTATGATGAGGAGTACCAGTTTCTAGAATCTTTTGTCGGAAGGGGGTTCTTACGCCTAAAAAAGTTTTACAAGGGGGTCTCGGCATCAAAAAGTTTGAAGACCTCTGGCTTAGAGTAATGAAATATTGTGAATGTTTCTTATCTTAGAATTTGTAGAGCTCACACTGTTTTTTTGGCAAACATGTCAATAGCAGCAATTTTATTCCCTTGTGGAGTGAATTTAAATAAAGGGGCCAAACCACTTGTGCAACTGTAATCCATATCAACATTTAACATAGCAGGTACATCCTCTATATCAGCATCACTTTAATTCAATAATGATTACAACAAATGAATATTTTGAACATCCGAGATTGTTAAATCAGATTTTATTATCTTTTGCCGGCAATCCATAAAATCTTCGTGAAAATTTAAACAAATCAATTTTTACATTCACCAAATCACAATTCCATCTGGGAAAAATGACAAGCCATGTTGCAAAACTTTCAATTCTATATCGCTAATGGGTCCACTTGGGACCAGAAGTCAGGACAAAAATAAATCATAGATCTGACATAGTTGTTGATCCCACTAGTTCTGAGAGTAATGAGGTTCTACAAGTAATACATCTGTCTGATAGACCCATTAGCGGTATGGAATTGAATATTTTGCAACATGGTTTGTCATTTTGACCGGATGGGGATTGGATCCAAACTTACAAGTGTTCCTGATGGAATTATTCCAGTTTACTCCAGTTTACCCAATACCAGAGTTACTTCAAATGGGAGGAACAATGGTTTTTAAAATTGTCTGGAACTTCGATGGGCAACTGTGCAGCCCCATCGTACGCTAATATTTTCATATACGGCGCTGGGATAGGCCCGCTGCGCCCGCCCATGACTGGCGCAGCTCCCGCTGTGTGTACAGCTGCCTTACCGAAGTATATTGTGTTGGCGGCTCCTGGGGCCTGGTGACCGCGGGCGAGTGAAGCTGTCCAGAGCTGCATGGTGGAGGACTGCTGCTGTTCAGGAGCTGGACTCGCGCTGGGAGACTGCGGCGCCTCTTGTCCTGGCGGCCCGACTATTGGAGGCATCCCGGAGCGGTTATCCTGTGTGGGGGGCCCCCATGCGGGAAGAACTGTGCTGTAAAAGCGGCTGCATATCATGGAGGCTGATGTGAGGAGCTGGGGCCTATTTACCTCTGTGGCCTGCGGCGAGTCTGTGGGTCGCGCTGATACTGGAGATCCAAGCACATCCGGCTAACACAATTTAACTACATTACAGCGCTGGTTGTTCAGTGCGCTCGCTATTGGTTCTGGTGTGCTGGAACTTGGGGACTTATGGTGTTGACCTCCTATTTATTGACTGGATGGGCAGGTGCCCTGCATGCTAAAGCCTGATTTTAGAAATGCTGGTAGATCTCTCCTAAATGGGTTAATGTGGGTATCTGTGTGCATATATTTGAGTGTCTTTGTACTAGAGCGTGTAGATGTTTCTATATGCGTGCTTGTATGCGCCCTCTGTTAGCGTATGAGAGTGTGTGCGCACATTTGTGTGTTCTTGTGCATGTCTGTGCGTGTGATGGTGTGTGTGTGTGCATGTATTTGTGTGTACGTCCTTGGGTATTTTTGTTCTGGAGCATGTGATTGTATGTGTGCCTGTGGTTATGTGTGCTTGTGTGTGTGTGCGTGTCTGCCTGTATGAGAGTGTGAGCGCATTTGTGTGTGCTTGTGCATGTCTGTGCATGTGATGATGTTTGCCTGTGCATGTATTTGGGTGTTTTTGTATTAGTGCATGGGATTTTATGTGTGCTTGTGTTCTTGGATGTTTTCTGTCTATGTGTTTGTGTGTGTGCGTCAGTGCGCATATGAGAGTGTTTGCTCATATTTGTGCTTGTGCATGTCTGTGGTGTGATGGTGTGTGCACGCTGGATTTGTTATTCTCCGGCGGCTGCTGTTCTGAATATTGACTTTAACTGCCAGATGCTTGACTTTAGGATGGCCACCAGTGTACCCCTGCCCACACAAAGGGCAAGCCACAGTTCCCTGTTCTTTGCCCCATTTATGGGCAAATGATCTTATGGGAAGAGTACCAAAATAGAATCGTAAGTAAAAACTCTTGGCTAAAGAAGAAGGTATTTCATCTAAATAATGCTCAAAAGTTGGAGTGAGTTTGTGTTCAAGGAATGCATTAGATAATTAACCTGTTGAGCTACTATTTATTTACTCTTCCGTAATATGTGCCCAATAAGTAGCCTTCAGTTCATTCAAAGCTACCTTACTAATTCCTATAGAGTCAACCCAAAAGTTGTGTACGCCCAACTTTTCCAGCCATGTGCATACAAATTTGATCCAGTTGAGCATCCTAGCACCAGGTATCCTTAGCAGTTAATCAAGTGAGTCCTTGTTTCCAACTAGCTCGGGAGTGCTCCATAGGCGGACCCAGTAGGCTAATACTTTTAATGTAGCTATATCTGCGATTCTCTTTAACCCTTGCTCAAACTACAATGTAATGAGAGGAGAGCTGGGAGGAAGACAGACCAATTTCCTCGCAAAGTTATTTTCAGCAGTAGCCAATACCCGAAAGTCCAGGGCAGGCAATACTACATGTGAAACTGTTTGCTTATGCATCCTAATGATGGCATTTGACCTATGCTCAATTTAAAAGCTGCTCTTGTTTAGCTGAATCAACCTCTTAAAATTCTCCATGAGCCGCACCCCTAAATAGTCAAAATGATCCACCTTTTTTTAGTGCCTCTTTATCAACTTGGATGACTGTGTTTTTCCTCTCACCCTTACCCAAAGTCATAAATTTGGTCTTTCTTACATTCAAATCAAGACCTCTGGACTTACAAAAATCTACGATTTGTGAACTAAGATTTGCAGGTCCATGGACGTCTTTGAGATGAGGGGGGAATCATCCCAAAGAGTAAAATGGGTACCTTCCTGTTGTTTAGAGTGGGGGAATCATTTCTACATTCTTCCAAAATGTCAACAATGTCATTCATGTATAGAGAGAACAGTGTGGGTGCATGAACATATCCTTGGCGCACCCTACGTTCAGTAGGGATGCATTCAGTTAGCTCTTCTTTTGGGCTCCAGCAAACCTGAGCGAAGTTGTTCTCATGCAAATTACTACAAAGCTGTACTAGATTGTGTGGAAGTCCCAGGATTAATAAAACATGCCATCATTTTGTGCGCAGGATAAGATCAAATGCAGCTCCTAGGTCTATAAAAGCCACATAAAGTTTTTGCTGTTGTAATAAAACTGTTTTCCAATATAAAATCGAAAATCTAACAATCTGGTCGATCGAGCTAACCTTTAGCGTAAAGCCGGATTGGAATGGTGACATCATTTGTTAGCTTCTACCCCGTCATTCAATTTGTTCAGAACTTGCCTGGCAAAATAGTTCTGTGCATTATCAATCAGACTTATTGGTCTGTAATTGGCGGGGTTGCGTGTGTCTCCCTTTTTAAAAAGGTTATAATTTCTGCTCCCCTCCATGAATCAGGTATGTCCACCCCTTCCCCCCCCCCCTCCCAGAAATGGCATTTGACAGCAAATTCAGATTGATCAACCAGATGTGTGGCTCACTTTTAGAAAGGTCTTCTGGAATTTATCTGGGCCTGATGAATTTGCTGTTTTTAGCATGTTGATCGTGCTAGCTGTTTAATCTAGACTAAAGAAAACTGAAGTAGACTCTGTTTCACACTCTACTTTGGTTTTCATGGGGGGGCTGGCTAGAGCTTAGTGCACAAGCGTTCTTATCATTTGCCACATACAGTGCAGAAAAGTGCGACACCCATTTTTCATGAGATATATTATAGTGGTAGAATTTCGAACTTCCTGGCTTAGTTAGAGTTACCAGTTTCCAAAAGGTTCTAGTATCCTTAATTTTGCTGGCAGCAAGCAGATCCTGACAGAGTTTCTCGTCCCAATACCTTTTGGCCTCCTTCAGTCGGGCTTTATAATTACGTCTGGCTTTACTGATTTTGATTCTATCCCCTTCTTCAATAGCACCTTTAATGAACTCTTAGCTAGGTTAAATGATAAATTAAACCATGCATTCTCCCTAAAAAGCTTAGGTTTTGAAATAGTCACCTCCTTATAAAAAACCTTTTGCAGCTCTCCGAACAACTTAATTTGCACAGTTAAAATAGGAAAATCTATTGAATTCATCACCTCATAATGTCCTAAGAATGTAGCAAACAAGCTATACAGCTGAGAATATAGCTTTTGATTAGACAGAAATATGGGCCATTTAACAGTTTGACGTTTGTTAGTTACAGAAGGGGCAGGGACATTTGTGAAGACAAAGTTATATTTTGTTCCAGGGATTCTCCAAAAAGAAATACCTCAAGTGAGTTATGGTCACTATCGGATCGCGTTTTAACAATCATATCGTCCAAAAGTGACCATCACCTCATATCAGTGAGTACATTGTTTATGACACTATGGCTAGCGCCCCTCTTAAAAGTTAGTGCTCTGTCAGGATCGGAAATGGTGCGTCCATTACATGCTCTTAGCCCTCTATTGATTGTCAAAGAGGCTACTTGAAAAACAGTCAAGGAAAGGTGTTTTCTTGGTGGTCCTGATGGAATACCCCAATATTCACCCTCCTCACTAAGAATGTACTTTATAAGAGAGCAAGGTTTGTAAGAGATATTGAAGTCCCCAGCCCGATTTTTCTTGTGTCCATATCTATAACATACAGTGTAGTGTCTAAAATAGATTTGGTTTAAGGTTTATCAACTAAGTGTGTTGGTCTAACATAAATGTTTATTAGGACCATGGAAAGTCCTGTGGATAAGGTTGCTATAATCCCCAATAAATCAGGGCAGTCGATTTTCAGGGAGGTGAGTGTGCTAAAACGTCAATTTTTAACCTCATCCGTGCTGTGCCGATTTACCCCCGGTGCTGGGCCCTAATGTAAATGGGTGTGGTCATGACGGAACGGTTCCGTCATGAGCACAGCGCTACCGATGCTCATGACGGAACCGTTCTGTCATGAGCATCAAAGGGGTTAACTAGGATCAAAAGCCCACCATTTGCTCCCCCAAACTGCTCTGCCGGTTTAACCTCTACACTAAAAGAGGTAAGCCCATCTATAAATCTATAAAAACCTTCTCAGTAGCCCATGTTTCTTGCAATATACACACGGCATGTTTCCCAATATACAGTAGCCAATCAGGATCACTCATCTTTGAGTTTAGCCAGGCTATATTCCAAGATAAAAGGTTTAGACTAGGTAACATACAGATGCTTCTAACAGGCTTTGGCCCTGGGAGGAAACAAGGGCAGGATAACCCAACCTGAGATTTATCAGTATTACTATCATCCACGTTGTACAATCCACGTTGTACAAATCCGACTTTGATACCTCCCCTTCCCTAATATTGGCCCTATTGTCATGAATACTCTGAGTGTCAACTACAACATCATCACAGGAAATTCAATTGGTAATTACATTTGCTCCATTTTGACTTGTTGCCCACACTTTAAACACTTTAGTATTTGGATTAATTGTACAAATTCTATTGTCTTGAAGAATACATGATGGCAAATGCAAATTATATTTTAGCCAATCAATTGTGTTTGGGGAAAGCAAGGGAGAAGGTGGAGGGATGGCATTGTCCCGTAGGGCAGGATTCGCCCAAGGCCTAGGCGAACCTCCCTCATTGTTCGATGATGGATGAAACACTTTCAGCCTATACCCAGCTGTTAACCCCCAAAATCGTAACAAGTATGAAGTTCAAAGTTTATAACATTTTCAGCAAGGTGGTTGGAACACAAAACAACATGGATGTGATCATAAGATGATGTGTTGATTGAGCGCCTTTTTGCATAAACAATGTCTTATCTAATTATAGATAAAAATTTCTGCTCTATCATTAACCATTTAATCACTTTGTTTATTAGTGCTTCAGTGTCCTCAATAGTTCCTGATTTCAATTTTGGAATTTGCACCAAATAAATCGACCTGTTGGATTGCCGATATACATTTTGCAGGGGAGGAGGTTTGGGAGCGCACGAAAACACTGTGGAGGGAAGGAAGATATTACCGGTTTTTCTGGTCGATGCAGAAGTTTTGATCAAAGATAATTCCTCTCTTCTGATAACATACCTGCAGATGATGACACAGTATTTTGAGGTTTTGAACCAGAGACAATACAGGAACTAAGGGAGCCATTATACATTCTTCGATCTGATCTCTTTGGTATTGTCATCTATCAGATTTCTCGTTGGATCCTCGGGATCGATTTGTGGCTCAAGTGGGTCTACCCCTTGATAGCCTCAATTCTGTATGTTATAATAGCACAGAAGATTAAGGTGACGAAGTGATGGAAGGCAAGGATGGGTGCAGCAGGGAAGGAGACATGAAACGAGAAACAACACTTTGAACTCTAGATAACAATCACCAGTCGAAGGTATAAGGAACGTCTCTTTCCCTTATTACCTGTAAAGAAAACAATGCAGTCCTGAACAAAAGAGCACAAAAGGAATTTTCTCTATCCTTTTCTAGTCACAGTGGTGGAAAAGGATGCTGAAATAAAGAACTAACCAGTGAATATATGTATGTTTGTTATAGTCACATGCACATGAGTTTGTAACATCATCAAGGATATACACACAATATACCCACCAACATAATAATGATACCAAGCATCACAGGGGATGAATCCAGTAAGAACTCATGAACCCCTGTTAAGAAACAGCAATCAACAAAATAAACCAGGAGCTGCGAATTTATATGAACTTCTTTGGTTGCGCTCTTTATGTACTATGACAAATTAATACTTCTTATACGGTCAAAACGATCCAAGTAAGCAGCAATGGATAAAAAGGTTTCTCCAAAGGCAATTAATAACAATGAAATGAATTGTTTGTTCAAAGGTATTCCGTGAAATGTTGTGGGTAGAGGCAGCATAAGAACTTCCATATAATAGATACACATTAAAGTTTTGGTACTCAGAAATGAAGTGCTGAACAACATTCACATCGCTGATTGACCAAGTTATTTCTATAGCTGGAATTAGCACCCACCACTTTGCAGTACCAGAAGACGCTGTTCCTTCACAGCATTTCTCTTTGAGGTTTCTGAAGCAAAATAATCTGCCTCGATCTCAACCTAGAAGCCTCTTTTGAGAGTTTCAGGGTTGGCGTCTTCACACATAATCCTCTTGGTGGAACCCAGAGGTGCACTGCAGGAATCCTCCTCCATGAGCGCGGCACCACCAATGACAGAGCCTCTCTCCTGAACGAAGGTAGGAAAGGAGGGTAGCCTGAGTCACGCATATGGAAGCGTTACTCTCGGCACCCCCGCAGCACCGTTGGTAGCCGTAGCAGGTATGGAGCTATTATATAAAAGATTAGTAATTAAAGAGCATTTAGTTCTTCTTCTAGAGACCGAATTGGAGTTCAAGATTTCATCCCTACTTGCTACAATGACTGGATTCACAGGGCAGGCCACTCCCCACACCCCACAGCTCAACCAGTGTGCCTGGGCCTTTCCCCCCTGCTGCCTCCTGCCTCGCAAGTTCGCCGCTGCTGTAGATCTGCTGGCTCGTGTCTTGTGCCGCAATTGTTGTGTTTAGTAATTGTATTGTATTATTTCCTTATTTCTTTTTGCCTCTTGTGCCCCTGTTTCCAGTTTCCCCCCTTCTCGACTTCTGTTCCCCTCGCTGCTGTCCCCGCTCCCGGTGCTCCTCCCCTGGAGCCCGCCCCCTTTGCCTTCTGTGTCCCGCTCCCACGCTATTCACTGCCCCGCTCCCGCCTCCCAGCTGCTCCTTCCTCCCACCTCGCCTTAAATGGCGGCCGCGGTGTGGAGGTGAGAGCGCCACCTGACCCTGCTCGCAGGCCAGGTCCTCCCCATGCCGCACAGCTCCACCAGTGTGCCCGTGTCGTTCCCCCCCTGCTGCCTCCTGCCTCGCAAGTTTGCCGCTGCAGTAGATCTGCTGGCTCGTGTCTTCTGCCGCAATTGTTGTGTTTGGTAATTGTACTGTATTATTTCCTTATTTTTTTGCCTCTTGTGCCCCTGTTTCCAATTTCCCCCTTCTTGATTTCTGTTCCCCTCGCCGCTGTCCCCGCTCCCGGTGCTGCTCCCCTGCGGCTCCACCCCCTTTGCCTTCTGTGTCCCGCTCCCACGCTATTCGCCGCCCCGCTCCCGCCTCCCAGCTGCTCCCAGCTGCTCCTCTTTCCGAACCTAGCCTTAAATGGTGCTCCGGCGCGCCAGAGGCAAGCCCATCTACGCCCGTCCGCGCCTGGACCGCGCCCAGCGCCAAAACCCCTGGACCCCACAACAGCCATGCCACCAGACTTCGCTACGACGCCAGCACCCTCCACATTATCAATGCCGGCCGAGACCACCGCTGCTTCAAGCCTGCCCCGAAATGCACCTCCTGCCACACCTGCAACTTCACCTGCGACAGAACCACCAAACCCCCTAGTACCGGACCCAACTACCTTTGCTGCATACTCCTCAACACCCGATCCGCACGCAAAATTGCCGTCGAGCTCTGGGACCTGCTCGACAGATCCACCCCAGACGTTGCCTTCCTGACCGAGACCTGGTGGAACGACTCCTCGGCACCGCATCGCCATAGCCATCCCAGATGGCTACAGGATCACCTGCAGGGATCGCACCAACGGAATCAGAGGAGGAATAGCCATCGCCCACAAGTCCACCCTCAAGGTCTCCACCCACGTGGATGACACTCTCAACCCCGCCAAACACCTGCACTTCCGGATCCAGACCACCCTCAGAGGAACTCTCATCTACAGACTCCCCGGACCCCGGGCACAGTTCAGCGACTCCATCGCCGACCTCGCCAGCATCCACACACTGGTTTCCACGGATTACATCCTCCTCGGGGACCTGAATATCCACCTCGAGAACAACAATAACACCAACTCCGCCACCCTGATCGACAACCTCGCAAACCTCGGCCTCAGACAACTCGTCACCGCACCAACCCATGCTGCCCGACACACGATGGACCGCATCTTCTCCACTAGCACCCATGTCACCACACCACCGAGCTCCACTGGACCGATCACCACTGCATCCATTTCACCTTCAAGAAACCAACCATGCGCCACCGCACCAACTGATGCCACGCCGCTGCTGGAGCAAAGTGACCGAAGATCACCTGACCAAAACCCTCGCCCAGAACCCACCCACTGACTCACCGACACACATGCACACAACCTCAGACAGTGGATCAACTACTGCGCCAACACCCTCGCCCCGCTCAAGAAACCCTCCAACAACCACACCAGCATGAGAGCCACCTGGTTCACCGACGAGTGACAGACCTCCAAACACGCATGTCGAAAAATGGAGAAGAAATGGCTCCATGAATGCAAACCGGACTGCCCCTCTGCCCACAAGGACACCACCCGCAGACATCACCACCTCATCAGATTAGCCAAGAGATCCTCCTTCAAAGACCGCCTGGATAACAACGCAAACTACAGCAAAGAGCTCTTCAACATTGTGAAGGAACTATCCAATCCCAGCGCCAACACCAATGACGTCCCGCCCTCACAAGAACTGTGCGACTCACTGGCCACCTTCTTCCACCGCAAGATCGCTGACATCCACAACAGCTTCCACACCACAACCACCACAACTACACCGGACTCCACCCACCCTGCGAGCACCACCCACACCACCCGCCTGACCTCCTGGGCCAACGTAAACAACGACGAGACACGCAAGGTCATGAACTCCATTCACTCAGGATCTCCGTCAGACCCATGCCCACACCACGTATTCAACAAAGCAAACGCAACCATTGCACCCCAACTTTGAAAGGTCATCAACATTTCCTTCGAAACAGCGACTTTCCCGGACAGCTGGAAGCATGCCGAAATCAACGCCCTCCTCAAAAAGCCCAAGGCGGACCCCAAGGACCTCAAGAACTTCCGGCCCATCTCCCTACTCCCGTTCCCGGCAAAGGTCATTGAGAAAATGGTCAACATGCAACTGACCCGCCACCTCGTAGACAACAACATTCTATACCCATCCCAGTCCGGATTCAGATGAAACCACAGCACCAAGACAGCCCTCATAGCCGCCACAGATGAAATCATGCGCCAACTAGACAACGGCGAAACATCAGCCCTCATCCTCCTAGACCTGTCAGCCGCCTCCGACACGGTCTGTCACCTCACTCTAAAGACACGTCTCCAAGAAGCAGGAATCCAAGAGAAGGCCCTCGACTGGACCTCGTCCTTCCTCTCCGGCAGAATCCAGAGCGTCCGCCTCCCACCCTTCCGATCCGAAGCCACCAACATCATCTGTGATGTCCCCCAGGGCTCATACCTCAGCCTGACGCTGTTCAATGTCTACATGGCCCCCTCACACGAGTGGCTCGACAGCACGTCCTCAACATCATCTCCTACTCTGACGACACCTAGCTTATCCTCTCCCTCACCAAGGACCCGCACACAGCCAAAACCAACCTCCACAAGGGAAAGAAGGCTGTCGCTGATTGGATAAGGAGCAGCCGTCTGAAGCTGAACTCGTACAAGATGGATGTCCTCATCCTAGGACCCACCCCCTCTGCCTGGGACGACTTCTGGTGACCAACTACACTGGGAACAGCACCAACACCCACCAACAAAGCACGCAACCTAGGAATCATCCTCGACTCCTCCCTCTCCATGTGGAAGCAGGTCAGCGCCGTTTCCTCCTCCTGCTATAACACCCTCTGCATGCTCTGCAGCATCTACAAGTGGATCCTGACCGAAACAAGAAGAACTGTGACACAGGCCCTCGTCAGCAGCAGGCTGGATTAAGGCAGCGCACTCTACGCAGGCATCCCAGCCGAACACTGTCTGTGGGCAGCATATTAGGGAAAGGCAGACCTGCTGTTAGAAACAGCCAGTCTGCTTTTCGCAGTACAGCCCCCACCTAGCCTGCTTTACAAAGAGGGACAGAGCACACTGCAGGCAGGTGAATACAAACACCTGGAGGCAGATGTACATGCGTGGTCCATGGGACTCCATTCCCCCTTGCAGCGATCGATTGACTGGATGTACTGGCTGCAACACATCTTTGTGGTGCAAGGTTAGTGCACCTCCTGACCAGGGACACCTTAAGGATTTTGAGGGCCCTGGGCCAAATGTATATTGGGGGGACCTGTTCGCAACAGCTTTGAATTTTTGATAAACTTTCAGCTCTTTCACGCCCTCTTTGGCCAGTTCACTTACAGTGCACAGACACACTGGTCCAATTCAGGAAAGCTGACAAAGGTTTTAATATTGTAACACAGCGGCAGTTTACTAATAATAATGAAAAGAATCCCTGTTACGCCCTCCTATTTCTCATATGTGAGGTCTTGTTTTGATCTAAAAGAATCATCTTTCCTTATTGTTGTATGAAACATAAACGCAACATTTTTCTCAGAAAAATGTCTTTAATAGGCTCTCACACATCACCCACATTAAAAATAAATTAAAGGAAAACAATATTTAAAACAATATGTTTCATAATTATTCATGGTCATTAGGACAAGCCTCCCATGCAGGACAGAGCTGCCTCTTTCATGGGGCCGCCTGAAAGACTGGGGCCCTGGGCCAGAACCCACTTTGACCATGCCTTAAAACATATCAGCTCCTGAAGGTCTCTTTGCCTCCACACCCATGCCCATAATATGGCATCGAAGGGGAGGGAAAGTATTTCCCTCATTGCCCCATGGTAATGAGGTAACGCCAAATAAAAATCACATCAGCACTATATGTGGGCCATTACAATCTGTGTTGCCAGACAAGTATCTGCGGCCTCTTCTATAGCACTAAAGTACCCAGGTGGGGGGGCGGGGGGGCAGAAAGCATGCTCACTCACCTCTTACCCTCCCCCCGCCTAGTGCCCTTTATGTGATATTCCCAAAGGTGTATTGGATATCACAGGAGACTGGCAGGAATGGACAAAACACAAATGCTCCCATTGTGAGGGTCGATTAATTATTATGAGGTAAAATCAATAATGGGATAATTCCATAACTTCACCTTACAGTTCTAAAATCTGGCGATTTTAAGGGCATCATAAAGATAGGAATTCGGCACACACAAGGTTATAAATGTACTCAAAGTCAGTTAAACAAAAGTTGTTATTGACGATCTGAAGAAATTTTCAAGTCGTTGTATTCTTGTATTCTTTTTAAAGTAATTCTTTATTGAACAAAACAAAAACATCAAGCTGATAAAATCCAATATATATATTCAAAATCCATTACCTGACGCGTTTCATCCCAATAGGGAATTCTTCAAGGCTCTAATAAGAGTTCAGGGTATATATTCACATTCAAAATTTGTATGTCAACAATTGGTTCTTGAGACATAAAGGTAACATGTCTGTATAGTTACCAATAGAGTGACATGGTAGCCAGTAATAGTCATCTTGGCGTCTGCCTTGTGCAGCACACATGGAAAAAGCGAATTGCCATGGTTTGTGTATGTACTGGAAGGTGTCCCTTCATGTACATGAACAAACCCTTTTTTTAAATGCCATTCTGTCAATTTCTTGTGTGCTGCATAAACCAGCACACATGAAAGTGCCAGAATTGTGTTTTGGATTGTTTATGTGCAGGAAGGGAGGCAGTCCTACACATAAACAATCCTGCATTACACGCAGACACCCTTGCACTCTGGTGCAAAGGTGCCTGCGTTGGTGCTAAGTTGGTAAATTTAGCGCCATTGTAGGGGAAAATGCAAGGCTGCACCATAACCTTGTGAATATGGTGCAGACTTGCGTTTCCGAAGTGGCGGAGAGAGGCGTTAATTCAAGAAGGCTAACGCCTCTCTCCAACACTTCCTTGTGAATATCTCCCTTACTGTCTTATTTCAAGTTTTCCATAATCTTGGATGATATGCATACTTAAAATTACTAATATATGCATATTTATTTCCTCTTTTCAATCTCTTTTAAATACATATATTTCCCATAATATCCCTGTAGTGGTGTGTGCATGGAAAAGCTATGAGTCTGCTTTAATTTCATCATCCAGACTTACAAAATGTGAATTTACGTTTGCAAAATATTTACTCTTATTTAATGTTATCCCAGTATCGTGTAATATGACGTGGGAATAAATCTTCAACCATTGGTAGGTAGGTGTTCCAGGCGATGAATGCGCTGCATAGCTGGTGCACACTCACAAACGTGCGAGTTTGTGTATATTCACAAATCTCTTCTTAGCCAGACTGTTAACACCAAAGATTTACTCTTGTCAAAGACAGAGGTAAAAAGATACTAACAGAGACGTTTTCTTGCATGGGCAAAGTGTGCTCTGCACCAGAGCCCAGCCTTTCGGTTGTGCAACATTTGGTAAGGCGAATTAAAAGGTGTTTCTTCACGGCAGAATGTGTTTCCTTAGGAGAGTCTTTTTTATAAAAGAATTATAAAGCGAAATTACACCCATGCGAGGCTGCAGTGAGTTTTACAAGCGTTATTACAGAACATATAAATACCTAAATACCAAACTGCTTAGACATTTGTGTCAACAGACTTCTTAAAAGATTTCCAGTAGTTCTTTTAAGAACCTGCCACTGTTGCAGTTGCCAGGTGAAATCCTGGTAAACTTCGAGAATTCTGTAAATTCTTAAAACTGCACCCAATGGGAAGATATAAACCTACAAATGTAGTTTTGTTTTTATTTCCTTCCGCAAGCCGATAATGTGAGAACGTGCTCTAGGAGAGATTGCACGTTTAATACTCATGGGCATGGTCGTACGTCTTCTCTCTCGGCCAAGAGGCTTGCAAGATGCTATTGCACTCCCCCACGGTGACTGTCACCAATGGAAGCTCTGACGTGCACTGAGGAGAGGAGTAAGATCCAACCAAAGACGCCCCGCCGCATGGAATTGACGGAAGCTGCCAATATACTCGATCATTAGGTACATGTAACGATCATAGCACTCTCTGAGTTTGCACTGTCTCCTCGAATGACCATATGCCAAATTAAACATTTCTGTCTTGCGGTAAGAATGCAGAAAACAGTTAAATGATCAAGTAATATCTAGGGGCGCCTGACTTTTGACTGATTTTTTTTACGAGATTACCTTCTCTTTTTTTAGTAAATGTGATTACCTTTGAATTTATAATTATATTTCAAATATTCATTTTACAGTTTTATTGAGCGCAGAACCAAAACATCTAAGATTAGTACTGGCATCTGGGAGGGAATCAGGAAAGGGAAATGGCACCCAGGCCCTCGTCACCAGCCGTCTGGACTACGGCAACACCCTCTACGCCGGAACCACCGCCAAACTCCAGAAGAGACTCCAGCGGATCCAGAACACCTCAGCACGACTCATCCTGGACATCCCCCGTCGCAGCCACATCTCCGGACACCTGAGAGATCTGCACTGGCTCCCGGTCAACAAGAGAATCACCTTCCGTCTCCTCACCCACGCACACAAAGCCCTACACAGCCAAGGCCCAGGATACCTCAACAGCCGCCTCAACTTCTACGCTCCCAAACGCCAGCTTCGTTCGACCAGCCACGCCCTCGCCGCCATCCCCCGCATCCGTAGAACCACCACAGGGGGACGGTCCTTCTCCTACCTCGCCGCCAAGACTTGGTACTCCCTCCCCACCCACCTCCGCCTGACCCAGGACCACCTCGCCTTCAGGAAGCAACTCAAGACCTGGTTGTTCGAGCAGTAGCAGATCCCCCCCCCCCCTCCCCCCCCCCAGCGCCTTGAGACCCTCTGGGTAAGTAGTGCGCTATATAAATTCAATGATTGATTGATTGATTGAAATGGGAATGGAAGGGGATGGGTGGATACAGCAAAAAATATCAATAACTAGGCAAAATGTGACCTTGTCCATGGGAGAGGCGAGGAGAGAAAAATCCATAGGAAAAACAAGTAATTTGCTTGGTGATATTCAGACATGTGATACCACATCAAGAGCATGGCCAACACATAAAAGCCAAAGTAGTACACAGACTTTAGACATACCACCGGCTGCTTCACCACACCTATAATCTTAGCCAAAGTCCCAGCTCCTCCACAGGGCAAAAATGAAACTGGTTTTCTTTAAGGAATAAAGCCATACATCACCTAGGTATGTTATGTTAAATGCAATTTATAAAGCGCACTGACACCGAAGCTTCCTGGCGCTGATAGACAGAACAGATGAGGGGGGAGCATAGATGACAAGATCTAGCCAGAGATGGGGAAGAGATGGGTTTTTAACATTTTTCTAAAGTTCGAGAGGGAAGGGGAGGATTTGATTGGGAGATGGAGGAGATTCCAAAGCACAGGGGCTAGGTAGGAGAAACGGCTGCCGCCGAATCTCTTAGTTTTACTCTTGGGGGTGATCAGCAGATCGCGGTGAGCTGATCGCAGATTGCGTGTGGGACAGTGAGGGTGAATGAGGGATTTTAGGAAGGCGGGACCAGGGCAGTGAAGTGCTTTGAAAGTGAGGCATGCCACCTTAAAGGCGACCCTTCGATCGACTGGGAGCAAGTGGAGGCTCGTGAGCAGAGGCTTGGCTGATTGCCATCTGGGGGTTCCATGAATCAAGCGGGCCGCTTGGTTCTGGATAACTTGGAGACGTTGTATCAGAAATTGCGGCAGACCGTGCTAGATGGCATTAGAAAAATCCAAACGGGAAAGTACCAGCGAAATAACGGTTTGGGTAAGTGCCGCCGGGGGAAGAAGGTAGCGAACTTTGCGGATCCTCCGAAGTTGATACATACAGGAGGAGACCACCGCTCCAACTTGAGCCCTGAGGGAGAGCTCATTGTCGATGATGACACCCAGACTCTTTACTGTTTTTACTCGGGTAGGGGGGAGCCAAACTCTGGAGGCCAGAACTGTGGACCCCAGTAAACGTGACTGAGCCCAGGGAGGAGGAGCTCGGTTTTACCGGGGTTCAACTTCAATTGGTTCTGGTTCATCCAGAGTTGGATGTGAATCATGGCTCCGTGGAAGGTTTTGATGGCATGTGGTGAATTGAGAGAAAAAATGATTTGTAGGTCGTCAGCATAATTGTAAGTGACGATATCCCATTTTGAAAGTGACTGAATAAGTGGCCGAAGATAAAGATTAAAAAGGAGCGGGGAAAGGGAAGAGCCCTGGGGGACACCACAGGACGTGGGGGTTTGTTTGGCGATGTAGGGACCTAGACGAACCGCTTGTGTTCTTCCCGTAAGGAAGGATTTGACCCACTCGAGAGCAACACCCTGGATGCCCGCCTGCTCGACACGGTGGAGAAGGATGTTATGATCCACCGTGTCGAACGCGGCAGACAAATCCAGTAGGACGAGGGCTTGGGGGGTTCCCGCGTCCGCGTTACTCCTGAGTGTGTCGAGAACTGCCAAGATAACGGCTTCTGTGGAGTGGGCAGGTCTGAAGCCGGCCTGAGTCGGCTCGAGATAGCAGGAGGATTCTATGAAGCTTGACAGGTAGCGGGTGACATGGGCCTCCATAAGTTTGGAAAAGTAAGGGAGGAGGGAAATGGGGCGGTAGTTCGACGGCTCCGACATGTCAGCACCCGTTCTTTTTTAGGGGGTACCTGGATTGCCTCCTTAAAGGAGATAGGACAGATGCCACTGCTGAGAGATCTGTTAAGTAGGTGTAAGAGACTGTCTGGTAGGTTAAGGCAGATGCTCCGCAGGACAGATGGTGGGCAGCAGTCGTTCGGAGAGCCAGATTTCACGCGAGTGGCTAGTTCCGCCAAGGAGGTGGAATCTAGAGCAGGAAAGGAGGTGAGGGTCGAGGGATTGTTAAAGGAATTGTCCGGTAGTGGCGATTGGGCAAGTGGAGGGATGGATTTTTTGATTATTGAGATTTTTTCTAGGAAGAAGGAGTTCAGGGTGTCACAGGCCTCCAGGGTGGGGGTCTGGACTGGGAGGCTTCTATCGTCTGTGGTTAGCTCATTCAAGACTCTGAACACCTCCTTAGATTTGTCGACTGCCAGGGAGATCCTGTTGGAAAAGTGCTCCATTTTGGCTGAGCGGATAGCTGTTTTAAAGTCTTTGCGTGCGGCCTGATAGGATTGCTTGGCTAAGTCAGAGTAGTCATGTCTCCAGATGCGTTCTAACTGGCGTGTTTTTAATTTCCGGGCTTTAAGATCATCGGAGAACCACCTATGAGAATTCCGGTGTCTGGTACAGGGGAATTTGACTAAGGGGGCAAACAGGTCGCTAGCTGACTCTAGCCAGGAGGCGATGTCTTGTTCTAATCCGTCAATGTCGTTGGGGTCACGAATGACTGGGCAGGAGTCGGCCAGGGTGATGAGAAAGCCCTGGGAGTCATATGAACTCCATTTACAGGAGAGGCCACCAGCCATCAGGGGGGTGCCTGGTGGGGGGTATAAAAACAGACCTAACTAGAGATATGTTGAAGAATTTAAAATGGTGAGGAGGATCCGGTGGTTTGGAAGTGGTGGGAACGTTTTTAAGGGTGACTGTGTTGGTATTTCATTTGGAACTCCATCACTGGTTAGAGAGATATTGAATTAAACATTAATTACGCAAACATAAATGGTCTTCCTTTGGGGTTCTTTTATCAGCCTGGCAAGGTATATTAGGAACCAGTTGCCCTCGCAGTCTAACGAGTGTCTACGGTATAACTTGGAGGTAGCAAATTGATTTGGTCCTTTACAATTATTGGACGAGAATGACTGACTACCTCCTAGGCAAGACTAAAGCATGATCACAATAAGCCATTTCACGCAGATTATCTGCGAGGCTGGTGCAGCTGACCATGATGACTCGAGGTAACAGGAGCCACGTGATAAAGAAGATCTCGGTTTAGCACAAAAATCCAGGGAAGGGAGAAATTTGGACGTGACTGGTGCTCACAGCCAATATATGCAATCCAGAAATGAACAGATTTGCCAGAATGATTCGGCTACTATATTTACACCTCACAAATCTATTAATGTTCTGGGGCAATAAAGACTGACCTGATAAAATCTGAGTTTTACTATCAAATAGTATCAATACACAAAGATAATAAACAATCTCTAGTAATAATACATTTGTATAATAATGTCGAAAAAGAACAACTGGGGACCACAATGAAGTTACTTAGTGAAGATCTCAATAAATTAAAGGTAACCAGCAATACTGAAATGATTAGTATATGGGGAGGCAATGTTAATGTTGGCCTATGCCCATTAGCTGGGCTTGGAAAATGTGGACTAACATAACAGGAGGATGATCCTCAAATGCACTTCGTCCACTCAGACAGGGGGGAGATCTTTAATGAGCTCTTATTTACGTATGACCTTGGTTTAGCGAATTGTCTATGCACTCCCAGATGGTTTTTGTCTATGCACTCCCAGGTGGATTTTGTGCACACATTCATAGGATGGGGGTTGAATCCACTATATATTTATAATTGCCCCAAATCAATATGCAAGTCACATTAAGAGCTATAAAATCCATAAAAACGTCATGAGTGACAATCTGCCCTTAAGTATAGACATTATAATTCCAACTGCCTTAGAAAGGCAATATAACAATCAAGTGGTTTGGACCCCAAATGTACAAATAGGCAGGCTGAACAGATTTACGTTGCGTTGGCCCAGTCATGACCCAAAAGTTTAATAAACAAATAGTAACCAAGGCCTATGATTCGATTTTAATGTGTCTGGAGGAATCCACCACCCATGAAAATATACTCCTAGCATTTTCAGAAATACCCTTAACTGTCCAAAACCTGCTTAGAGCAGAAAGCAGGGAAACAGGTAACATCACGAAGGGTGGTTTGACTCAAACTGTACTAAAGCATGTAAAAACTTTAAAGAGTCCCTACACAAGACAGAAAGAGATATAGGGGAGATTAGAGAATGTAGGAAACTAGATAATCAAGCTAGAAGATCAAGGCAGAAGGAACTTAAGGAAAAAGCTTTGGTCACTCTACAAGAAGCCTCCATAAGCAAAGACAGCTTTTCTTTCTGGCAGGCGGTAAATGCACCCTTTTTTACTAAGAATAACACACTGACGATAGAAGTGGCAATTGATGAGAAAATATGGGTGGATTTATGTTCAAGCATGTATAAATTGCAAGGGAGTACAGAAAATGAAAGAGAAAGTGAAGAAAAAACAGGAGGTTGGATCCCTTGCTTCCTTCCCCGTTGATCTCCAGATAACCCTCAATGATGTTACCGGGGCAATAAAGGCTAGCAAAAGTGGCAAAACACCCGGATCAGACAGGTTGCCTATCGATCTGTTTAAATCTATTCCATCTTTATGGACACCAATAATAACACGGGTCCTCCAAGCATGCTGTATGAAAGGCTTTATTAGTACTTGGTCAAAATCGGTCATAGTACCAATATTTAATAAAGGTGACCGAGATAACCCTGCATGCTACCGACCGATATCTTTATTAGACTCCATAATGAAGGTAGCAGGAAGGATCGTTTTAGATAATCTCCAAACATGGGCGGAAGATAATAACATTTTAAGTGATGTACAATACGGCTTTAGAGCAGGCCTACGGGTAAATGATCAAACTTTAAATCTTAGCATTTTAGTTGGAAAATACACTCAGGCTAAACCTAGAATGTTCTACTTGGAATTTGTTGATGTCACAGCCGCTTTAAACTGTGTGGTCCATAGTAAATAATGGAACAACCTGGACAATTTAAAGGTAGATTCTGTCTTGGTACAGTTTCTATACCAACTGTATACAGTGGCAACTGCGAAAGGTCCGCTATGGAACAAAAGGGGAATGCACCGCAGCATTTAACGTAGAGAAGGGGGTGAGACAAGGATGTGTCTTGGCCCCATTCCTGTTAACCCTGTGATGAAGCGAGTTTCAGAAATAAATTATATTTTTTGTCTTGCGAAGTTAAACTTCCATAATGACTAAATGTATTAATGAGTTAATGCACGAAAATGTACTAATCAACCTAGATTAAAATGCATACACGACATATGGGGTTAACATTATGTGCTCTCTTTGTTGCATTTGCAGGTTCATTGAAAAATAATGAACTAACCTTGTTTGTTGATTCTGTCAACATTAATTGCGGCTGTTTAATTAATGGCATGTGCTTATTTTTAATGTGCTTTTGTCTATGTTGTGTCGTTTATGTGGCAAAGGCTCGTGGAGAATCCTGGAGGCCTATAAGAAGAAGGTTTTTATAATGCTGCATTCATGTGCTTAAAGCTAGATAACGTAAAATAATGGGTTAATAATTAGCAAGGGGGTGGGAAACAGAATAATCTTCATTACTCGAATTAATTAATGTTTTGTGTTTATTTGAATACTAGCCTTCAAGAAAGAGGCCTGAGGCCTAGCTTTTTAAAAGGGTGTTTGGAATCCTGTCGTGATGAGTCGAGCACAGCTAAGAAAGTGGAAAAGTTTTGCCACACTAACGTTCATCTGAACAATAAAAAAATGGAACTGTGCAAAGTGTGCTCTGGGTTGAATAACTTCAAGGACAGGAAGCGGCAGATCAGCCAAGCTGAGGAAGCAGCGAACTGTTATTTAATAAGATGTTGCAAAATCCTCGAATGCTAATGCCGCCTGTGAATAAAGGACAAAGACGTTTTAGAAAGGCACAACTTTGGATTGAAAAAGTTATGATCTCATATGGACTGACGGCTGTCAGCCAATGGAAATGCTGGATGACGGAGAAAAAGTATTCTTTTTGTGTGAATTAGTAAGTTTTAGATAGAGCAAAGGTATAAAACCTGGCCCCTTGGGAGGAGGGTGGTTGGCTCGTTCCTGATTCCTGAAGGGCGTGAAGTGCTGTCGGACTTTTGACACACATAAGGATAGCTGAACTAATGACTTTTTTCCTTTAGGTTATAATAAGTTTAGTCAGGGAAATAGAATTAAGGTGATGAGACTTTTGCTGCTTTAATTCTTTGCAGGCTGATCCATTTTGAAATGTCAGTCTAATGTGCCTTTATTTGATTAAATGATGCTTTCAAAATTGCTAATAAAAAGATTTCATATTCTAAAAATGCTCTTTGACTGATAATAAAATTAATAAAATAGATTTTGAAATGACAAGCTGGTCTTGTTTATTCTTAGTCTAGTTACCATCAGTTAATCCATTTACCTAGGTGACTTAATTAAATGTTTCCGTTATATTTTCATGAATATGATGATGACAAACTGCAGATGTATATAAAGTGTAAATAGTTTGTGAATAGTTTTGATTAATTAGGTCACATGATTCAGTTGCCCAATATTTGTCTCGGTTATTTATGGGCCTTGTAGAAGTTTATGATTAATGGTGAGTATCATGGTGTTGGGTAGTGTTATTGAGACAGATTTTCTATAGGGGCACTGGATCACCTGTACACCAATGCATTGGAACAGGAGTTGGTGGCCAAGACGAGAGATCCACCATATGTTAACAAACGTCCGATAGTCTCCCTCCTATACGCAGATGATTCTGTGTTAATGGCACATACAAGGATAGGACTCCAGAAAGCTCTCGCATCCTAACATGACTTTATGGAGGACTCAGGGTTGAAACTAAATGCAAAAAAACATTTGTAATGGCCTGTGGGTGAGGGAGACAAAAACGAAGCAGCATTCAAGTTGGTAAAAACTGGATAGAATCCGCAAATATAATATGTTTACATATCTAGAAGTCTTGTTTATTCGTACCGGCACTTGCGGTCAGGCTGTTAAGTGTAGGAGTCTTCTCTACACAAAATCAATTGCGGCCCTTATAAACTTTTCAAAGAAAATGGGCAGAAGACCTTGCTTGAGTGTGGCCATTTTTTGGGCAGGAGTCTAAGGCTTTTATGATCCTTCACCTATGCAATACGCTGAAAATGCCTTTCTCTGATTTATACTGGCTGTTCCTGCTAGCTCCCTTGTTTATAATTGCCACTGTGAGTTAGGGATACCGTACATATCAGATATCATTCGGTTAAAACCAGTGCTTCTTTGGCTTAGAGTCTGGACCTCCAGTAGTACAGGCCTACATCAAGAAATATTAAGGGACTCGATGAAACTGGACCACACCACAAAGATAACATGGCTACAGTACATAAAAAAAACTTTATTTATGACCTGGGGCATTTAGGGGCAGATTTACAAGCCCCTTGCGCCTCATTTACGCCACTGTTGCGTCACTTTTGTGATGCAGCGGCGGCGCAAATTCTGCTCTATGGTGCGGGGGTACTTACAACGTGACGCATCTGGGAGGTGCGTCACGTTGTAATGCCCTGCGCCACATGTAGGCGTTCCTGTGCAGGGGGGCGTTCCGGCATAGGAATGCCTCCTAAAAGTGGCGAAGTGAAATCTACAAGATTTCACTCGTCACTTTTATGCCCATGCTGCGTCAAAACCATGCGCCTGCCTGAAGCAGGCATAAGGATTGACGCAGCATTAACTAGATAGGGTCCCCAGAGCCTTGCTGGAGCTGCTTCGCGCTTGCGACGCAACTCCAGCAATGCGTCACTTTTACGGCACAGATGCGTCATGCATTGTAAATGCGGCGCATCCATGATGGCGGAGCTGTGGCGCACAATAACTGGCGCATCCCTGCCGATTTGCAGGGATGAGCCAGTTATTGTAAATATGCCCCGCAGAGTATTATACTTCCCCAGAGTAATTGAATAGTATTAATCGGAAAGAGTTTAAAGTAATCTGAATGGCCCACGTGGAAGCAAATAGGTTGACAATGGAGATGAATAAGCCTGCGGTCATACAACACCAATTGACCGTAAGTACATATGATATCCACTGGTATCTCCTACGCTGCCAGGGGGGGGGGTTGACAGGTACATTTTAACCCATTTTAGGTTCAGGACCTTCCATCGCTCAACTAGTTACCCTGAAATGAACATATGGTCCAGAGAATTATACCCTTGTCCTTGCGATGGTCTCTCCCAACAATCAACAATCCACTTAATTTAATTCTGCAAACTATATGTAAAGGAAAGAAGCAGATGTATCTCGCCTTTGTTAAAATCAGGAGGATGGATACAATGTTGACCCGCCTTTATATACTTACAACAGCTAGACAACGATTATTGTATTGGAGATATGACAGGTTTTCTCAAAAATATATTGAGAGCTAGGAAAGTGATCAATGTTTAACGCTGTCTAAAAATAGAAACAGAATATTTTTAAAACTTTGTTTAACCTAATCTATTATGCTAACAATACGCCCCGATCAAGCCTAGATGCAAACAATGAATTACCAGAACCATGAATTTAAGTTCTCTTTTTAGACAATTTTTAGGAAATTATGATTTTTAAATATTGAAATTGTGTGTATTCACATTTCTTAAAGATGATCTTATGAAATGTTTGCATATGTTTTATCTGTTAGGTTTTGTGATTTTAAAATCGAATAAAGCTTCTTTTGATTTGATTTGAATTGATTTGAATTCGGAGTTTCATCTGTATAAGACAGAGTAATTCATGCCAATTAAGGACATCCAGATAGCATTATTTATTTTCCTTGGTATTTCCTTTAAAAACCATAGCCTCTGGGTTCCAACAGGCAATTTTACCAAAACAGAAAATAGACAAGATTGAAAGAACACATTTAATTTATGTAGTGTCCACTGCATAGGTTTACCCTACAACAACAAATAGGATAATAATTAGGCCCCAAGGCTGGTACAAGGTCACTGTGCCAACCCTGTAATATCACTGTGGGTCAAAAGGTCTGTTTCATAAATTCAACTGACCCTGGCATTTTGGTGAATTGATATTTATAGCCAGAGCACTGACCACAGAAAGCATAAAATTAAGTAAATAACAGCCCATAGAGGATGAATCAAGTTTCAGACGGTGCAATTACCACCACACTTCTGACATAGCAACTGGATAAAACCAGCGAGCGAGCAACAAACTTAAGATTAGCTTCCCAACTAGAGGCATCATAATCGCTTGTTGGGAAATGTGTCCAAGTCGGTCCGGAAGGGCGGTTCTTTCTCAGATTTGACCAAATCGAATGCAGTTCGGAGCCCTTCCTGATGACATCGTAATCGACTCTAGGGCTACATAATATGATAGAATGTATTAAAATGTAAATATGTCTATCAATAACCCAAGGAACACATTTATTTATGGAAATATTTCTTTCATTTTCCTTGGTACAAAATGCATCCTTTCCCAATAATGGTGCATTATGATCCTATGAGCACTGCTTTTTTTCCACTTAGCGTTGTGTGATCTTCCACAAGCCTTACATAAATGTTTATCAACCCAAGGAACAAAACAGTTCATGAATTACATCCTGTACGAGTGCTGTACTGTTTGCGGTGGCAACAAATTACAGTGCCTCCTTTTTTTAAGTTCAAAAAGAATTTATTGAGGGAAAAATAAAGTAACAGTAGAAAGATCGATGGAACATCAGTAATCACATATTGTTAGATTTGGGGGTCTGTAGTTGGCAGAGGTAGGTACCTTTGACCAAATAGGGACCCTTGCGTCTAGTCAAGGTAAGGGGGTATTCTCGTAAAACAACCCCTGCTCACCCCCTTGGTAGCTTGGCACGAGCAGACAGGCCTATCTCAGAGGCAGTGTGTAAAGCATTTGTGATCACATACAGTAACCCAGTGACAAAACTATAGATGGACACCACACAAGTTGTAGTATAAAAATAAATATTTGTTTACAGACTTAACCCAAGACCACAAACAACAAAAATCCATAATACTGTACTTTAAAAAGAGTAGAATTAGCTTAGTTCTCTTTAGATGTAAAATGCAACACTTTAAGTTCAATGTACCTTCAGATGCTTAACGCCATACAACAAAAGTGTTGCAGGGAAGGTGATGCGTCAGTTCCTTAAACGCAGGAACGGTGATGCGTCGGGTCCCTACTGCTGCATAGGGGATGCGTGGGTTCTTCTCTGTGTGGGGAGGTGATGTGTTGGTTTCTTTCTATGCTTCCATTGTGGCCCGCAAGGGCGTGATGGGATGAAGATCCATTGTAATGAAACAAAATGGCATCTTATGCTTGATGCAACAATGATGCGTGCGCACCCGATGGCCGTGCGGATAGTCAATGATTCTTCTGAGCCATGACAGGCCCTGCAACACGTTTCTCCGGCGATGTGATGGCACTTGCTGCAACGGCGACACTCTGCTCCGGTGATGCAAGGCATTTCAGGTGATGCGATGGCAGCAGCGGCACGCTTCTCCGTTGATGCGACGGCGTCTGCTGCGATGGCGACACTCTTCTCCGGTGATGCGACGGCTGCGACGCCGACACGCTTCTTCGTCTTGGGTTGCGCTTCCAGCTGCCAGCGACACGCAGTCTCTCAGAAGGCCAAGCTCAACAGCAGGCACTTCAATTCCCAGCAAGGGAAGACAGGCAACTGGGTAGTGATGTCTGTTGTCCCTGAGACTGCAGCAGGAGGCGAGCTCTATCTTAAACCCTTGGAGTTCCTTTGCAAGTTGATTTGAAAGTAGCACAAAGTCCTTTCTCCTTTCTTTGGCAGTCAGGCAACCACCGCAGGCCAATCCCCAAACAGCACTCAGCTTAGGAATAGTCTCCTCCTCAGTTTCTCTGGTTCCTCTCCTCAGCAAAGGTTCTTCTTGTTTCCCAAAAGTGATCTATAATTCTGAGGTCTGGGTCCCAATATTTTCTACTAGCAAATCCTATGTCATCTGAAGGAAGAGGGCCTGTACCCAGTCCAAACCAGTTATGTGCAGTCCTGGAGCACTTTGTTGACAAGACTCCTTCCTTCCTTTAACAGTGTGGGCCAGGGACATCAAATGCACCACAGGAGGTGGAGCCAGCATTGTGGAAGGCAGCCCCAGCCCTATTCAGGTCCCAGGTGCAACTCCTCCCACCCATCTACATACAGATAGCTCTATTCAGACCTGTGCTGACTCACCCTGTCTCCTGGAATCCCCCAGCCCCTGTCACTCAAACTCCAGACAGCGAATACTCAAGCAAGCAGAGGCAGGCTTGGACAGCTAGGCAAGAAAATACCTACTTTCTAAAAGTTGTATTTTCAAACACAGAATGTTAAAACCAACTTCACTAAAATATGTATTTTATCATTCTGAGTTCAGGCATACTAAACTCGAATTTCTACTTAGTTCCCTGAGTCAGTTAGGATTATAAGATGTTATTAATCAAACTGCTCATTCTTGCCTATGGGGCACAGGTAGCCTTGCAATAGTGAAGAGCGTAAATGGCTGTAATTCACTATCAGGACATGCCACACACACCAGGGCATGTCCTACCTTTTACCTACAATGCACCATGCCCTTGGGCCTACCATATGGGTGAATAAGATGCAGGAAAGGGAAGGTTTAGGGACTGGCAAGTGGGTGCACTTGCCCAGTCAATATGTCAGTACCAAACTGCACACTGGCTCTGCAATGGCAGACCTGAGACACACTTTACAGGCTGCTTCTGTGGGTGGAACAACCAGTGCTGCAAGCCCACCAGCAGCATTTGATGAATATGCCCTGGGCACACGCAGTGCACTGTACTAGGGTATGACAAGTAAACCAAACCAGCCAATCATGGAGTCACTTATGCATACATCAATTTACAATAGAGAGCGCATATGCACTTTAGCACTGATCCGCAGTGTTAAAGTGCCCAGAGTCATAAAACAGCCAACACTAAGAAACAGAGTAACTGTATGCATATGGTACTTTAAGATAGCCTAAAAGTGCCTCCTTTTTTAAACCCTTTCCTCAGTTATAGTTAAGGTTAAAATTATTTTTCCTTTACTGAGACTTTGTCAACATCCTTGACAAAGCCCTAGGGTTACATGTCACTACAGGACGTGTTTTCTGTAACCCTTGTTAGAGCAGTGGGATATGGAAAGTTCCACTGAATACAATGGACTAGCTCAGGGCTAATAATGGAAATTATAGACCTTCTGCTGCAAAATTCTAATCTTTGTTTTTCTGTTCCTTGTTTAATTTAGAACATTCTACCCTTTAGTGAGATAGCACTTCTTCCTTGAGCTTTACTGGTTAATAAAGGCCCTCTCCCTCATATTAGACCTTTCCCTGCAGCTTAGGCCTGTTACTTGGCTTGAGGCCTTTAACAACTGCCATAGCCCGTTGTATCCAAACTACAAACTAGATATGGAGCCCATGACCATAGAGTTGGGAAGATAATTTTTTCCCATTCCAAACAGATATTTTCATATGTCACCTTCTCTGCAAAAGTTTCAGCTACTACAGCATTGCTTACAGAAAACTATGCTGTTACAGCATTTATTTATCTGCCTATCTGGTGGATAGCAAAGAATTAGGCAGCCAGACACGATCTCTCCCATGGGTGCTCAAACACATCACTACAACCAGTTCTATATTTTCAAAATAAATAAATAAATGTGTATGAACCCAAAGTTTGTCTTTGGAGACCATCGATGGAGGGGGATCATAAAACATTTGTAATTGTATGTACCCAGCAAGCACTAACCCCAGATATTGTTTAACTGTGGCTTTGCCTTGAAAGTCACGAGGTCTATAAAGAAAAAGTTTATTTATTTATTTATTAGGCTTATAGAGCCGACAGCTACCCAAAAAGGGTTTCCCGGCGCTAATGAGACAGTGGGCTAGACAGCTAGAAAATTTCCGTCATGTAAGTTCAAAGGGAGATTATTGATCAAATAGCCAGGTCTAAATTACTCTGCGAAAGCGGGCATAACTGGGTTCCCTTCGGATAATCAGTGGCAGAGAATTCCACAGCTTTGGACCCAATAAAGAAAAGGACCTGCCTCCCATTCTGGAAAGGCGAATCTTGGGCAAGCTAAAAAGGTCAAGAGATGAGGACCGCAAACAGCGAGCAGGGGTTTACAAATGCACCAAGGATTGTAGATATCTTGGGGCCATACCCCATTTTAATTTGTGCATATAGCTGAGAGTTTTAAACTTAACTCTACTCTCAACCCTTAGCCAATGTAAAGAACGGAGATGACCTGATAGATGTTCCCTTCTATTACATTTACATAGCAGCCCAGCCGCAGCGTTTTGAACAAGCTGAAGGCGTCTGATGACCACCTGTGACGCCCCTAGGTAGAGGATGTTGCCATAATCTAACCTAGAAGTGATCAGGGCATTAACTACTGACTTCTGTGAGTCTTCTGGCAACATTCAAATGATTTTCTTAAACCAGCGTAGAATGATGAAGCATAAGCCAGTTAACTTCCTAACCTGGGGCTGCATAGTCAGGCCTTTGTCAATAGTCATCCCCAAGTTTAGCACCTGGTCAGAAGGAATGGGAAGAGCTCCCATTTCTGATGGCCATTATCTAGGACTCCAGAGGTCATGCTTAGCACCCAATATAAGGACATCCGTTTTCCCGCCATTCAATTTGAGCAAATTATCACTCATCCACTTAGCAATTGTCCTAAGACCGGATTGCAGGAGGGAAGGTGACGCTTGCTCTGAATTATACAGCTCCTTGCAAAAGTTGTGCAGTGGTACCTTAAAGCTCTCCATTTGCCATCAAGGAGTAAAATAGAGCTGCATAGAATTAATATCTTGGTTATCTATTAACTGAGGAATGAGGAGGGACAGTCCCAACGCCTCTGGCCATGAGACACTAATTTCAATATTTTGCACAGAATTAAAGTGTTCTAGGCTATGTGCAAACTGCAAATGTGTGTCCTGAACCAGTGAATGGCAGACACATGTTAGGTGGGAGCAGCAGCACCCCTGTGCCTTCTAATATTTGTAGCTAGTGTCTGACTTTGAGCATCATCAAGTTCCATGTGACCAGTGCCATATTTAGGGCAATGCAACAGTGCGGCTGCACTGGGTGCTGAACTGGATGGGGGCACTGACATTAGGTGGTGGGTGCTATGTTGAGCAATAACGTACAATTGAAAGGCACCTGCTGCTGAGTTCCATGTGCTTCCAAGTTTCAGGCAGTAATAAAAATGGCAAGATAACTCTTGTGATTAATGTTCCTGCTAGAGAGAGAGAGAGAGAGATTGAGTTGTTGTCCAGTGGGAGTTTTGACTCACCAGAAAGTAGCGCAGAGGGTTAATATGTCTGCTGCATAGAACAGATCTGCATTTTTTGTGGATAGCTGAGTGGATTTGTAAAGCAAGACTTTACTGCCCTTTGCAACAAATGAAATGTATGTGAGAGAGGGGCTATGGAGGGGTGAGGGGGACTTTTGCCAGGTGGTAGTGAAGAAATCCGAGGTGGAGGTCATGGTGGGGTGCCAAAAAATCATGTTGCACCGCGCACAACCAGTGCTATAGCCAGCCTTTCATGTGACTGTCCTCCCCGCCTACCTCTCCTCCCCCCAGCCACATTGGAAAACTCCTATGTTTAGTGGTGGTAAAAACATGTGATTCATCATGCTTTTGTCCAGTTGCATCTTTAAATGAGCAAATGTCAGACAGAACGCTCTGTCACATACAGTGGACTTAATGTAAGGGAGGCTAAGTTTAATGGCATATTGACGCAACTCACTGTCCCTTTCTACTGCTGCATCTCACCAGCAATAATTACTCGAAAACGATCAGCGGAATGGTTTAGTTAATTTGCGGTGCAATATGAAGTTATCAATTACCCCACTGCATCATTGGAAGATCATTGTAAGATCATTTTCTGATTGCAAAACACGTTCAAAGTCAAGAGGCAACGTTTGAATTCCAAAACCACAATTTTTTGCTGTTTTCTGTAGTGTTCCACAAGACCAGAACCGGAAGAAGTTCATTCTACTACCTCACCACCAAGACCTGGATCACCCTGCACCTCCACTTGAAGCACTCTGCATCGCTGACGCAATTCAACACAAAAACAGCAAATGGAGAGGCAATAATAATAATCATTAAAAATGAGAAATCATATTTGATAGATTGAGACACATATCCTTTATCAATACAAAACAGATCAAATTTTAATCAAATGAGTCTTGACACAGTGATGTCAGTCAAGGATTCAAAACATGAAAAGAACAGTACAATACAGAAGATAAGTTGATCAATGGAACAGCATGGAGAGACAGCCAACGCGTTTCGCCCGATTGGGGCTTCCTCAGGACAGAAAATATTCAAAAAAACTGCAATTACGTTGAGTAGAAACAAATTTGAGCAGTGATTTAATAAATCAACGGTTAAGCTCTTTACAATACTGTAAGTCCACAGTATTCATACAAAGATCATACTGGAAGACGACGCGAGACGGCGTGACGATCAAAGTAATCAAATATAAGCACATTATCTGGGACAGGTTTGGTTTTCTGTCATGCACATAAAGAGTGGAACAAGGGGCACTCTGATAGGCACTGCACTTGGTACATGACGGGTCAATGCATTGTCTTCATTCCATTTCTAAAGTCACGAACGTGAGGACCTTTACACCAACGCAAAAATCGTTGGTGTAAAGGTCCCCACGTTCGTGACTTTACTTTTATCCTGGCAGTGGACTAAGGAGGTGGGCAACTTATACTGTTTAAGATTGTGTACACTGGTGTATATATTGGTTGTGCAACAGTTCAATCCCTTACTGCCTAGAGTTGCTATTTTTCTGACGCAATTCAAGAAGGATCTCAAAACCTGTCTCTTTGTATGTTCCTCCAGCCAGAGGGACCAGCAGCGGCCCTGTACCTTGAGACACTCATGGGCGAGTAGCCACGCTTTATAAGCCCCTGATTGATTGATTGATTGATTTATGGTATTACACAAGGGCACCTTTATATGATAAAGACTATGGTCCACATGCATTTTACCGGTACAAGCGGGCCAATCCCAGAATCGGGCCGTTTGCGACCAGTAAAATGCATTTTGATATGTATGAATAAAATGTTGCAATTCGGTAACATGTTACCCAATCGCAATTTTGAATTATAAACACATACCGTTTTTTCATTATTGGCAAGGGGTGTGTTTAGGGCAGCCCTTCCTAATACCGAATCTCAGCTGTATGTCAGAATGTTTTGTGACGAAAATGCAGTTGCAAAACATTAGCTTTTTACAACCTTCTTGGGGGGTAACATGTATAACAAATTGGAAAGTGTTGCCAAGGGATCCCGATCCCCTTTGGGAATGTTAGCAAAAACGTTTTTTCAGAGCAGGCAGTGGTCCCAAGGACCCCTGCCTGCTCCTAAAAATGAGAAGCAAACTTTTCATTTTTCTTTTTTAAACACAACTCATTTTCCTTTAGGGAAAATGCGTGGCATTTAAAAAATGTATAGCTTTATTTAGCAGTCATGGACATGATGGTCTGCTGACCCCAGCAGGCCCCATCCCCATGAATTTACTGATTCCCAATGGGTCGCAAATTGTGACCTACCTCATATTCATGAGTTAGGTGGATTTGCAACCCACTAGGAATTGCTAGATATTACATCAGAAATAGTGATTACCTAATTGGGATTTGCATAAAATCCCAATTAGGTAACTTGTATTTCCAATATTGATACATGCGGCCCTATATGCATTAAAAGCAGGGTCAAAAGCATTGATATGTAGATCTAGGGCCCTTTTTATGGCAGCGCGTTGTTTCTATGTTTGTTCAGCACTGAGACCTAAATTGCATGTGATGTTTTATGTAGTTTGTCAAAAAGTAATACATTAGTCTGTATTGTAGAGATGTACTGTATGCTGACCAGAGCCAAACCTACTGAATATGTTTTTCAGTTTAAGAATTTTGATTAAGACAAGATTTGAATATTTTTAACCATGGTTGCAAGACTTCACAAGCTGAATCACCTGAAGAAATGTAAAAAAAAAGCAATGCTCATGGACAAATTATGCAGACTACAATTATTATCACATTTCAATTATTATTACTTTTCAGGGCAATGTCTGCATTTAGCCAGGTACAGATTATGGTTTGTACCAAAGCAATACCTGAAAATAGGCATTTAGAGGTAATCAAACAGAAGGAACACTGTCAAAATATTATGCAAAGAAATTGATTTCACAGAACTATGCACATCTAATGAATTAGCCTACTTTCAAAAGTGTCTTATGAAAAAAAAACGAAGGTAGAAGAAAACAGTGAAAGCAATGGAAATTTTTATTATGAGAAATCGGCGCACTAAGAAACAGCTGAATTTGTCAACTATTGATATATTTTAATACACACCTAGTAGTGTGGAATTACAAAGATAGCACACAGTCTCAAAGCATATACGACAACACATATGCCTGCTATACTAATTTTAGGCAAAAAAATAACATTCTATAGGGTATGCGATTAGTGATATGATTACTTACTGGTAAGCCCATTACTCTGATCCTACTTCTTCATCCCAGTCTGTATATCATGAGGTGTGTTCACAATCTGGAGACAGGCACCCTGTTTCCTACATAAAAGGAAAAAAGTCAACTTCTCTCCCACCAGGCATACCTATGTAGGAGCACCTCTATCCAGAAACCTCCTAAGACGTAGACCTACCTAAGCAGTCCAACTGACTGCAATAGAAGCTGTGTAGTCAAGTTCGAACAATGTTTCAGTGCTTGGGCGCAGGCCATTGGAGGCAGCTCAATATACCAATGTAACTAAATAAGCCACTGTAGAAATTGAGCCAGGCTCCTCTCTCTAGAGTGATTGTGTATGCAGTAGGGGACAATCCCAAAACATTTTTGAAAAATCGAACTCTAATGATGGATTTTGGATCACACATTTCGTACTATGGGGTCGATTAGGATGGCGGTCGGAAATGTATTCAGACCACCGTGATAGCGTAAAATAACTGGCCCCAAGTACCGTGGCAAAACCGGCAGTCAGATTAGGATGACCTGCTATAAAACCCTGTCCATGGCAAATGAATTCCACGAAACTCCGCATGGAACGTCCGGAAAAGCTGAAAAACCATCCGCTGCAGTAGGATTTGCTTCGTAAAGACCCAAAACCGCAGTTCGCCCAGCGGAATGACCGCAAGTGAAATAATGATACAATGGTGGTGCTAGCGGAACGATCAGTTGTTCCCGAGCGCCACTATTGCGCAAAATGATGAATGGGAGAGCTGGCGGAAGGACCATTGTATTCAGACCGCTGCAGTCACGCGGAAAGTGGAATGGCGGTCAAAAGCAACCACACAACATGGCTATCAAGTGTGGCTAAATAGCTGGCGCAGCCTCAAAAAAAATCTGACACACCCTAATGACACTTCCCCATGGCAAGTAAAAAATACAAATCGCACATCAACCCAGACAACACACCTGACATGAATACTCCATTTTGACCCACCCATATAACTCAGAATAAAACCAACCCCTTCCCTGCCCAGAATCATTTGCACAACTCCAGAACTGAAGGGCCCAACCCCACTGCACAAAGGAGAGGCAAATCAGCACACATCACAACCACACACACATCACCACCATCACCTTTTTACCTGCACGTTTCACAATGAGTTGTCAGTCATGGTAGATGAGATAATTGGAGTAGAACCACATTTGTTTGGAAGGATGGTCCAACAGATACGAGTAGCCAGAAAAAATCAAATGTGGGAAAAGATAGTCAACAAAGTCTATGCAGTAGAGACCACCCCGCTCCCCGTGTGTGACAACCAGAGGAGGTGGCATGACCTTAAGAGCAGGGTGATAGAGCGTGCCAGAAAGAACCATGAGCTGGCCCAGAGGACTGGGGGTGGCCCTCCCATTCCACCACTAAAATTCACCCAACGTAAGGAGGAGGTGCTTGCCATACTGCATCCAGGGAGTCTCACAGGAATACCCGGGGGAGTGTATGCTGGTAAGTACCAACAAATGTCTCCCATTACACTGCTATGTACTGTCATGCACAACTAGAAAGCTACACTTCCTAGATACAAATGCACTTACGTGCAACACACTCTCCCCAACACGTCTCACATATATAACATTTCCTTCCTCTGAATCACCTCAAAGGTAGCCAGAAATATTTCCATTGGGGCATGTGCACAGGCAGCTAGCACTACAACTCCTACCAGGCACCCTTGTCCTATAGCTGAGCAGGAAGGAGCACTCACCCACCTAGGACCATGAGGCAGTCATTTCATTGCACTCCTCAAACTTACAGGTAGGTAGCCATCTTAACAGGGAGGGGTGTTTGTGGGTCGGAAGCGAGAACTACAACTCCCACCAGGCACCAGTGTCCCACAGCTGAGTAGGAAGGAGCACTCCCCCACCTATAACCATGTGGCAGCCATTTCATTGCATTTCTCAAACTTAACAGGGAGGGTGTTTGCCTGGAGAAAGCCAGCACCACAAATCCCACTAGGCCCCCTTGTCCCACAGCTGAGCAGGATGGAGCACTCCACTACCCAGAACCATGTGGCAGCGATTTCAAAGATAAGGCCCGGAAGCATCTGAGGAGCCTGCTACCATGAACGTCGAATGCCAGTGAAAGCACTCATCCAGGAGGTGCCAACACGTTGGAACTCAACCTTCTACATGCTTGAGCGTCTGTATGAGCAGTATACGGTACTCGATCACTATTTCTTAACACTGGGTACAGCTCAGAAGGACCTGAGGCTAGATGCGGCGCAATGGAACCTAGTTAAAAGCCTGACAGACATGCTTCGTCCTTTTGAGGTCTTCACGCGTGCAGTCAGCAAGGAGGACTGTAATTTGGGAAAAGCTATCCCATTGTTGCGCATGCTGGGGCACCAACTGAAGGCGGTGTCTTCTATGTTTCAAAAAGATGAAAAAAAGCCAATACGCTTTTGTTTTGGCGGAGAAATTAATGGAGCGCCTACTTGGCGATGAACGTCTTAAAATGATCCACTCAGAACAGCATTACATTTGTGCTACTATTCTGGATCCACGCTAAAAAAAAGGCGTTGGCAGGCCAAGCATTCTTTCCTTTTGATGATGAAGATGTTACAAAGTACAAACGTTGGCAAGCCTTGTCAGCCATGAGGTTTGAAAGAGAACGGCAGCAAATTGAAGGAAAAGGCAGTACATCAGCATCAGCAGGCCATCCCCAGTCAAAAGAATCCACTTCTGCACCTGTGGCTGTGGCACAAGTGACCTCTCAGCCGTTAAAGACACTGGCAACCGGATCATCTGCACCAGACACAACAGTAACATTGGGTGAAGAAGAGGATTGGCTAACTCAGCTTGGGTTTGGTTCTCAAAAGGTCCCAGCAAAAAGTAAGCAAAGTGGAGGAACCTTGGAGGACCTTGAGTCGATGGTGCAGGACTATCTGAATGACTCAACAGAGGTCTATGTTAATGCTGACCCATTGGCGTATGGGCATGGGAAAAAAGAATTGTGGGCACAAATCTCCAACCTGGCTATAAACTACTTGTCTTGCCCACTCGCAAGCTTGTCTTCTGAATGTGTTTTCAGTGCTGCTGGTGGCATTGTAACTTCCAAACGGACCCGCCTCTCGCCCAAAAATGTGGAGAGGTTAACAATGATCAAGATGAATCAGCACCTCATACCACCAGATTACAACGTACGAGAACGCACGCCGGATAAAGACGAGGAGGACAGCAACTTAGATGAGGGAATTTGTTCTCTGTTAGGTGACACTGACCTACTCCTGCCTGAATTCGCAGAGTATGAGGACGAACTCTTATTCTTATTCCCTGACACTGAGCCCTGAAAATGAGCCAATGAATCAACAACTTTCTTTTTCGTCCTTTTTCACTTTTATTCCTGTGTGTCTGTCTTTCTTTGTTTTGCACAGTTAATATAATTAAAACTTTAATCACCTAATCACAAAAACAAGCCCATCAGCAGAACTGTCTTCACTTGTTTGCTTATTGATTTGAAGGTGCCTCAGTCTGCATTCCTCAGGTTCACAAGTTCACAAGAACATGCTCCTCTATCCTCCTCCTCCAGACTCCTATTTCCCTCAAAGCAGAAGGCTGGATTACGCCCAATGAAGAAAGACTCTGCACTTGTGGGGATGTTCTACTTCTTTGCGGGTGAGTTGGCGGGTATTGGGGCATTGCCGGGAAGCTCTAATACCGGATAAAAGTGGTTTGGACCAAATCGGAGGCGACATTTTTTTTGCGTTTTTGCTGACTTGCTTGCCTTTGAGGTGCTCTTTGGGGGGGTTTCGAGTGTTTGTGGGTGGGTTTTGGGGTCTGGGAGCACTGCTGGGACAGTCTAATTTTGATTGCATTTGCTTTTCAGGAAATCCGTGGTGGAAAACGGGAGTTATGACCTAGCTGCACAGGTCGTTTGGACCGAAGGCCGATAAATATTTTAAGTATGAGGTTTTCCTTTTTGGCTGTTTGGGGGTGTTGTGCTATTTTGCGAGTGGGTTGGCGGGTCTTGGGGCATTGCTGGGAAGGTCTAATACCGGAAAGAAGTGGTTTGGACAAAATCCATGAGTAAAAAGTTTTTGCTATTTCTGACATTTCGCTCAATGTAGCGTTTTCGGGCCTGTTTGGGGGGCTTCCTGGTGTTTGTGGGTGGGTTTTGGGGTCTGGGAGCACTGCTGGCTATTGATACTTTTGATTTCAAGAGGTTTGAAGCAAATCCATAGTGGCAGAGGGGAGGTAGGGCCTAGATGCAGAGCGCGCGCGGAGTGATTTTGGAAATTGCCATGAAAATGACTAAGTCCCCATTTTTGTACTTTTGCTTTTTGGCTGTTTGGGGGTCTTATAGTTTTCGCCTGGGTTGACGGCTCTGGGGCCATTGCTGGGAAGCTCTAATACCGGATAAAAGTGCTTTGGACCAAATCGGAGGCGAAAATTGTTTTGCGTTTTTGCTGACTTGCTTGCTTTTGAGGTGCTCTTTGGGGGGGGGGTTCCGGGTGTTTGTGGGTGAGTTTTGGGGTCTGGGAGCACTGCTGGGACAGTCTAATTTTGATTGCATTTGCTTTTCAGGAAATCCGTGGTGGAAAACGGGAGTTATGACCTAGCTGCACAGCGCGTTTGGACCAAAGGCCGATAAATATTGTAAGTATGAGATTTTCCTTTTTGGCTGTTTGGGGGTGTTGTGCTTTTTTGCGGGTGGGTTGGCGGATCTTGGGGCATTGCTGGGAAGGTCTAATACCAGATAGAAGTGGTTTGGACAAAATCCATGAGGAAAAAGTTTTTGCTATTTCTGACATTTCGCTCAATGTAGCGTTTTCGGGGGCCTGTTTGGGGGGCTTCCTGGTGTTTGTGGGTGGGTTTTGGGGTCTGGGAGCACGGCTGGCTATTGATACTTTTGATTGCAAGAGGTTTGAAGCAAATCCATAGTGGCAGAGGGGAGTTAGGGCCTAGCTGCAGAGCGCGCGCGGAGTGATTTTGGAAATTGCCATGAAAATGACTAAGTCCCCCTTTTTGTACTTTTGCTTTTTGGCTGTTTGGGGATCTTCTACTAGTTTTCGCCTGGGTTGACGGCTCTGGGGCCATTGCTGGGAAGCTCTAATACCGGATAAAAGTGGTTTGGACCAAATCGGAGGCAAATTTTTTTTGGCGTTTTTGCTGACTTGCTTGCCTTTGAGGTGCTCTTTGGGAGGGTTCCGGGTGTTTGTGGGTGAGTTTTGGGGTCTGGGAGCACTTCTGGGACAGTCTAATTTTGATTGCATTTGCTTTTCAGGAAATCCGTTGGAGTTCTGGACTTTTTGGTTCCGTCCAGAGGTGTCAGGGAACAACACCCGAAGACCCCGGAGTTCCACCTGTCTTGGTGCACAAATAAACAGAAACACGGGCTTCTCGATGGTGGCGTCAAAGACCAAAGGTTTATTACTGCAGGGACACAGAAGTCACAGAAACTACGCATGGGCAGTATCTAGGAGCCTGTTCGATTTGTACAAAGAGGGCTGCTCCTTATATACTGAAAATTGGGCTTCGGGCAAATTCTTCGCATGTTACTACATTCCCAAACCTTTGTGTCCTAAACAATAAATATTTGGTGTTGTACAGGAATCGTCGACAATATCTGATGATACAACATTACGAATAAGGGGTTCCCACTTTTCCATCATAATCTCATGTCAACTTTTCATTCAGGACCCGGACCGCCTCATCGTAAATTTCGTTACCTCCCCCTAATAAAGGCCCAGAAGGAAAGGAGCAGAGCCAGGTGCAGAAGATAGAAAAGCAGGATAAGGGATGTTTGTGGGTTGTAAATGGGCAAGGCTACCAGCTTCGGCCGCCTAATCGTGATCAGGCCAACGGACACGAGAACCAGTATAGCAGGACTGGCCTCGGGCAGAGGAGGCAGCCTTTGTCGAGTCATGCAGCTACAGCGTGATCTGGTCTAAGGTGCACGTGTCATTAGAGAGGTGAATCTCCGGCTAAGGCTACGTGTCCTTAATCGAAATGAAGTGATCAGAGGTTATTGCGTATGTGAGGGCAAGAAACACAAAATGGCTGCCATGATCTAAGATGGATGCCATGGGTAGATCAGAAATGTGTTTGTTACAGGAGTACTCTTGCTCGTAGCGTAGCGAAAACACCAGGATATGCTAAATGGATCATTTGCGGTTCGCTGATACCAATATTATGTATTTCCGACAATATTGAAAACACGGGTTCAAATCGTCACGGAACCTCAGACCCTCCTTTTGCCCTTACATAGGCAATTACTCAGTCTATGTCAGAGTCTAATTCTATGCTCATCAGGTCAGTGACATGCTGTTGTATCATCATCCTTTCTCGCGCCTTTTCTCCAAACGCAGGTGATTTCCTAAAACAAGTTGCAGCACAGAGACTACACAGAGCTGGACCACACTGGATAATCAGGCAACATGAGAATAGGAATACTAAGATGACACCAATGACCATCAGAACCTTCCATCCCCACGCTGAGGTCAGAGTCCAAAACCACTCCATGAAGGACCAGTTTCCCTTGTCTACGTGTATAGAGTCGGAAATCTTGTGTAGCTTAGAGATCGCCTCATAGACTGTTGGAGCATTATTGGGAATAAAGACACAGCAGCTCGATTGGATCATTCTGCATACCCCACCTCGATCTGCAAGTATTACGTCTAGAACCATACGGTTCTGCAACGTCATGAGTCTATCCGCCTGAAGCTCAGCTGTCAAGTTGCTAAGGGCACCAGCAGTTTCGGTAATAGTAGATTCAACTACCCGTGTTAGCTGACGTATGTTTCTACTATTGGCCATAGGCCCCCAGAACGGAAGGAAACCTTTGAAGAAGTCTCCAGCTTCCTGACCAGCGGTATCTTCCTTGCTGAAGACACCTCTTGCTACTCTGGTCTTGTGATAATCAGATGAAGCAGTGTACGTTGGAGGCAACAATCGAGCAATATAACATGAACCTGAAAAGTCAGCAGGCAACCATGTATACGCTCTATCTTGACAGATGAAGTAGGTACCCCTAGCAGTAAGGAAAGCAGGGGAAGAGTTAGACGGAAACACGTAAGTCTCTACGCACTCACTCCTCCCTAGCTGAGCTCTCGGATTTCTCCCATTACCTTGCAAACAGACCTGACCTCGGTGAGGTACGACCCAGATTGGAGTTGAGCTTTTACGCTTGCTTTCTCCCAAACTAAGGCGATACTCTGAAGAATTCCAACTCAAATATACTCGCAATTCGTCTCTAGGGTAAGATGGAGTATTATTGACGTCCTTGATCATGTCAATAATTCCCTGGACTAAAGCTTTGTTGGCAGAGTTATATTTAGTGGAGCGTGGTGGACGTGGAGGATAGGTTTCAAGGGCATAAGCAAAGATGGTTTGAAGGGCCTGAAATGATCCATTATAGCTAAAAGGCAAAACCAGGTAGGGGGTGCCTTTATCCATAGTGTGGGGTATCAAGCCACACACCCAGCAGTCTGTAGTGTTAACTACCAGTTGGTGTTGGTGCAAGAGCTGTACAAAAGTGTTATTGATAAATTCTGAGCGTCGAGCTTGCTCATGTTCAGGAAATGAGTGAAAAGAGTGTATAGAAGAGACAGTAGAAGTTGCAGGATCAAGGGGAGGTACTGTAGTTACTGGCATAAAAATCAAACTCATACCAAAGACGATTCCACCCACCAACGTTATCAAAACAATTAAAAATGTAATGGCACATTGTATCAAAAAGCATTTGCTGTGAAGAATTCTGTAAAGTCTGTTTCTGCGAACATAAATCATATTTTCTCGTTGCAGCGCAGGAAGCTCCATCTTCTACAATCCGCTCGCGACCACTGATGATGTGTACGTAGATGAAAATGCCTCTATCAGCCCTGGGAGTTCCCAGAACCAACAGAAAGATCGACCTTGTGTCAGACCCCCGCAGATTCAACTAGGTACACAGCCACGACCCTACGGCTACCCAGACGGCAAGGCAATTTTTAAAAACAATAAAGCAATAGCAAACTTCCTGGCTGAAGGCAAAAATTCAAAATTTCAAAATATCACAATAGGCAGTTTCCTGCTTTATTTGTCCATATTACGAGGTCGTAAGTTGTATCTGAGTTTTGCAGGAACTGTTTGATCGGCAAATAACGTATCACTAGTAGCTGTTGAAATGTTCAGGTTCGCAGATGACAGAGTTTTTTCTGATGCAGAGGACAAATGTTCAGAGTTCAAAGGAGTCTTTTCAGGAGGAGAGTCAGAGTTCGGAGTGTCAGTTACCAATTCGGCATCGCTGAAAGGGATAAACTTGGGCGTTTGCTCGCATTCGGAGGCACCAATTCCCTTCTTCACCCAGTCGTCGTAAGGAAGTGGCAAAGGTACACGTTTGACATGAGTTGCGTGTATCCAGTGCTTACGTCCAGCCACACGAACGGCAGTTCTTGTTGCAAGCAGCACTTGGAAAGGTCCGACAAACTTGGGCTGAAGGTTCTTTGTCCTCGCGAAATTTCGGACCACAACGTGGTCACCGGGTTTCAGCTGATGCCCTGGACTCTCCGGAGGCTTTGGCAATGCATCGAAAACCTGTTGGTGAATAAGACTCAATTTAGCAGTCAAGTCGTAAAGGTAATCGATCAACATAGGATATTCTAGAGAACAAAACTCCTTTGGCCTAGGCACTCCCCAAACATTCGCCGGACGGCCAAAAACAATTTCGTAAGGACTAAGCCCTACTCTAGAATGTACAGTTGCTCTTGTTGATAACAAAGCCAAGGGTAGTGCGTCTGGCCAGGATAAACCCGTGGATGCCTGTATTTTAGCTAGTTTTAGTTTGAGGGTGCCATTGTAACCCTCAACTAAACCAGCAGACTGAGGATGGTTTGCACTGTGAAATTTCTGTTTAATGCCCAAACCGGCACACACACTCTGCATAACTTTCCCTATAAACTCACTTCCGTTATCTGACCATACAATCCGTGGCATTCCATACCTAGGGAAATATTCTTTGAGAAGAATTTTGGCAGTAGATAGGGCAGTATTGTCCTTTAGTGGATATGCTTCGATCCATCTGGAAAAAGCACAAACTACCACCAGGACGTATTTTAGATTATTACAGCGATCCATGTGTATGAAATCTAGCTGAATCACTTCAAAGGGGCAGGAAGGAGGAGCGAAGTGACCAGCAGGAGTTGGTGTTCCCTTGCCAGGATTATGCATCAGGCATACCATACAATTTTTCACCACTCTCTCTGCACATTTACTGATCCCATCATTCTTCCAGACCGGAGCCAACATCTTACAGATTCCTTTAGAACTTATATGCGCTACTCCATGCGCCATTGTCACCACTGCAAGCACATACGCATCAGGCAACATCCACCGCTGTTGTTCTGACAAATCAATCCAACACCCACTCGAATCCAACTTGCCCGTACTCTCTTTCCATGTACGTTTTTCCTCCTCAGTTGCCTCTTTCTGAATCTCTTTCACACTTTCCACTGTATCCTCACACATCCCAGACTCAGAAATCCATCTTGCAGACGTAGCAACATACATTCTACTCATCATATCTCTAGCTGTCTGTTTAGCGGTCTCATCAGCAAAAGCATTCCCACGACCAACATCATCCGTAATTGCTTTATGAGCACTGCACTTTACAATCGCAACTTCAGTTGGCAAGGTTAGAGATTCCAACAAGTCGTTAACTAGCTGACCATGTTGAATCTTAGTCCCATGGGACGTAATGAAACCTCTTTCTCTCCACAACCGGCCAAAACTATGGGCCACGCCAAATGCGTACTGACTATCTGTGAACACATTCACTCTCTTTCCCTTAGCTAAGACACACGCTCTTGTTAGAGCTATTAATTCCGCAGCTTGGGCAGAATTCTGACTCACTCTTGCAGTCTCCACAATCGTACTCAAAGTCGTTACTGCATAGGCAGCAGTCACATCACCATTCTCCAGTTTAAAGCATGACCCATCAACATACAACGTGCCATCTGGATCTGACAATGGGGTGTCCTTTAAATCAATACGTCCTTTTGTCTCTTCCTCAGTTTTAAAACAGCAATCATGGGGCTCGGAATCACTCGACTCTTGATTAGCCGGCAACAATGTTGCTGGATTCAATACATTGCATCTTTTAATCTGAATATGACTTGCTAGCAGTGTCAGCTCGTAGCCAGATAATCTCGCACTGGTAAGGTGTTGCGTCTTGGTTCGATTCATGAGTGTATCCACAGCATGAGGAACCATGACCACTAGCATATTGTTCATCACCAAACCAGCAGATTGTCGAATGGAAGCCGCAGCTGCCGCTGTAGCTCTCAAACAACTAGGTAACGCTCTAGCTACCGGATCTAATGTTGATGAAAAATACGCACAAGGGCGTTGTTTATCACCAAATGTCTTTGTCAGAACACTCAACGCGCAACCTTCTCTCTCGTGAACATAGAGCGTGAATGGCTTGCTATAATCAGGTGTGCCCAATACAGGAGCTGATAACAATGCTTTTTTTAACTCAGAAAAACTCTCCTGACATTCATCAGACCATGGCACTGGACTCGGAACATTTTTCCCAGTCAAAGCTACCAACGGTTTTGCTAAAAGAGAAAAATTTGGGATCCACTGCCTACAGTAAGAGGTAATACCTAAAAAGGCACGCACTTCTCTCTGCGTGCGGGGAACACTCATTTGCGTAATTGCTTTTATTCTCTCTGGGGTCAACTTCCTTCCCTCTTTTGACAAGAGATGGCCTAGGTAGGTCACTTCTTGGCAGCAGTATTGCATTTTCGAAGGTGACACCTTGTGATTCAAATTGGACAAATGATGCAATAACGAAATCGTAGCTGCTTTGCAAGTTTCCTTGTCATCGGCAGCCACTAGTAGATCATCTACATACTGTACTAGAGCAGAACCTTGAGGAAGTACAAAAGAATCTAACTGACTTTTTAATGCCTGACTGTAAATGGATGGGCTCTCACAATAGCCTTGTGGAGCGCGTTTAAATCTGAAGCTTCGGCCTCCTAGACAGAAGCCGAAAATATCTCTGCTTTCCTCGGCTATCGGAATGTTGAAAAAGGCATTCTTTAAGTCGATGACTGAAAACCATGTGGCTGTAGCAGGAATCAATGTTAACAATGCAGTAATGTCTGGAACTACAGGGAACTGCGGTATCACAATCTTATTAACTTCTCTGAGGTCAATGACAAACCTATACACTGGAGGTTTTGTAGGATCAGTTCATTTTAAAATCGGTAATACAGGACTGTTACAGACATTTCCTCTAGTTTCTTCAACCACACCTTTCTTAATCAAATCTTGTACAATCAGTAAAAGTGCACGTTCACCTTCACTAGATATTTTGTATTGAGGGATTCGTGGAAATTTGACATTTGCTTTCAAAGTGACTACATATGGTGGTATTTCTAAAAGGCCTACATCGTTAGGACCAGTCGCCCAAAGAGTATCAGGGAGTGAACGCAGCTCTGGCGGGAGTGCATCCATTGACAAATACATCGGAGAGGTGATTCTTTTACCTAATGTAAGCTGTACTCCTTCCGGAGAACAGTACAATGTCGCATATAGTCGTTTTAATAAGTCTAAACCAAGCAGATTCTCATTACAACCTGTCGTCAAAATCAGGGGTGCTTTCAATTGACATGGTCCAACAGAAATAGACAAAGGACTAGATATGGGGTTGTAAACAGGGGCGCCTGAAAAACCTACAGAAACATTTGTTGAGCCGGACAAAGGTGCGCCAGGGAGTTTCGCATGAATGATAGAACTTTTTGCTGCACCAGTATCCAACAGAAACGGTTCGACTACACCTGATGTTGCTACTGCGACATAAGGCCCACTCTGATCCACTGGAACTGATACTACTCCCTCTCTCTGTCCATGGCTGTCCTAGTACCCATTTTGCTGAAATCCCTCATCATTTTCACAATAGTCTTCAACATGATACTGTTGAGATCTATTTTGCTGAGCAGACTGTCCATTTCGTTGATCAAAGTGATTAGAAGGGCGATCATTTGTCTGTGGAGGCATAGCACCTCGTCCTCGACCTCTAGAATTCTGCACAAAACCACCACGACCTCTCTGAGCTGCTGCTGCATTATTTTGCGCTAGGACTGGACACTCATTTTTATAATGACCTTCTTTCTTACAATACGCACACTGGTTCCACTGATATTGAGGTCTCGGTGAACTATAATCTGTCCCTTGATATGACCCTTGCTGCGTATTAGTCTGATTCATTCGAGGCGGATACGCCTGTTGCAAAAGAACTTTAGTCTTTAAATCTTTCGTTTTCTTATCTGATTTCTCTTTCTCTTCTTTATCCCTATTTTCATAATACTGTGCAGTTGCAAGTATTTGCGCAGTTGTAGAGACAGCCCACGCACTCTCGGAATCTTTTAATTTATTGCATAGTTCAGGTAACAAATTATGTACGAATTTATCGACAAACAATCTCTGTCCTCCTTCTGTGCTCATATCCTGACCACTATGATCTACAAAAGTCTCTTCGAACCTCGTGAAAAAGTCGGAGACACTTTCGTCTTTCTTTTGCCTGCATGCGGACAACTTGTCCCAGTTAACGCGCAATGCGGGCATCAGAGTCTTCATTAAGTCTATTATCCTACCTGGAAGATTAGCAATTAGAGGTTCGGGTTTGGAACCACCTACTTGCTGACCATCCGCTGCAATGATAGCTGCCCAATCACCACCTAGGGCAACTGGATGATTCTCTTTACGTATCTTAGCCCAAATTGGTTGCGGAACCACATTGCCAAATAACATGTCAATGTCCGCTAGATTCATCACACAAGCCTCAACTGTCTGTGCTAACTCTTTATAGTATCCAGCAGGATTCTTTCGCGGGTCCGGCAAGGCCTGTTTTACTGCTAATACTTCGGCTCGCTTCCACGGAATGTGTATCCACACTCTCTGAAATTGCGCCGGAGCGGCTACAATACCATTGACAGCATCAGCTTGTACAGCGTCGCGCCAAATTGGAGGAACCTCCCTCATTGGATATTGGCGAGTCTGCTTCGTACTACCTTTCTCTAGATCTCTCGGTGAACGAAGTGATGGATCATTTCTATAACTTAAAATCAGTTCCATTGCTTCTTTTATATTTTGACCTACTATCATTCCTGCAGCAAACTCTTTCTGAACTTTAATTAATTCTTCTAAATTCGATTCAGAGTCATCTTCTTCTAATTCCTCACGTAAAAGAGAACACATCTCGTCAAAAACATATCGTTGCGTTGGTTCATTCCATTGCATAAATGTATCTAGTACATCTCTCGTGCTATATCTCCTACTCTTCGAAATCCATCTGAGAGCCGTGGAATCTAATATTCCCCGTTCCTCAGTACTTGGAAGCTGACTACGTCTTTGTACAGAGTCAGAAGTAGGAGTCTTAATTAAAGTTTTATAGAGGGGAGACAGAATGCTAGAGACAGAATCAGTGATTCTTCGACGAACAGAGAGCGGAGTCAGCATACTGGCAGATGCAGAGAACACAGTAGCAGTTGGAATAGATAGCGGGACGGTAGGAGTATCGAGGAAGATAGCTTGTGGAACAGTAGGTGTAAGAGACACAGGTATAGGTAAAGAAGTCGGCAACCCAGGAAGAGGAGGTGCCGTAGGAACATTCACATTGACCACAGGAGGTACAGGAGCTTGATTCTGAGGGGCAGGAGCAGGAATACCAGGTTGTCCAGCAACCGGTAACTGAACATTCGGTACAGGTGGAGCCGTAGCACCTTGTGCATACGGTGGAGGTGACCGTAACAAATAAGACAACAGAGGATCGTTTTCGGGGTCCTCTAGTATCTTAGTTGTTTTCGATGGCAAGGCAGGATAGCACTTGTCAATCGCTAAGTTATGCTCTCTAATGGCCACCTCTATGGCCTTCTCAGACTCGTTAACTTGCAGTTGTTTAGCCGCTTGTTCTAAAGTCAACTCTTCTTGCTCTTTCTGTTCTTTCTTTAACCTTTTAATTTCTCTTTGTTTAGATTCTTTTCGCCAGTAACAGAAAGAATCAAACATTGCCGGCCGGGCTTTCTTCCTAAACAATTTCGCTTCTAAATTATCAAGGATTTCGGGTTCAAAACTACCATGCAGTGGCCAACTAAGGACACCGTCCTTTTCCGTGTAGCGGACCCACACCTCATTATAAGATATAGGACCCACACCATGCTTACAGTACAGATCATATAAGGGAGTCCCAATCGGAGGAACCAGACATGAGTCCTCCAATCGTGAATCACTGTTGCAACCAAAACAAGACAACATACAATTTCTCCGACTTACCATTTTGCAATCCGGAACACAGAACGAACAAACAAGAAACAAATATGTGCACCTGAACCAAGAACTTAGGCCTACCAAAAAGCGAACTGATGTATCGATACCCAAACTAAACCAAATCGATTATCGTAACCAGAACAACCAGTGATAATCTTACGAAACCAAACCAAACCAAGAACCAAAAAGGATTTTAACAACCCTTACGAAGTAACCAGCTAGCAACCACTAAATACTTAACTGAGGCACTGAAGACGTCACCAAGGAGAAACCCGTCACGTTTCGCCGTACTAAGGACTGCACCTCGGGTCCAAGACAGGGCGACGGTCAAGGCAACGGCCCACTGCAGCCGTCCTGAACGGGAACCCTCGTGGAAGAGAACGTCGGGCCACTTTTGCGATATGCCGGGATCGATGAAGTGGGGCGCCTCCCTCAGGAATCTTCACACGAAGCTTCTCGAACTCTTCAGGCTTTTGGACCGGTACCGAATGACGTCGCCCCACGTTGGGCGCCAAATGGAGTTCTGGACTTTTTGGTTCCGTCCAGAGGTGTCAGGGAACAACACCCGAAGACCCCGGAGTTCCACCTGTCTTGGTGCACAAATAAACAGAAACACGGGCTTCTCGATGGTGGCGTCAAAGACCAAAGGTTTATTACTGCAGGGACACAGAAGTCACAGAAACTACGCATGGGCAGTATCTAGGAGCCTGTTCGATTTGTACAAAGAGGGCTGCTCCTTATATACTGAAAATTGGGCTTCGGGCAAATTCTTCGCATGTTACTACATTCCCAAACCTTTGTGTCCTAAACAATAAATATTTGGTGTTGTACAGGAATCGTCGACAATATCTGATGATACAACATTACGAATAAGGGGTTCCCACTTTTCCATCATAATCTCATGTCAACTTTTCATTCAGGACCCGGACCGCCTCATCGTAAATTTCGTTACCTCCCCCTAATAAAGGCCCAGAAGGAAAGGAGCAGAGCCAGGTGCAGAAGATAGAAAAGCAGGATAAGGGATGTTTGTGGGTTGTAAATGGGCAAGGCTACCAGCTTCGGCCGCCTAATCGTGATCAGGCCAACGGACACGAGAACCAGTATAGCAGGACTGGCCTCGGGCAGAGGAGGCAGCCTTTGTCGAGTCATGCAGCTACAGCGTGATCTGGTCTAAGGTGCACGTGTCATTAGAGAGGTGAATCTCCGGCTAAGGCTACGTGTCCTTAATCGAAATGAAGTGATCAGAGGTTATTGCGTATGTGAGGGCAAGAAACACAAAATGGCTGCCATGATCTAAGATGGATGCCATGGGTAGATCAGAAATGTGTTTGTTACAGGAGTACTCTTGCTCGTAGCGTAGCGAAAACACCAGGATATGCTAAATGGATCATTTGCGGTTCGCTGATACCAATATTATGTATTTCCGACAATATTGAAAACACGGGTTCAAATCGTCACGGAACCTCACCGTGGTGGAAAACGGGAGTTATGACCTAGCTGCACAGCGCGTTTGGACTGAAGGCCGATAAATATTGTAAATATGAGATTTTCCTTTTTGGCTGTTTGGGGGTGTTGTGCTTTTTTGTGAGTGGGTTGGCGGGTCTTGGGGCATTGCTGGGAAGCTCTAATACCGGATAGAAGTGGTTTGGACAAAATCCATGAGGAAAACCTTTTGGCACTTTTTGTAATTTAGGGTTCGTTAGGGTTAGCCCTAGCAGCAGGATTGCATGTGTTTTGGGGTATTCTAGATTTTTGCAACTGAGTTCTGGGGTCTTAGAGCACTGGTGGGAATGTGTAATTTTGGTTGCAAGTGATTTGAAGAAAATCCATGGTGGGAAAGGGGGGATTTGGCATAGTTAAAGAAAGCGTTTGCCACTATTCTTAACTTAGGGCTCGGTAGGGTTAGCAGTATTTGTATTGCATGTGTTTGGGTGGGGGGCTGTTTGTGGGGGGTGTTTGCGAGTCTTGGAGCAATGCTGGGTATGGATACTTTTGCTTGCTTGCAAGTGGTTTGAATACAATCCACGGTGGGTAAGGGGGTATTTGGGCCTACTTTTACTTTCAAAGTACTTTTGTCACCGGTTTTCTACTAGGCCTCAATTTTTGAGATCTGATTGGGGGTCTTCTACATTTTTGCGACTGGCTTTAGTAAGGGTCTGGGTGGGAGCACTGCTGGGAAGGTCTAATTTTGTTCTAAAACACAGTTTACAGTACACCAGCTTGAGGAGAAAGATCCGCTAAATTAATTTGCCCATACTTATTTATCCTTCAAAAGGAGACTCAGACAGAGTACGCACTTTCAAAAATATTGTACTGTCTATTAGGAAACTCAAAGTGTGACTTTTTGCACTACACAGCGTACATACCTTATATTTATTTATCAGTGGTGTTCTAATATCACTTCCTGTTTTTTCATCAATAATTACAGGCCGTGTTTCAGTCTGTGCAATGGGAAAAAAAGGATGAAGTCAGGCTTCACATTAGTGAGCCGCAATTCAGCATCCGCCAGGCAGGCAGTGGACAGGGTGTCTTCTGGTCACCAACATTGATGGACGAAGCGGCAGCTGGAATGGAGGAGTGCCGCTAATAAGAGGAATGGTTTGATGCGTGCAACTTACTTACCAAATTTAACAGGACACCTACAACAACATACAGATACAGTATCCATTGTTTTCAAATTATTTTTTAAGTAAAGTTATTGCTGTGAACTTCTATGAGTGTGACTCTGCATTTCTTGGATCTCTCTCTTCTTCTAAATTGATCCCTACAGCCATTCTATAGGTTTTACTTTGGCTATTTTTTAAACCTAATTTAATGTAAGAAGTGTTTCTCTGAGTGCAGAGATAGGCAAGTGAAAACGCTGCAGCCCTGTACTGTCGCATTCTGTCATTCACGGTTGTCGAAAGTACTACTTACTTTTCAGGAACAATGCATGCAGTAGTGCATGCACTTCCTTTATGTCACTTAAAAGATTCATTGTTAGCTTTGTACCCAAAGATTTCTTTATCTTCAATTATTGTTTGTCCATGCTGTGCTTTTTTTTTCTTCTCTCAACAAAACTTATTCAAAAAGAAACCCCCGTTCCCATCCATTTTCCAAACCCTAACCCTCTTCCCGCGGGCTGTGTGGTTTTGATTGATGTGTGACTAAATGACAGCAATAATTCCACACACTTGCTGGGGTGGATAAGGTCATAGCAACAGGCTGGTGAAGGAATCCGAGGATATATTCTAGACTTACTCAGCTTCAGTACTATTTCTTGTAGTAGTAGCCAATGTCAAAGAAATTCAACGCAAGTACTAGTTATACTTTCAATACTTTACCATTTGTTAGGCTACATTGTGGCACTGTTCTAGTGTACTGTCACCTGCTATATTCTCTATCGTACCGTTGTAATGCTCCAGTAAGGACAAAGCAGGTTTCATTTTCTTTTTTTCCATAGGCATGCAACTGCCACTGTGTCACACTACTAGTACCACCGCAATGAGGACATTTAATCCGCCCAGGATTGCCAACCTTAATCGCCATTTCCCGTGGAACCAGCCCTGGGCCTAGCCCTACTTTCAAACACAAATTACAGGTAAGATAAGCGTTTGGTGGGAGGTAGTATAATGGAATATTAGGAGAGACGAGAGATTGACGATAGTACTACTAAAGTCCTAGGACTCTTGAATTCACTTACTCTGTGAGAGGCACTTAGTGTTGAAAACATTTAGCCATTTACACTTAAAGGAAGAAAATGACACAGACCTAAGTTTCAGGAAAACAAACTTACTGTTAAACCCCCACCCACCAGACTCAAAAGCAGTAAAAAACAGGTATGCTCAGATAAAGTTTCAAAAAGTATATTTGTGTAGCCCTAACAAAATAATCTCCCGCGAGACCCTCCCTAACCCCAACGACTGTCCTTCAAAAGTCCCTAAACAACCAAACTCCCAATTCCCACCCCCCAAAAGTCTCTAAAAAAGGGGCAAGGGACACTACGGCAGGATGCTGTTCACTTTAGCGGCCAGGGCATCATACTCCTTGCGGAGGGTGGCATGGTCGGAGCGGAGGCCCTCCACCAGGGTCTTATATGTTAGGACCTCCTGCTCCAGGTAGGACACTCTGAGGCATAGCCGGTGCTGGTGTGCCTTGCAACTCCTGTGGGGGCCAGCTGCTGTCTTTGCTGCTTGGTGGTGGCGGTTGGCTTTGGTAGCCCGGCTCCGTACCGCTGGAGCACTGCGCTTGCTGGCAGCCCGTGGGGGCACGGAGGAGGATGCAGCTGTCCCAGTGGATGTACCAGTAGACTGCGTGTCCTCCTCCTCCAGGGCCACCAGCCGCTGATATTCGGCGACAGTGGCATCCAGCCTCCGTTACCGGGCCATTCAAGCCAGCTCCTTCCTTGTTGGTTTGTTTGATTTGGAAGGAGCAACTATATGAAGAAAGAAAGACATAGTCTGTAACCAATGCTCCTTAAGATTAACACAAAATGATTCAGCAGAAAGTTGTGTCACAGTACAACTAGCAACTTGAAAGCACAGTACATAACTATTGAGGCCAGTATCTATCTAACCTCCCACTTCTTCATCCTTGCTCTAACATTAGTGGGAGTTTAAGGAACAAATTCTACGAGCACTATGGACTTCCATTACAGTCGACTATGAAAGTACACCAGTCTTCTTCTTCTTCTTCTCTCTTGTTTAGGAAAATTGGTACGTTATCTTATGCAAGCCGGCATAATGCCAGCGCAGTGAACTTGCACCTGAGAAAAACAGACGCACACCATGATGAGTGAGACAGACTTGCGTTACTGTACCGGTCCAGTACATGCAGGGGGTGAAGCTCTTACTTTTCTATTACGGGTGGCACTGAGAATACTCTGTTAAAAGGGCTACTGCCTAATTAATTTAACTTTCACCCTACAGTGCAAATGAGTACTAGAAAAGGAAAATGAAGAAGCTAAATAATCTGATTATCTATCACTTCACATGGGATGTATTTGATTACATATGGGATGACTTTAGGTGCTTTGCTTTTTATTGAGTGAACAGTGATACACCCACACATGAATGACGTACTACTACTAAACTAAACTTATTAAGAGAGGTTGGGTGTGTCCACCGTAATAACCGGATGTATGCTGTGCTTGCAGTTGCAATATAAACTACTGCTACTGTTCATGGTAGTATTTGGACAAAATTACAACTTCTTTTCCTTGCCTTTCCTACACTGGAACGGACGTGCGGGTGCGGTGTTACATGCTCTTCAAAGTAACACTTAGTTCATCCAGTGACCGTCTACTCTCTCTAGATACACATATGCTATCTAAGAGTCAGATAGACCATGATCCAGGCATCCATCCATTCAAAGTATATGCACACATACAGTTTCTGTTTCACCCACCCAGGCTGTTCTCCTTCCACCCATCCTTGCTTCATCATTCACCCAGCCATGCACCATACCATATTCTTTCCTGCCCAGCCACCTCGGGGACCAAGCAAACACATATCATTCTTCTTTGCCAGTCATCATTAAATTTCTCGTCCTTCCACACTTACTTACACCCTTCTTTCACTTTTCGGTTATCCCATCCATCAAGTTCATCTCAGATCTGATTGGGATTCTTCTCGCCAAAAACTTCACAGCTAAGTCGAAGTACATTTAGAGGAGGCTACTACCTGGTTGATTTATAATACACCCGTGCAGAAAGCACACTCTGCAGTCTTCAATCTCAATAAGTAAGGAATATATAGCTTACCTCTGCCCGCCACCACCGTGTGAACCCTCACAGGCACATTGGTGTCGTCCGGCACTTGCACCGCCTCCTCCCCAGAACTTTCCTCCTCCACCTCCGCGCTGGGCCCAGCACCAGATGTTCCACCTACAAAGTACATTTAAGAATGTTAGAATACACCACTCACTACTATATAATATTTGGTCTAGGAATAAAGAAATATGAAAAAAACAGAAAACAATGTAATCATTTGTGACTGTCTACTCTAAAGTAAAAATTTCCCTTTTTCCAGGGAAGGCTGTTGTCTTGCTGCATTTTTTTGGACAACTGATGAATGCTTGCTTTTTATTTTTAACACGCACCACTTTTTCTCCTAACAGACAGAAGCTTGACTTCTAAGAACACAAGCAAGATCAAGTTCAAACCAGGTGAGAGCTCGGCTCGACCACAAGAAATGTGTTCAATTAATCGTCAGCACTAAGCACTTTTCCATTTTCAGTTAAACGTTTAGTTTTATGACAAACTTGATTTTAATAAATGTATTTACTTTTAATAAAGCTTTTAAACTTAAATAGACTCTGTGTTTTTTGGTCCTCCAGACTAGAGTGGCTGAGCTAAAGGTTTTGCAGTTTTTGCAAGCATGAGTCCGTGCCTCTGACACTTCTTGACTCTGACTCCGTACTCTTGTCCTGCGTTGGATAATCTTCATTGGGGATCAATCATCGGTGACTTTGGGAGCTAAATGACTCTGCCACACTATCTAGTCAGTAAGGAGATTGGGGATTCAACTACAAAGTCTGTTATCACTGAGGTATGTGGAAAGTCTAACAGCGCCTATTATAATTGATAAGCTAAGCAATGCATTATTTAGTGTCCATAGTTCTGTTTGTGCAGATTTGTCCCTGCAACAGTAGTAGAATGGATTGTCCTCCTATCCAAACCAAAAGTAAAGTAGTATCTTATTCTTTCTTGGTGGTTATTCACCTTTTTATTGTTGGCAATTGTCAAAGCATAAACATTTAGAAGACTTGAAAAGACATTATGGACAATCCCAGAGGACTGCACTCAGTGCATAGAGCTATTGCTGACTAGAATGGGAGTCCAATGGAATTGCCAAATGTGCAATCTTAGTTAGCTACACAGACAGACTAATAAGAATAATCTAGTAATACCACAGGGAGTCATAGTTGAGGCAGGATAATAATTTAGATACAGTCTACAAGAAGATCAAAGACGATTTAGAAAAAATCGAATGAGGAACGCTAGGAAAAAATAGGTACTCTATATTAAAATTAAAACTTACCGGGGCCAGCAAAGGAGCCCTCGCCTGACCGATCCTGTTTAGCAGTAGCAGCAGCAGGAGCCTCCTCCAATGCCCTCTTGCCCCTGGGGGGAGCTGATGTACAACATGAAAGAAAGAAAGACCAGAAAACATGGATGATATTTGTCAACCAAATCAAACATTTCAAAATAACAATAGCAAAATATTTTGGCGAAACAGCAAATAGACAACTATTCAGTCCGCGACTGGCCGAGGCTGGTGCTGGGCCACGTCTCCTTGAACCTGTGGATTAGGATACCCTACTGAATCGTGAGTGCCTAATTTTTCATATTATGACCATGACTAAATTGCGTTCATCTAAACTGCCTACTCCCACCGGCACCATAGAAATTTATATGGTTAAAGTTGTCTCTAAAATAAACTCTGATCGCCGCATGTCACTAGGTCGTGGCAGTCCACCTCCCTCTCCAAGAAGTGGCGTCGCTCTATCAGAGCTAACCAACTCAGTTCCAGAGAGGTCTTCTAGCGTCCTCATAGGCGAGGATGTGGGAGTGGACCCTGTAATAATCGTCCCATCACAACTAAATCCAAATCCCGAGGAAATTAACAACTCCCGGTCCTCTACACTCTTGGATACAGCTGAAAGATCACCACCTGTATCATTGGTTTCTTTGCCAGCCCCTTCGCAAGTGTCCCCTTCAGCTCGTAGAGTGGTTAGGGCTTGTAGAAGGACACAGAATAAACGTGCAGTGCAACACAGAGTTAAAAAGGTGGAACCAGTCGCTGCTAAATCAAAATCGAAGCCTACTGCTGTCATACATAAAGAACATGAAGGGGAAACTTTAACAGTAGATCATTTGGACTCGTTGGTAACCATGCTTACACTCAAACTAGAAGAAATGATCAGGCCACTGATAGAAAAAGTGGAATCGGTCTCTCTAGAAGTTTCTAGATTAAGCACTCTCCTGAGCCCTCATATAGCGGCACCGCAAAATCTGGGTGCTATTAGTAAATCCCATAAGGGTCCTGCTGTCCAAGGTAAAGGGGAAGAAGACAAACTAGACCAGGTTGCCAAGGAGGTGTCTAAACTGGGTGCCCTTTTATCCACTCATCTATCTTCCACTCAAACAGTAAGACCTTCCAGCTCAGATGTGTTGGTGAAGGAGGCGAGAGCCAATACAGGTTGTGGAGCGAATAAAACCTTGGCCCCAGCTGTAGTTGTAGTTGATGACCAGCCCCCTGCAAAGTCATCTACTACACACCCTATTACACACCCTACTTTACGACCTAATACCCAGGCAAACGCTACAGGAGAACCTATCAGGGGGACGGAAGGAAAACAAAAACTTACAGTCAATCTCCCACCGCACTGTGCACCCTATATAATTGTGTAGACTAATGTACCAGGATCAGACTTAAACCTACATGTTTCCAGGGGTGAAACGCGAGAGTCTTTAAACCATAAAATACTAGCTTGGTTAAGCAAATATTGTGGCTTTCCTGTTGCCTATTGTAATGAAATTTTGTCTACAAGAAGAGTGGGTTGGATAGGAAACTCAAAAAAGATCAGCAGGGGTGATTGTGTCATTGTAAACTTCAGGCATCCTCAGCATGTTGCAACTGTTTTACTGAGGGCAGCCTCCTTGCCGTCGACGGACAACTCTGTATATGCCCGTCCTTTCGGGTTCTTTTACAATCACCTAAATGAAACCACGAAACCACAAGTTGCTCATCATTATCCGTTAACATCTCCCTTTGTGCAAAGCACAGTGCCACATGCCCACATTGGTCACTATAATTCAACACCTCAAGAGTCCTACTGTTACAATTTATGCAGACCAAATTTTCCACCTGAGCAAATCTTGCCACTATTCAACCGGTTTGCTCCTTTAACATCGCTGGAGGAAAATGATTGACTGGCAGATAACCAACAGACGCAAGCAAAACTGTGTAGAATAATGACCTAGAATGTTGCTGGATTAAGGGGTAAAATGGGGAATGAAATTTGGACTGACTATCTAAGAACTTTTGACATTGTGGCCTTACAGGAAACTTGGGACCAATTCAATTGCTTCTCGCTTGATGGATATGTTCACTTTTTTATCCCTGCCGTAGGTAGTCGGGCGGGAAGACCTAAAGGTGGTCTATTAACCATGTTTAAAACGGAGCTAAAAGGAAAGCTAACTCAGCTTGACTCAGGAAGTAGTAATTGTTTAATCGTGGAATTGAATCCCCCAGAGTCCATCACTATTTTATTTGTATATTTTTATAATGCTACCGTAAATGATAGCACCAGACTTAATCTGGATCAATTAGATAAATTCTTGTCAGTCTATACAACTAGTGCAACTTGCTTCGAGATAATTCTGTTAGGTGACTTCAATATTCACCTGTGTAAATATCCATGTGCCAATCCAGAAGAAGAGGGTCCCCCATGCTCTGCAGTAACGCATTTTGTTCACACAAAAAGGGGGGAGGCTCTCGAAGAATTCTTGGCGGCATGGAACCTGTACGAATCAAGCTGCAGGGAAGGTGAATTGATTGTCCCTACCTTTAAAGGCACAGGTGTTGGTACAGTTATTAATTTTATTTTTATGTCTTGTTACATCTTAGGAAAGGTATTTAAGTACAGAACAGAAATTTCAGTTTTTGGCGACCATAATCCGGTTTTACTAGAGGTTATGTCGAAGGGTTTTTTACCATTTAAAACAGCGTTACATAAGGGTGGACAGGAGGTCATCCCAACAGATCAGGGACGTAGATTAAAATGGGCAAATATAAACCCAGAGGTCGTCATTCAAGACGTATTGAATAAGGTGGATGACCATGTAGCGACATGCTTAGACCCTCAGGCTGTTACTGAACAAGTGATTAGCTCATTTGACAGTATCTGTAAACAGATCAAGCAGAGCCTAACGGTGGCTGAGGGCCGCCCACAAAATCGGGCAAAGAGATGGTTTGATCGCTCTTGCTCCAAGGCTCATGCTGACCTGTTAAAAGCCTTAAAGTCTGACCCCAAAGACCGCGCATTAGTAGCCAGGTTAAGAGCAACCTACAAACAGGCCATACAAAGTAGAAAAAATGAGTTAAAAGATAATGCTTGGTCACAGTTATTGGACCCTGTGGTCTTAAAAAACAGTTCTCAATTCTGGAAAGTAGTACATCAACCGCTACCCGCTCCAGTAGAGAATAGTGCCCTCGAATCTAATGTTGCTGACGAGGCTTGGACCACGCACTTTAGCAACATATACTCTAGTACCACTCCCCTGGAGCCATTAAATATGACTCAAGAGAGAGTTGAGGGTTATTATGTTGCTTTTAAAGTCTCAGAAGTAGAAAGGGCCATAGACGAAATGCAGAAAAATAAGGCACCTGGACCCGATGGGGTACCCGCAGATATCTTCAAGTGCGATTCAAAACTATGGTCAAAAATCCTGAGTAAGGTCTTTAATGCTCTGACTCACAGGAATATTCCATCATCCTGGAAAGAGTCTATTATCGTCCCAGTATTTAAAAAGGGGGACCGCTCAGACCCGGCGTGTTACTGCCCAATTTCTTTAATCGATTCTTCTGTTAAAATATTTCGGCGGGTCATCTTGCGTAAATTACAGAACTGGCTCGATGACAAAGGGATCTTCTCAAATGTCCAATATGGATTCCGATCTAAAAGAAGTACTTTGGATCAGTGTCTCAATTTACAACTGTTAGTGGACAAATACACTGTTGCGAGGGAAGGGTCCTTATATCTGGGTTTTATGGACCTTTCCTCGGCCTTTGATCTTGTGAATCGCCCAAGGCTGTGGCAGGTCCTAACTGATTTGGGTTATGATCCAACCTTGGTAAACTTCCTGGCGGACTTACACTCTGGTTTGCGGGCAACCGTCAGGGTAATCATAGAGGGGCGCTGTTCTAGCTACTTCCACTCTGAAAGGGGAGTCAGGCAGGGGTGTATTATGGCCCCTCTCTTATTCACGATGTATATAAATGCCCTTGAATCGGTGCTCAAGGCGGTAAAGGCAGATATACCACATGCAGGAGATCTGGGTATTCTGGTTCTCATGTATGCGGATGATGCTGTCCTTCTTTCGCGAACTGGGGTGGGGCTTCAACGCCTGCTGGATGCATTTGGAGTTTTTATGAACTCATTAGACCTTAAGATTAATGTAAAAAAATCACATATTATGATAACCGGGAAATGTTCTCGAAAGAAGAACGTGAAAACCTTCTTCTGTGGTAGTGAAGAACTAAGCAGAGTTCCAACATTTCCTTACCTAGGCATTATCTTTGAGGAGAATTGGCATTGGGGAAGACAGATTAAAGCAAGAAACACTGCCCTCGCAAGATCCTCTATGGCCATTTTGGCATTTAGTAAAAGGCTTGGGGGAAGGCCTATAGAAGCATTGCTAAATATCTATAAAGCAAAATGTTTGGCGGTAGCGACATATGGTTGTTCATTATGGGGACACGGTGCAACAGACTCCCTGCAAATCACTGAAAATAAATTTCTGAGATCAATCTTATCAGTACCGCAGTCAACCCCTTCTTTCTCTGTGCGTTCAGAGTTGGGCCTCGGCTTTATTACTGATTCACTAAAGGTAGCGCCGTTAATAACCGGGCTAAAGACCTGGCTAAATGAAGAATTATCCTTGAACCACTCCATACTTAGGGATTGTCTCCACTTAGACAATGCAAACAAAATAAAGTGGTTATCTTACGTTAAACAAGGCTTTCAGGACATCGGAAGACCAGAGCTCTTTCTTGAGCCAGAAAATATAACCGCTAAAGAGGTAGCATTAACAAAGGTGGCAACACTAGAGAGGCTGTCAGTATGTAGAGAAGAGAAGGAATTTAGAAAAACCACTGTTAGATCTAATTTTATGATTTCTAATTCTCCAGGTCTTGAGCCCTACTTGGCCTTAGTTAACAAACCCTATCACAGATTTCTCTTAACGCGCTTTCGCTTAAATTTAATTCATTTTAATCTAGGTCAATTAACGGCATGGTGTACTCCTGACCATGCGCTCCCGTGTTCCTGTGACAATTTCTCTAAGCAGGACACGATGCATTTTTTTAATGTTCTGTAGCCATTACATGGCGGTAAGGAGGAAGTTTCTTGTTCCTATTCTTAAGGAAGCAGGGTTTATTCAGGTGAGGCCTGCTCTCCTATATTTGCAACTATTAAATAGCCCCAGGGTCATCTCCTTTGTTGCAAGTTTTTTGGTGGGGGCTGCTAGGGAGAGGAAAAAGATAATGATTCCTTACACTTGACTGTATTTTTAAAATCTGTGTTTATGCTGCTCTGTATAGTACCTACCTTGTATATGTATCGACTTTTCTTAGATGTTTTTAATATTAATATTATTTTTCTAACCATTTTATATTTATGAAACTTGTGAAATTTTGTGAATTTTTTAAGTACGTAACTGTAATTTTTTAGATTGATCAATACTGTCTTTTTATGATATTGAATTATCGAATAAAGTACTTTGACTGACTGACAACTATTCGACGGGATATATGACCGATCTCATGTGATCTACTATGTTATTAGTATTGCTTGATTTGCGGACCGTCGACTTGGAAAGTTCTTATGTAACTCACTAAACAAACTACTAAAAAGGTTCGCCTAGGACTGGCAGGCAGCAGTCCGCAGCACGCGAAGTGACAGACAAAGTGCATTGTGATTGGAGATCAGCAACAACACTAAAAAGTTTCCTACTACATTAACCAGTCATTAAAATACTCAAACTATCAATCACCACCACTATTTCTTCTTATCCCCATGTGTACAAAGGAAGGACTGGACTTGAGTCTGTAGGAGCTGATTTAGAAGCCCCTTGCGGCTCTTTTGCTCCATTGTTGCGTGACTTTTGTGACGCAGCGGCAGAACAAAAGAGGCGCCATGGTGCGGCGTATATTAACAACGTGACGCTTATGGGAGATGCATCACGTTGTAAAGCCCTGTGCCATCAGGGGGCGTTCCGGCGCAAGGGAGGGCGTTCCTGCGCAGGAACACATCCTAAAAGTGGCTGAGGGAAATCTACAAGATTTCAATCAGTCACTTTGAGGACAATGATGCATGACTCAAACCCTGCGCCTGCTTGAAGCAGACGTACGGCTTGACGCAGCATTGGGGAGATAGGGCACCCCAGAGCATTGCTGGAGCTGCGCCATCGTTGCGACGCAACTCCAGCAATGCGCCGCCTTTACGGCACAGATGCGTAACGCTTTGGTGACATTTTGGGCCCATGGTGCACGGCATTGTAAATACGGCGCACCATGGGTGGTGGTGGCGTGGCGCACAATTACTGGCGCATCCCTGCTACTTTGCTGGATGCGCCGGTAATTAAAAATCTGACCCTTATCGTCTAGCATTACGCAGTTCTTTAAACTACACTCATACATAATTTCACAGGCCAATGAAATGAACACAAAATCGAAAACAAATAAGCATAGTAGCAACGCTACTGAGAAGGAGAGCAGTGCACCTGAAATGCACAGAACATTTTGAAATATAATTTACCTACAATGTAATCAGCAGCATTAATGCTCTTGGCAAAAAACAAAAATTTGCAATATAATAACATACAGAGCAGGAGAAAACAGAGTAGTAAAGAAATAGCTAATACTACTCACCAAGCCCGGCGATCTCAAGGCCGAGCAGGTCGAGCAGATCGCGTTCCCGGTCCATGACATTCGTCCAACGGTGGGTGGCCTGGTTGTGGGTGCGCCGGACCCGAGAGTGTTGGTACATGGCCCGGCACACCTTCTCCCACCGCTTCCGGCGTTCCTGGATCCAGTACCCGCTAGCGATCTTGCCGCCTGCCATGATGGTCCTGGGGAGGCGGCGCTGAACATAAAAAATTAGTGCGGCCACCTCCTCCGGGCTGAAGATCTCCCGGGGTGCGACCTGCTCCCCCCTCAAACGCCTGCACGGGAGCCGGGCACGGGGTGCGGGACTCTTCCCCTTCTCAGGATGCTTCCTGGCTCCCTTTACCATGGTCTAGGCAGAAAGGAAGCTAAATAATAAAGAAGAAATAGAATAGGGAAGAAGAAAAGAAAAGATTTTAAAAAAGTAGTTTAAAATGAACCAAAAGTAGCAGAAAATACAAAAATATAGAGCTAGAAAAATAGAGGGATAGATAATAAGTAAAATAGATTAAAAAAAAACTTCAAACAAGCAAAGGATGGCAGAGATTCAGAGAGGATACAAAAAGCATGCCCAGAACCATAGCAATGAATGAGAAACAAGATGGCCGCGCCCGTTCACGACCGCGTGGGTAAGTTCGCGCAAGATTTTCCTCGCGATCACACGCGAAATTGTACTAGCGAGCCGCACACTTTGCGAGATTACACATCGCGCCCGGAAACGGAAATACGTCATGCAAAAGAGATGGCCGCGCCCGTGAACGACCGTGAGGGTAACTTCGCGCCATTGCGCTACAAGCGGCTCGCTAAAACGCACAAAACCTTGCAAACTAACACGCCGCAAAAAAACAAATCGCATATTCGCACGCATTCGCGGCTTCCGAATTCGATCTTGTGCAAGTTCGCGCCCCGCGAATCCCGCGAAATTGCAGAAAAACGAGTTTTGCAAAACTGAAAGCACTCAGCAGGTGCAAAAGTTCAAACTCATCATTAGTAACCATTCCCTGTAGTGCTTCCGGACTGGGGCCCCTCCAGAGTTCAGTTGCTAGTTGCAACAATTCTATGACCCTGCTCTGACCCTCACAGCAGGCTCATAGAATAGCTACAAGTAGGCCACAAAGGTCCTGTAAAAAAAATTGCACTGCAACAGAAAGCAAATTACAGATAAGGAAGCAGGTGCCAGACTGGAATTTTAAAACAGTGACACATTAATAAATCAACCCCAAATTAATTCATGTCAGTTGAAGCAGGGCAGGTGTGCTTGCTTTTCCCCCCCATAATCTACAATGATGAACCAGAGGGTGGCATTGATGTACCAGAGGGTGGCATGGGTGAAACAGGGTGGCAGTAGTGAAACAGAGGGTGCTGTGAACCTGTGATGAGGAACCAGACGTAGAAACAAAATAGTTGCGACCGTTGCGAGCCGACAAGTAAGATCGCAGTTGCGAACTGGTACAAAACCCTTGCGAACTGGCAGAAACCCTTGCGAACACAAAAAAAACCGCAAATTCGTGAGAATTTGCGGATTTTGTGGATTGCGAGTTCGCAAATACGCAAATTCGCAAACGCCAGATTCACAAAATTCGCCCATGCTTAATTGTGAGTGGAGCGTATGAAAAAAGAATGCTCCCAGGTGATACGGAATGTTAATGAATAAATATAAGAACCTCGGAAGTATGTTCATTTAATCAATAATATCCTCCCTGCCATTGAAAGAGGTAGTCTGATCCACTTGGAGATATTATCTGTCACCTTATCCATGGCCTGCCCGTAATTAAGCCTCAATAGAGCATCCCTATCCCCTGTAACCTGAATACTTAAAGTCTTCCGTCTCCAACGTCAGGGGGTAATCCAGCCAGCTGATGTGGTCGAGTGTGGTCGGTCAGGGGGAATACCGCTGACTTACTCCAGTTTATTTGCAATCCTGCCACCGCTCCAAACTTAGTGATTTCCCTCAGTATTGGGTTTAAATTATCTTGTGGCTTGTGGACATACAGCGTTATGTCGTTGGCATAGAGCAACACTAGCAGCTGCCTGGCCGGGTATATGAGGCTCCTATGGTTATGCTGCTGTCGTAGCTTCGCAGCAAGGGGCTCTATCACTAAGGCGAATAAGACTGGGGAGAGTGGGCACTCTTGCCTCGTGCCCCTGGCAACTGGAAAGCTCGCAGACCTGGAGCCATTAAGAAGGACTCTGGCACATGGCTGAGTGTACAGCAGCTGAATCCAGTTGACAAAAGAAAAGGGCATTCCCATATGGAGCTGTACCCCCATCAGGTAGCCCCATTCTACAGAGTTGAATGCTTTGGTGGCATCCAAAAAGATTGCCACAGCCGCGCTCATAGGGTCAATGTCTTGCAGGACCGCGAAGAGGGTTCGTAAATTGTGAGCTGTCGCCCGATAGGGCACAAAGCCCGCCTGGGCAGGTAATACTAGTTTTTCTAGGAGTAAATTAAGCTACGTTGCTGAAAATTAGTGCAGGTCATGATATGTACCTACAGGATGATTTTAAAGTCGCTGATTGTCGACTGTTATGAATCACTTCCAATGCCTTATGAGCTTCAGGAACGTTGGGGAATGCGTGCAGATTCGCTACGAAAGTCTAGGAGACACTGCTGCCTGACTGCCCCATACGCGGCTCTGCCTAGACTTTCGTAGCGAATCTGCATGCATTCTCCAGCGTTCCTGAAGCTCATGAGGCATTGGAAGTGATTCATAACAGACGACAATCAGAGACTTTAAAATCATCCTGCAGGTACATATCATGACCTGCACTAATTTTCACTTTTGTAAATAACTTCATGTTTTAAGTAGAGATACGTGAGTAAGGTGGGGATTTGTGTACCCTGTCCTGAAGAAGGAGCTCAGTCTCCGAAACATGTCGACACACACAAGGGAGGTAGTGCACATAGTCTTGCATAATATACCTCCATCTACTGCACGTTTTTATTAGTGCCAGCATGGGGGCAGATTAAAATTGTTTTTTTACCCCACGAGCCAGGCCCTTTTTAAACTTCACTCACCGTATAACCTCACTACTTACGCACATAATATTCCTTCGCATACACCACATATAGTCCTAATAAGTGCTCCCGTGCAGTCCCTGGTCGCAGCACGCCGCATCCCGTAGAGGGGTGCGAAGACCCCAATGATGAAGCATGACACCAAGGGTCCTTTTGGTGTGTGAGGGGTATTTTACAACACAGGGTGTTCCCAACCAAAGTAGGGTAACCCTTCCTTAAGTGGATTCCTTTTGTTTAATTACTACTGACCAGGGGGTATGAATCCACCTATGAACTCTCTCTCCCCTTCTTGTTAATTTTGTACAAGTATTATGAGCCATGTTTCATACACAACTCAATCGGCCAGTAGCTATTATCATATGCGCCCTGGTCAATCCGCCTGTGTGCCTGTGACCTCCCTCTACCCTTCCTATCCCCTCCCACACCGGCTCCCCCAACTTGCCAGGAATGTCCCTCCCTCCCCCTCCAGTCATCCAACTTAATAACATCCATTCACACCCCAACAACCCGATTTCAAACTCTACATCAGGGGAATGCCGTCCAGAGGGGACCGCTAGGGTCTCCCGCACTTTCACTCTACCGTCCTATTTCACCCATCTGGTCCCCCGAAACCTCAGAGTACTCTATGACGGGACGACGGCGAGTGCCCAGGCGGCAGTGCCAGTCTCATCCTTTAAACAACAGATGAATATACATCACCAACTCGCAACAGCAGTTAGAAGTCTCTACAGTTCAGGATTACAATTGCCCGCTGCCACAGGAGCATGCCGTCAGCCAGGGTCCGACAGGGGCGAGTGAGATCTGGATCGTCTTCGGGTAGCTTCTTCCCTTAGTTCGGCACTACGGTCCCGCTTCAGATATTCTTCAACTTGCTGGGGAGAGTTGAAAAGGTGCTGATTCCCCCGATGGTTGATCTTCAATCTCGCAGGGTAGAGCATGGCGTATGTGATCTCTTTGGCCTGCAATTTTTCTTTACGGTCACAAACTTCCGGCGGCTTCCTGCACTGCCTGTGTGAAGTCAGGGTAAAAAGACAGAATGGTGTTGTCATAGCACACTTCCCCCTTCTCTCGGGCAAGACGTAACACAGTGTCCTGATCGCGATAATTTAAAAGTCGCACAATCACAGGCCGAGGTGGGGCCCCAGGTGGAGGTCGCGCCGCCAAGGATCTGTGCGCCCTCTCAATAGACATGTGGGCGGAAAATGAGTCTTTGCCGAATAATTCCCCTAGCAGACGCTCCATGAAGTCCTCCAGCCTGCCAGTGTTGGTCGATTTAGCCAGGCCTAGAATTCTCACGTTGTTCCTTCGGTAAAGGGCCTCCAACTTCTCATTTTTATCCGCGATGACTTTCAGTAACTTATCCATCTGTAGCATGTGTTGCTTTGTGGTGCCTGCCCCATCTTCCAATGTCGACACTCTGTGTTCCGCCTCCGTCAGTCGTTCCTTGTGCTGATCCAGTTTCTTCACCACTCTGTCCAGTCTGCTATTCATCGCATCCATTTTAGAGTCGATGAAGGTGAGGCTCTGTTGCATGCCTACCAGTAGCGCCTTCCAATCTTCATCGCGCGCCTCTGGGGGATCTGGGTCAGTCCAATCCCTGGATCTGGAGCCAACTGTCTTTCTGGCATCAAATGATAGCTTTGCCTGCTTGGGCTCAGTACATCCCATGATGTGCTGCCAGTGCGGCCAGAGTGCGCCCCGCGTGGGAATACCGTGGAGGCCGCAGTAGGGATACCCCTTCGTTCTCGCCGCCTTCCTCCACAATCCTTGTCAGTGCCACAGGTCCGTGATTCAACGCTCACTATTCCGGGTCTCAGGGCGGCAGCCGAACAGCAACACCACAGCGCAGCCTCCCATGCACAATGGCCAGCCTCAGCTACCACAGGACGATCAGGCACTGCCCCAACCTTTCGCCATCCATGAATGCGCTGCAGCAGCTCCCCGTCAAAATGGCGCCCAGCAGCCAGCCCGGCAGCGCCAGTGTCCTCAGCTTCGCCGCCTTAATTAGTGTCCTCTGCCCGCTAGGGTTCCCAGCAGGAAACCACTTCTACAGGTCCTTCTGCTCAAGCAAAATTCCTCCTCTGCCTCTTCCAAGCGTGTAGTGCCTCAGTGCTCTGCTTCAAGGACTAGGCCGCAGGCCGCCCGCCGAGCCTCTCACACCCCTCCTGGTGCAACGTTTCTCGTAATTGCCCCACCACTGGTCGTACTCACAACAGTGGATTAGCCGCTGAGGATTCGTCCTCCCCAGTCCGCTCCTCCTCACGTTTCCCAGCTAGCCGTACTCACGGCAGCAACGCGGTCGGGCCTATGGATCCCCGGCCTCGCGTAGTTCTGAGCTGCCAACCCGCTTTCCAGCCCCTTCGCCTCCTCGTCTCGCCTCCAGTGACAGCTGCACACCGCTCCGTCTCAGAGCGTCAGAGAGCCTTCAGAGTAGGCCCACGGCAGCAATAAACTTTCTGCTGCCCATCAGTGGTGATCGTGGCGAATTAGTCCTGCAAGGATGGGGGTTATGTGTGATAAACCGCCCGGGTCGGTGGGAGCCGGACTACAGCGCGGCCAATAAGGTCTACCGCCACCTAGCGCCCCACGCCAACAGTTACATTATTGTATATTTCATGTGCACTTCATATAATATATAACATTGTCACGCATATCACCTTGTTCACTTGATTCACTTTATTTACGTTTCACTTATTTATATGTTGAGATTTATAAGAAATGACAGCCAGGAAATGAACGAGCAAATACTATGCATTGAAAACTTTTCTCGGGTGTTCCATTTAAAAAGTCTTAAAAGAATATATTAGACGTTAGCTTTGCTGATTAATTTTTACATGTGCTAAGCAATTGGTTTTTCCATGACAGAACCACTTGTAGTTGTTTCTTGTTAATACCCGGGTTCTGAGGCACACTAGGTTACCCCATTGACTATAATACTATTAAGTAATCACACGTTTTGTCACAGTCTGCCTTCCCTAGATCACTGTGCCACTACGTTGAGAAATGTATTAACAATATACCATGGAGGCTAAGAACATATTGTAAGCTACCCGGTCCCCTCATAGCTTTGGATGTTCCCAGTGAGGCAATGGCAACATGCACTTACCTCCCTCCAAGCTAAACCAATCAAGTACGTATGGTATGTTGTGCATGTGTGATTGCTGGGACTTTATGATTTCATATCAGCCACCAGAGACACGTACTTGCTAATAGTACAGTACCGTGCCCTTGCTTTCTCTGTTGCTTACTCTCCCACCACACTGTCCCTAGGGCCCAAGCTGGGCAACAGCTCATAACGCCAGGGCCATCGAATTGCTTTGCGAGATGGCTCCCTTTCCTAGGGAATACCTAAAAATGTAAAAACCTATGTCATGATTTACAACGCAAAGACAGAATAGCTGTAACGTGGAATGATCCAAAATGTGAATCACACTTGCAAAACACAATGGCTGAGAGCGGCTGGCCCGTGATCTTCTCTGTCCATTAATTTAACTTTGAAAGCCCTTATTTAAAGCTAAAACGAACTTTTTCTCACATAAAAAGGAAAAAAGATTTGGCCCAGTGACTTAGGTATAGATTATGATCTGGGCCGGTGAATATGGTGCACGTGAGTGCGCTAATACTACCATTGGCAACTCTTTTTGCTGTCTTAGCAACTAAACTCCAAAATGCGGTAACACTGCCATCACTGATGTTTCTAAATTCTTATTCCAGCAGCAAAAATGTGCCAGAGTTCTGCCTTAACATTTCTAAGAAATACATTTTATTACCTCCTGGTAATAACGCTGCATCTTCCTGTAGTAATAAAAATGTCAAGGCTCCAGCAGTGACCAGAATTTTGTGATTCTGCATAAATAACTTTGTGCATCAAATTGTACATTTCTGTAAAGTTTACATATGTGTGAGTAACCCAAGACTGTACTGTTTAGTACAGATTCTATCTTCCCAAATATACCCTTTCCAATACATTGTGGTTACTGTGATTTGATTGCAACCACTTCCACACATCAAACCTTACTGTTAGAAATGGGGTAGCGTGGTGCAGAGCGGGTAGGTTAAACTCCAGGGCATTGTGTAAACCATCCGCGCAGCACAACAGGCGACACAAAAGGCACACTACAAAAAGAGACCACACCAGTTTAGGTGGAAAAAAACCGCATATGTATTATGCAGGACAGCAGGAGGTAATCACAGGGGTGAACACGGTGCCAACTGGCACCCGGTAGTCATGTACAGAAGGGGACTATTTACAGGGCAGGGCCAATCAGGCCGCTGCCAGAACCATTGAAACAGGGCACAGGGTAAAGGAAATTCCGTAAATAAATGTATCGCAGCCAGCAACTACTGGCAACAAACTGAACTCAGCTCAGCACATTAGCATGAGCCCCCTTAGGCATAAAGGCGTGAGCAGGAGGCTTAAACATAAGCATAAATCGTGAACATTACATTAAACCCGCATATTAGCATTGGGATCATCATGAGCATAAAAGCAGTAACATATGAGTGCAGGCATAATCTAAAACATCCCATTAGACCTCTCAATAGGCATAAACAATCTTAACAGTGGGCATCACCCTAAAACATCCTGGGAACACTGGTGGGCAACATCACATTAGGTCCAATTAGGTAGACAAAAACAGCATCATCACCTTCGGGTCAGGCATGTAAATACATTAACATGTGGCATCTCATGCATATTCCCTGGCAAAGTAATCCGGCAGGGACCTGGAAAGGAGAACAGGCTTGCAGGCCGGAAGGCCTCACCCAAGGCGTAAATACGGCGTCCGGCCTTAGGGAAAGAAAGCATTACCATGGAATGCAACACCATCAGTTGTCAGCCTTAAGGGATAAACATTAGCATGAAAATAGAGTGGTAGGCCGGACCATCTTCAAGGAAAACATCATGATTCAAATGAGACTAAATGTACAGTCCATCATGCCTAGCCTTAGCAACATCGCCATAGACATAAAACATTATCATTTGGCATAAGGTAAGAACCTAAAGCATTCTAACATGGCATACGGCAGGAACATCTGCAATAGGCATACCCAAAACCTTATTAGCATTAATAACATTCACATAAGCCAGGTGAATGAATCACCAAATTAGGAGCATGCGACAACACATCAGAACACCAACAGCAATGCGTCCTATTCTCGGGAATAAATCATACTCATGGGGCCTAAAACTTAGTCAGAAGAGCCCACTGATGCCTCTAACACTACCACCCTGGGCAGGTATAAACCCCACTCTGGGACTCTCTAAATAAGGTGCACAGACAAAATATAGACTCCAAAATATCGACTGGACATAATATCAACTTTTAAATATAGACTGGACAAAAAATAGACTGGACATAATATCGACTACAAAAATATTGTTTTTAAGGTAAGTGAAGTAATATCGACTGTATAAAATATAGATAGCAAAAATATCGAATTTTTAATAATATACCATATTTTATAGTGTATTTTTATGTAATAATATGTGTGATAAGTGTGTATTAATGTTATAAATAATTTTATAAAAAGAATTTTGTTTTTATAATAATTGCGTAATGTAATTCTGTAGCCGGTTGTGGGTTTATAGGGGAATAGGGTGGGAAGTAATTTAATTATAATTAATTAAATATGTAAATTAATTAATTGATATTAATTTAAAATTAATTGTAAATTAATTTATGGGTGTTAATTAATTTAATAGTAATTGCAAATTAATTAATAATAATTGATTAATTGGTAAATATGTACATTTTACTAATTTAATGCAGTAGCGGGTTGTGGGATTATAGGGGAATAGGGTGGGAAGTAATTTAATTAATAATAATTAAATATGTTAATATATTTATTGATAGTAATTAGTAAATAATTGATAATTAATTTATATGTGTTAATTAATTAAATAGTAATTGTTAATAATTTTATATTAATTGATTAATTTGTTAATATGTGATTTTTACAAATTTAATTATTACAACTACGCTTTCCAACGCTTTCCCTACTGTTGCACACACTGGAGTGGGAATAGTAATTTTAACCCCTATGCTATCCAACACTTTCCCTACTGTTGCACCCACTGGAGTGGGAATAGTAATTTTAACCCCTACGCTATCCAACGCTTTCCCTACTGTTGCACCCACTTGAGATGGAATAGTAATTTTAACCCCTATGCTATCCAACGCTTTCCCTACTGTTGCACCCACTGGAGTGGGAATAGTAATTTAACCCCTACGCTATCCAACGCTTTCCCTACTGTTGCACCCACTGGAGTTGGAATAGTAATTTTAACCCCTACGCTATCCAACGCTTTCCCTACTGTTGCACCCACTGGAGTTGGAATAGTAATTTTAACCCCTACGCTATCCAACGCTTTCCCTACTGTTGCACCCACTGGAGTTGGAATAGTAATTTTAACCCCTACGCTATCCAACACTTTCCCTACTGTTGCACCCACTGGAGTGGGAATAGTAATTTTAACCCCTACGCTATCCAATACTTTCCCTACGCTTGCACTCTTTGGAGTGGGAATAGTATTTTTTACACTTCTGGTATTGTACGGTAATATAATAGTATATTATTTATTTATAGTATGTTACTATATATATATTTTTTAACAAATATGATTGTAAAAAATTATTTTTATTAATTTTATTTATTATTTAATTATTATAAGTTAATTTAAGTATGTTTAAGTATATTTTAGTAATTAAAATTTATTATTAATTTAATTTAACACTGTTTTTAATAAAGTCGATATTTTTTACAACTATATTATTGTAAACAATATTTTGTACTCAATATTTTTGTACTTACCTGTTTGTAGATACAAACTCGATATTTTGACTGTCGATATTTCGTCCACGATATTTTTGCAAGTTGATATTTTGTCCCTCGATATTATTTCAGTGATCCTCTAAATAAACCTGGCCCCAACATTACAGCTGCCACTGTCCAGCGGGGCCGTTGTGTTCAACCAAGTCACTGGCACTTACAGTGCCTCTGGAGCCCCTCTTCAGGACTCAGGAGTCCACATACTTGCGCCCAAAAGAACACTCACGTGCAACTGCCCACTGTCCGTTCGAGCAGTTGCGCAAGGCACAGCCAGCACTGCACTGGTCAAGGGGGAGCCCCTCTTCTGGGGCTATCAGCTTCACAATGCCCCAACTTGGACTCCCACTCCAATTAGATGCATGTTGCAGCTGCCAACTGTGAAGCGGGGCAGCTGGGAAAGCCAGCACGACCACTCTGACCCTTTGGGGAAGACCAACGGGGGCAGGCAATGATGATGTGCCCCGTTGCCCCCTCCACCACCAGTTCCCCAATTCCCCATTCACCGGGCTCGCGGGGCAGCCTTCTGCCGCCTCCTCCATTGCTCTGGACATGCAGGGCTCTCCTCTTCAGCATGAGAGCCCGCCAATACCAGCCCGGCTTGCTTGAATCCAGTGGTGTGGAGTGCATGGGACTCACGTCTGAGCATACCCATCCCACTCGGAGTGCAAAAAAACGATGGATTTAGGCCCAGATCTCTGTACTGGGGTGAATGTATGACATTGTTCTGCATTCTGTCCATCAACTGTGGTTTTTGCATTTGTCACCCCAAGTGGGATGGGTATGCTTAGACGTGAGTCCCATGCACTCCACGCCACTGGATTCATGCAAGCGGGGCTGAAGACGGCTGGAATGCCAGAAACCGGTCCTCGGAAGCTTGTTTCCGGTCCAGGGAAGGCATGGCTTGGCAGTTCGGGCTGGACTGTTCCCATGAGGCACAGGGTCAGACTGATTTGCATATGGCCATGTCTGAACTGGGGTGGTGTGGAGTGCAAAAAAACGATGGATTTAGGCCCAGATCTCTGTACTGGGGTGAATGTATGACATTGTTCTGCATTCTGTCCATCACCTGTGGTTTTTGCATCGGTCTCACAATGGGCAACAAGAGGCAATGAGATAGGGAACAACTCACGAGGCCCAAGCCCAGCAGGGAGAATAGGAGGAAGCCCAGGCGCAAGCTGCACCCCAAGAATAAAAAAAGCATGTGCACTCACCTGTCCACCAGGTTTCTCCAGTGCAACACATCAGAAAGGAATAACCCAGTCCAAAGCCCAGCAAGGAGCTCACATAAGGGAAGGCCCACCTAACTGGTGGGGATTCCACATTAATGGCAGAGGCTCACACCAACATTCAGGCTAGGGAAGACTAAACTCTAGAAGAGAACAGAACAACCTCCAACAATCACAGCAGAGACCGAGGTGCACCATATCTGTGCAAGATACATGTCAGAAAAATAGAGCAACACCCCCAAACCCCAGATCCAACAAAGATCATAATGAGAAGCTCATGCTCTGCCCACACTCTTTGCACAAAACGGAGGAAGGGCACTTACCTGTCATCCAGAGAAATGGTCTCTAGAACTGCAAAGTGAAAAGGCCCATCCAAGTCCCAAGCCCAACAGGGAGCTCAAATAGAGGATGGCCCACAACCAGCTCCTCCGTGGTGGGTAGAATCCACTTTGATGTAGGGAGACTGACATATAAACCCATAAAAGCAACCATGACATTTCAAGGCTAGCATAGAGCCAAGGAATGGCAGTCCATAAAGGAACCAGCACCACAATGTACCAAACAAGCACAGCACAGAGGCTTGGGTGCTCACAGGAACAGTCACTAGCCCAGCAAGGGTACACTCATCCAGCAAATGGCAGGAACACAAGCAAGCACAGAACCAAAGAGCAAGCAGAAAAGGCCCTAACAGGGTCCTCGGCATAAACAAGAACTGCTGCTCAAAGAAAGAAAGCTCAAGGTGACTACCTCCCAAGGAGACAGATAAAACAGTTGGATTTAAGAGGTGAAACAGTTTATATTATTTTTCTTTTAGGTATCCATTATGTGCCTGTATCCTAGATGTGGACACACCTCATGTCATAAGACTTGGAACAAGGATTTCTTGGTGCTGGAAAAGAAAAGGTGCACTGTGTGGCTGGGGAGAACCTGCATCCATGCCCTAAATTCACCATAATGAGCTTATAGATGTTTTTATAATTTCTGACCTCAGTGTACATACAACAATCGTGTGTATATGCTGGAGACCAGTTCGGAAATGGATTGAGTCCTAGATCTGGGTTCTGTGGCCCATCGGGGCACACTATGTGCACTCCTCCATTACTCAGTGGGATTACAGTGGCTTTGCCAGAGTTTGGATGCCTGGTAGTGGTGGTAGTGATCGATTATATTGGCAGGATATGCCTTTGTACCTGCTGCCTGCACTGGGAGGGTTGCCTCCTGGACTCACTTGCTTTTATTTGTCTGCCAGTCCATTGCAAACATGTGCCATTGTGTATAGATGTTTATTCATTAACTACAATGGGGCGATAATTTTGTGAACAATATCAAGGACACAATTTTAATGTCAAATCACAATTCTGTATACAATCCAGACTAAGAACCAAAACGGTTGTGTGAGATACCTGCAGGAGACAGATGTGAGCTAAACATGTCTCTTGGTCAGATATTATCTATCTTTAGCAAGTGTCTGGAAAACAAAAAATGATGCAAAATTGTGTTCGCACCCAGCCTCTGCATTATCAAACATTGCCCCCTTCAAATGCCAGCAGAGCAGTTAATTTATTTTTCATTTTGTAATATCATCTAGACTCCTAGGTAAGATTCTCTTTCTGTAAAAAAAACCCGGAAATAAACATTATATCTGCATTCCTTATAGTAGAGATCAAATGGTTTTGCTTCAATGTAACAAAAGCAAGGGCTACTGAAGTATGTTGTTGCCTGGAATAGAAGGGGCCTGACTATAAATAAAAGCTCAGGACTATGTTGCCAAAATGTTGAACTTCTATGGCACTACTGGGAGGGGGAGTTAAGGTGGATTGTGGAGGTCCTATCCTAAAGATATGACGTAGGACTTAGGTCAGTAGATCTCTATCAAATATACTAAACTTAATTTTGAGTGCCAGCTAGCTCAGAGGTCACTAGAAACGTTCTTGAATTCACAAGAAGGGCTTAGTTTCTGACAACCGCATAAACATTACAACTTTGTTACCTAGGACTGGAATACCTATCTTCAGAGTTGTGGAAACAATAGATAAGCATTTCATTCAGTCAATGGTACATGCTTAGTTTCTGCAGAGTTGCAGAGAAATAGTGAGATAGGCATTTTCAATAAAAGGTTTATTGAACAGTCTTCTTTCTCATGCAAGAGAGGTGAACTGCTACAATCGTTAGACAGAATGCAAAGTATAATGCGTACAGCGAGAATAGTATTATAAAATAATACTGTAATAGCATTGTATAGTTTCTAAGCCATATAAAAATACATACATAAATAACACAGGCTAAAATACTCAACTGGTGCTTCTAAAATACGCCTACCCCAATGTACCTAACCTAAGTCTATTACGAGGGAAGAAGGAAGTCTGGTCTTTAGCATAGGTTTAGTTTTTGCCAAGAATCTACCAAAGGTTTCTCTAGGTTCTAATCAGCTCCATACCTAAGAATGAAAGAGGTCTGGTATCTCTGTCTGGGGACTCGATTTCCCAACACCCGCAAGGGAAGTCAGAAACACTGGAGCTGGATTTCTCATCAGAAGAGGGCAGCTTCCTGATCAGTGCATCAGCTGGAGAGTCGGCTTCCTTCGACACTTGCTGTAGCGTGCTGCGCTGGGCAAGTAGGTTGACAAACTGCTCTGAACCACCGTGCTTTGCCATAGCAAGTGAAGGTATATTTATACCTTGAAGGTGTTTAGGAATGCCATGTTTGACGCAAATTTGGGCATATGAACGTCATGAATGAACCCCTAAGGAATAGATGTTCATTGTAAAACTAACTGAGTTCTTGGAGAAATCAATATTCATGCAAGGGGAAGTCCCTAGTGGCTTAAGCTTGTTTTCTAAGAAATCGTTGTGACATTTGGTGAACCGATGGAAGTAGCCATGCCTGTACTTGGGTTGCATGGGCTATGCCTAAATAATGGCTTGATTTATATGCCTATATAAGGGCAACATGAATTGTACCTATATAGGGGCATGAATCTGGAAAATCCATTCGGAATCTAAAACGCCATACAACAAGCTGCCTCAGCAAAGAGACGTCCCGGCGCTTAGAGCAGTATAGTAGTGAAGCTAGAGCCTAAACCCGAGGGAAGAGATATGTTTAAATAGCCTTCCGGAAGGCCAGATAGCTGTCCAGGCCACGGATTTGTAAAGGGAGGGAGTTCCAAAGTTTGGCCGCTAGATTGCAGAAGGAGCATCCTTTTCACCCGGGGGACAATGACCAAGTGTTGCCCCATGGAGTGAAGTTGGCGCATAGTTACGTAGGGCACCAGCAGATTGACCAAAATGCCTGGAGAGGAGAGTTTCACGTTTTTTAGAGGCCATGCTGAGGGTCTTGAATTTGATCCACTAAGACATTGGCAGCCAGTGAAGCCGGCGAATGGCACCCGCTGTCGAGCATCTTCTAGGGAGCCCAAGCAGGGTTCTGGCTGCCGCGTTTTAAGCCCTCTGTAGACACGTGAGCTCTGCCTTGTTTGCTCCCAGATAGAGCGATCTAGCATAGTCCAGCCTCAATAGAATTGAAGCCTGGACAATGATTTGCCGGGTGGATGGATCAAAGAACCCCAGCAGAAGTTTCAGCCGTCGAAGTAGGCCGAAACAGGTTCCTGCCACTCTCTTTGTATTGTCCTGAAAACTAAGGGTCGAGTCCAACAACCCCCCTAGATTTTTAACCATCGACTTGGGGGTGGATGCACCCACAAGGGTAGTAGGCCACAATCGCTCACTCCAGAACTCAGTGTCTCTCCCCACCAGCAACACCTCAGATTTATTAGCATTTAGCTGGAGACAGTTGGCGGTCATCCACTCCGCGACCGCCGCCAGACTGCTCCTGAATTTAGGAGCATCCTGTGTAGAGTCACCGAAGAGAGCCACCACCAACTGCGTTTGCTACGCATAAGAGACAATGGTAAGTCCTCGATCCCTAGCCACCGCTGCCAGTGGTTGAATGTAAAGATGTTATGTCTTCTACTAAACTAACAACCTCAGTAAGGCATTGCAGAAAAGGACATGCAAGAATGCTCTGGTGAAAAATCTAACTCATAAAAATACCAAAACCAATGCCCCTTTGTTCACCTCTGATCTAGCTACTTCTCATCTACTGTGTAGAAAAGCAGAGCGTAAATGGCGCAGAACATATGACATTGACGACCGTCTCTCATACATCCAACTAAGGAAAAATTACCTCTCCAACATTGAATCTGCCAAAAAAATCTTCTATGTCAACGCCATTAAGGATTCTAGTCAGAAACAAAAACGTTGTTCTCAATAGTAAAATCGTTCACCCAGCCCAAAGCACTTCAACCCGAAATCCCCCCATCCCAAGATTTTTGCAACAAAATATCAGACTATTGAGGAAAAAATTGCCTCCATTCAAAGAAATTTCCCCCCTTCACAAACAACTCAAGGTGCTCTTATCCCCTCTCAACTAGAATCCCTAGCTGGTAGCCTTAAGAACTTCTCTCCTGTCACCTTGGCTCAAACCAGAGAAGTCATCCTGGCGTGCAAATCTGGTTCTCCTTCTGACCCCTGTCCTCCCAAAATCCTCCACCAACTCATCGACGTGGTGAACCCAATCATTAACGATATAGTTAACTCATCGCTTCACACTGGATCTGTCCCCCGCATGTGGAAAAAGGGTATAGTCAAACCTCTCATGAAAAAAGCCAACAAATCCCCGTCTGACCTGACCAATCTTCGCCCGATCTCACTCCTCCCGGCTTTGGGAAAAATAACCGAACAGATGGTTTACAGAGAACTCAAACGATATCTGGAAGCCCATAATATACTCCATCCGCAACAATCTGGTTTTCGTCCCAAACACTCGACCGAAACAGCTCTGATTGAACTGTCAGACTCAATAAAGATGCTGCAAGACCAGAAGAAGAATGCAATTCTCATTCTTCTCGACCTTACCGCGGCGTTCGACACCATTTCCCACTCCATCCTGATCAGCAGATTGACGGACATAGGGATTTCGGAAATCGCCCTATCTTGGATAAAATCATTTCTAACTGACAGGTTCCAAACTGTCGCTCTTGGCCCTTTCCACTCCAAAGAGAAGAGGGTTTCCTCTGGGGTACCTCAGGGCTCCATCTTGAGTCCACTTCTTTTTAATATCTACCTCGTCCCACTCTTATCCCTGATTGAATCATTCGGCATACCGGTAACATCGTATGCCGATGATACGCAACTCATCGTACCCCTAGAGGATAACTCAACCAAGGCAGAGCTCAACCTCAAAAACTGTTTGAAGGCGGTCTTCCAATGGATGGATACTAACCATCTCAAATGCAACTCTAGCAAAACGGAGATCCTCCCCATCGGAAAAAACACCACCTTCTGCCCAGCCCTCTGGTGGCCGGATGACTCAGCTGCTCCACCCCAGACCGTAACAACAGCAAGGAATCTTGGTGTCCTATTCGACTCAGACTTATCATTCGACCAGCACGTCAGGACTGTAGCGGGCCGATGCTTCGGAATAATAAAATCGCTAAAAAAGTTCTTCGACTTTCTTCCACTTGACTCTGGGAAAACAGTAACAGTGGCCCTTATAATCTCATGCTTTGACTACTGTAACGGTCTCCTTGCGGGAGCAAAAAAGACTACTCTGACCAAGCTTCAAAGTGTTCTTCACACGGCTGCCCGACTGGTCCTAAAGCTGCCCAGAAAATCATCTATTTCCGCAGCTCTAAGATCCCTGCATTGGCTCCCTCTCCATAAAAGAATACTTTTTAAAATGTTGATTGTTGCCTTTCGGGCTTTTAACAAATCCGGTCCAAAATACCTCACCAGACGCTTCCCCCACTACAACCCGAGTTGATCCCTCCGTTCTTCCCAGGACAACCTCATCCTCCCCGCTAGGTACAACTTGAAGACTAAGGGTGGAAAAACCTTAAGCTTCCTGGCCACTAAAGCCTGGAACCTCATGCCCAAAAATCTGAGACAACAAACTCACGAAAAGCCCTTCAGAAAACTGCTAAAGACTTGGATTTTTAACCTTCCGGATGACTACACCAAGGCAGCCATCTAAACTCATACTGCTACCATGATTGGTCTTCGATCCTCTACCAGGAAATTCAGCGCCAAGATGCTCCCTCCGGAGCGAACGCTGCGCTTTAGAAATACCCCCACAAATATCACAAATATCACAAATATTAACTGATGGGGTGGAAAAGTAGAGCTTCTGCACTGGACCACTGCCATACAGGGAAGTGAGAGGAGGAATCACAGTTATAAGCCGGCCAGGTCCAGAGAGTAGGCACTGATGTAATCAGAAGAGAAATTCACCAATCCAACATAGCTACTCACAACATACCTTCGCATTTTAGGTGGTTTATAACATCTGTCAGCACTTGTGAGTGATTGGAAGATTCAGACTTCGACATTGTTCATTCCCCAGTACCCAATATCTTTCACGTGCTGTGTTGTGAGCACAGAGAGACCTAACTCTTTCCCAAGAGGCTTGTGTGCCCAAAGAAGTGTCTCCAAGCCACAACTGGGTGTCCACTGCCCTTAATGACAGTGGTCCAGCACCCTGTCGCGTTCATGCTAGCCATGGTCCTAGAATGTGTTCGTTATTGTGGGCCCACAATCTGATTGATCCAGATTGCCAGACCATTGTCTTCCCACCTTCAGTACTGAAAACTAAGATTTCCCCTCCTAGACTTGGTGAAGTCGATCACAATTCCTGAGATTTTCACATATTGTGGTAGAGGAAAAACCTTACCACAAACCAGGAGATACCAACATTTTCTGAATTCATGACTCATGCCTTCTGTGTATCAGAACCCTGCGTTATTGTAATGTTCGTCATGTTGGAGATTGGCTATCGGCCACAAACAGAATTACAAGAGTCGATGATCTTTGATGAAAGGATTCGAATGCTCTGTGTATAACTTTGTTTACAGCAGAACAGAGTTCAAGGTCAGTATATGCTGTGTGCTGTTTGGACATCTATTTGAGCAACTTCATTTAATTGTCTTATTTTCTTTTATTTGGATGAGTGTGATTACTTGAGTGCTATTTTTTACTATACATACACGTATATTTGTGGTTCATTAAAGCATGTGTTAAGTAATTAAACATTAGCCGTGACTATATATCCCATCTATTATAAGTGTGACTAGCTGGTTTACAATTTGCCTCTCCACAACCAACCCATGATGGGCGTAGATTGGGAAAGGAAGGGTAAGTTCTGGAGCATTCGATGGATGCCAGATATTAAGGGTATCCACATAAAATAAATTTGCATGGGCTTAATTCAATATTTCGTTTGAACTTTCTCTTGTAGTACAATGACTTTCTACTGAAATTCAAGATGAACCCCTTGCATGCTTGTACTGTACAAAATGATATATCAATGACTGCATTTAGGTGATCTGTATAGCATTCTAACTTCTTCTAGCTGTCTGACAACCTCATATATGGATTGCACAGTTGGTTAGAATACCCAATTAGTACTAGGTGTTCTAATAGAAACACTTCTGCTGTTCAATCCAGTTTTCAATGCAGCCTCGTTACATGGGATGCATTTCAAAGCTTCCTGCATCTTTCACACTGAAACCCTAAGGCAATGTCTTCATACCCTACAATTACCGTCTTCAGTGCTAATATAAATTGATTAGCTACTAATAGGTTTCCCATTAGTGTCATGCACTAACAAGATCAGCATCATACTTATGACTCACTTTAACGCTTCCCACTTTGTTTGCAGTAAAATGCTTGTAAACTATGGCACATACGAGTGAGAGGTCATGATGTGTGAACAGATTCCATCTGTCAGCTCGTAAATGCTATTTCTTTTTGCTTGGTGATGTGTTGCCAGTCTCAGAAGGCATTTAAGTGAGCAGTTGTACGTTAGTCACGGCTTGCTAAGCAGTAAAAACAGCCTTTCCTGCTCCTTCAGTTAGAGGAACAGATTTGTGTGTGTTTTGTGTTTTTTTCATCTTCATCATATAACAGAAAACTCCTGAATTCTTCTCACCAATACCATGGAATACTTCCAGATTTGTGTGAGCCTTTAGCTACAAAAACAAATGGCTGATCACCAACACTTTGAACCCACTGACAGTGATTAAACTGTGGGGCATATTTACAAGCCCCTATCACCACAGGAACGTCACTTTTTATGACGTTCCTGTGGCGATAAAAGCTTTGCCTTATTTATAAGGCGTCATTAAGCCACTTAATCTTGCTTAACACCGCCTTGTAAATAAGGACCCCTTTAACAATACACTTACCGTGAAAGGGGCGTGCAATGGGTGTTGCAGTGGATGTTCCGCCGCAACACTCATTGATTTTGACGCTGCCCCCTATGTACAAGGGTGGCGTAACATGGCAAAAAGAGGAGAAATGCTTAATTTATCCTTGTTTTTGTGTTTCTATGTGTGCTGCATTGTGCAGCACACATAGAAGCAGCACATTCCCATGAATGATTTTTCATGTGCAGGGAGGTGTTCTTTCCTGGACAGAAACAATATTTAAAAAAATGGCAATTTGCAATTTCTATGTGTGCTGCACAATGCAGCACACATAGACGTTGCAATTCGCCATTCTGGATTGTTTATGTGCAGGAAGGACCACGTTCCTGCACACAAGCAATCGTTTCCCCCAACGCAGAGAAAGGGTGCCTGCACTAGTGCTAGGCAGCTAGATTTAGCACCAGTGCTACTGGAGATGCAGGGGTGTGCCACATTCTTGTGAATACAGTGCTATGTTTGCTTAACGCCACACTTTGCATTTCCCTTGAGAATATGCCCCTTTATGTCTTATTTAGTTATCAGCAGTTCTAGATTCGTGTGGGTCTATGGCTACTACAACACTCCAAGGCATTTCTTTGTCGTCCTCACAGGTTGTGAGGTGTTTTAGGGTCAACTGAGAGCAAAATAACCCATTTAAATTCCATACAACCCTCCAGCCACATGGGACAACCGCACTGTTAAGGACTAAATGCCTCTTGAAAAACATGTTTTTTAGTTTTACCAGTCGAACAATAAAATAGTAAACATGAGCATGGAAGAGAAGAAGGATTGAGCATAAAATGCAAAGTAAATTCGGCAAAAAGCAAGGATGCACGAATGAACAAGCATTGGCAAAGCCTTTAGGTTTGGCCTTTACTAGAGAGCTATTGGCTTTTCAAATGCATTTTTTCTTCGCTATTGTTGATTTTAACTTCAGAACTGTAAGATGGCCGACTCATTTGGAAGCAATATGTCAGCCATCTTGAAAGGGTAAAGCATGGCAAATGCCTTCCAAAATAGCTAGGCCCTAGTAACCATCGTAATAACAAATCACACAATCCTTGCATGTGCACTCGTACACTCATTGGCAGCTATCTTAGAATATTCCAGCAGATTTGTATTCTGTATCTTGTGAGGTCACCAAAATGGATTGGATATCAATATTGATTATTCAGCACCAAGATGGCACAAGCAGTGTACATTCACTTTTTTGGAAACACCTACTGTGAAAATGCTGACACAATTTGTGTGGTGTAGCTTCGTAATGACCTTTTTATGTTTGTGAAAATACCTCTTTAACAACCAACATCGCCTGCTTTACTGTGCTAATGTATATAACAGGATTGTGAACCCCTGAGTCTATATTTTTATCACATTAAAGCAGTGATCGAAGTGGGCGGGATCTGAGGGGCACATCGTGCCCATACTTTTAAAATTTAATCAAAACAGTTCCTCTACTTTACAGGAAAAAACAACCATCCTGGGATGGTTAATTCAGAGATTTGAAATGTTTGAGTTGAAATGTAAGGTAGGGAGACTCCTTTGGTGTAAAACTGAGGCGACTGCAGACAGCTAAACAAGCCTTCTTTCCAGGGTACCTGCTTGCCTAAAAGAAATGCAAATGTGCACAACTGGTCAGTCTGCAAATGTAGAGGGTGCTTGGAAGCTGGTATGGGCTTTAATTGATGGGATCACTTGATGCTTTCTGATTACGCAGGTTTCTTTTTTGAGTGGTATTGTAAGGAAAGTACCAGCTGAACTGTGAAATGTGTGCTGTTAAAAGACAGTTATAAAACAAAATGGCACCACTTACAGTCTGATCTTACCGTTATGAAGGCGCATGGCGGCTTCCCTCTGGACAATCTGTAGGCCACAGCCTGCAAGACAAAAATCAAGGTGAGAAGATGTGTTCTGCGCTCATCAAGGGACAGAGAGAGAGTGAAGGAGAGAGAGAGGAAGAGAGGGAAAGAGATAGACAAGAAGAGAGGGGGAGAGAAATAGAGGGGGGAGAGAGAGAAGAAGAGGGGGGAGAGAGAGAGAATGCCGCCCCTGCGCACCCAGCCCACACTGCTCACCTGCTGCCGCCGATGTGTCTCCAACCACGTGCCGGTATGTAGTGCAGTTCACCAGGTTCCACATCTGAGGCAGACCCGTCATCTGAAACAGAGTCCAGATACATGAATGGCACAGTACAAACAATTGCAAAGGACATCATGGCCTGCCCATCCCTGCGCACCCAGGCAGAGGCACCCTCCCGCCACCCATCCGAACATGCCGGCCCCTGCCCACCCAGGCAGAGGCACCCCAGCCCCTCTTGCCACCCGTCAGAACATGCCTGCCCCTGCGCACCCAGGCCTCACTGCTCACCTTCCGCCCCTGGAGTCTCTAAAAGATGTCCCACCACGTGCTGCTGTAAGCCACAAGCTCAGAGCCCGCGGACATGGCACACTCCACATCATGTGCCCTGCAGGCCACCAGGTCCCACATTTGATGCTGGGTCTGGGTTGCACCATTGCACAGGACATACCAGTGCACAGGGCATCATCTCAGGCTGCTCAGCCCAATAGGTGCCACTGACTCTGTGATCCCGGATGCATTTCCACGTGGCGGTAGGCCCATGCTGCCCGTTGGCTCTGGCCTACACTACGGTCCAGCAGGGCACACACATGACGCTGAGTCCTGAGTCAGCAATGGCGGAAACCACATCAGTGCACATGTCATCATTGCAGGCTGCACACCCGCTCAGCTATTCCGGTGCCACTAACCTTGTGCAACCCAAGGCAGCGCAACGTGGTGGCAGCACCTTGATGGCCGCAAGGCCTCAAGTGCCTCTAACCCTGTGCAAACCAAGTCACCCACGTGGTGGCAGGCCTGTGGTGGCCACAAGGCCTTGAGTGCCACTAACCCTGTGCACAACATCTCATGGGCCCTTTATGATTGAGCACCGTGGAGCGTCCGTCATCCAGTCACCAAGGGCAGAGAGGAATGTGACGTTGTCTGCCCCTTATATTTGCGTGGTCACATGGAGTGTGATGCCTGTGCCGGACGGGTGTGGTGGGTGTGCAAACCTGCCCTGAGGTAGTGGCCATGACATGCCGACAAGTAGCCCAGTGACCTGCACAACACCAGCGTGCAGGCCTGCCAAAGGTAGCCATCTGGGCCCCCCTCGGAGCGTGAGCGGAGCGGTCTGGCCTGGCTTATGCTGTGCTAGCGCAGGGCTTGCATCTATGACTCCGGGGCTCTGGGCATGGTTCAGTCCATGTCCGGGCCGGAAAATGACTAATGCATGTGTCCCTGTTGCAGTGTCAAAGTAGTGAAGGGATGCATCCCTTCACTACTTTGAAACTTCATAACCACAGCCCTACTTAGGGAGTGCACCCGTCAAACCATACGGATAAAAATAAATCAGAAGAGACTTTTAAATCCACGTAAAACATCAAAAATCGGAGTTCATTGCAAGTGGCAACAAAAACACACGGAGTGACTCAGAGACGGACACACTTGAAGATTATGGCATGTTTTATATTAATAAAGACAGAAATGAAAACACGGACCATTTGACTGCACATATGCATCTTGGGACATGTAGTTTGCAAGAGGAACATGTACGCAAGGGCGGGAATTTTGGGTGGAGTTCTGGCCAATTGGAAGGGAGAACATAGAGGCATGGAGCTTTTTAAAAAAGGAGGCGGGAATAGCTAAAGAGATTACTGCTCGAGTACGATGTTGATGAAGATGGGTTTTTAAATACAAGCACAGCAGGTATGTAGGAAAGGGGGTTGGTAGAGAGGTTTTGATTAAATGAGGTAATGTGGGGGAGAGAGAAGTGAGGCACCGAGGTTTAATTATTATGATAACAGGGAGAACCGGATGAATGACATTTGCATGTATAAACTTTAATGAGCAGTTTGAAATTTTGAGCCACGATGTATTTTCACTTTGGTACATCAAAACGTTTTTACTTTGGGACATCTGAATAGATAAAAGAGGGTTTGAAGAGATTTATGACGAAGGGAGGGTGAAAGACTGGGACCATCAGGGAAGTTGCTATAGTTGGATTAATAGGTTGAAAAAAGAGAAAACAGAGGATTCTGCGTGCTCCACAAGAGGGATAAAATGATAGAGGAAAGATTAGATGTAATGCACAGACAGACTATGAAAATGAACAAAAACATTATGTTTATGAAATTTCGCCGTAATTGTATTTAAGAGTGTTAATAATTATTCCGTTATTATCATTATTTATTGTAGTGACCCCCGAAGAAGGGCCCATGGGTGGCCCGAAATGCATTGGGTTTTTATAAGAAATAAAGACTGCTTGCGTTGAACTTTGCATTATCCATATTCTTTCGAAAAGCCTGGATTGGCACTGTTTGAATACTAGAAAAATGAAAATTGGCATTTTTACCCGGTCTGTGGATTTGGATGAAAGAGTGAAAAATAATGAATTAAGAGAAAAGAAAAAGATTACAGAGAAAAGTTGGAATACAAAAGTAATGGTTCAAAAAGTTTGGTGAAAACATGCACGCCAGGGGCGGCATGAAGCTGTGCGAATGGTTCTTTGGGGCTACATGGTAGTCCCATCACTTAAAAGTACCTGTTGCAGTGTCCACAGCACATGGTTCAAAATAGGCAATGTAGCAAAATGTTACTGGCATCCCACTAGACGGGCATCGTTGGCATGAGGGGAATCACTTTCCCTACATTCATCCACACATACATACATGGATGATGAAAGACAGGACACAGCAGTGCGTAACTGGATGTTTATTGATCATCCAGTGGAGTTATGCAGTTGGAGCGGTACAAGGCCACACCTAGCACACCACACAATATGGGCCTGTGGAGGGCCAGCCAAAGTCCATCTGGGGATGACAGGTACTGCGGAGGAGGGAGGGTACAGTCCACAGTCTGTTCACCATGCGATTGCTCCTCAACAGGATATGGCAGTCCATGTCGTGGTTCAAGGTGAGTGCAGCGGAGTGTATCGGGGGCCAGTGGAAGGCCATGAGGCCATGTGCGGCACCAAGCAGAAACAGGCCAGTTGGCAGGGATGAATGGTAGTGGCTCCTTCTGACAACAATCCCATCCACGTCCTCATCCCCGGATGTGTGCTGTGTCCCACCCGTGGGTGTTGTAGTACCGGCTGTGGCACTGTGTGCCACTGACACATCAGGGGCCAGAGGAGGATTGTCAGCCATACTTTGTGGCAGTGACACATCAGGTGCGGGGTGGATACGCCTGCCACATTGTGAGGCAGTGACACACCAGGGGGCGTGGATGTGGACGGTGTGGGGGCAGCAGCATTAATCAGCGCCATGCTCTGTGGCAGCAATGCCATAATGAGGTTCTGAAGGGCATGGAAGATCCCAGCAACATCTTGCTGATGTGCAGCATTGGCTGCCATCCTTTCTGCCTCCATCCGCACCATGTCCTCGATGAGCCTCCACATGTGTGCAAGCTCATGGCTGGTATCGCTAGAGCCACTCCGAGCGGATAGGTGTTCTTCTCTCCGCGTCCTGACTCCAGGGATGTCAGTCAAGGCTCATTGGAGACCATGGAGCGGGCCGTGGGTGTCCGTTAGGGACTGAAGTTAGTCCCTGCTGGGTTCTAGGCACCCATGGATGGCATCCAGTTTGGGAGCCATTAGGCCAAATCCCACCCACACCTGCTCAGCTGTCTCCCTCTTACCCTCCAGCGCATGGCGTTGGTAAGCTATGGTGTGTTCCTGGGGTTCTTGGGAGACTGCCGGGCTGTGGGTGCCTCCTGCTGGGTGGTTTGGGTAGTGGGTAGGGTCTCCTCAATGCAGCTGGTCTACCCTGAGCCTGGAGGTGAGTGGTGGATCAAGTCCATGATGTTTTGGAGGGCTTGGGTGTCGATACTCGTGGGGTCCTCCTCGTCATCAGTGAAGAGGGGCTGAGACTGCTGTGCAGGAGGTGTTGACAGCGCCTCGGCAAAGTGAAGGGGAGATGGTGTATTACAATTAGGGCTCCCGGTTTTATGGTATTTATTTTTCCAGCATTTCCGTCTGTATTTATCCATATTTATTTTTTTGTCATTTTATCTGTATATATCTGCATTTATTTTTGGCACAAGCAAGAAAAGACTCTGGAGCTAGTATTTTTCCACATGTATTTAAATAGACAGTGCACACGGTTGTTATAGGTTTAGCTACATGTATATATACGCCAAATTAAGTGAATACAATACATTCTTGAGCTGCTGCTGTTACAATATTGGAAACACTATGTCACTAGCCATGATTATTAGATGCAAACACGTTTAGAATTTAGATGAGTGCACCAGTGCACTGTCAGTGACCTGGCCAAAGAGGGCATGAAAGAACTGACACCTTTTATGATAATTTAGATATATTGGGTGCCTCTTTGCTCTTATTGCTAGTTCCATGCTCCTCTCTGCAGCATACTCTGTGGTGCAAGTTGCTGTCCACAGCTGAGTGAGCAAACAACCTCCTTTGAGGTAAGGGGCTCTTATTTCTGACCACCAAGGATCTTTAAAGTATCATGCCCACACCTTTGTCCCAACTCCGCCTTTCGCTATAGTCTTCCATGTGGCTAGGGTAGTCATGAAAATAAATCGTCCACCTAGTGTGGGAATAAAGTTGCACTCCTCAGAAATTAACGCCCTGCATTAGTCCTGCAGGCTCTATTTTCCTCACACTTCTGAAGCCTGAAACCAGGTAATGAACACCCACATGGGCTGGCATCTTTTGAATCACTTTATTGTCAGCTATTTCCTTCACTAATGCAAAATACATTTTCACGAAGGGAGAGACACTCTCTGCATTGAAGAGTCCAGGCCTTAGACATGTTTCATTTGCCTTATTTTACTTTTTACTGCCTAGTAGCATTGAACCTTTTACTGTATTTAGAAGACAAAGTTCTGTTTGTTGAAGACGTTTTTGGTGCTCTAGTGCGCTATATCACACAGTGTAACTGTGGCCACAGTGGACAAAAACACGATTTAACTTTGAAAAGAGTTTACAGATATGCCCTGGCTGTCACTGGCAAGATGTACCTCACAGGAATGGTTACATTCTGCTATTGTTTTCTTGCTGTGTTTCTTCATGCCAACCAAAGTCACGGTGGTAAGTTTCGTTTTATGGCCTGCAGGATATGAATGTTAATCCAACCGAATTTCCCCACCTGTGTTTATGCTGCTGGTCTTTTAGCCCTTTTCAGGTCACATTCAAAAGATTTATTTTTGTTTCTCAAAGGGACTCAGTGACCAATTGGTTAATTAATTATTATTGGTACACGCTTCCAATAAGCAGTTTTAAAAAAAAAAGAAAATAACTGAAGCCACATGTAAAAAAAGGATTGAAAGAGTTTTTGAATGCTTTATCACCCTGCCGATCCTCACAATCTATCCTGCCATCAACTCATTTCTACTGTTCTTTCATCAGCTACTTAGCACGTCCCCAGCCTCCATAAAGAGCAAACAGTGAAACAAAAGGGCTATGGAGGGCAGGCCAGAGGTCAATACAAGACCCTCATAGTAAGGAATTTCCCACGCATATCCAAAGATTAATGGCCCAGCAGGTATTAATGTGAGCAGGCAGACACTGAAATCAGGAAGAGCGGAGTGGTGAGGCAACTACTTGATTGGAGCAACGGTTTGGTAGTATTTTTCCATTTCCATTTATAAATACAGATGGAAAAAAAAAAAATTTCCGTCTGTATTTATGTGTAAAAATCTGTTGAAACGGAAAACCGGGAGCCTTAATTACAATGTGTCCACATGTATGTGGCCACCTGGAACATGTTGACATACAGACAGCATGGCATTGTACATTGTGACAGTGTGTAGATCAGGGCCATGGCCCAGAGTCATTGTGGGTGTGCACTGTACTCTGCTTGGTTGTGCATTTGTGCCATTGTGGGCCTCTCCAATGTCCCCCCAGTACCTGGTGGTCACTCACCTGTTGCGGTTGTGTAGTGTTCAGTCTTGCAGTGTCCGTTCTGCCGACTCCGGCCACAGTCTCCACACTGATGACTGTCGACACCAGCTCCTCCATGTCCTCCAGCTCCAGCTGTGGCACTGGGCCCCCACCTCCAGTCTGCATTGCTGCCTTCTGGTTGGCTGCAAGTTTCTCCTTGGTCTTCCACTTGATGTCAATCCATCGCATCTTGGCCTCGTCCATTGAACTCTTGTGCTCCCCAATGGCATTCATCTTGTCCACGATGTTCTGCCATATCCCATATTTGGTGTCCAGTGACACGTTGGAGGTGACAAACAGTTGCTGATGGCGTTCCATCGCCTCCTTGATCAGAATCCTGTTTTCCTGTGGACTGAAATTCGTCTTCCTCTTCTTCTTGTCTTTGCCCTTCTCTGTCCCCGAGGTCCCGGGCTGGTCGTCTGTGGTGCTTGTGGGGTTGCGCTCGTCCTCTGCACCTGCTCCGGCTGCCTCCATGGTGCTGGGGTGTTGTTCAGTTTGGATTTGTGTGTTTTTTCTACTTTTATTGTGATTTTTCTCACCTGCCATGTGTGTGTTGTAGGCCTGGTGCAGATTATCACTGATTTCCTCATCGCTCTTTGGCCCATCACGTATTTTTCCGTGTTGGGGTTTGTGTTTTTATCTCCATTGCGGTGGTTATATCGTGGAAATTTGCCGCTTTTTCAGCGAACTATCGCATGGTACCGCGGTGTTGTGAATTCCATGTTAACACGGGGTTATTTTCCTGGTAATTGGCTGCGATGTATAAAGGTGCAATAGCATTTTCTGGTGATATTTTGCACACGTTCTTGTGAATATACCCATTTGACTGCTGCATTAAAGCCAGAACCTCCTGGTTTTGCTAATGACACTTAACAGGCCATTCAAAGACAATTTTGAAGCTACACAGTAGGAGGCTGGCTTAGCGTATAGTGCTCACTTATGTAAGTGTAGCACCCTGCACTAATCCAGACAACCTTTATGGTGATTTTAGTGGTCTTAGACAACCTTAGAAAGCTCTCTAAGTGGCAGCTGTGGAGAGCAGCCTTCAAGCTTAGTTCAGAAAGAGTGTAAAGCAGCTTGTGTTACCAGTACCTAATCTTATGGTATAGGTTAAGTGCAAAAGAACGACACAGTGTAGTTATTAAAAATATGTATTTATTATTTACACTTTCTAACCCATTGCAATATCTCCTACCCGGAGATATAATCACAATACACACAATACTTTGGAAATAGAGCACGTAAGTAGCACAAATACACAGTGGTCTCCAGGGGGACCAAACCATATACTAAAATAGTGGAATGCGAACCATGATTTAAGTCAAGACTAGACCCAGGAGACGTAGAAGAGTTAGAGACCCAAGGAACCACCCAAGGTGACCCAGAAGACGTAGAAATGTAAATGTAAATGTATTTGAGCTTATATAGCGCACAGCTACCCGCAGTGGGTTTCCCGGCGCTTGCTTAGGGAACCCGTCCTGGTATTCCCCTGTGAGATAACCCCGGCAGGGTATCCACAAGGTGAAAGCCAGGCATCCCGCCGCGAGGGGACGTTGTGGAGATTAAGCAAGCTATTGCCCAGAGTCGCAGAGTGTGAACCCGTGAGTCGAGAAGGCACCGGAGCAAGAATTATCGAGTCCGTGGAATTTTTAGCCCAAGACCCGCCGAGGCGGGGAATTGAACCCTGGTCCAGGGCCGATCTCAGCTTCCGGGTCTGCCGCCTCTAACCCCTGAGCCACACTTCTCCAGAAGAGTTAGAGACCCAAGGAACCACCAACGGTGAGTATCTAGGAACCCCATGGAGACCGTGTACAGTGTGGGATCACGACCACCTACTCAATGCAAGTCAATGGGTAAGTCGCAGTTTGCGGTTTTAACGAAAAAGGACCCTTCCCAGTGGAACCTGAAGAAACCCCAAGGAAGATGGCAGGTTGAAGAGTCACCCCACCTATGCATACCCCAGAAACCAGGATGCCTATACCAGGGAAGGTGGGTGCTTATGTGCGACGTGACATCTGAAACCGATGTAGACCACAATGGAGGACTTTAGAAACGGTGCCGCTGGCGAAGAAGGTGAAAGAGTCCGGTGGAACGGAAAGGTGGATTCAAGATGAGAGGTAGCTGCAAGCAGATGGGACAGAGTCTATGTAACTCAGGATTGGTGACCAGGACGCATGGAAGATGAATGCCCACCCATGTCAGGATGCAGGAGAGTTGACGGTGCCCTTGAAGTTGCAGCTGTTCAGACCAGACAATACAGTGGAAGAACAGGAGCCATTCGCAAGCTGTCCCACGTTGGCTGTCAAGAGCCAACGGGTCAGTGTCCTGCAGGGGCACCAACAAGCCTTGGCAACAGCAACTAATGCAATCATACAAAAAGGTGAAGTACTGGGACCAGCACGGTCGAAGTGACTCACCATGGGTATGTAAGTCAGTGCAGGCCCGAGCAAGCGGGGAAGCCCACTGAAGCCAAAGAAGACCCTCAAGATGACCCACAGGCCAGAGGCACAGGGGTCACAAGAGGACCTTGAGAAGCTCACCAAAGCATGAAGACCCACAGTGCAGAAGATGTGGTGTAGGCAAAGATTTTGGCTGCAAGATATGCCTAATGCTGAACCTCTTGGAGCCCAAAGATCTCTGGAGGAGAGAGTCAGCAAGCCTTGACAATGGCAAGTCAATGCCGTGCACAGGGATACTGCTCCAGCAGTTCCAACAAGGGATACTGACTTCAAACTTGCTATGAAGACTACACAGTCCTCAAGGGAGTTTTAGAACCATAACATGTGTTGCTGAGCCTTTCGCAGTCCGCAGGAACTCAGGAACATCAGACCACTCAGCTTGGTTGTGGTGTCTGCAGATGCAGGGGAGTGACTCCTTCTCTCCAAGGGAGATTCCATTGTGTGTCCTGGATGTCCACAGGCCTTGTGAAGGACCTGTATGGTGCACAGGCACAGATGAAGCATCAGACTTGCAGGACGATGAGACCATGAGCAACAGGAGTATTCCCAGTAGCAGTCTAGGTTCGAAAAGCGAAGACCAGCAAAGTCTGAGTGCCCAGACAGGTGAAGTAGAAGTGGTTTGGGATCTGAATCTTGTCCCACGATGGATCTAGGGACGCAGCCACAGGTAAGCCCTTAAGTACCTGTAGTGAAAGAGGCACTCTTGTGGTTTGGCACCCTATGATGTCCTTGGACTACCATCATTTTAAGTGACTTTAGTGTGTTATTTTACCCTAGCCTGGATATGTGAGACAGTCCTGCATACGCCTGCATCTCTTCTCTCTTATAATCTTGCTGTCTTTCAGTGGGAGCTGACCGAAAACAGGAGAGAGTTTTCCCAAGGGGACCCAGAAAGGACTGGGAAATAGTGACACTAAAAAAAGGGGGTTTCCTTTCTGTGGTTATTGCATAATTCTCGTACAGTAGATCCAACCAATAGTACCAGACACCTGTTGTGAAACAGTTTTTAACTTGTAGATGTTTTACAATATCCTCAAAATTATATATGCATATAAACAAAAAGTTGTATCAAAAGTCACATTTATTAAAAAAGGAAGACACAAGTATAAATGCTAGAGAATTCAAACAATATCATCACAAATACATACATATACTTTCTTCCAAATTTTACAATATAAAAACATAAGAAAACATGATAAAAGAACACTGTTGTCGACGCGTTTCGGTGCTTAGTCGGATAAGACACCTTCTTCAGGACTAATGATTAAAACTTCATAAATTTTTCAAGCTTTTTTGATTTGCTATACCAGTCTTGATCCTGGAGCGAAAATTTCCTTTAGTTTGTGTATTCTCCTCTGTTTGTTCAATCTAGAGGCTTTGGTAACGATGTGGGATACCAGGAATTTAGATGGACATTCCTCAAAGCGCCTACTTTCTGTATAGGTCGACTTAGGTCATTCGGGAGCCTTCTTACAAGTAAATTGCTTGTTTTAGGCAGACTTCACATCTAGGTTGAATTATATGCGCGCAGTCTGCCTGGTCTCCCCGGTCTCCAGAGTCAGTATGGAGCGCGGGCGCGTATTCAATGTAGTGCTGCTTGGGCTCTCGGTGCAATCTTGTGCGCACGGTCTTCCTGGTCTCCCCGGTCTCCAGAGTCAGTAACTGTTACTTGTAAGAAGGCTCCCGAATGACCTAAGTTGACCTATACAGAAAGTAGGCGCTTTGAGGAATGTCCATCTAAATTCCTGGTATCCCACATCGTTACCAAAGCCTCTAGATTGAACAAACAGAGGAGAATACACAAACTAAAGGAAATTTTCGCTCCAGGATCAAGACTGGTATAGCAAATCAAAAAAGCTTGAAAAATGTATGAAGTTTTAATCATTAGTCCTGAAGAAGGTGTCTTATCCGACTAAGCACCGAAACGCGTCGACAACAGTGTTCTTTTATCATGTTTTCTTATGTTTTTATATTGTAAAATTTGGAAGAAAAGTATATGTATGTATTTGTGATGATATTGTTTGAATTCTCTAGCATTTATATTTGTGTCTTCCTTTTTTAATAAATGTGACTTTTGATACAACTTTTTGTTTATATGCATATATAATTTTGAGGATATTGTAAAACATCTACAAGTTAAAAACTGTTTCACAACAGGTGTCTGGTACTATTGGTTGGATCTACTGTACGAGAATTATGCAATAACCACAGAAAGGAAACCCCCCTTTTTTAGTTTCAGTGGGAGCTGTCACAGAGTAGAACAGTCTTGCCAAGAACAGAAGGTGTGGGATGTGCATTTGAAGGCATGAGAGGGAGAGAGAGGTATGGAATGTCGAAGTGCAGTGTTGTGAGCGGTGGTGTACACATATGCTTGGTGTTGTACATTGAGAGATAAAGCATGTGATGCTATAGGACATTGAGAGATAAAGTATGTGATGCTATAAGCAGTTGTGCAGAAATGTGTATTGTGTTGTACACTTATGAGAATTATGAGTTCTTACTATTGGCTTTGGCATGGCCTCATGTCATCTTGTTTTATGACTTTGCCTTGCTTCAGCTTTTCTGCGTGCACAACATTACTCGCAAGTTGTTTGGGTTATGAAGTGTTTACTATTGGCTTTGACATGGCCTCATGTCATCCTTTTTCCCTGGCTGTGCCTTGCTGCAGTTTTTCTGCGTGCACAGCAGTGCTTGCAAGTTGTTTGGGATTATTCACATTCAAGGTCTTTCTGTTTTTCTGAACAATTGCTTTTGTTTAATGTACTCTGGAAGACCTTGTGGGAGCTTTGTCAAAGGCTGGAAGATGTGAGAATGTGCAACTCTGCCTCGGAGTCAAAATACGGGAGCTTGACCAGCCTCCGTCTTGCCCTTAACGCAGGCTGGTACAGCCAGCTCGGTTTTTCTAATGAGAAGGGGGGTGAGGTTTTCTAGAAGCTTCGCCTCACGTTGAGTAATATTTAAGCTGGGAACCTTCGAGGGCCAGGTGGAAGCTCCCCACACAATAGACGTATTGCTGTGGAGGTTACAGAATTTGAGTCCTGATCAAACTCCTTCCTGGGCTGGTGAATGGCTCCCTCAGCTTGAGTTGGCAAGGAAGTTGCTTAATCTATCAGTGAGGTGTTCCTAACCATTTTGTATATATTTTCTACTCTTTGCTACTTTTATAAACTCAATTTTATTCTAATTGTACATTTTGGTCACTTGACATCCGGGAATCTGCATTTACTGATATATTTGGCGTACCATCCTAAAATGTTGCATCAATAAACTTGTGTGTGTTATTTTAAATTCACCTGGATTTGTTTTCTTACCTTGCCTAAAGGGAGTGCTACGTCTTTTCCTCGTCTTTAGGGAGTGCTGCTCAAAGTGTATTATTTAGAGGTGCAGTGGTATTTTAAATGCACCTGGATTTGTTTTCTTGCCTCTCCTAAAGGGAGTGCTGCGTATTTTGCTCGTCTTTAGAGAGTGCTGCTCAAAGTGTTTTTTTAAAGGTGCAGTGGTGTATTTGCCTCCAAAGTGGAAGTGCAGGGTTTGGGTGTGGCTTATAGGTGCAAAGTAACATTCATTACAGTACCCTAAAGAAAGGGTTGGGACAATTCAGGGGTCCCTAACACAGGAGGAGCTGGACAGTGGGAAGGATACTCCCATTTCCTTTGTCCAGTTTCACGCCAGAGCGGGAGCTAATAACTCCCTGAACTGGTTTCAACTGGAGTATTGAAAGAGGGCACCAAATGTGCTCTTCAAAGCAGTCTAGCGGTGCTGGCAAGCGCTCCCATCCTTTCCCAAGTCCTGTCTGGGAGGTGGTTATACTTTCCTATGACAAAAAACCTATAGTCCTGCCTTCTCCTGCCCGAGCTTGGTTCAGCAGCAGAAGGGCAGAATCATGTCTCTAGTCAGCATCAGTCATAGTTTGCTGTCCAGACGAGCCTTAAAGTGCATTGAATCATATCTTCCACACTGTTTACAGTGTGGGGGTATGATTCCAACATGTTTGATATTAAACACAACAGGGTTCGTTACAGCCAGTTTAGAGATAGCCATCACATAATGACGCTGGGCCACTCTATATAGGGCCATTCTATATATTATAATGGCTGATGCATTTACAAACGGGAGAATGGATCCAAGGGTCATAGGGGTATCCTGCTCATGCAGGGGCACACTCACACTTAGAACTGAGCACCATGCCTTCAGGATGGAAAGGCCTTCCTTAGGAGTGACTTATAGGCTTTAAGTGCAGTGACCTCAGTTATAAGGAACCTTATATCTGTCGTAAGTGGTGGTAGCACCAAATTACACAAGCTGTAATGTCAGATCTGTGGTCACAATTTGCGTGGTCTCTCCTAGTGGTCATAATACATGCTTCAGCCCATGGGAGACCCGTGTTGTACCTATGCCCTGGGCACCTTAGTACCATATACTAGGGACTTACAAGGGAACACCAGTAGCCAATCTGGAGTGTACCTAAGTACTCACCAAGTCCAAGTTAGGGAAGAAACACAGATGGGGTCCTGATTAGCAGGATTCCAGTCAGACTACTCAGTAAGACTTAATGACACCAGCAAAAAGTGGGGTGACCATGAAAACAGATCCTACTTTCCTACACGCAGTAAACTGAATAGAGGACATGCATTGTTATAAAGTTCAGTGGCTCCCATGTTATCTGCCTCTGACAGATGAACTACTAAGTGGACCCCTAGGAATTAGAACCTGTAAGCATGACACCAAACACAAATTCCTGGAGTCAATACATTGGCCCATTAAGCCATTGGAGCAAGGGACATATTTACAAGGAGCTATCACCACTGCAGCGTCATTTGTTTGATGCTGCAGTGGTATTAAATTGGAGGCGATATTTACAAAGTGACGCTAGAGGGGTTTAGCGTCACTTTTATCACCTCTAGCTCCAATTTTTTTTCAGCGCCAGATCCTATTGCTGCAGTTATTGTTAATGATATGCAAGGAATGCCTTCCTCCTGAAAAATCCTTGCAGAACTGACACAGCCATATTTACATTTGTGGGAAGTGGCACAACTTTGGAAAAACAGGCTCAGAGTCCCAGTAGAAGCAAATATTTACAGCTACGGAAAAGCAGGCATAAAAATGATGGAGGCCCACTGGTCTGAAAGCAGAACATACCCAAATCACCATGGCAAGCTCTATGGCACCATGGACCTACTCTTACTGTAGCTTGAATCAGCAAGAAGACCACCACTACTATCGCAACCACCACCTCCACCATCACCGTCACCATGGAGGCAGCGCAGGAGAAGGGAGCAGACATACTGCCAGAAGATCACCCTCATTGACCTCAGGGAGGAGGAGGTCATTGCACATTACAGGCTCAGGAGGGAGTCCATTGTCCACCTCCTGATTCAGATTGCACCAAGGCTGCAGACAACATCGCAGCGCTGCACCAACATCCCTCTGCACGCCAAGCCACTGGCTGTACTACATATGCTGGCATCTGGAACTTTCCAACCTGCCACAGCCAGAGTGTCAGGTGTACCCCAGATATCCTTCTCAGCGAACCCCCCCCCCCCCTCCGTCCTGGATGCCTTCATAACCCTCACACCCTAGTACTTCTTTTTCCCCAACACAAAGCAGTAACCACGAGAAAAGAAGCAAAGCTTTTATGCCATTGCAGGATTTCCACATGTGTTGGGGGCAATGGGCTGCACACATGTGCAACTTGTGCCTTCTGCGGCTACATGGCACCTGTATCTCAATAGGAAGCACACCTATTCAGTGAATTTGCAGGCAATTGTGGAAAATCTGTGCCTCTTCATCAATGTCCTCGCCAAGTACCCGGGCAGTACTCATGATTCATTCATCTTCTGGCATTCCATCATCAATGACTGCTTCCAGAATGGCACTTATGGGAATGGCCAACTGGTTGCTAAGCACTTCTCAAGCACATGACAGACCACATGTCAGTCAAATATGTTGGTATACGTTGACATATTAGTCTTGGGATGAATGAGACAGTGTATGCATAGCTGGTGTGGGCCTACATTCTTGTGCCATAAAACATGCCATATACGCAAAACAATGCTACAAGTCACACATGTCCAGACTGCCTATGCAAATGTGGGCCACATGTACTAGTGAACTAAGCTGATGGATCTTGATGGTCATGATGTTCTGGTGGAGCATCTCTACAACTCATATCAGTGAGGTAATGCAAACTCTGTCTGCAGGCCATTGCAAGGCCTCATATGTATGCAGTAAGGCAAGCCACAGCAAAGTGCAGCATTCATTCACCCTTTGTTAAGAAGGTGTGCCATAAGCCTTTCCCATACAGCAACAATTAATATTGTAAACATTTCCAAACTTTTTTAAAGTTCACAAACCACTCTATAAGTCCTCCAAGGATCCAGACGTTGCAGCAAGGCGCAGCATCAAGCACAAACTATATCCCCCATGACAGCCAACAACACAGTCTCCTTGGCAATAATGTGCCTGTCTTGGAGCAATGCTGTATAGTTTCTGACTTTCTGCAAGTGCAGGCATAAATCTCAAGACACAGAAACATGTGGAAAATATGGCCTACATTGTCCACAAGCAGTGTGGCACTGTGGTGTAGTTAGTCTACCAGTTGTATTGTACAGTGCAAGTTTAACACATATCTCAAAACATTTGGTCACTGTCAACATAATGGACACGGTTCACTGCCATGTGCACACTATCATGTCCCACATTGATATCCACTCACTATCTTTTCCATGACAGTACACAATGAATAATATTGACTCCAACTCTCAATGCTAACTCTAAAGGCACTATGTGACTAAAGTACGCCACATCACCTGCTCCAGCTACAGGTTGTAAAATCAGAGATGTATCAGTTCAGGAATGGCAATAGTGGCCAATAACAGACACAATAGATAAATGTGAGAACTTTCTCTACTCAATGACTATTTGACTCTCCTTCCTGGTGATAAATCTTCATCTGCAGGGCCTTGACACTCCGAAGTATGAAAAATAGTAACTGAATCACAGAGGACATCACACCTGTTTGTGTAGCACTGTGTCAGTCACTTCCAATTTCTACATGTGCGTATGCCACACAATGTTATAACATGTCTATTACAGTAGGCTAGGTGTAGGAATCGTTCAGGACACATAAAGGAATGTACATGAATGGGGAGCAATCCATTTTAATGGACCTTAAATAATTGTACCCTTCCTATCTTTGCAGCTAATCAAGGATATGCCCTGCAGCCATGGGTGATGACTCCTCTTAAAAACCCCTAGACAGAATCCCAGCGGAGATACAACCATGCCCTAAGCAGGACCTGGTCCTTAGTAGAGCGAACATTTGGTTTACTGAAATCCCGCTTCAGGAGTCTGGATATTTCTGAGGGCTGATGGCTTTACTTGCCACCAATGGTATGCCAAATAATACTCGTTTGCTGATTATTGCACAATATTTGTGTGCCGACAAATGTACCATAGGCTGTCGCCAATGAGGAGCAGGAACAACTGGAAAATAAAAATGACACAGATGAGGAGCCACATCGAACAGTTCAATCAGTAGCAGCAAAACAATGGAGGCACCATATCATTCACAATTTTTTCACTGATGCATGAGTGGCTTGAATGATGTCACAAAATTATGAGTCCATGAAACTGGGCATATATATAAGCAAATAAACATATGAACACTACCAGTGCGTAACATTTTGATTTCATAGTCACAGGAAACATCAAAACATTCACGTCACACCTGCTACTATTTGCCACACAGAAAAATGTTGTAGCTATATGTAACAAACAGCATAGAATAACACCTGGTGCAAACAAACAGGTGTGCATGCCAACTGCCTGTAGTAAATAGTCCTTCATTGCCAACCACAATTAACATGGTGTGGTACAGTAGATAGTGTTCTATGAATGTGTGTGTGTCTCTCCTACAGCTAGCCATTTATATGACCTCATACTTGTGGATGATAGTAGAGTTAACTCATAGTATGATGACTGTGAAATGATCCACATAGTATGTGCATGGGAACACAGTTCCAAACTTACTGTCTGCATGTGCTACAACAATAAATATTTCCACATATGAAATCCATTAGATGATCATATTTCACACATACAAATGCTACATACCATTAGTTGTCTGTGCAACAGAGTTTCATGTGAGCACTCAATGCTATGCAAAAGCAACACCACCTTGATGCAGAGTGTAGTTATGGTGTGATTTACACAACCTTACTGTCAGCAAAATGAAGGAGATCATACCCAGGCATGCATGCTGATCTAGGATAGCACCATCAGAATGAGTGAGAATCATGTTGGCCACTAATGATGACACTGTCACTTGCGCGTAGGGTATCACCCAGGAAAATGAATGGCCTATACTCTAACAATCACATGGCACCATCCATACCACCCTTTCCAGGTGGGTGCAGCCAATCACTGGACTCACCTGCAATGGAAAATGGAACCCTCCCAAATTTGTTCTTTTGCGAAATTTGTTTGGAAGCAAGATGGCGGCTGAGTGAGACCTCTGGCAACTCACCTCCACACCACCTCCTCGCAAAATCGATGTATTAACCACATAATGCACCCTGGTCCCGGGATACAGGGTTCGGAAGAGCGCCGTGGATTCTGGTATGATGAAAGCCGACTGATCGGTAAATCTGTAACCCCGAGAAGCAAGCGGCGTCATCCGCCGAGCTGTAGCTGGCGCTGGGAGGCACAAGCCCGGCTTCTCCTGACAGTTTTTCCCGGCTGGAAAGAATCTGACGTGGAGGATCGCTGGTCGCCTAGCAACCGAAGCCTGCTGGAAGCCAAGCACGACAGGAACGCGGATGCGTTCACGAGGAGTGAGAGGAGCGAGATTGCAGCTTGAGGCGGATCATGGAGCAAGACACGCTCTACTGTACCGGCTCCAGTAACATCGCCGCGGATGGAGATCAAGGGGAGTAAGGAGCCACGCGAACCCACTGGGAATAGGGGTAAGAAGAAGGGCTGGAATCAGAGTGCTAAAATTGCTGCAGGAAACCAAAATAGTGTCCCTGCCTTTCTAAAAGACAAAAACAAGCAGCTATTACAAGCCTTTTTGCCAGCAAACAGTCTAAGGGACTAAATAATGACTCGGTAGGCTTGGGGGGTCTCGCATCGGTCCAAAGTATGGCATTAGAGACCGAGGGTATGTTAAACGCAAAGGGTCACGCACTATGGAAAAAAAAGATACCGCTGATGGAGTTAATGGCGCTACAGACTCTGCGGATAATGGTGAATTACTTAAGTGATGGGGGTCAAGCTTGGAGATCACTGTCTTAACCACCGATAGTAAGGCAGATGACACCTCTGGCAAAGGGACTAACGAGACAAGCAATCCGCCGGGTGTCAATAAGCGAACGAGTAATACCCTTGAAAGCACTATAGTAAATATAAACAGTGTGGACACCATAGAAACAGGGTATACTTCACCAGATCCAGCCAAATTTTTTTTTTCTCTGAATGAAGAATCTGTGGATTCGGAAGAGACATACCCACCCAGTGGTAGTAGCGCTGACGGCTGCGAGGAACCCTCAACAAGTTATGGAAGCCAACAAGGTAGTCAAAAGCAGCCGAGGAGATCAAAAAGGGCGTCTGGGGGACGAAGAACAAAAAAACAAGCGGACACGGAGGAGGACCATGAACTTAAATGGGACTACTCGGACACATCGCCACACACTATGACAGGGGAGCAAGACATGATCACCGAGAGAAAGAAATCCCAGGATGCCAAGAATGCAAGTAAGGATCTCAACAATCCAACGGAGCCAGCACTGGCAATGATTTTACATTCCCTTAACTCGTTTAAAAAAGAAGTGAACCCTGAGAGCCGGATTGCCCGTGCAGCAGGAAAGAAACTCTAAGGCTCAGTGCGGAAAGTTGGAAAAACATGCACGTACATGGTAGCACGGTCACGGATATAATGTGGAAGCTAGAAGAAGCAGAGAACCGCCAACGGCGGAATAATTTAAGGGTCCTTGGCATTCCAGAAAAGAGCGAGGGGACGGATATCAGGGCATTTACCATCAACCTTTTCCAAAATGCGTTCCTCGAATTAACTCAATGGGATTGGGATAAAGATATACAGCGGGTGCATGGATTCCCTTTTTCACTCCCAAAGCACCCTAGAGGAGACCAAACATTTCCCCGAGCTATCCTGGTCTTCTTCGGCTGTTTTCTACTAAGACAGACCGTGTATGACTTGGCAAGACCTACTAAAAATCGCAACTGGGGGAGCATTTCTTTTTTCACCAAGCCTGACTTTGCGCATGCGACAGTAGAGAGACGTTGGCGATTGCGGCAACCGATTACGTCCTTCCAAAATGTTGGTGCCACCGCCTTTCTACAAAAGCCTATAAGCAGGTTAGAGCAAAATGGGTAAAACCGATAAATATATCATAAAAGTACAGACATAAAATACATGAGACAATTTACCGAGTATTATAAATCATCACTAAAAACAGGTTAAAAATAGAGGGAATACATTCTTGGTATAAATCTGATCAGACATTACATAACAACCTTGACCGGATAAACCAAGCACTGGCAAGGTACTTGGCAACCCCGCAAACAATATACATAGAGGTAGTATTAGTTAAAATAATACGCAGAGCTGATCTATGATCCCTAACTCCCAACTCCCTGCACACAGGTTTTAACCATTTTGCTCTAACCTGCTTATAGGCTTTACATGCGAACAAGAAGTGGCCAAGGGATTCTTCCAGACATGGACAACCTGGACAATTTATGTCATGCACCCTCCTACCCTTCCACCCTTCCGTAAATTTTTTGAGGGGGAGGGTACCGTATCTTAATTTCAAGAACAAAGTTCTATCTCCAGGGGTCTGGATAAAGTCCAGGAATGGTTCTAGCTTTCTGGAGGGTTTATGTTCAAGAAAGTTATTCGTCAAAGGTCCCCAACTTGTAGTATTGAGGTCCTTGGCCTCTACCCAATCCCAGTATAATTTTTTAACAATTTGTTTAGAAGGGGGGGACTGTGAGGCCCAGAACCTATAGACTCTACCAGCTTCTTTAGATTATTGAGCCACTTTATTTTGTTGGATACATTCAAGATAATTAACTCGTCCAACACTAGAGCAAATTTTGCTAATTCAGGGGTCCTTCTAAGGCGCACCCAGAATAGCAAAGGGCGGAGTCGAACTATTTCTGAAATTGATCTTTTACCCATGTCAAGGAATAAAGGTTTCAAAGGGGTTGAGGGAGGAAGTGAAACTATGTCTCTCATAAACTTGTTCTCTGCAGTTACCAATGCCTTAGTATTCTCGGCACCCCACAGTTCAGAGCCATAAACTGCCGAGGCTAGAGCTTTTCCCTCCTAAGCTGCCAGGGCAGGGGCTACTAGTCTACTAATAGAGAGGCGCTGATTCTTCAATATGGCTCCAGAGACCCTTTTAAGGTTTAGGACCATTTTTGATATATGGGAGTCCCATCTCATGTTGTTACATAGCCTGACCCCAAGGTAGTGGAATTCATCCACCACCTCTAAAGATGACCCATTCAAGGAGAGATAAACTATCCTAGAATTTCTTTTAGCAGATAATACCTTCAGCTTCGTTTTCGTGGTGTTCACCGTTAACCCACGGTCTTTACAAAAACCGCTGAAGCGGTCAAGCAATTTTTGGAGACCCTTAGGGGTCTTGGACATCAGGAGGGTATCATCCGCAAAGAGGAGTGTGGGGGTTTTCTCCCCGGCAAGGACAGGGGCATCCGCAGGGTCCTCCCTCAAATGGTCCACCACCCCATTTATAAAGAGGGAGAACAGTGTCGGAGCTTTCACAAAACCCTGCCGCACCCCTCTATTGACTGGTACCCTCCCTGTCAATTGACCCTGGCTCCCCCACCGAATCCTTGCATAATTATCCTCGTGGAGCTTGATGATGTATAATGTATAATGTGATATAACTTAGGATTCATTTTTTCAGGTTAGACAGGGAGCAGTGGTGAATTGAGGAGAGAGAGGTGGTGTGGGGTGTGGGTGAGGTTGGACAAACATCATCACACAGGCTCAGGTAGAGCCTGGCAGCTTCAAGAAAGGTGGGGGTGGGAGGGAGGGTTGTGGGGTGGGCGAGAACAGGGATCAGGATTTCTACAGAGGGCATAGCGTACACACAGAAAATGGCAGGAAAAAAAGGCACATAAACCAGCCGGGGGGTAAGCAGAGTTCAGGATGGCTAGTCTAAATATACTGTCACTAAATATATGCGGCCTGAATGATCTAAAGAAACGGCAGAAAGTAGCAGAGGGTTTTAAACTGTGTGGTGCAAATATTATTTGTCTACAGGAGACACACATTGAGGGGTCACAACAATATTTACTCAAAACACTCGGATACCGACTTATCTCTGCCACAACTCAAGGGTCACGCACTAGGGGGGTGGCCATATTAGCAAAAGGAGGGGGGAGCAGTTCTCACGGTCAATAGCGGATACATTTGGACGATATGCAATAGCAGAATGTTGCTACAATAAGGGGAGAAATAATATGACAATTTGCACTATATATGGCAATATTAGCGACGACCCGGACGTATTCAATAGTGTCTCCAATGAACTTGTACATTGGCCTCTCCCTTTGATATTATGTGGAGACATTAATATCCACTTGCCAGGGGATTGGTCTTCAGGTTCAGAATTTAAATTCCAGGGCAGAAAACGAAAAGTCTTCCAAGCTTTAAAAGATATGTGTGGGCTGCATGGCTTAATAGACTTCTGGTCGGAGAAACATCCCGATGATCCCGACTATACCTATTATTCGCACCCACACTGTAGGCATGTAAGACTAAACTACATGTTCATGTCCAACTCTTTAAAGTCAGCCTGTCGAATGGATAAGCTACAGAGAATTCTCTTGAATCACAATCCACTTAAACTCAGCCTTACCTTTTGCCCTGCTAGTCCCACAGTTAGCATGTGGACATTTGAAAGGGCACTATTAAATAATGATGAGTTTTGCCAGCACATGAGAACCTGGATCCCGGTTTTTCTGGAGGATAACATGGGGTCTACATCAATAGACATGGTATGAGACACGTTGAAGGCATGTGTTAGGAGAGAAACTATGAGATTCTCCTTTCAACACAATAAAGCAGAAAGACAGAAAATGACTGTATTAGAACAAAATGTGTGCAGAGCAGAGGAGGATTTGATTAAGGCAGTACATGAGGGAAGGGAAACAGATAGCGAAGTTAGCAGGGTAGCAATCGCTAAAAATGATATCTCTGAAATATTAATTGAAAAAGCAATTGTCAGAGCCAGTATCCGTAGACAAAAAACGTATGAGTTGAGTGAGAAGGTGGGGCACCAATTAGCTGTTAGAACTCGGGAAGAAGGGGAGGAGCTTCGCGGGCAACCAAGATGGCCGCGTAAGCTCGGAGCTCCGTGGACCCTCCGACCCTCCGCAATAATCCTGCTCGAAATCCTGTTCCACATTGGTGGATTCTACTAGCTGACGGGTCACTGACGCGGGAGCTGCTTTCCGCCTTTGAATCAGTGGTTCCTACGCTGAGCTACGTCGAGTGGGACTCCATGCCAGGGGTGCGCCATTGTCTCCTTGGTCTCCGCCACTCCGCACGACTGGAATGCGTAGTGTTCGGTGGTGATCCCTAAGGGCGAAGTGCCTGTGACTGCGGTGTTTACAACCATCGGCCTGACCTGAACATCTGGCCCCAACCACCGCCCTTGGTTTATTTGGCTTGGACTCGTGTGGTGTGCCCCTTTGTTCTCATCGGACCCATCATGGCGGGCAAAGGCGACCCCGACAAGACGTCGAGCAAAGGCGTTCGTGGCAAATCCCAAACTCAACTGAACAGAATTGAGCGATATGTTCAGCCGCGCACTTCACCTGCGGCGGGGGCCTCCACTAAAGACCTTCTTTTATCGGGCTCGCCCGATGGATCCGAGCCCACCCTCAGTGACATTATGGGGGCCATCTCGGGCATACGGTCCGAACTGCAGAAACAGCACGAGGTCTTAACCCACAAGGGGGACACTTTGGCAGTGGATCTCACCCTTATCAGAGCCGACCTGGGTAAAACTAATGACCGGGTGAAGTCGTTGGACATCAAAACCTCTAGCCTCACCACCGACGTCTCGGACCTGCAAACTGAGGTCCGGACTTTGCGACTAACTTCTGAACATTTCTCCAGGAGGCTGGAGGATTTTGAGGGACGTGCCAGGCGGCAAAATGTTCGCATCATTGGAATTCCGGAAGGTTCGGAAGAGGCGGCAGCGGACCTATTTGTGGAGGACCTGATACAGAATCATCTAGCTCCATCCGGGTTGAGTAAATTCTTCTCGGTGGAGCGCGCTCACCGGGTACCGGGCGGCCCGCCGAAGTCGGGCGTGGCGCCTAGACCCATCATAGCCAGGCTCCTCAACTTCCGAGACCGTGACGCTATCTTGCAGGCATCTAGAAGGCAGGGACCGCTCCAGTTTCAGAATTCTGAAGTGCATTTCTATCCTGATTTTACCAGGGCGGTTCAGAGGCAGCGCCAGAGCTATGCGGGAGTGAAACGGCGATTGCGGGACATGGGCCTAAAGTACTCGATGATGTTCCCTGCCAAGCTTCGGATTGAACACGATGGTCATGCCCTGTTCTTTGACTTCCCGGAAAACGTTAGCGAATGGCTGGACACTCTGCCGCAACGCAGGGAAGACCACGACGAACACAATGGGGGCGCGACTGGTGGATCTGATCAGTGGGACTTGGCTCAACTACGAGAACTTTGGCGGTTGGTGGTCCTGCAATATGTGACTATTGTGGCTTTATTGAGCTAACTTGCAGATCTCCTGTTGATTCAAGGAGGGTGGCGGGAGATGTCCGTGGGGATTCCTCACTCCTTTGGGGGCTTTTTGTAGACTAGTTAATGGGGCGACAGGCACACTGCTGGTTGGGGGGGCTCTTTAGTCTGATGCAGGGGTGCAGGGTGGGGGGTGGGTTTGGGCAAGTTCATTCGTTTGTTTATTCTTTCTTTCTTTCTTCTCCTAGGCAATGGGTTGTGTATAATGTTGATTCTTTCTGGCTGTTGAGGTTTGTTGGGGCTGGATGGGGTGGGCGGCACGATGATGGGGGGTAAGAAATTAAAAGTAATCAGTTGGAATGTTAATGGGCTGGGTGACCGTATTAAAAGAGGGGTTGTGCTTCAACTGCTTAAGCGCCACATGCCTGATGTTGTCCTTCTACAGGAAACGCACTTGTTTGGTAACTCATGTAAAGCGCTCAATCGCAAAGGTTACAAGATGGTGGCCCACTCGGGGTTCTCTTCAGGCTCTCGGGGGGCGGGCGTCCTTGTACGTACGTCCCTTCCGTTCGAGATTGACGTCACTACGATTGATGATAGAGGGCGCTACGCCGCTGTGGCTGGGAGATGGGAAGGGCGTGCCCTCACTCTACTTTCGGTTTACGTCCCCCCAGGCCTACAGGCCAGTACTTTTCGGGACCTTGGTGGCGCCATTTTAACTCTGCCTGCTGGCTTGTTGATTGTGGGGGGTGACTTCAACTCAGTCTGCTCTGGCTCCCTGACCGACATCCGCCTAGAGATCTCCGTAACTCCCAACTGTGGTTGCCCTCGTTTCTAGAGTCCATGGGCTTAGTGGATAGTTGGCGGCTCTTGCACCCCACGCTTTGCCATTTCTCCTTCCTTTCCGGTGCACATGGCAGTCTCTCCCGTATAGACTACGTTCTCACCTTAGCAGCACACGCGTCTGCCGTGTCTGAGGCCCGATTTTTGGCGCGGGGCATTTCCGACCATTCTCCGCTATGGGTCTCCTTCGACTTTGACGTCATCCTGTCGGACCGGCCAGCGGCGGTTAATCCGTGGTATTTCCGCAACCCTAAAACTCGCGCTCTCCTAGCCAAAGCCATCGACCTTTATTTCTCTGAAAATGTAGGCTCGGTTAGGTCGGCCGGGACCCTGTGGGAGGCATTTAAGACTGTTTTGAGGGGTGAGGCTTTCGCTCTGATAGCGGAGGCCCGTAGGGTTAGAGATGCTGACCTACTACGCATCGAGGAAGAGGTTCTGAACCTTGATTCCCAGCTGGGGCCCGAACCTGACCCCGCTCTCCTCCATGCTCTTTCCCTCAAACAGTCGGAATACCGCGATCTTGCCATGAATGCCGCCCTGACCTTGGCTAGGGAACAACAAGGTCGTATTTATGATGTTGGAGACAAGGCTGGGAAGCTGCTGGCCTGGTTGGACAGGAGGGAGATGGCTAGTTGCGTCGTACCGGAGATTCTGGGGGGCGACGGAGCTGCTGTCACTGACCCCAGTGCCATTGCCGAGTCTTTTGCCGATTATTTCCGGGGTGTCTACACCTCTACTTCAGACTACTCCGAGGCTGACTCGACAGCGCTTCTCTCGACGGTTGACCTTCCCTGTCTCTCTGATGAGGACCGTGACGATTTGGATAGAGACATATCTACAGACGAGATCGCTCTCGCGATCCGCTCGTTACGGTCTGGCAAGGCATCCGGTCCCAACGGCATCCCGGTCGAGCTCTATAAGATACAACCTGACGTAGTTTCCCCGTATCTGCGTACTATGTTTCTGGAAGCACGAGACGCCGGCCTTCTTCCCCTTGACCAGAGGCTGGCCACCATTGTGGTCATCCACAAGGAAGGGAAGCCGAGAGACATGTGTCGATCCTATCGCCCCATCTCTCTCCTGAATGTCGAGCCTAAGGTTCTTGCCAAACTGCTTGCCAATCGACTGATTGGAGTTATTGGCGACTTAGTGCACCCGGACCAGTCGGGCTTTATTCCTCACCGCAACACTGCCCTCAACCTACGTAGACTCCATGGTGCCCTGGCTAGGGCCCATACCCTCGAGGAACCGGCAGTCCTAGCCTCTCTTGATGCCACAATGGCCTTCGATTCTCTTGAGTGGAACTACCTCTGGGCAGTGTTGGCTAAGCTCGGTTTTGGTCCGGTTTTTGTGGGTTGGGTGAAACTTCTCTACGCTAGCCCACTGGCTAACGTATCAGTGAACGGCCATCTGTCGACGTCCTTTACCTTACACAGAGGTACCAGACAGGGTTGTCCTTTGTCGCCTCTCCTTTTTGCCCTGGCTCTCGAGCCGCTCGCGGCCATGTTGCGCGCGCACCCTGACTTGCATGGCATTACCTGGGCCCCCGGCTTCGAGGACAGGGTCTCCCTGTACGCCGATGATATCCTGCTCTACCTGACTTCCCCCTTCAAGTCCCTTATCGTGGCTTGCGACGTTCTCATGCTTTTTGGGAGATACTCTGGCCTAGTCATCAACTGGGCCAAGTCCTCCCTTTACGTCCTGAAAGGGGACACGCCGCGCCTCCCCAGAGGCTGCAATATCCAAGTGGCTGTACAGGGTTTCAAGTACTTAGGGATCTACATCTCTGGGAGTTCGAAGGCGAGGTACGACCACAACTTGCTCCCTCCACTCCAGCGTCTCCGACGTGATGTGGATAGCTGGCGGAAGCTCCCGCTCTCCCTACTCGGCCGTGCAGCCCTGTTCAAGATGATGTCCTTGCCCAGGTTTCTCTATGCTTTACAGAACACCCAGGATCCGGTTCCGGCCCGATACTTCAGGGAGATTGAAGGTCTCCAACGAGCCTTGCTCTGGGATGGTCACCCCCGTGTCGCTGTCACGAAGCTCACGCTTCCGTGGTACGACGGGGGCATAGCTCTGCCGGATGTACGTAGGTATTACTGGGCCTCCCAGCTCGCAGCTCTCAATCACGGGTTTTACGGCCCGGTGAACAGCCCCGGCTGCGCCATGGATAGATGGCTCTTGAGTGGTGGTAACTATTACCGGGCCCTGTACTCGAGATCCCTGGATTGGCGGCTGTCGGGACCAACGAAGACGGCGGTCTCCATCTGGCGGACGATTACCAAAGCGCAGGGATGGCAGGGCAGACTTACCAGATTCACCCCTCTGTATGATTCCGACATTTTGGGCAGGTTATGGCACACCAAGGGTTTCGATAAGTGGGACCTCATTGGCATCTCTATGGTGGACGACATGATCTCTAAGGGTGAAATCAAGACCTTTCCTCAGTTGCAGACTGAACACCAGTTGGGCGGCTCGGAGTTCTTCCGCTATGCCCAGCTGCGGCACGCGCTGCTCTCTGCCATGCCACCGGAGGGGGCGATTCCAGAGAGCTCTCCGCTGGAGGACAGAGTGTTGGACGGCCATATGCCTGACAGCGCTATCTCACTGTCATACAAAAAACTAATCAATGTCCGCACCGACCTTCTCCTTGGAGTGCGTGATCAGTGGGTGGGAGATGGCCTGGAGATCGACGATGAAGATCGGCAGAGCGCAGTGTCCTCCCCTAAGGAGGTTGCCATCTCTTCTCGTCTTAGACTGGTGCAATTTAAGATCTTGCACAGGGTGTATGTGACTGGCCCCCGACTGGTACGTATGGGATACTCGCCCGACGGTCTTTGCCGTCGTGGCTGTGGTGCCCTCGCTACCTTCCTGCACATTCTATGGGAATGCCCCGTCATAGCCTCCTATTGGAGAAGGATACACAGTGTTATGAGTGAAGTGACTGGAGTGGCGACTACGGCGGAGGCTCGGAGGTGTCTCCTTAACATTTGGGAACCGTCTGATCATAACACGGCACAGACCCAATGGGTGACCCTAGGCAATATGGTGGCCAAGCGGGACATCGCTCAGAAGTGGGGCGCCGCTACGGCTCCCCTTGTGGTACAATGGAAAGCCAACATGGATTGGTGTATGTTCCGGGAGAAGACGGTCTATCTTGCCAGGGGTAGGCCCCGTAAATGGAATAAAGTGCGGGGAGCCTGGAATGCTTACCGGGGGGATGTATGCCTGCCACCCGAGCCTGTTTCTCTGGATGTACATATGTCGCCATAGCCTGTGACACCAACTGTGACATGTTACCTGATTGATCCTGTCTTTCCTCCTCCCTTTAACTATCCTCCACTCTCCTGTATCATTGATTCATTGTTCTCTCTCCCCTGCCTGCTACCAACACCTTGCTGCATTCTCTATCTCATTGCCACTCTCTAGCGCCGTTTGGCGCTTTCTATCTTTTGTTCTCTTCTCTTCATTATAAAATATTAAAAACAACCTGCATTGTTCTGATGTACTCGTTTTGAACTACTACGCTCCCTTCTTACCATGCTGCCTTGCCTCCGGGATGTTAGGCTGAATAGCTGTGTGCTCTTTCAAAATAAAGGTTTTAAAAATTAAAAAAAAAAAAAAAATTAAAAAAAAAAAAAAAAGAACTCGGGAAGAGACATCAATCACGTTAATAAAAGCAATTAAGGACCCAGAACATGGTTTAAAATCAGATCCCTCAGATATTAAAAAAGGCATTTCAGGGGTATTACCAAAAACTATGTCACGAGGTTGATAATGAATGTGGAGACCCCTTAACGTATCTGGACCCATTCATGACAGAGCATCTGGGAACAGAAGATCATGAACTATTAGAGAGCATACTCTGTTGGGAGGAAATTCTACTATCTATGAACTCCCTAGCTAATGGGAAAGCTGCAGGTATGGACAGGATCCTCACTGAGTTTTATGTTAAATTTGCACCTCAATTGAGGACCATTATGACAGAACTTTTTCAATATATTTTTCTGGGAGGGAATCCACCTCAGTCCTGGTCGCTAGCTAAAATATTCATCTTTCCTAAGAAAATCAGGACCCCCAGGAAATGGGCTCATATCGACCGATTACCTTGATCATTGGGGACTCAAAAATATATTCCAAACTATTAGCAACACGACTTGCCCCCATGATACATAAAATAGTCTCTGCAAGACAGCATGGGTTTGTACCAGGGCGATCACGATTGATCATGTACAAAGAGTCATCTCTCTCTTTGATTACACTGGAACAACAGGAGACCCAATGGCACTAATACTACTTGACGCAGAGAAAGCGTTCGATAGGGTCTCCTGGAGATTCCTGTGGGCCGCCATGTCAAACTGTGGCATTGGAGGGAGATTTATAACAGCAATCCAGTGGCTTTATGTAAATCCTAGCGTTAGGGTACTGATCAATGGGGTTTTGTCCGAAAATTTCTTAATCACCAGGGGGACGAGACAGGGGTGTCCTTGCTCCCCCCTCTTGTTCGCAATTTATATTGACGCATTCATATACAGACTTGAAAATAATGTGTTAATTCCTCCTATATGTGTGCGTGATCTTGATACAAAATGTCTCGCATATGCCGATGACATTGCTATCGTCACAGGGGACCCAAAAAATGCAATGAACTTGATTGAAAAAGAAGCGCAAGTCTTCGGTGGAGTCTCGGGATATAAATTAAATTCTAGCAAGACCCAGATCGTACTTAACGGCAGAATTGTGATGAGGGATCCGAGAGTAAACGATAAGGCGACATATCTGGGGGTTAGTATTAGTGCTAATGTTGATGACATCGTTAACAATAATGTGGAGCCACTCATACTGCGCACTAAGAAAGAACTGATCCGACTAAACAACCTTCACTTAACTATCAGTGGCAGAACTAACGTAGTGAAGATGCTTTTTTTCCCCAAGTTTTAATATGTTTTCCGGGCAATCTGCTTAGAGTTTACCCCGCAAGTATTTAAAAATATAGACACCATGTTTTCACGGTTCATCTGGGGATAAAATAGACCACGCAGGGCATTCAGGTAGGCGTGGGCGGAAAATCCGTTCCGCTCGCGGATTTTGCGGATTTTCGGGAAATCCGCAATCCGCGAGATTTGCGAATTTCCCGCAAAATCCGCAAATCCGCCAGCAGCGGATTTTGCTCGCACTGCTCGCACTGTTCGCGTGAGTTCGCGCCCCGCGAATAAGTGCAAAATTGCAGAAATACGATCTTAGCAAAACTGAAAGTAACTACTTACCAGGTTCAAAAGTTCAGGCTCATCATTAGTAGCCATTTCCTGGAGTGCTTCCTGAGGGGCCCCTCCAGAGTTCAGTTGCCAGTTGAAACTAGTATGTGACCCTGCTCTGAACCTCAGAATAGTTACACATATGCCACAAAGGTCCTGAATTACAGCTAAGGGAGACAAGCAGGAGCCAGGCTGGAAGTTAAAATCCATTAATCAGCCCCTAATTCATTATTGTCAGTTGGGGCAGGGCAGGTGTTGTAACTAATTTTGCAACAATGAAAGCACTTAGCAAGTGCAAAAGATCACTAATCAGGGCGCACTAAGGAAGCAGGTGCCAGCTAAAAAAATATTCTGTGACACATGAATCAGCCCCAAATTAATTCAGGTCACTTGAGGCAGGGAAGGTGTGCTTTGCTTTGCCGAAAATAATGTACACTGGACAACCAGAGGGTGTGGTGATGAAACAGAGGGTGGCATGGGTGGGCCAGAGGGTGGCATGAGTAGTCAGAGAGTGGCAGTGGTGTCAGAGAGTGGCAGTGATGAAGAAGAGTGTCCCAAACAGGCTGGACACGTAGAAACAACAAGTTCGCGAAACTTGCGACCCGACAGGTAAGTTCGCAATTTGCGAAAGTGTACAAAACCCTCGCGAACTGGCAGAAACACGGGCGAACACAAAAAAAAAAAAAATCCGCAAATTCGCGGGAATTCGCGGATTTTGCGGATTGCGAATCCGCAAATCCGCAAAATTCGCGAACGCGAGATCCGCAAAATTCGCTCATGCTTACATTCAGGTGGATCACTTTACCAAGAGAGGGTGGAGGATGGGCCCTACCTAATTTTAAGCTTTATTATTGGGCTTCAGTGTTGAGGTACAGCGTGAGACTTTTAACTGCTAATCTGGGTGGAATGAATATACCCACTCCACAAGAACTTATCCTGGGGGATGGGAGTGCGGGATGCCTGTGGCGACATGTTAATGATGGTTATTTTAAAAAAGTCATATTCAAGACTATCTCCAGTGTCGTCAAAGTATGGGGAAATGTGATAAAGCTATTAGGTTTAGGTCAATATTCCCACTATACACCCATGCCACAGAACACAGATCTCCCAGAGATATTTCATGATAGCTGTATGGGGAGATGGACTGACTCAGGGGTCAGACAGCTCGGATGCTTTTTTACTGCTAATGGCATCAAATCGTATGATGAGCTGAAATCAGATTTCAATATTACGAACAAGGATTTTTTTCAAATTTCTTCAGGTGAGAGTTTTCCTTTTAAAGAAAGGGGGCGGCCGTATAATTTCAAACTTGTCACACCATAGAGAATCTGTGTAGAGGAACTCCTCCCAGAATTGGTGAGATCTATGAAGGGCTGAATGCATTACTACCAGATGATATGGACAAAACATGCGCTGGCATGGCAGACTAAACTTGGCATCTCCTCCCGAGCCTCTCTCAAATCATACGAAATGTCACTCACCTGTTTAGAAACTCCAAACACAATCTTATAAAACTTTTTTTCATTATATTATACCCTGTATAAAATCTCAAAATGGGGGATGGGGAAAGGCACAACATGCCCACGCTGTGCATTCCCTGCGGAAGACCTCATACATATGTTTGCCTCATGTTGTAGTGTAGTTCCTATTTTCCCAATAGGCCCTGCGCATTGGAATAACATAAACAGTAGTATCGACGTAGAAGTGCGGATCTTCCAGGCCTCTACTGACTATGCTAAACTTAATTGGGTTTGTTACCAACTAGCTCAGAGGTCACTGGAAACTTTCTTGACTGAATAGGAAGTGATCAGCTTCCTTGGTACAGACAAGAAGGGTTTCAGTTTTCCAACAACCGTGCAACATGACAACTTTGCTCCTCAGATAAGAGTCAATCTCTAGGGTCGTGTGAAACAATAGACAGTTATTTTACTCAGTCAGTTCTGGTGCAGATTACTTTCACAATATGTAGAGAATAGAGAGATGGGCGTTGTCAATAAAAGGTATTATTTATTGAACAGTCTTTCTTCTCGTACAAGAGAAATGAATTGCCACAATTGCAAGACTTGTTATGATAAAAAGAACGTACAGTAAGATGAGTATTGCGAAATAATACTGTAAAAGCATTGATATGGTTTCTTAGCCATACAATGGTTTAAAATGAATAAAACATATATACAGTCATATATACATTAGGCTAACATACTCAACTGGTGCTTCTAACTACGCCTACCCCAGTGTACCTGACCCTAGCCTAATACTTGGGAGGGGTGTAAGTAAGTAGTTTTAAGTTAAGTTGGTTTTGCCAAGGTTTGTTTCAAGAATTCTCTCTAAGGGTTTAGTCAACACCATACCTCTGGAATAGAATGTTGGAGGTCTGGTATCTCCTTCCGAACTCGATATCCCAGTCACCCGCAAGGGTGGGCTGGAAACGCCGGAGCTGGATTTTCTCGGCAGGAGAAAAGACAGCGTCTCTCTCAGCGCGTCAAGGAGGAGGAGGAGCAGCGTCCGCGGGCAGCTTGCATCTGCTGGGCTCTTGCAGGGGACGGCTGTTCAGCTCCTGTGTTCACCACACCTTCGTTCGCTCGTTAGCAGCGATAGCAGTAGCGATAGTGTCAGCATTAGCTTGACAGCGATAGCTTCAGCATGACAGCAGCGTTTGCTTAAGGCAACGTTGGTAATATTTATACCTGAAAGGTGCCTTGTTTGACGTAAGTTTTTGGACATAAGACGTCAATAAAGATGTCACTAGAAAGTTATCGTCTATCACTGCTCATTAGAGTTCTATTACTAATCAAAACATAGCAAGCGGGGCTTTCCCAGGTTGCTGAGTTTTTATCTTGTTGAAGAACTCGGAGTGTTAATCTTGGAATCTTAGATAGTAACTTCTGCTATGTCATTTGCACTAATGAGCTGCAAAGGAAGTTGCAGAGAAAGCGATTCTGAAATGTGGCTCTGTTCGTGTGAGGCCAGAGCCAGAGACGAGTTTCTGAATATTGCATTTGATTGGTTATGCCAATATAGGGAATAAATGGATTTATAGCTGTATAGGGGCATAAGGTCACAGTATCGATCAGGGTCCTAGATTAGAGCGCGACACCCACTCCACGAATTTAGGTCCATCAAATTACTAAAACTAGAGCAATATGATGCATGTGTAACCTTGCCCACCCCAAAATACATATCTGCATTTGAAATAGGCGTATTTGTAATACGTGAAAATATAGGTACTGTACGTCTTTGAAGCATAGAAACCATTCAAATTATAGCATATGCAATCAATGAACGATTTTGCAAAAAGAATTACACATGAAATATCTCTTAATACAGAAAAGAAGGGCGAGATAATTTCATCACATATAAATGCATTGCAGTAAAATGTGCTAGAGGCTGGTGTAAGGATATTATGTCTCTAGATTTATCTAAAATAGAAGTAGAAGCTTCTGTTCTCTATGAATAGGTCTACTTTAAGCAATGAATTTTCATGCCAGAAAAAGGGGAAAACATTATGAAAAATAGTTCAATCCAAAAAATATTTTCTTGGGAACGGGGGAATAGAGTTCCAACGCTTTTAGCAGTTTTTGTTGTTCAAAACTGAAGGCCGAATTCAGAGTTCAGGGGAACGCTGTGTGTCGGAATGCTTTTCTAAAGTTATTGTTTCTGTTCGGGTGAGAACATCCTATCAGACAGGCTCTCAAAGAATTGGTCTACAAAATCAGGTGACAGTTCGACCAAGTTCGATAGTGCTGTAACTTGGCAGGTGTGAGAATGATTGCTGTCATCAAAGTCTGGATCAGCAATGCTCACAGAAGGTCGTACCTGGGTGATGTTGCTTTTGTCACTCGCTCCACTGTTACCACCTAGTCGTAGTACAGGAGTCTCAACGAATGCCGTCATCAGGATTGGTAGCCGCTGGGGACAACACAATGCGTGAGCCGTTATCGGACTGAGCGAAGTATCGATATCCATTGGTACTGCTGATGGAAGTGCAGGACAGATGTCCAACACGCATTCATCTCCGCATAGCATACATCGAAGTACCGGTAAGATACAGTTCTGCCATATAGGTCTGAATGAAAGGAACCAGGTCATGTTTAGATCTCTCAGCCTGGCAAATCCAAGGACTCTAGTTATTCTGTCCCGGTAGCGGATCGCTAGGATTGTTTCTTCCATTCCCATAGGAGTCATGTCTGAGCTGTGGATTGCCATATCGGAGCAGGAGGGTCAAAAATAAAATCCCTGCTACAAGTCCCAAAATAAGGGGTATGCCACCAAAAACAGAGTGGACAAAATTTGGAATTAAGCCCAAGACTGCTTCTAAGGGTGATAGCAGTCCCGTGAAAACGGTCTTAAATATGCCTGGGATGCCTATGGCACTAGACATGTTAAGGATTTGGCTCAGTATTTCTACGAAATGCACGGGGCAATTTGTTGATAAAAGTTCATGTATCTCCGAAGCCGTCCTTGCAACTTGGAGATCATACGTCTCTTTTGATGACCTGATGGGCACTGTTGTCTGCAAAAGCACAGACTTCATTCTGCTTAAAGTATCAATTCGTATAGAAGAGAAATTCAAACGAGGCCAGATGGGAGTCTCTATGTCTCCAGGGCCACTCGGAAACAATGCTTGCATACAGCATTTGACCATGGATGTTACGTGGACGAGATAGGCTTTTCCTGGCAAAAGGCCACAACAGCTGTGATCCGTTATTAGAATGTAACTCCCATTTGCGAGTTGCATAAAGAAAGGCTCTATCTGCGTTGCAGGTGTGACAAGTTGGTGGCATGAAAGGTTGTTAGAATTACCTTCACAGGCTCCTGTGTAAATTAATACCCTGGCACAAAAGTATACCGCTTAGTGAATGTTTACAATTTTCACCACTAAGAAATACATTTTTGTTGCTGTCACTATAGCATGAATGTGTGTATGGTAATTTCCATGTTGACTTAATGTAACCTTTACCCAATCGTTCATACTGGCCAGTAGGTATGTATTCAAGGCAATTTTTAAATCGGAAAGTTGTTATCGGAATATTCCCGTGTATTATCCATTCAATGACAGGACTTTCTGACATTGTCGAAGGTAATCTCTCAAGTTTTTCGATGCTCAGGATTGTATAGTCTGCTCCTTTCTGTGCCAAGCTGATTTGTTTATCAGTAAGGTTAAAAATGGAAAACAATGACGTTGTGTTGATTAAACGCCAAGGCACATAGCCTGAACGAAGATTTTGCAGCGTCCAGCCTAATTGTACAATAGAACGTAATTGTGACTGGCCATGCTGTAACATTAGCAAGTCTCTGTCTATTATATCAAAGGCAGAGGATACAATATTGTCCAACGAATATATTCTGAAGGACAGAGTTATTAACCCATTGTCCACTACAGAAAGTGATTTTTCCAAATTAATACGATCAATTTCTCGTATTTTTTCAGCTGTTTCAATTTGTGTGACTTTCCAAGCCTCGTTGTATGCAGCATAGATACTGGTCGCTATGAAACGCTTTTGACGCTGTTTGCGTGGACCGAGAATGAAATCTCGCAAATCAGCACCATCTTTAAGTAAAGACATGTGTTGCTTAATTTCAGCCAGTGTGAAAGTTTGTAGCCATTCAAGGCAGAGTTTCCCTACACTGTATGTTGTTACTATACCTGGATGTTGTCTCTGGGAATATCTAGGGTCTTGTCTGGTCATTTTTAACCCCTGTGTTTTATTTAGGAATCTATCTTGACAGTTGTTTGTGTCAGTAGGCCAGATTAACCACATTTTCCAAACAGGATGTGTTCTGTTTAAATGTAAAATTTTGGATACGTCTATCTCAATATCTGTTGTTGTATTCTCAGGTATTGGCTTCGGAATAGATGTTTGTTAAGGTCTTTGATCTTAGCTAGGCCAAGACAGGATGTTTGGTGAATTGTGTCATTTAAAAACATCATTTGTTCTGGGATCATGCAGACTCGAAACAGTGCTTCTAGGCCTTGTACCTGCCATTCTTTTGTACCCCAGATGGTTTTTGTTTCAATGTTATTTTTCCAATAATCAAAACCAAATGTCATCATTTTTTCATAAAATGCTTCTGAATATATCAATTTAGTATTTGTCAGCATTGTTTTCAATCCTGTTTTATCTAACAGTTTGTAATGATCACCATAATGTGTGAAGCAGAACATCTGCTCATAACTAGACGAACCTTGTAAATAATCATGATCTGTGAATCTAGCTGACATTACCAAATCAGACATCCTATTGTTAATACTTTCAAAGTCCCAATCATCAGTGAATGTACTAGGTTTTACAAAGTTACTTAAGGAAACCTTGAATTGATGAGGATACTTCAGGATCTCGACCGGACCATAGATTTCATAGTCAGTTTTCTCCCATACTACCCCACCAGGTATTGGAATGGCTGTGACATTTACTGTTGACAGTTCTCTTTTCTTCACGTGGGATGATCTGTGTGGTTTAAGGACTAAGTTGATGTTCTGACTTGCTGTGTCCATTGTACTGTAATAAACTTTCCTAAAATTAAAACGAAAATTAGGCATAGTAGGAGTATTACTACCCCTGAGATAATCCAATGCTCAATCAATGGTGCATCCAGATATACTTCTTTGATTTGTTGAAAGAGTTCTGTTGCTTTTTCTTTAAAAGTCTTTTTTATTTCTGGCATCACTTCGGGGTTGTTTTGATCTTCAGAGAAGTTGTCGAAGTTGATGAAATAACCAGAGGCAGTTCTGTCAATTGTTGGAAGTGTTCTTTCAATTTGTCTTTCGGTAGCACATTCAGATGCCACATCATTGTAGACTGGTGTTTTTTGACGAACTGTTTCAATCTGTGTCTCAAGAGGCACGAGTTCCATGGCATTATTGCATAGTCCCTCTCTGTGCACTGCAGGCTGATCGAATGTGATTAGTCTTTCAGTTTGAACCTCTTGGATTGTTGCAAATTTGGGTACTCTGTTGTTTCTTGGGAGTCCACTGGGCCTACTGTTGATTATAGGCCACATGCTTGTGGTTTTACCAGGTCGATTGATACAACTCTGTTCTCCTTTTTACCAGCAAGGGGCGGTAGTACTACTGATCTTGTTCCGTTGATTGCTAAGACAGGTACTGCTTTTCTGTAAGAAGGCCCAAATTCCTTCTTCACCGCTATTTCTTCTCTGACTAGATCCCCAATCTTTGGAATCCAGACAGGCCTTGCTGGGGCTGTTGCTGGTGGTGCCTCGTCAGTGGTAGATGGCTGTTGCTTTAACTTTATGTTGCTTAAGGATTTTCTTGTTTCATTCAAGTCCTGTAAAACAGCCAAACGATCTTTGATATCAAAGTCTGTTGTCTTTTCTTGTACCACTGATACCTGACTATCGAGGTCCTGAATTCACATTCTAATTCCGAACAATAGTTCGAATGGGCTGAAACCTTTTAGAGAATTTCTTGGCAAATTATTAAGACTGATCTGGACACATATTAAATGTTTGACCCACCCAGCACCCGAACCTAATACCTTCGCTGTTATAGATTGCTTTATGTCCCGGTTTTTTCTTTCTACCACACTGTTCCCTTCGGGGTGTGACGGACAAGAATACCGCAACCCAACTCCCATGCTGGCCATGGCCTCCTTATAAGCTCGAGAGCTGAAAGCAGGACCCTGGTCAGAATGGAACATGGCAATTGCGTATGTGCCGATAAAGACTCGCAGATCTTTTATAACCGTTCTGCCGTCAGCCGAGCGCTGAGGTCGGCCACATCCTTCTAAGTGGATTTAGCCTTCATGATGTACAATGGGACGCGCTTCTCTTCTTTGATTGCGCAGATAGACCGCCTTATGCTGTCTATCAGGGTTCCTGACACTACACTGGCCGGTTCTCCACTGCGATTTCTGTTGCAGTCTTCACAATTTTTAGCAAAACATTGAATAACTATGCTCATTCCCGGCCACCAGTACTCTGATTGTAATTCTTTCAGAGAGTCCCTGATTGTTTGGTGTCTCAGACCCAACCCCATGTGTGCTTCCTGTAATAGGAAATCCCTCCGGTCCGTGTTTGGAATTACCCTATCCCCCACTCCAGGGATTCGAGCAAAAGGAACGGAGTTTGCATCGATTATGTACGCATAATTGAGTGGATAGTTCACGGGTAGTGCTGCACAGTCGCCTTTTACGGACGTTTTGACTGCCAGCATGGTTTCCCTGTCTATGTATTTTTCTGCACGCTTTTTTGTGGGTATGGAAGCCGGTTTAGTTGCTTCCGCTGTGGCTGTGTTAGCCAATGAATTCCCTGCAACGTGAACGCCATCACGCTGAAGACTCTGTGCGTGTATCACGTGAGTCTTTTGTAGTTCTTTCTGTAAAAGAGCTACCTGGTTCCAAAGCAATTTATGCTTTATTGTGGCACCTGTGTCATCTTTGTAATCGTTTTCAATCCAGCTCTGCAACTTATTGTTGTAAGAGTTGACGCATAAATGAGAATCGCACACAATTAGTGTCGGGAATTCACGTTCTGCATTTTTGAGCGCCATCTTTAAACATCTGATTTCAGCTCTCTGAGCCGAACAATATCTAACGGATTCAGTTTTTGTTATTTTCGGTCTGAATTTACCGCACAGCCAGCGACCTTTAACAATCGCGTATGCTGCATCGTACGATTTGTTCTCTACGTTGAAATGCTGTACAAATCTATCTGTATAGATTATACAGGCGTACTGTGGGAGAGGTAGAAGTTCGATTGGCAGAGGATATTCGTCTTCATATTCTAAATCATTCAGTTTTTCGAATTGCGGGGCGAAATAGTATTTCACATCTTCCGCTCCAAGAGAATCTATACACTGTATCCATTTCGGATCCAGTGACACTGTAGGCAGGTTTACTGGGCTGAATAGCGCCTCGAAGGCGGATTCCGCTGTGAGGATATTAATCCTTTTGCCGTGTGCTAGTTCTGGTTCATTCGCTAATGCAATTTGTACTGCTTTCACAGTATTTTCTGTGGTACTGAATGTTTTTTCTGCTTGTGTGTACAAGTGAGATTTAATTGAAATTGGTACCTTTTCTCCCTCATTAGAGGTCAGGTACGTGAATCCGCATCTTCCTGGGATGACTCGGATTACAAGATTGCGTGTGTTATCACGTGTATCTAATTTTGTTTTTGCTAACATGTCTGTTTGCAGTGATCTCAAAATTTCATTGTGTTTTTGAGTCCAGGTGATTTGTTTAAAATCAGGTTTAATTAGTTCGTAGAGAGGTTTAACCCTCTCTGCGTAATTTAGAATGTAAGTTCTACCGAAATTCAGGAAGCCTAGAATCGATTGTAAATTCTTCAGCGTTTTTGGAGCTTGGAGTACAGCACACTTCTCTAAGAAGTTGTCCGCTAGGCTTTTTCCTTCACTTGATAATTCGTATCCTAAAAATAATAAAGTCAGATGGGCAATTCGAGACTTTTTAAAGTTGAATTTGTAACCCTCTGCTGCGAACTCAAGTATAATGGTGTTCACTCTTTTCAAGTGAGTCTCCAAGTCGTCGTCTGTGAGATAGATATCATCTACGTAAGACAATGCCTCATCATCATATATTTGTAGTAACTGTTACTCTAGCTGAGAATAGTCCTGGGCTGTTCTTGAACCCCTGTGGGAGTCAACAGAAATTTTTCAGCGACCCAAATACTGAGAAAGCGGTCAAGTGTCTGCTTTCTGGTGCAATATTTTGACAAAAGAAACCATTAGAAATGTCTAATGTCGTTTTATATTTTTCCCTAACTATATTATTCATTAGGGCAGCACTATGCGAATTTTGTACTGCAAATGTTTTGCAACATGCATTAAGGTGTCTGTAGTCCAAAACTAGACGATATGAATTGTCTCGCTTGGAGACAGGAAACAAAGGATTGTTCATTTGAGAGGTGCATGTTTCAATCACCCCTTGGCATTCAAGTTAATCTAAAATCTCCCTGACTTGTTTTTTAGCTTCTTGCTTAATGGGATACTGCCTTTGTGCAGTTGGTTGATTTTTTAACTGGATTTTGTGAGGAGGAGAGTCCTCATCCCATCCTACATGATTTTTATATAATGCTGGTGCCTGGGCTACTGCCCATTTCCTTGCATAAGTATATTTTTTGTGAATCGGAATGTGATTCGAGAAGGCAGGCATAATCATTTCTTCGCCACGAGGGCACACCCTGACAAACTCTGGGGGCCAATCTTTTTCAGCTAACAGAATGTCATAGCCTTTTGAGAGTTTATCCCAAAATAGACCCCTTATTTTCCTAGTCTTATCACCCTCTATACGCAATGTTATTTAGTATATTTTATGGGGCTCGCTCAGTCTGGTGTTGGCAGTTTCAACCTGAATGTATTCATTCGTGTCCACTGTCTCCAGATGACTCATCAAGATCTTGCGGGCTATACTGATTTCTGCTGCACTGTCTAGCATTGTCTGTGCCCACTCCCCGTTTTGCAACTGTGTCCTCAGTATTCTCAACATGTTTGATTACTCTAATACTGGCTACCTTCTTTTTTGGAAATTGAGATTTTTTACTCTGAGCAGGTTCCTTGTCTTTGGACTTGGTGTGCTCTCCTGGGTCTGACCGTCCTTTTCTTTCCGATTTCTGCGAAAAAGAGCGAGAGGGATGTGTATCAATACTTTGATATCTATCAGGCTTCTTTAAATTTTCCCTATTTCTAAGGTTATATCTTTTCTCAGAGGGCTCCCTCTGGGGAGACTGGTGTTCTCGAGTCGGAGTTCTCTCCCTCCGTCGAGGAGACCTTCCTCTGGACTGGAAAACTTTTTCTTTGGGAGTGGATTGTTTATTTCCATCCCAGCTCTTTTTAGGAGTGTTTGAATTATTTTTAATAAATAATTTTTCAGGATTTTCGAGCAGTTGGGTCTTTACTGGTTTTCCACCCAAGCTGTCTCTACCTAATTCTTCATAGCATTTCTCTATGATTCTGGCAAGCTCAATTGGTTGATCTGTTATATCTGTTTCCTTCAACTTCTGGCGGATCGCCACAGATGCTGCTTCTCCTTTTATGTTGGCTAATAATATAGCCGAGACCTGCTTGAAGTCTTTCAGTAATTTCATACCAAGAGTTAAAGCAGGTTCTGGACCGTATTCATTCTGAATCTGTTTTAGCACATCTGGTATTACCGCTATGGACGGAACACCAGGTGTTTTCGTGTAAATGGAAGCAAAGACTGTACCCCAAGTGTCACAGTCCTCCACGTGTGGTGCGACCCCCATCGGAAGGCAGATGGTCAAGATCCTGTGTTTCTCAATAGGGGTAGTATTCGGAAATACTGCCTCTATTTGAGTAATTTTCTGCGCTAACCAGAAAGGAATTTGTTCCCGTTTTATGGGTGTTTTACCAAGACATGATTTATGTTCTGTGGTGTAATTTTATTTGTGTTCCCCTGATGAGGGGTCAGCTGTGGTACATTAACAGCTGGTTGGACTGTTGCAGTCCGCATTACATATTGGACTAATTGCCTATGTATTTTAATTAATGTTTTTAGCTGTGCTAACAGCTCTTCTTTTGACATTTTTTCAATGTCCGGATGTGGTGTGTAGCTGGCTAGAACCGGCCACGTTGCTCCTGGTCTACCTAGTGGACCGAGCCTGGTAATATGATCATTATGTTTTAGGGCGCCTTTAAACCAAAGTAAGTGTTCTTGGTATTTTAATGAGATTTCAATCTCCTCGAAAGGAGCGTACTCATCCGGTGGTTTCTCTATTTTGTAATAGTGAAACTCTTTTGTTCTAGCGTTTGCCGCTGGAAATTTTATCCATGAATAGAATACCTCTGTCTGCCGATATTCGTGTGCCTCTATCACGAAAATCACTGTACCACCTTGTGGTGTCAGTCCGTTTTCTATAAGTTTTAAAGTTATAGACTTTCTTAAATTGACCGGGATGATTATTGCATCCGGTTCAGTAGTCCCGTCGGGACCCTGCTGAGTCGCATCTACTGCGACATCAGTTCCGTTGTTTTCTACTGACATTTTATAAATGCAGGTTTTGCAGAGTAGGTCTCCAAGGAGACAAAGATTAGGTGCACAATATTTTGGAGCACTGTATCCTTCAACGTTGAATAAACCAGAGCTTTATATAGGAATCTCTTCCTACTAAGGTCGGGCGGATTTTAACCTTTCACCCACTCCAGACGTCTATTGGAGTATTTTACGGGAGAAAGGGGTCTGTGTGAAAAATGCACGACTGAGTTACTCTAACGTCTTGCGTTAGTTTATCGCCTTACCAAACGTTTGGGCGCCATGTAGTGTAGTTCCTATTTTCCTAATAGGCCCTGTGCATTGGAATAACATAAACAGTAGTATCGACGTAGAAGTGCGGATCTTCCAGGCCTCTACTGACTATGCTAAACTTAATTGGGTTTGTTACCAACTAGCTCAGAGGTCACTGGAAACTTTCTTGACTGAATAGGAAGTGATCAGCTTCCAGGGTACAGACAAGAAGGGATTCAGTTTTCCAACAACCGTGCAACATGACAACTTTGCTCCTCAGATAAGAGTCAATCTCTAGGGTCGTGTGAAACAATAGACAGTTATTTTACTCAGTCAGTTCTGGTGCAGATTACTTTCACAATATGTAGAGAATAGAGAGACGGGCGTTGTCAATAATAGGTATTATTTATTGAACAGTCTTTCTTCTCGTACAAGAGAAATGAATTGCCACAATTGCAAGACTTGTTATGATAAAAAGTACGTACAGTAAGATGAGTATTGCGAAATAATACTGTAAAAGCATTGATATGGTTTCTTAGCCATACAATGGTTTAAAATGAATAAAACATATATACAGTCATATATACATTAGGCTGACATACTCAACTGGTGCTTCTAACTACGCCTACCCCAGTGTACCTGAACTAAGCCTAATACTTGGGAGGGGAGTAAGTAAGTAGTTTTAAGTTAAGTTGGTTTTGCCAAACTTTGTTTCAAGAATTCTCTCTAAGGGTTTAGTCAACACCATACCTCTGGAATAGAATGTTGGAGATCTGGTATCTCCTTCCGGGAACTCGATATCCCAGTCACCCGCAAGGGTGGGCTGGAAACGCCGGAGCTGGATTTTCTCGGCAGGAGAAAAAGACAGCGTCTCTCTCAGCGTGTCGAGGAGGAGCAGCGTCCGCAGGCAGCTTGCATCTGCTGGGCTCTTGCAGGGGACGGCTGTTCAGCTCCTGTGTTCACCACACCATTGTTCGCTCGTTAGCAGCGATAGCAGTAGCGATAGTGTCAGCATTAGCTTGACAGCGATAGCTTCAGCATGACAGCAGCGTTTGCTTAAGGTAACGTTGGTAATATTTATACCTGAAAGGTGCCTTGTTTGACGTACGTTTTTGGACATAAGACGTCAATAAAGATGTCACTAGGAAGTGATCGTCTATCAGTGCTCATTAGAGTTCTATTACTAATCAAAACATAGCAAGCGGGGCTTTCCCAGGTTGCTGAGTTTTTATCTTGTTGAAGAACTCGGAGTGTTAATCTAGGAATCTTAGATAGTAACTTCTGCTATGTCATTTGCACTAATGAGCTGCAAAGGAAGTTGCAGAGAAAGCGATTCTGAAATGTGGCTCTGTTCGTGTGAGGCCAGAGACGAGTTTCTGAATATTGCATTTGATCGGTTATGCCAAAATAGGGAATAAATGGATTTATAGCTGTATAGGGGCATAAGGTCACAGTATCGATCAGGGTCCTTGATTAGAACGCGACAATGTAATCTTTTAACCAATCTACTAGGTGAAATATCTGGCTTCCTATCGGACATTGCCCATGAAAGAGTCAACATCACAGCGGAGGAGGTCATGTTGGGTACATCTAGCACTAAGCGCCCCAATCCGATTTAAGGACTGATCTTTGTCTCTATGGCCGTTTTTTGGCTGTGCTTCGTATCAGCCTGGCTAGATCCGATACCACCATCTTTTCTGCAATGGAGGGCTAGGCTGCTAGCGACCTGCAGCCTTGAGGTTGCCATATATAGGAACAAAGGGCATAATATTCGGAGAAAGGGCATGCAAATTTGGGCTCCGCTACTAGAATGGATACAAGCGCACCAACTGGATTAAGGGGAACAACCGTTACTAAGCATTGTGTATTGATAATCTTCTTTTTTCTTTTTTTTTTCTCCTTTCCTTTTTGTACCTTCTATATACATATTTGGCCGAAATGTTGTATTAACCTTAAAAAGAAACGGTTAAGTCGATGTCTATGTCTATGTATCCATATACCTGTGTGTAACAAAAAAGGGTACCTGTTCTCCGGGGGTGGGGGGGGGGGGGCGGGGGGGGGAGTTGGACTGGGTCAAATGATGAAATTCTAATAAATAGCCTGATGCCTCCACTGTGTGACGCAGGGCTGTTTGGCAGTAGCCTGCACCGTCATAAGTGTGAGTGCACTGACCCTATGGCAGTGCTAGTTTGTTGCATCCCTAGGGGAAGCTACTACAATGTTGATAGGTTATTTGACTAACTTAACAAATGGGGCACCAATATGCACCCATGTGCGACCAGAGTGTTTGGACACTATGCATAGTGTGATCCCTGAACTGCATTAACTCACACATATGTACACTGTCGACACACATAGTAAACACATAGAAAGAAAGTAAACAGGGCAAATCCACTATTCACACTTAACACTGCAATCCCTAAAGCAGACCAATGAGCCCAAAGCACGATTTTTGCAGCCACCTCGTCAGCAGAAAATGAAGCTTCCTAGCTGACGCGTCAATATAACCGCATGGTGCCTTGTCAGCCCTTTTGTTAATTCGACATATTGACTAGTAGCATAAAAAATGAAGCATCAGCATAAACATGATACACCCACCCAGTAAATGATGGTATGGATAAAAGGAAGTGATATAATTGATCCTGCATGCTGCAAATCAAGAACTGTGAAGTTACTTTCATTTTCACTTTGCCACAGTTTTACTGTCTGATCATAGGAGTGGTTGTGTTATGGCTGTGCTGGGGAGTGTTTTGGTGTTTGGAGCAGGTTTATGTGTCTGCTGTCCCGACCATGTCCCTTAAGTCCTTTTTGTGTTTTATTGTTGTACATTGTTGTGTATTGTTCTGTGTCCTGTCGGGTGTTCATCTTTTGGGGTATAATTGTATTAGATGTAGAAGTGGGTTTTTGGGGGGGTTCAGTTCTGTTTGGGAGTTTTGTTTTTGGGTGGGATCATGCCTGGGACGAGTCGGGCTCCCCCCATGAATGAGCAGGATTTTGGCAGCTTCCTGTGGCTGGTCATACATTACCTGCCTGCCATGGTGGCCAGTGGAGAATGTGCCATCCAGCTACCCTGTGAAGGTCTGAAAACAACGGTGGGAGAGTGTATGCCTCCAGATGTTGAGGATGTTTGGAGTGGACTGCAACACCCAACAGCTGAAACATCACTGGGCCGATGTGGTTGGCAGGGAGTCTGACCTAATGAACTATGATGGTATCGACGTTGGTGGAGCAATTGGTGTAGCACATGATCTGTGTGTTTTACTATGTCTCTCTTGTACCCATTGATGATATGTGGTAATATTAAGTATGGCTCACATGAGTTTGGCTCAAAATAGCCATCACCCCATGCAAAAGAGGGAAATGACGTGGCAATTTCACTGATGCGATCCGTGCACCAGTGCCATCTGTGACACTGAGTATGCCACACAAGTGTTAGTGTCCCTGTAGATGATGCAAATAAATCCCAGCGAAGCACTGCGCTGATGCAAATGCCCATAGCCCATCCAGACACCTCATATGATGACAGACCAGGTAATACAGACTAGCTCCAGATGTGGTAATTTCACACAAGCATTTGTCAGGTAAATTTGTAATGAGCCATGACAGAACATATGTTACACATAATGGGACTTATTTACTAGCCCCATGCACTGCTGGGATGTCACATCTAACATTATCAAAAGTGATGCACCAGCTGCACAAGAGCCTTGTAAGTAAGCCCCATAGTGATTTGCTGATGATCCGCCTCAGCATACCGCCCCTAGTCAGGCATTAATGAGGCCTGCCATGGCTTACACTGCTTAGCTAACCTGTGCATATGGCAAAAAACACATATCACTGGTCTTGAAGAGTACTTCCTATGTAAAAGGTGTGGCTCCTTGATGCCCACTATGGCTATGTTGTGCTTTGTACAAACTTGTCTGACTCCATACCTCAGAACGCATATCAAATCCCGCCTGCTGCTTTTGCATGGCTGCATTAAGGTGTTTTTGAGACCAGAGCCACTGGAGCTGTTGTTACATATGAGACTGCCATTGTGCATGCCTCTTGTATAACAGGCCCAATGTATGTCACAGGGGGGCCACTCACAATGTACTGTATCCAAGGATATGCCAGTCTGAATCTCACAGATACAGAATTCACTTATCTTAAGGAACAAGTACGCATGAGATGTGATGAACGTAGAGTACTCATTTCCTGGTGACCAAATTTAAGATGGTCTTTTCATTGCAATGGCTTGCTGAGTATGGTATATGAGTGTTGTAGGTGCAGAGAATCATCAAAGCCAGCTACCATTGTGAAATATAGTAGTGATGAGGTTCATTAACTGGTTGCCCAAATTGGCCAACAAGTCTATGTTTTGGCACATCATATTCATGTACTCTCCTGCCTGCCTTAGAGATGTGTATCATCCAGGCCTGTCAACTGTGCCATATGCTCACTTACAACCTAAAGTGTTACATAGTTAATAGTTATACATATGTACTGTGCTTCTGTTGCATATTAAATATGTGTTTTAAGTTTACTGATGTGTTGTACAGGTTTTGTCTTGTAGTTGGACCCCCAGCATACACATGTGGTAAGGAGGATAACTTCAAGGACCCCAGCTTCACTGGTGAGTGCCTTCATCAATGCTAAATGTGTAGTGCAAGGATTGAGTGTGATGTCAGGTGCTGTGTGAATTACCAGATTTAATATGCATCCCTGTCACAGATAAACTTTTGAATGATCATTATTAGGTCAGGAAAACTGGATGTTAGTGTTGCATGTGCATCAGCCTCTGACTACCGTCAGGGAGAATACATTGCCAATCTGGGGGTAGACAACATGATAGAATCTTGACAGAGGAGCCATGATCACAGTGGCAGTAAACATGAAAATATGGGGTAGTGGTTACACATTTGAACAAGGCTGTGGTTCTGTAAAATTTGGAATGCATGTCAGTTGCACATGCTATGATTTGGGAGCATGTAGCAAGCTGTGGCATTGTCCACTAAGGTCTTAAAACAGTTCAGAGAGGAGAAATTGCATATGCCTCTCTGTGACATAAGTTACCTATTTTGCATTCTTCATTACATGTCATATCTGTCAAGTGTTCAGTAAAGTTAGCAATGTGTCGTGATATGTTTAATTGCCAATATCTGTTACACTACGATCTGAGACAATACATGTACTTTACAGACATTGCACATCTTAATGGACAAATGCCTATGGCATGAAGGCCATTGCAGGACGCAGAACGCATACTAAGTGTCAGTAATAATGTCATGTGTCCCACTCCACCATTAATAAAACAGCAGTGTTCCCATGCATACTAAGCACTGGCATGGTCATACCTAGATGTGTCAAGGTGTTGCAATTGCATTGTGCAACAATTGCCCTGGATGGACCTTAGTAAATCTGATGTGACAGATAATAGACATGTGTATACTCACTCTAAGCTGCAAAATGAACTTAGGCTGTGGGGGCTGCTACCTTAGATGTTGTTAAATTAGTGTTTCATGATCTTTGTACCTGTTTGTAGTCACCCTTTGACTGACAGTTATCCTTATTGCTTAAACAGACCACATGACCCTAGAGCAGCTAAGAAAGCATACCCTAGAGAAGGAGTGCTACTTGTACCTTGGGAGAGGAGCAAATGCACACAGGGCCATGAGGAAGGGTTTTGAGGAAGAGAAGGCTCTGGGCAAGTGGCCCAGCTTTTTGCTCAGACCACCAATATTTGAGAAGGGGAGCTTTAGCAGAAATGAGCATTCCAGCATAGGTACCTCCAAGGCACCAGTACCCAGCACCTCCAACGGTGAACTATCCCAACCACCTCGCCGCATACCGCAGGCCACAGGAGGGCCTAGCTCTTTTGAACCAGACATCAAGAAAGAACTTACCATTTTGAAGTTTCGGGTGGCTGTCTTAGAGAATAAAACTCTTCTGTGTTTTAGAGGGGTAAGCGGGATGGTGTAGCCTTTTAGGACCGGATTTCTAGTTGTAATGGCCATTAGTTAGAGTAGGGTCGAGCCCCTTGTACAATAGCGGGGGTGATACATAAAGCCCGATGGCCGGTGCAACCACATAACTAAGCATTTTGCCAGAGTAGCATTGCAGTAAAAGGTTGATTTTATTTCTGCAGCGTAGGGGATCTTTTCTTGACACAATGTCGCAACTGGGGGAAAATTATAGTTCACCCTTATTTGTCCATACAGGCTGGTGAATACACATTGTGTGGAGTGAGAATTTCCTTCCCTCCTTTGGATTTGTGAATAACAGATGGTTCCAGTCTTGATTATCCGTTCAGGTACTTTGCTGGAGGTTGAGCTACTCGTATGGGATTAAATGGGAGAGCCACATTTCTGATTCCTTCTATACTTGCTTCTATCTAGACCGGGTGTATCTCCTTTTTGGTCTGACTTATAGCAATAGGAAGTCACCTTTTCATTGTAAGAGCTTGGATGTCACTTTGAAGTATTAGAAAATGTCTGTATCTAATTAAGGTAAATACGGAAGCCATTCTAATTTGAGTTACATTGAGATAATATGTATGCTTCTGGAATTCTGACTGTACTCTATTTTATACACATCTTTTTCAGCCTAGTGTGGTGAAGATTTTATTCCACTACTGTTTAAGAATACGTGTATCTGGGGATACGAGCATTTGGAGGTAAATTTACCCCTTTATGTTTAATCGTTGAACCTCTAAGTGAAGGGAGCAGGGCAAGCACTACGCTTATGTGATCATTAGGGGTATCTGATTTGAGTTGATTTGAGTGACATATTTGAATTTTGAATCTGTCTTTGAAATGTATTTTAATTTTGTGATGACATTTTATTTGTATTGATGCCTGTAACAAACTTTAAGAACTACTAATAGGTATTGTTACTTTTTGCACTGGTTTGTTTATTTGTTTCTTTGATTCATAGTGCGTGCCTCCGGTAGTGGGTTCACCTTGTCTGAAAGAGAACCCCTGAGGGGGGGTGTGGCGAAGAGTGTTGTTGGTTATATACTTGCTCCAAGGGGACTGTCTTCTGGTACCCTATCCTTTGGTGTTAAGAGTGTCCCTCTCTCTTTTCTTTAAATTAGAGAATAAAATGGACCAGGCTTTGACACTCCTCATTGAACTGAAGCAGACAGTAGGAAGTGACAATAGTGACAGTGTGGTGTACCGCTGTTGCCATTTGACTGAACTTGCCTGTACCACCACCGCTCCTTGCTTGCTTCCCGCTCCCGTGGCTTGTCCCCCGCCGCCGCCGCAAGCCTCCTGACATTTGGCGCGGTCGCAGAGAGGGGGGACTACAGGTCCCAGCAGTCCAAGTGGCAGGAAGCCGGAAATTCCTAGTCCGCGCCCGGAGGCGCTTAAAATCCGAGGGGAGCTTTGGGTCACGGGATGCGCGCGGGCGACGCCGGGCTAAGCCTGGGCAAAGGGCGGGCCATCTGTGGCCATCCGGGGCTAGAGGAGGCCGAGCTGGGCCACCACCCTACAATTTTATCATCGTGGACTAGGACTCAAACTTAGCTAAGTAATCTGGAAATTTATTAATACATTATTTCCCTTTTGTATGTTTTAGTGGGGGAGTAACATCCTATCTTGGCACCCATAAATTATACGTATGTGGTCCGGTGGAAATACTGTACTGTTGTGTTGCTATTGTTATTCTATTGGCACTTTAAATAATTATTATTCCTCGTGGTGAACAATAATGGCGCTTAACGCAGGAAAGGGGAGAAAAGCTGTGCCAGATAGCATTGGAGGAACAGGTACTGGAACTCTGGACCAGTTTATCACGAGAGCTGCAGTCGTTTTAGAACGCAAAATAGCGTTAACGGAAAAAAGATTATCATTAGAGCCCATTTTTTCTAAAAGATTATCGTTGGGCACGAGTAGAGAAGCCGTAACACCTGAGCAGCTATCAGTGCATCAACCTAAGGGTGATAATTGGTCGGACTCCAGCACAGAGTCAGATGGATCTGATGGGTCCGTTGTTTGCACTTCAGTAAATTCTACTAGGGATAGCATAGCAACTTTAGGAAACAGGCAGGGTGAGATGAGTACTCGTACTACATCTAGTACTCTGATTGATCAAAGATCTAAAAAGGATACAGATGTACTCAGGAAGTCTGGGAAAAGAAAGCGTGTGGGAGGCGTACAAAAGGGTAGATGCCCAAAAGTTATTAAAACTACTAAAACTATTAATTCAGAAGGGGAATATGACTAAGCCTACCCAATTGTCAGTTAACAACGTGCCCCCTCGGCTGCCTAATAAAGATCAAGGCAAACGAATATTTGAGCTGCCACAGTGCCCCCCACTGGTAACTCAAATTCCTGATGGTCTCCTGGGACACATAGAACATCTAATGAAGTCACTGCTGTTACCCCTATTTGAAAGGATAAAATTAATTAATGAAAATTTGGGGAAACTAGAAAGAACTGTAATGGTTAACTTAAACACATTGGAAAAAGCAGTGGGTGCCATAATGGACTCTGATCGCACAGTACAAAAAAGAATAGCCCCAGAACTTAATGGTACTCTGATAGGTACCCCACACGAAAAACTATCTGGACTGAATGGGCAATTAAAACATACTGATAATGGGGGTATCACAGAGGTAAAAAAGATAAAACTCTTTAGTGGTGAGGGAGTAGAAGTATCTGGGAGGATGTTTAGAAAGGAGTTGGCAACCTCAAAATTAGTTGGAGAGGTAACTAACAAAGGGAAAGAGGCATTAGGCCCAGAGCGTGGAAAAAATAAGCATCCATGTATTGATCTACCCCCAGACTCTGCCCCATATACTGTGATATTGACAGGAGTACCAGAGATCCAACAGGATAAATTAGAATCCCACAGGGAACTAAAAAACAAAGTTATCTTTTGGCTTAATAGCAATAGATCACTCCCGGGCTATACAAACGCGGAAATTTTGCATGTTAGAAGGGTGAGCTGGTTGGGACACAGACGTAAGGATCAGATAGGGGACTGTATAATTGTGAACTTCAGGGATTCTAGGGTGGTAAGGTTCATATGCGATGGGAAAGAATATAGCGGGGAGGGTGGAATCCAAACCCTCAAGGAGCTATTTTTATCCTCGCTCAACGTTTGGTACTCCACTCTTCTCCCGAAATAGGATAGATATGCCATATAGTGACCAGATATCGCAGATAGGCCAGAGTTTTGCCTCCCATTGCTTAATCGATTCGAGAGACTCCATAGATTGGAGGGAGTCGACTGACTGGGATGTAGAGACATGGGTGCGATCTTAGATTTCCTCAAGGCCAATGATAGCTTAAAACAGGACAATCAATAGAGATGGTAACAGTTGGGTGGATACAGGAATAGGCACAGAGGTCTCCGATAAAGACTAGCCCGGAGTTATGGTATACAATCCCAATAATTTGACCATCTTAACAGTAGATAATCTAGGTACCCCCGAAATCGCTGTCATGGAGGAAGCTGTAATTATAGAGAGATCTTGGTCAATTATGTTCTAGAATATCGTGGGTCTCAAAATGAAACTTTTAAATCCCACATGGTTGAATGCGATTAAAGACTACAATATTGTAAGTCTCCAAGAGACTTGGATGATAGAAGCTACGCAATTATGTGGCTTTAAGACTTTTCATTTACCAGCATTTCCCTCTTCTTCCGGCAGAGCAAAAGGAGGTCAGTGTACCTATGTGTCTAATTTGCTAAAGTGCTGCAAGATTGAGATGGTTGTTAACAATCAGTTCTACCATATAATTAGGATTGTGATTGAAAAAGATCTACACTTGGTCATTTCTGAATTTTTACAACAATGTATTGGTTGCCGCCATTGAACAAACATTCATAAGTTTGGGTAAAGATATTAAAAGCCAGATGGAAGGGAGGGTAAAATCAGTCTGCGTAATCTGGGGAGGGGATTCAATTGCTCCCTATGTAAATATGGGGAAAAGGGCACTTGTGGCTTAATGCTAGATAAGGCGACTAGCTTAAGCCATTTTGAGCAAACTGCCTGCGAGAATTATTTAAATGAGATCATTTTTTCCTGTGAATTGGACTTCGCAAATAGAATGCCTTCACCCCCGAATACAAAATATTTTTAAAATAATGTAAAAAGAAATAAACACACTTATGTGTACTGCGGTGTCCCAGGGCTGCCCTCCTCCTCCACGCCGTCTCTCTCCTGCAAGGCCCCTATGTCAGATGTACATCTTGCGAGAACTGCTCATGCAAGACTTGCAAGACTTGTGAGAAATGCGCATGCGCGGGCATGCGCAGTTCTTGCAAGATGTACGTCCAATGTAGGGGGCTTGCAAGAGAGAGATGGCGAGGAGGAGGGCAGCCCGGGATGCTGCAGTACAGGTAAGTGTGTTTATTTCTTTTTAAATACATTTTTAAATATTTTTTATTAGGGGGAGTTAAGGCGAGTGGTGGAGCAGAGATTTTTACCAACTCCGCCTGGGGTTAGTGATCGGAGGCTAAGAGGTCGCAAACTATCTGCACTATGCTGGAAGGCCTTTATTGCTGGCGGCTGGTGTTGAAGGGGAATGACCAGCAGTGAATCGGCCCATTGGCCTTTCTTGAGCAGGCCCATGGCGTTGGGGGCTCCAAGGAGTGGTGGAGGAGTGCCCTCAGATGTCGCTGTGTCTGGCTCTGAGTGCATTGCTGGGCCACCTCAATGGGCGGCCGGCCGGCTGTCCTGTGAGCGGCAACATATAGATATTGAGTCAGGCCCTGGTGGAATTACTTGGCTAACTGGGGCCTGCAGGAGTGATTGGGATACCTGCAGGCCACCAATTGACAAAATGCTCCATGGGGGGCAGTGTCGGAGCTTCCCTGATTGAAGGAGGTGTGCAACACCCCTGAGGTCAGTTGTGGCACCACAGTGAGTGACTGTGCCTGTTTTGCATTTCTGGTGTGTGGCCCACTCGTGCTGGCTTGGTCTTTGATGTTCCTGTGGTGAGGAAGCCATATGGGACCATTGCTGCCCACTGGTATCCATGGTGTATAACTGTATTGAGGCCCTCTCCCATAATGCCCATGGGGAAGAATAAGCAGGCGGGGCCCGCCATGGCAACATTGTGTCGCACTTTATGACCCCAGCCTCTACCTCTCAACGCACTAAATGCCATGCCTCAGGATGGATGGAGCAGGGCAAAGCTCTTGCAGGCAATACAAGACTTCTGATTGGCCCTCGAAAATAAAATAGAGATTGCAGCCCTCAAGGTCAATCTCTTACGCACTGACCTCCACAAGGTTTCAGATAAGGTCTGAGTGGCACAGAGCTCAATTAAAAAGAGCTCCAGGTAGAGGTGGCCAATTTGTGGAAGCAGGTAGTGGCGGTCACATCCAGTCGGGGGCCCGGAGGCTAGAGTGGAGGATGCAGAGGAGTTTTCTTGTCGCAATAATGTACACTTGCTGGGATTCCTGAGCAGGCTGAGGGAGCACACCCCGAGCAGTTCATTGAAGCTTAGATCAGAGACACCCTAAAGCCTAGGGGGTTGTCCCACATGTTATTTGTTTAGAGGGTTCACCACGCACTGGTTGCACCGCCACGGCCTGGGGCATCACCGCAGGCTATAATTGCTTGCATCTTGAATTATAAAGACAGAAACACTATCCTTAATCTGGCCCCAGACACTGACACTGCCAGCTTTGAGAATCAGAAGATCTCCATTTATCCAGATTACATGAACGTGGTCCAGGGTGCCCGGAAATCCTACGTGGAGGTTAAGGCCAAGCTTTGGGCCACCATTCTATGTTGTTGTACCTGGCCAAGTTGAGAGTACTTTTGGGGTGCCGTCACATTTTTTTGATACACCTGAGGATGTGTGGCTGGAGGTCTGGAACAAAGTTCAAAGAAAGCGCAGTGCGTCCTGGAGATCTGGGACACAGAAATTGTCTGCTAGAGGGGTTCCAATTGGAGAGCAAGAGAGGTGCAGTAGGCTGCCCAGCAGCAATCCCCTGAGAGGGCTGATCAAAATATGGTGGAGACACAGAGGGATGGTTTCATGGTACTGGCCTGCCAAACCGGCATCCCAGTTGGGTCCAGCTTCGTCAATACAGGAGGAGGTTTTGCTGCAAACTGAATCCACAGCTGGTGGTGGACCTTTGTGATGTTCTTGGTCTTTGTATATTGGCTATATAAAGCCGTGTTTTTTCCTTTATAGGTAGGACTTATTGTAATGTATCTGTCACGTGGTTGACAGATGGTGGGGTTACCCCTGGGATGGCTGATTTGTGAATTAAGATATTGTGGAGGCATGCTATGTTTTGCTTTCATGCTTTGGCTGTAGTTCTTGATGGGGCAATATATTGTGTGTGGGTCGTGTCTTTGTGGGTAGCCTCTACACATCATGGGAGGGATGCAGAGTTAGGCTGTGAGTTCTGAAAGCAATAATACAACTGGATTTGCAGTATGAAATAATGTTTTTATGCTGTGTTTCTGGGGAGGGGGGTTCTTAGTATCTGCCAGTGTTTGGAAACATTTGTTGGTTATTGTTCGAAGTGTATGTACCATGACAGTGTGAGTTCTCCAAAGACTAGCAGCCTTTGAACTGGTCATTTAGAGAAGCAGGAGAGGGAGCGGAGTCTGGAACAGGATTTTGTTATGCCTATGGCTGAGAGAATTATTATTGTCCCATGGAATGTCTGCATCTTCGAGGGTACACCAAACTCTATAGAGCCCATTCTATCCTTAGACGTCACAAGATCCAAATTGCTTGACTGCAAGCGGCACATCATGGGGTAGATGAGATGCATAAATTGCATGAATAATGGAGGGTCAACTTTTCTCTGATTCCTATTCCTATTATGCCAGGGGGTGATCATATGGGTGGCTCCTGGGATCCCTTTTCAGCTCACTTGTAGTGAGTGAGGCAGATGGATAGGGAAGGTATGTCCTGATTCAAGGTACCCTGGATCAAAAGGAGTTTCTGCTCCTAAATTTATATGCTCCTAATATTGATGACCTGCATTTTTCTGAATGGTTGCAAGATTTGTTGAGAGACTGCATGGGCTCGCCCATAATCTGGGCAGGGAACTTTAATTGTGTATTTGATATGGGTGGGCGATTATTACCCACCCAGGTATGGTACCAATCTACTGATGGCGGTTGCCTCAAGGGGGGCAATGCAGAATCTGGGTCTCCTGGATGGTGGCTCCTGTGACATCCTGGCACTCAAGGGTACATGTGTAATTCTCAGATGATTAATACTTATAGTCGACTGGACAACTTCATGGTGGGTGGATTAGATCACTCACAGATAAGTGCACATGGTGAGGGTCCTCTCAGATCATGCCCCAACTCTACCGACCTTGACCTGGGATGGGAGGCCAGATGGAAATGGAGCATGGCATATGCCATCTGATCTGCTCTGAGATTGCGCCTGTAGGGTGGAATTGGGAACTGCTTTGGAGAGTTATCCTGCTGTTTACTGGGGAACCATGGATACTAGGGCAGTTTAGATGATACTGTTAAAATATTTTGGTGAGCTTTTTGGGTCTTAAGATCAATGCTCGGAAGTCATTGCTGTTCCCTCTGGGTGAATTAATTTGGGAAGCAGCGAGATCAGTTGCCAGATGTGGGTCTTTGATGGGAATTGAAGGGATTTAGATATTTTGGGCTCTGGGTCATGTACAATGAGTCACAACATCAGCAACAAAATGTAGATAGGGCCTGGAGAATTTCTTTACATTCTGGAATAGGCTCCCTCTGTAGGTGATGGGCAGAGCGGCAGTGGCAAAAATGTTTTTTCTCCCTTTCGGCCTATATCTTGTTCAAAACTCCCTGTTTCCGCTGGAGGATTGGTTCTTCAGTAGGCTGGATAGCTTGTTGGTGTCTCTTTTGTAGGGGTATGCACAGTTATGGAGGCTTGGTGGTCCCGGATTACACTGCACACTTACAGAACGCAGTCAATTGACTTACATCATCAGACAAATGGGAGAAACGACTTCTGGGGACTGAGTTTGGATGTGACACCTTGCCTCAATTGTTAATGTGAGGAGGCTGGTCGGAGCTCCCTGTTCGGTACTTGGTCACTCATACAGCTGGTATATGGGAAAAAAGTGGTTCAGAAAGTAATTCACAAAGCCCTTTTCAGTAAGGAGTTAAAACTATGGGATTTGATGCTCTTTAGGAATATTGGCTCAACCATGTCTATGGAACAGTGGCAGGAGGGGGGATGTATGGAAACATGGGATATTTACCCAGGACACACCTTCATCTCATTCCTAATGGGACAAGACACTTTTTTTGGCTAGGACCAGGTCATTTATTACATTATGCAAAATTAGGAAGTGTGGCAAGGAACCCCTGGTCGGATCTTCCTGTGGCGTCCCAGCCCTCTGCGGTCCTGGATGGGCCTATTGGATGGGAAAAAGGACTCCACTTAATTACTCATTTTTACAGAGCCCTTAGGTCTGATATGCAACCACACCAATTTCAGGCGCGAGTAGCATGAGAGATGGATTTGGGTACACCCATCTTGGACTCGGACTGGTGAGCATGTTGGGCCTTGTCCACACTGTATCCTGTGACAACAGGTTTAAACTCTTGCTCTTTCATTTTCTACATTGTACATATGTTACTCCGCATGGCCGCAATAAAATAGATTCCACTGGGGGGCCCAGTTGCTGGATATGATTCAGGGCAATGATGAGGCGTCCTCTGGGGATGGGTCCGGGGCGAGAGGATTGCTACCTCCTAGTATTATTAGTCTTATTTATCTTTCTGACGATTAGGTCTATAATGCAGCTCTTTTGTATTCTGCTTAGCTCGTAGCCTTGGTCCTATATCTATTTTCCTTGCCACATCATTGGACGCGTCATTGGTTTCACTTGCAAATGCTACCTAATGTATTTATTGACTTTACTTGCCTCTGTTGTATATCTGATATTACATTATGTATGATACTGTCGACATGCACTATATGGGCACAATACAAAGAAATAATCTGAGACGAAATGCTAACTTTACGACTTTCGCTATTCACAAAGGGCCTTTACGAGTAGTAAAGTTAGATTTTTGGTCTAAATTTAGATCAAAAATCTAACTTTACTACTCCTAAATTTAAACTTTTGGTCTAAGTTAGACTTTTGGTCTAAACGTAGACCAAAAGTCTAACTTTAGTAGTAATAAAGTTAGACTTTTGGTCTAAACGTATCCAAAAATCTAACTTTACTACTCGTAAATGCCCTCTGTGAATACCGAAAGTCGTAAAGTTGAATTTTCGTCTCAGATTACTTCTGTGAATCGGACCCATTGTTTTTGTTGTATGTTTGAAATCAATAAAAATTGTTTTAAAAACATGTATATAGTCATCAAATGTTTTGTAACTGAGTATTGAAAAAAATCACAAAATCAGAACTTTTCTTTAATAATTATGTTTATGAATAAAATGTTTTAAATGACAATACATGTTTTCCAAAGCACAAGTGTGTCTTATGACTGCTACAGCTGGATGGTAATCTATACTTGTATACTCAGATACTTATAGGGCAATTATTGATCTTAAATACAACTTACAGAATTCATAGGTTTGTTTGATCAAGGAATAGAACTGAAAATGTGTCGCTTGCCGAAACGGCGATATCTGGCAACCATGACATTTAACGGCAGGGCAATGGTGGTTGTTTGCTAAAAATGCTAGGTAACAGGAAATTTCATATATGGCATGTTGGAACTGGTGCACTTAACCACAATTAAACACATACATTACCATTCATCTATTAGAAAACTAAGGTAGACTATATGCAATTTGGCATGCTTTTTTGTTTAGAGCATGTTGCGCATTAGGAAGTCGCTGAACACCAAACACAGAGACACCTTCATCTTTTAGACATCTGAGCAATACACTGACCCAAGCCCTGGTCACTGAATGTATCAGCAGAACAGGTAAATAATTGGAGATTACGTCCTGAAAGGCGAAGCTGAGCTGGAATTACAGCGAGAAGGCAATTCCATTGTTCTTCCAGATAGCCCAATCTGCTTTTAATAGGGGAAAAATCTCAAACCCAAATTGGATTAGAGATTTGAGAGGCTATTGCTAACAAGTTGGGATTTGCTTTGTGTGCCTTGCAGCTCTCACCAGTGGGCCACGGGCGGGCATCACATTCTGCACCTCTGGGCAGATTACTCCCACTGCACTCTAGAGCACATACTAAATGTCTGTTAATTTGTGGAATAAACCCTGGCATACACAGCCGCCTGCTGTTATGGTAACACCTAACACAGATTCTATGGCTGCAGATCCAGAATTTAATTAGGATTATCAGGTGTGGCCTTTCCCAGTTTATCTGTTCCCCTTACATTATTCCTTATTAGGGGCTGCAAACACTAGGCAGCTGGGCTTTCTGCACCTCACTCCACAGGCACACAGTACAACATAGCAGGGGGCTGAACTGCCCTACCACATATGGGGAAAGGTATTTTACTTGAGGGAGAGCGCTTCGTGGGTGCTGCGTCACTGCGATTGGCGTCCTGATAGAAGGTGATGAGTGAGGGCCTGCAGATGAAGCAGGGAAAGAGGTGACCATCTTAGAATGTAAACGTTGGGTCATATTTTCTAATGGTCAGATCATCACAGCACATGAAAAACAAGACAAGGAGGAGCTGTGAACAAATAAAGCAGTACAACAAACATAGGAATAATACAGGCTAGGTTTGTGGCATACTAAACCGAGTTACAGACTTTGGACCTGAGCCCTGGGTTTGTGCCTCATCATCAGCTCTATAAAAAATATGCTGATGATATTAAATAAATGTAAACTCATAACAAATATAATTAGGCAATGGTTGGATCTGAACAGTTGCAGGATCGGGTGAACACATATTGTCAGATCAAAAGAAAAAAGCAGAAGGGGTAACTGCACTGAATAGAACAGGCGCCCTCTGAATGCATCTGATGATCAGAAAAACAAAGAAAGGCAAATGCTCTGTGTGTTTGTTAGCTCAAAAGCCAATGCAGGAGAGTGAAGTGTAAGGAGCAGGCACCCTCCCAACGTGCCTGATGGTGAGATTCTGATGATGAGATGCAAATGCTGTGTGTGTTCACTGGGAAGCAAAAGCAGAAGTTATGTAATTAAAATCAAAAGTAAGAGCACAAGAAACAGGGGCATTCATCGTAGGAAGTTACAAAAGTCCTAAAGAATGGACTACTAAGTGTATACACAATCAAAAGCTGGCATTTACAAAGGACAGCAAGAGAAACCAATAAAAAAGGTGTGTGGTTCCCGAAACCCATATTCTAGATACAGCATGTCTCTAAGAGACAGTGCATGCGCTACCTTGGGGAAACCTAAAAAGAAAGGCTAGGAGTGTAAATGGGGGGAGAGAGCGCAAAGGCCATGTTTATGTAGAAAGTCCCAGTCACTGTAATGTAAGTAAGCATTAAATACTAACAAAGTGAGAACTACTGGAGCCTTCTCAGTGCAGCTTTACAAATAGCACATTCATTAGGGCTGGCTTTCACATTCTTGGTCGTAATTTAAACAAAAGCCAGGTCATAAGGAGGGAGGACATCTAAATAAAGAGTCTGTGTGTTTTCATTGCAAGTGTAGGCAAGGAAAGTGATGCAATTTCACAGAGTTTGCATTTACTGTGTGGTTGCATGCTGCCTAAATAGCACTAACCTTCACTTGTGGATAAACTTTACTTACTTCTTCTTTGTAAAGAGATAAATTGTTTTAAGTACAAGCTAGACTGACTAAATGTAAGAAATGTTTAATGGTGTTTACGTGGTCAAACATAACAAAGAATTCTTGCTTTAGTACAATCATAAAATATACTCTTTATGGAATGAAGTCCAGAGACTTTTTTGTCTACACTAAAAACAACATTACATGATGTTAGCCCATAAGTGACTGCTATAAAAAGGCCATGATACCGAAGTGTATTTTGTTTTTGGGTTGCTTTGCACAACCGTATAGGAAAATTACTGTTGCTCACAGGGAAGAGAGCCATTAGACAAAGCGGGCTGATCTCAAAATGAAGAGGCGGTAAGCAGATTGAAGTGAGCTGGAGTGAGTGGATAAGGATGTGGAAGAGAAAAGAGGGGTGCAAAAGGGAATTCATAGCAAAAAACTCATATAAGATGTCAAGGATGGATAAAAGAGGGTTTCCCCAGAAAATAACACGTAAAATGATTGTAGAGAAATTGGAATGAAGAAACTCTTTTTTTCTATAATATAGCATGAACTTGGTCCAAGGGCTTTAGAGCGCTTTTCAGGAGAACCAAACTACATTACACAAGGTCATATTCCTTTTTAAGGCACAGGTGATTATGTGATTTGCCCCCAAATTACTGGGTGCTGAGCTGAACCTCGGCCTCGAGCCTTGTTCCTCATTTCAAAAGTGGGCTGCCCTGGCCATTAGGCACTATTTCCTTCTCACAGAAAATGTTTCATTGCAGAGGGAATTCACCAGGCCAGGTTTCTCAGCCTGATGAATGCTGTCCATTTGGAAAAATATGAGGCTACTGGTTCACCAAGAAAACAATTTTCAGAACCAGTTTAAGAGATGTGTATTTCTCCAAATTTACATACACCTGCTGGGGTGGTGAAGTAGTATGCATGAGGATGGAACAGGAGGAGAGAGAGCAGAGTGACAAGACTGGAGTATGCAACATCTAAAGAATGGGCAGAAGGAAAGGGGTAACGGGTCCAGATGTTTAGCAAGCCTGCATCAAATAGAGCATATTTAGAGTAGATTACTTGCTCTTGGCAATGAGAGACCTTTTCCCCATCACTTATACAGAACTTCGAATTATTCTAGGACAAGTAGGAAAAAGTCATTCTTTGTATGGAGATAATTCCATTTATTTCCTCTGTGCGGTATTTGACTCTTTATAACATTCAGAGTCATTGAGAACAAAGGCAAATCATAAATCCCAGAGAAAAACAGAAGCATGTTGCAGCCAACACATGTTTCCCCCCCTCACATTGGCTTTATCTTCTTGGGCTTCCTCAGGGCAGCGCATAAAGGGCGATCAGGCATTACAGTCAGTTATCAAAGAGTATATACATATATACACAAATACGAAATTACAGGTGTGCAAAATGTACAGAAAATCACCGTCAAAGATGAGGTGGTACATGAAATTCACGAGGTAGGAGGAAATAAAGAACATGTAAAGCAGAAGGGAACAGATAAGAAGGCAGGAGGAGGGAATGAGAGAGAATGATAGGTATAGTGAGGAGAAAGGATTGATGGGGGAAGGGGGGAGCGTTTGGGGGGAGGGGGGCCGTGGCAAATGGAGAGGTTGGAAAGTTAGGGTTGGGGGAAGAGGTGAACAGGAAAGGTTTGATCGGGATTAAGTTGTTGGAAAATAAACATTGGAGTACAAGGAATCATACGACGTATCATGGTTTAGTCAAATGTACATGTACAAACATCATTGGTAATAGAAGTATCATAGTTCGGGCAGGAATAAAGCATATAACAGCATCATTGTAAGTGGGATAAGCAAAAATTATACATTCAAGGTTGTAATGTCTAGTGGGGTAGGTATTGTTCCATGTATAGGTAAAAAAAAATCTAAATATTGAAGGACCATTGATAGAAAAGATATAGGACAGGTAAGGGGCAAAGGCTTGGGCAGAGCTAAAGAGAGGAGCAATATTATTTAATGACATGTGAGATAAAAACAAAAGGTAAGGATATATATTATGGTGATAAGGAAGGAAAGATCCTAGCTGTTGGGAATTAACTATGGAAAAGTGACAGAATACTTCAATCGCTCAAGTTTTTCACATTCTCTCATGGGGAGTGACTCCCTGGGAGGAAGATCTGTGTATCTATTTCACTACCCTACATTTTATTTTCTTCTTTCTTGAGGTTCCCTGGTATTTTAGCTGTTAAAGGGGTCCCTAATCTGAAGACACCCTTAATCCACAGATCTAGGCATGTTAGTGACAACCTTGCTGTACTATTCGTACTGGGCTTCTCGCTCTCTAGTCTTGAGTGGATTATCTGCCTTGGCCCACTTTTCATGGTCAGGCTGAAAGAAGCATACTCGAGTTTCTGGGGTGCAATTGGTGCCCAGGCATGTGAAATCTATTGACCTTCCCTTGTCAATTAATTTTTGTAATGGATGAGCAGGATTGTGAACATCGGACCAATAGTGGAGGAAAAACTGTTTGCGATCACTTTCGGTCATCTACATTTTGTGAGACCCTTACATGATTACAAGGTTGTTGTCTTTTTTAACTAAAATTGTGCAAATAATGGAGGTTGACATTCTTACAGCAAAGAAGAATTAAAAAACAGTCTTATCTCTCACTCCATCTTTCCATGTGTTTCCTTAGCATTTAGGTCCTTCCTGAGGACTAGGCTTGCCACTTAAGCAGACCAATAGGGATGGTCACTGTATAATGTCTCATAAGAATCAATTTACATGCATTCTGGATTTAGAGAAAACTATGTTTTTAATCTATCCCCTATGAACAGGGAAACTCTTTTCTAACCTAGATGCTGGTGATTTTGAAAGTCATGAAACTTAAAGTGCATCTGCTCAGGGGGAGAGAGAAACAGTGCAATATCTTAGTTTTCATCTCTCCCTTTCATGCAGTGGAATGATGCAACTTTGTTGCTGTGCTACATTGCATGAAAACTTAGTAAATCTGCCCCAGTGTGTCAGGAAGTCCTCTCTACCCCACATCAAAGATCAGCCTCCAGGTACACCTGAGTGGCGATCCTTCCTCTTCAGCCCACTTCCTTCCTATAGTTTAATTCTTTTTACACCTCTGTTTGTAGCTCTGCAGCTGGTCAGAACACAGTCTGTCCCTACATTGTACTGAGCTACAAGCCTCACTTCCTCCAATGCCAACTTCTGACTATATGTAAAAAAAAGACTTTGTTTGGAGACAGCCATCATTATTATGACATGGATAGCCACAATGGGTACCTTTGGACCAGAGCCATCATTGTGCCATGGATAGCCACAATTAGGTAAAGAATATTCACAATGTGTCGTGTTAAGGATGGGCACCATTATGTTAGGTCCACTATTAAAAGAGGGATAGACTAATTTCTTTAAAAAATACACCAAGCATAGCAAGGGTGGGCACCATTAGAATGGAGTCAAGAGGGCACAATTGACATAGGTCCACCATTATCCCAGGTATTTACAAGATGGCCCCAATATGTCAAGCATGGTCTTCATTAGGAAAAGATCAGCATTATGCCTGCGATACACACAGATGTATTAGGTATGCAAATAATGTGCCAACGAGGTTTTATTTGTGCCAGGGAAATTCCTCTAGCCCTTCATAAGCATTTGTAGACACCCATCCATTCATTGACACATAGGGGCTGATTGCGATGTCTGTGGGTCAGACACCGATGGCACATCGGACCCACCAACATCTGTCCTATGGTCCACACTCCGCATTATGATGCAGCAGGTGAAGGGACCATCTGTGGCTCTACTGATGGGCTCAGAGAGCCAATTGTGTGTCGGAAAGACAGCATAATCCGTTAATGACAGCAAATCTTCTGTTGGCATTATGATGCTAGTTTCTGACAACCATTCCATTCCAGCCTTTCTGACATAGAAAGGCTGTTGGAAAGCGATGTTGAGGGCCCCTAGCAGGACTCCTTCCCCCCTGGCCCTCCGCTAAGGGGGCTGGGTGCACTTACTAGGCCCCCCTTAACATCCTTGTACTGTGTGGCATTCACTGCAAGGTGCCTGACACAAGGTGCAGGGATGTTTAAAAACATCCATTCTACAATGGAAGCTTGTGCTGCAGGCCTATTCCAGTGTAGAATGGATGCACCAAAATTAGACGGTCGGAACTGTTGACCTATGGTCGGGTGGTTCCCGACTGATACAGTGTCAGGCAGATGTAATGCATGGTGCTAAAGTGTGCTGTGGTGCCAGTGTGCCCACAACATGTTGGTTACTGAGGGCCAGACTGCTGTCTGTGCCCGTTAGCATCAAGATATATTCTACTTAGACTCAGCATGATTGACCCACAAATTCTGGGTTTCAGAGAATGTTCAGGGAACCACAATGCACATAAGAACTACTGGGCCACAACATTGGCAGTTGGGGCTGTTTGCCTCTGGGATCCAGTGAATAGTCCTGCTGTGGCTGTACAAACTGGGCCAAGTACACCCTTTACACGCTTGACTCTCAGCGGATTGTGTCTGAGCAGTCAAAGGGCTCTAGGTCAGTAGTGTGCAGGGTAAGGACTAAGGGGGGTCCTCAATGGCGGCATGTGGCTACTTCCTCACCAGTGGTCTGACCATCCTATTTTGAGTTTGGCAGTCAGACCACCGCAGGCCTGCTGCAACCACTGGGGAACTGTCATTCGATGGTGGTGTTGCAGCGGTGTGATGCAGCATTATGCTGGCGGTGCAGTTGCGGCACGGACAAGCATATTGAGGGTTTCCTCACTGCCAGCCCTTTCATGGCAGTGACCCCACCATGAAAAGGATGGAAGAGAATGAACTAAGGTGGCCCTACAAAGCGCTCTGGTGCCTCAGGCCATGGGGATGCATGCAGGGTGGCACTATGGTCCCCCCCGTATGCATGCACCCCCTTTCCTGCATGGTACAGACTTTAGAATCAATGCCGTGGGACTGCCAAAGGACCGCCCACCATAAAACCAGAAAACACATAAACTCGCAGGCTGGCGGCGGTGGTCTTTGGCAGTGTGGGAGCAGGGCGGTAGAATAGGGAGAGAAGTTGGTCTAACAGCTAGGGCGTCGACCTCGAATCTGGGAAACCGGTTTTGAGTCTCAGCAATGACGCTGAACATCCTGGGATCCTGGGCAGATCACTTAATCTCCCCGTGCCTAACAAAAAAAAATGAATGTGTCCTAATGTAACGCAACTGGGGCTGTGTAAAGCCCTCTGATACCCAATACTGGGTCAAGTTTACGCTATATAAAACTCTGTAAACATTAAAAAAAAATGGTGGCCTTGCTCCCACACTGCCAAAGTCATAATCAGGCCGAAAGAACTAAAAAATTAGCTAACAGACACCATAGCATGCTGTCCATCCCAGTACATTTCTTAGAAAATGATACAGTAAGGCGAAACACTGCACACAGTAAATGAGTTCAGCTGCGGGTTTCTACAACTCTACCAAATAAAACCAATCCTTGAAGGCCTCATACCCAACACAGCACACTGATTTACTGTGATCAGTTCCTGCCTTGCTACCTTATTCTATCACAGTGGCTGCAGCTCCTGCGCTCCTTCCATTATATGCTCCTGCAGCGAAGCTTCGTGGCAGGATCGGCCCAGGTGGGAGTTCAATATTTGGCTTTAGATGTGAAATCTCTCAATGCAGGGACATGTTGGTCAGTTAACTTTGTGTCTTGTCATGGAGATCAGTTTAACACTCCTTATGCCGTTCAGTGCAGTGCTGATAAAGGATGCAGTCTAGTTTTTCTACATAGCCTCATGCTTTACCTGCCTAGGAAAACGTGGTAGAATGTTTAAACTGGTTGCAGTGGGCCTATCTCTGTCCCAGAGTCTCCATCAGCAGGAACAGAGTCAAAGCTATGGTCCCACCTTCTGCTTAATGTGGCTGAAAAAAGCAGCACGTTCGACTGGGTTGCATGGTTGCTTTTCTTTCTCAATTGCAGCCTTCAAACAATTGGGGTGTCCTCTTGTTATGGCTGCCGTAGCTCTTAGGAGTATTTTTCAGACGTATTCTTCTCACGGGGTTGCAAAGACCATACCGACATTCCTCCTATTTTTCTTCGTTCTCTTTTGGAGATGCTCATCGCTTGTTGAACCAACAACCAACAGATGCACTCCCATTGACTCAGAAAGAACCTCATTAGAAATGTTTCCATCCACGAAGCCAAGTATGACTCTTCATCCGCAGTGAGCCACCCACATAAGTCTTCCAGAGATGTAATAGAGGCTGAGGATCATGACTGTTACTCAGCTAATTTGATAGAGTGTCTTACTATTTGCTGTGTAGTATATTCGAACTTCGGGAGTGTTTCTTCCATCGAACTATCCACCTTTCGCCATCAGACTGCTTCTCCTCACACTGGAACAGAAATGGAATCAAGGGAAGGAAGAATGTCACTCTAAATAATGCAACAGATGCATGGCAACACATCCATCACTTGATATTGCATACTACATGTACAGTCTAACAGAAACTGTCATCATAAGAAAATTGCCTTGCTTCAACTCCAAGCAGTTTGAGTAACACCCTTCAGGGCATGCACAAGGCACCAGGTGGTTCACAGCGAGGGCGTTCAGCCACACTAAGGTAAGGGCGTCTCAAAACATACAGACAGACAACACAATCAATGCTCCTACCTCTGAGGCTGGCACAGGGCCTACAGTGAGCTCTCATTTCCATTCTCAGCACAGATGTAATATTTACTCAGCTATATAGTTCTTTTAACCCACATTGATTCTTTCTGGGTAGACAAATTAATGTATTACTATACGATTATCACCCAAATACAGTAATCAGCTATTGAAAAGAGAATAGTTAACATTTTCAAAGTGTATGTCACTGCCCTGTGTGTGAAGCTTTTTAGTAACTTTTGACTCATTTAGGCTAAAAAAAAATTGGGTCAGAAAATTATATAGCAGATGGTGGATTGTGTGGCAATGGATTATTTGGCAACCGTAGTAAAGGCTTCATTATGTGGAAAACAGCACGGCCTGACAACAGCAAAATCTCTACTTACCCTGTCCTCCTAACTAACTATAATCCACTCGGTAAATTTAAGTTTGGTGGTACTTGGCACATCCCTGAATACCCTGGATGTTAGACCCTATTCTATTGGTATTACACAAGGTTTGCCTATTTCCATCCTTGATCACATTTATGGGACCAAGTGAGATCTACTGCATTGCAATCACACTGATCCTCTCTCCATTACTACCAAACATCTGTTGTCTCACAACCTGCTGTCCAATAGCGAGGTTGCTATTTACCTCTGTTGTCCCCCTTAAATCTCCTGGTTGCTTGTTCAATCACTAGGGTGGGCCTCTGGTTCCAAAATAAAATGGTGGGGCAGCACAGGGGCAAATAATAAAAACATTAAATTAACTTACTGGCTTCTCGCGCTGTTGCTCCATCCGCCGGATGCCTTGGTGCTCCAAGTCTGGAAGTGTTAGGCCAGCACAGGCTCCCCGACTCCCCACCCAATACAGATGGTGCTCTCATGCTGTGAGACCAGCGCCTGGATTGGTCTGAGCAGCCTGGTTAGGTGCTCAAGAAGGGACTGGGAGCCTGAGCCATTTCTCCACCCAGCTGTACAATACAGCTGGGTGGAGAAATTCTAAGTTAGCATGTCTGTTCGGCCAGCCTAAGATAGCTGGCCTAACCATAATGCACACTTACAAGTGCCCTCCACTCCTCCTCCCAGTCCCTTACTAGTGTAGAGAGGATTGCCTGGCCTGCCATACATTCTGCAGCATCGGTTGCCAGTGAAAAACTAAAATGGCAATACAATTGTTTTGTTGTCGTTTTATTTTGCATTCTCAGTGGAGCAACATTCCTCCGCCATTGCAGAGGAGCTGTCACGGGCCACAGTGCTCTGTCAGCACTTAGAATCTGCTCTTGCTCAGCCTTTGATGTAAATGTTTACCTACCCCAGCAGTTCAGACAGCTAAAATGTGTAGCGCTCCAATATCGGGCCTGATTTATTGTATAGCACACTTTACTCTGTCTGTCAGGGTGGAGGAAGATAGCCTGACAGACAGAAGACTGACATATTTGGAGATCACTGCAGGAAAAGCAGTGATCTATGTACCTTCAGAGGAACCACCTTTATGGCAGTTCTTCTAAAGGTACCTAAAGTTTGGTGGACATCCCCAGTCGGCTTTGACAACACTCCTCCTAACATTCCGAGGCATATTCTCAAGGAGTTATCGCCGAGTTATTGGCACTTTCTCGCAGTCACAGTCGTGATAAATCTATCAACCCAATCACAAGCTTGTGCTGACAGCCCATAGCACCAGTTTATCCGCGATATCGTCACAGATGACCCCTGCAACTATCACTAATGAGATGCAGAGTAGGCGTTCCTGTACAAAGTCTGCGACAACATCACTCCGTAACATTCTTAATGACCAGCCAGATCAGCGATGAGCACCCAAAACAGGCAACAAGGCCCGTTAGCAGCCTGAAATTAACACCTGCTCTGACCTGGTGTAAAGTCGGTCAACAGCCTGCACCAGAAAAGGGAGCCAAGGCCAGAGCCACACCTGAAGGACAACAGATGCCATGGAGCCAGTGATCATGCAGACAGGACACCCAAGAGGGCCAAAACACCCACCGCCACCACCCCAGGACCCCCTCACCCCCCAGACCCCCACCGCCCCCCACCAGACCAACACTGAGGCAGGGCAGACAAAGACAGCAACCCTCAGAAAACACACCAACCTCACAGACCCAACACCAGAGAATGCCATTGCCCACTACAGGCTCAAAGGGACAACCATCCTCTGCATCCTGACCTCTATTGCCCATAGGCTGATAGTACCAACACAGCAGACAACCAACATACCACCTCAGACAAAACTGCTGGCTGTGCTGCACTTTTTGGCTACTGGTACCCTACAACCAACAACCGCCTGAGTCGGAGGAGTCTCATAGCCAGCCCAATCCAAGTCCCCCACAACGGTCATTGATGACACCATCAGCTTAGTACCACACTATCTATACTTCCTCCACACTGCGCAGAAACATCCGGAGACCAAGCAAGACATCTAAGCCACAGCTGGCAACTCGCACGTGTTATGGGCTAATTGACTGCACACATATCCTACTTGTGCCCCCTGGCAACACTGCACACAATTCCGGCAACAGAAGGCACACGTGTATCATCAATGTCCAGGCAATAGCGGACCACCGGGGAATCTCCACCAACGTCACCACCAACAACCCAGGCAGTGTGCATGATCCCTACATCTTCAGACAGTCCATCAACAACCCAAATGTACACACAACACACCTCAATTACACAATCATGCAACTCACAACTCTGGGACTGCACACGTCACAAGCTCATATACAACATGCTAAACATGCACACACAACAGACACTACAGCACAACTTACTGTGGGAATCTAGGCCAGCCATGCACAGAAGCCATCAATGACATGGCATCTCAGCCACACAATAGCAGATTGTGGGAAGAGGTGGGGCCCAGGAATGTGCGAATGAGGCAAGTGACCCAAGAATAAGAATGTGCACAATGCCAAGCGAGGAATGAATGTGAATGTGCTGGCCAGACTGCAGTATGCAGACCACAGACATGTCCATGTCAACATATACCGCTGGTGTTTGGAGTGTAGTGGACAGTGGATGCAACCATGTCACCCCCGCCAGTGGGGAAGTAAGGGCGTGGGGTAATGTAGCTTGTTACGTCTCCCCTGTAAGCGTGAGCGGAGTGTGCTGGCCCGGTGTATGCCAGGCCAGCGTAAGAGTGTGAATTAAAAGCACGTAGCTCTGGGCGTAGTCCTCTTCCGGAATACTCAACGTCTCTGCCAGGGTGGTGCCTCTCGCCCCGCCATGAGGCCGACGCCATTTCCGTGAGCGGTGGTGCCTGCAATCCTGTGCGCCTGCTGCACCCCAGGCCGCTGGTCCCCAAACCCGTCTTGTCCACCCCTGCGCACCCAGGCCTCACTGCTTACCTGCCGACACCGCATGTGTCAAAGGGGGCCCACCACATGCCGGAGCAAGCTTGGCAACCTGCTATGATCATCACAGCCTCCGCAAGCGAGGCCTGCAGTACTACTTTCTCGTTGACGAACTCTACCGGCATACCCAGTGGACTAGTAGGTCACACATTTGGAACTGAGTCTTGATTACACTATGACAGAGAACATTATTCATAGTAGATTTGTTTGTCACTATACTCCCTTCGATGTGGTGCAACCAAGTCTGTGCATAGCATTACAACCACACATGTCTGTACTAACACATACTAACCCATACAGCCAGTGAACAAGCACACACTCACCCATACAGCCAGTACCACAATCCTTCACTCATACATACAGTCACTCATATACTCCAACACTCACCTATACTGCCTTTCACATATGAAGTTACTCAAAAAGAGCATATAAAGAAAAATGTTAGGCTAATCTCTTGGATTCTATTGAATCAAAGAATAGTCACCAGTTTTGGTAACTAATAAAAGGAGCGGCTGGGCATACGATGGGGGCAATGAACTGTGTAGTGGGAGAGGCTGTATGGGTTGAATATTTAAGGGAATTATACAGCCCCAGAAGTGACGCAGATATAGACGATCCTTTGAATTGGATAGATCTGGTAGGGGACTTAAAAGCAGACTTTTCAGTAACAAATGTTAGCAAAACAATAGGAAGTTTAAATCTGACTAGGGCGGCCGGCCCCAATAACCAGCCTGCAATAATATTGAAAACCCAGCCACAATCGTGGGCAGAATTTTTATCTCATAAGTTTTTTTTTCTTTTTTTTAATATCCTCATTTTGCGATTATATGTGTAAGGAGTTTGCGGGAGTCTTTTGTTGCAACGTTCTGTACTTTCACTGCCCCATGTTTATCGAACTTGGTGGGGTAGTATCCCTTTGGGTGTTGTTTCCAAACAGGGTTCTCCCTTATCCTTTATCATAATCAATAATTCCGCTTACTTGAGGGGGGAGCTAACGTTCCTGGCTACTCGGCGGGAATGATTCCGGTCTGAATTATTATCACCGCTTTAATCATTGGATTTTATTTTCCGGTACCACACAAGCATGTTAGGTGTCTGGTTGAAGATGCTGTTCCCAAATTTCCCAGAAGTTTAGCTTTTTACTGGGTTTCCCTTTCCTATCAAGTTTGTTGGTTTTTATTGTGGAGTTTATCCAATTTGCAAGTAGTGGTGGCACTGGTTTAAATCAGTTTATGTATATTTCTCTCCTTGCTAACAGTATCAACACAAACAGCAGGATTTCCTGTTTTTTTGTCAACTTACCCAGACCATTAGTGATGTGAATCCCAAAAATAATGAGAGTTATACCTACATCTATTTGTTTTCCCAATACCGTGCTTATTGTCTTACCAACTTCTTGCCAGAAGGAAACAAGTGAAGGGCATTCCTGAAACATGTGCATATCATCCGCCTTCTCTATTCCGCATTTAGGGCAGGTCTTTATGTTTGCTCCCTTAAACTTTGATAACTTTTTTGGGGTCCAGTAAGCCCCATGAATTGTGAATAGGTGATTCCTCTTCAAGGCGGCTGGTTTTATGGTGGACCAGCACTTTTCTAGAGATTTTAGCCAGATATTTTGTAAGTCCAGCTCTGGTGTATCCTTCCTCCAAATTGTTTCTGGAACCAAGAAGTCCTCCTCTCCAGCTGCAATGAGCGCCCAATACCACTTAGACATTTCTTTTTTTATTGGTGTAGCTTTCATCATTTCTTTTTCTAGTTCCTCATTACCCATTTTGTCCTCAGTTAGAGATTTGGCCAAGCTGACAAGTTGATAATATTTCAATTTAGATAAGGTTGAATTGGTGGTTGAGGATATTTGCTCCCACGTGGTTATGGAATTTTCTACCATCAGTTGTCCCCAGCTTTCGATTCTTGCTGCTTTTAATGGTAAGGCCAAAGAGTCTTTTAAGCAGTCTGGTGTGCCCGGAGAATCCCATATCGGGGCCATAGTGCTGTAATACGGTATATTTACTGTACTTCTGATTTGATACCATAATCTTGCTGCTCTGTTTAAAATCTTTAGGTTTATTTTTTTGAAAAATTTTGGGTGGCCAAATTTATATAGAAAATGATTTGTTCTACCTGTAATGTTCTGTAGGAAATCTGGGTAGGATTGATACTTCCTTAGAAGAGGTCTCATGTTTTTGAATTGAAATGCCCTGTAGTATTCAAATAAGTCAGGACTGGCTATCCCCCCTTGCTCTTTCCTCCTCCTTAGTTTACTCCAAGCAATTCTTGTGCCTTTAGGTGACCAAATAAAACTCATTATTTCTCCCTGGATTTTCTTCAGTGCGTCTTTCTTGAACTCCAGAGGAATGGTATTAAAAAGGTAAATACATTTGGGTGTGATGGACATTTTTATTATATTAGATCTTCCCAGGAAGCTTAAGGGTAGGCCATCCCATTCTTTGAGCAAACTCCTAGTTTCTCCGCCGACTCTGTTTAGATTTATTTGGGGCACTTTTTCTAGATCTTTAACCAAGTTAATTCCCAGGTATTTTATTTTGTCTCTGGTGTATGGGGTATTGGGGTGCGTGTTCCAACTCATAGCCTCAGTTTTCGCCTGATTTGTCAGGTAACCTGACACACCACCAAAGTTAATTATTGTGTCTTCTATTGCTGCAGTGGAATTTTGAAAGTTATCTGTGAATACCAACAGGTCGTCCACATATAGTGCCACTTTTTTTGACCAATCTTGACGTTTCAAAGGTGTTTTTGAGCTGTGATTTCTAAGAGAGCATGCTAGTGGTTCAATATAAAGGTTGAATAGTAGCGGAGATAGCGGGCATCCATGTCTTGTACCTCTCTGTATTTCAATATTCTCAGTAAGGCTCCCGTTAACTAGCATTTTTGCTCTTGGTTTTTTATAAATTTCCACTACCATATGACCAAAGCTTTCCCCTAGATTATATTTGCTGATGGCCTTATTTAAGAATGTCCAGTTGACTCTGTCGAACGCTTTGGCTGCGTCGAAAGTGATTTAGTTAGAGGTACTTTTTCGCAGGTGGCTATATCTATTGCTGCGAACAGTTCGTGAGTTATCTCATGTATTTGCCTTCCCTTTATGAAGCTCTTCTGGTCAGGGTTGATCAGTTTTGACATTACCGTGGCTAACTCCCTTGCCATGACCTGCGTAAAGATTTTGTAATCGCAGTTCAGCAATGAAATACGTCTGTAGGATTCTTTTCCAAGTTTTAGGATGATGCTGATGGTCGCATCGTTCCATGAGTCAGGGATTTTTTCCTCATATGTTTTTACAGATTTTAGAGCTAGGAAAAATACAGAGAAACTGGAAAAGGGGTATTCATCCGACTGGTGCATAAGAAGGGTGACATGGATGCCCCTAAAAATTACAGACTAATTAATCTCTTAGATATCGGGGAAAAAGTGTTCACAAAGATAATTGTAGGTAGATTAAAAGAGTGGGTCAAGGAGTGTGCAATCGTGCCTGTAGAGCAAGGTGGGTTCAAAGACGGGCATTCAACAATTGATCACTGTTTCGCACTGTGGGCCGTCGCACGGAAGTCAATCGAAAAAAATGGGAAGCTGTATTGCTGCTTTGTTGACTTCCGGGCCGCATTTGACCTAGTGGATCGCAAATGCCTGTGTGAAACCCTTAGAAAGTATAATATTCCAGAAGTGCTCTTTGCTTTAATTAAAGAACTACATTGAGAGAACTGGGCACAGATTATCATTGATAAGTAAGGGTCCTTAACTCCAAAAATACAAATCGGAAATGGACTTAGGCGAGGCTGTGTGTTGGCCATTTTTTTTGCTGATCTACCAAAGGCCCTAGTGATTGATAGAAGTGCCAGCCTTAAAATGAATGGATTGAAACTATCATGTCTGCTTTATGCAGATGATTTTGTGATTTTTGACCAGACAGCGATGGGCCTTCAAAGGAAATTAAATGTCTTCCAAGAATACTGTGTGTCAAAGTCCCTAACTGTAAATGTGAATAAAACTAAAATCTTATGTTTTGGAAAAAGACATTTAGAGTTTAGCTGGTATCTAGGCTCCTTACAATTGGAAATAGTAAAAAAATATAGATGCCTCGGGTCTGGTTTGAAAATTCCTTAAAGTGGCAAACTCATTTGGCAGCCCAGAAAGCAAAAGCTTTAATTTCAGTGTGTGGGCTGAAAAAATGTAACAGTGAATATGGTGACATGTCACATAGACCTGTGCTACAGGCGTTTAATGCAATGATCAAGTCCTGTATGGATCAGAAGTACTTTGCCTTAGTGGCAAAGATAGTTGGGTCTTTAAGGAGGGAAAATGCATGAAAGCCGTACCTTTGATTCCCAGTTCAGCAATGGTCCAGGCAATCAGATTAGAGTTAGGTACAACTTCTTGGAGCGTACAGGCCCAAGTAAATTTACTAAGGCTGTGGAGATGACAGGACTCGGGGTGTACAGAAGGTCTCCCTCTGGTGTAGGAAGGAGATCGAATCAAGCAATTTAAAATGTTCCAAGGAGATAAGAAAGAAAATGATTAAGGTTGCAGAGAACGTGAAGGTAAGATTTTGCCAACAGTCACTCCAGGCTGAATTCACCAAGAATGATCTCAGGACACAAGGCCCTGAGCTGTCTAGAACTATTGATCAAGGTTATTTGAGCTTGAAACCATCAGTTCAATTAATGATTGCAGCTTGGCTACATGAGTCTTGGTACCCCTACTTGGACAACCTTCCGAATAAGTGGCTCAGATGTGACATTTTAAGAGTTAGGATAGGAATTTACCCCTGGCTGACAAATCAGACGGAGAAGCCCAATAAGCTCCACCCGGATGGAAATTGTAAATGACTGCCGGGCAATAAGGGTGATATGCTGCACATACTGTTAGACTGTATTGCCCTTATACCTCAGCGTGAATTGCATCTGAGACTTTTTTTATAAAATATGAAATAAGGTCTCATGCTCAGGCGGTTGACTTACTCACAGAAATGCCTAACCTCGAGACTGCCATTGCAATCGGAAAGTATAAGAAGTCTGTAAAAAGCTCCTAGCGAAATATTGTATAATATTTTTAGAATTATACAGGTTTTTAGTGATTTTATGATGATTATTTATTATGTAAATTGTAACCTAATATGAACTAAAAAAGAATTCCGGTGCCATGCGGATAGAATTTCAATGAGTAATTACGTTTTTGCATTTAGTATTGTGTCCCCTAGACTGAATAAGGCCGTCAAAAAGCACATCTAGAAATAAGAATTTATTGACGAATATGTTTTTATTGTTTGTTATTGAATACGCATTTATCCCTGTTTTAATGTTTTATATTGTTGGGTATTGCAGTTTAAAGACTAAGGTCTAAATAAACATTGCTTTTGACTGACTGACATATGAAGTTACTCACCCATATACCACTGACACATCCATTCATTCACCAATACAGCCATACACAGACTCAGTCACCCATACATTTACTCACAGATGTACTCACTAACCCATACAGCCACTGACTCACCCACTCACTCATCCATGCAGCCAGTCACACCCCCCCACCCACCTACACAGACATTCATACACCCATATAGGTACTCAAACAACCAATTAATCATTCATACAGCTATTCACATACCCACTCAACACAGCCACTTTCGCACCAACTGACAGACTGATACAGACATTCAGACAACATAGTCATTCACCCTTACATTAACTTATACAGTCACACATCCACTGAATATGCCACACAGACACTCATACATCCACTGATTCCTTAATATATCTTGGTATATATATTTAACACAAAAACGTTTTTAAAACACTCACAGTCACTGAATTATGTCATCACTGATATAATTTGAGATGGCATCAGTGATGTCATGAGTGATGTTACTGACCATGTCATGAGTGATGTAATATGTGAGGTCATAAGCAGTGCATTGGGGGATGCGAGTTATAGTTAGCTGAGCTAACTATAACCGCTAAATTTCACTAGCTTTGTACTAGTGAAACTTGAGCCTAATTATAACGTTGCTGTAACCTTTGGTTTTTGTTCAGTGAACTTTTAAGTTTTTTTTATATTTCCTAACCATAACGCCAATATAACCTTTGTTTTTTTCTGTAAATATGCATATATACATTTTTTAGGGTAGCTATGTGTTTTTGGTGGTGTTATTTTAATGTTTATGGTGGGTATAGTTGTTTGGGTGGTAAGGGCAGTTTTGGGGTTTAGGGTGGGGTTTGAATTTTGGGTGGTAAGGGAATTTTTAGGCTTTATGGTGGACATGGGTGTTTAGGTGGTAAGGGAATTTTTCGGGTTTAGGGTGGGTATGGGTTTTTGAATGGCAATGGTATTTTAGAGTTTAGGGTAGCTGTAGGTTTTTTGGGTGGTAAGCAAATTTTTAGGTTTTATAATGGGTATGTGCACTAGATGACAAGTGCATTTTTAGGGATTAAGGTGGGTATGGCTTTTTGGGAGGTAAGGACCTTTTTAGGGTTTAGTGTTGGTATACGTTTTTGGGTGGCAAGTGCAATTTAACAGGTTAGGGGGTATAGCATACTAGAAGGCAAGGGTATTTGTAGGGTTTAGGGTGAGTATGGGTTTTTGGTGTAAAATTTACACACTACACGCAGGCTTCTTGGACTCAGGAATCAGCTTGGTTGGGGGAATTTAAAAAATATTTTTTTCATTGTGCTTTTCATATTTCTACTATAGTGAACAACACAAAGTACCCAAACCACAGTGACTCAATACGTTTTTTTGATACAGGGTAAGAAACCAATTTATTGTCGCTTCCCTAGACACCATTATTTTGTGTCAATCATTTTGTATTTTTTATATTTTCAAAGAATTGCTGACAGAAAAAGACATTGATTGCAAATATTTACAAGGCTAAACAAACTTTAACAAACATTAAAGGCAAAGACTATTTACACATTTAGAAACCATTATGTCACACATTAGAAAGCATTCTCACATCAGACATTAAATAAAACAATTATTGAAAAAATAATACAAACATTTTTATCACAAACAACAACAAAAAATGCAAACACTGAATGAGAGAAACTAGTGGTTGGGAGGATAGAATATAAGTAATTAAATGACATATATATTTTAATGCTGGACCAGCCGGTCCTAGCTTTCGTACAAAATTTCAGAGGAGGTCTTTTGGAGGTCCGTTTAAATGAATCGCGTGGCCGAACAGAGAAGCCTAGAAAGATTTTAAGGATGTTTTTTAATTACATGATTGATTCATTCATTATGCTAGTGGCTGAGTCAGTTTGGGGAAGTTTTATGCTGGTCCAGCATTAAAATATATTTAAGTCATTTAATTACTTATATTCTTTCCTCCCAACCCCTAGTTTCTCTCATTCAGTGTTTGCAATTTTTTTGTTGTTTGTGATAAAAATGTTTGTATTATTTTTTCAATAATTGTTTTATTTAATGTCTGATGTGAGAATACTTTCTAATGTGTGACATAATGGTTTCTAAATGTGTAAATAGTCTTTGCCTTTAATGTTTGATAAAGTTTGTTTAGCCTTGTAAATATTTGCAATCAATGTCTTTTTCTGTCAGCAATTCTTTGAAAATATAAAAAATACAAAATGATTGACACAAAATAATGGTGTCTAGAGAAGCGACAATAAATTGGTTCCTTACCCTGTATCAAAAAAACGTATTAAGTCACTGTGGTTTGGGTACTTTGTGTTGTTCACTATTGATATTAGGTCTAGCCCTCACCACATAAAGGACCTAACCCCTTTTGTTCCCAATTTCATATTTCTACTGGCACTTGCAATTTCTCTTGCCTGCCTAAACTTCTCCTGTTCTGCCGCGCACCCCGATCCACCGCGGTTTGTACCGATTGTGTGGAGGGTGCAGGCAGCTCCATTGCTCCACTGATGGCTGGCGAGGGGCGGGGACAGGGAGGTTAGCGCTCTAGTGAGACTAACTTATTTAACCCCTTTGCTGCGGCCGCGATTTTACCGCTGTGCGGTAAACAAAAGAACAGGGCGGGCAGTTTGGGCTGGACTGTTCCCATGAGGCACAGGGTCAAGGCTGATTTGCATATGGCCATGTCTGAACTGGGGTGGTGTGGAGTGCAAAAAAACGATGGATTTAGGCCCAGATCTCTGTACTGGGGTGAATGTATGACATTGTTCTGCATTCGGTCCATCAATTGTTGTTTTTGCATTTGTCACCCCGAGCGGGATGGGTATGCTCAGGCGTGAGTCCCATGCTGTCCACACCACTGGAGTCAAGCTATCCTGGCTGAAGACGGCTGATAGCCAGAAACCGGTCCTAGGAGGCTTGATTCCGGTCCAGGAAAGACATGGCCTGGCAGTTCGGGCTGGACTGTTCCCATGTGGCACGGGGTCAAGGCTGATTTGCATATGGTCATGACTGAACTGGGATGGTATGGAGTGCAAAAAAACAATTGATTTAGGCCCAGATCTCTGTACTGGGGTGAATGTATGACATTGCTCTGCATTCTGTCCATCAACTGTTGTTTTTGCATTTGTCACCCCGAGTGGGATGGATATGCTCAGACGTGAGTCCCATGCTCTCCACACCACTGGAGTCAAGCTATCCTGGCTGAGGATGGCTGATAGCCAGAAACCTGTCCTGGGATGCTTGATTCCGGTCCATGAAAGACATGGCTTTGCAGTTCGGGCTGGACTGTTCCCATGAGGCACAGGGTCAAGGCTGATTTGCATATGGTCATATCTGAACTGGGGTGGTGTGGAGTGCAAATAAAACATGGATTTAGGCCCAGATCTCTGTACTGGGGTGAATGTATGACATTGTTCAGCATTCTGTCCATCAACTGTTGTTTTTTAATATTTCTATTGGCACTTGCACTTTCTCTTACCTGCCTAATCTTCTCCTGTTCCGCCGCGCGCCCCAGTCCACCTCGGTTTGTAACGATTTTGTGGAGGGTGCAGGCGGCTCCATTGCCCCTATGACAGCTGGCGAGGGGCAGGGACAGGGAGGTTAGCGCACTAGTCACCCCTGCCTATTTAACAGTGTGTCCCTGCTTCCGCGCAGCAGGCGTGCCGCCGGCACGCCAAAGGCAAGCCCCTCTGCTCCCGTCCGTGCCAGGACAGGGCTGGAACCCCTGCTCATATTCCCCCCGGTAATTCTTGTTATAACAGGGAGCAGCTTCTGAGGATTAGAGGTGAGAGGACAAATACATGTACTCACACTATGTCCTTTGAGTAGGATCATAATTATTGTCCTCTCTGTAATTTTAAATTTAAGCCTTTAGAGTTCCCCCCTTTAGAAGCTGGGAAAGTAAAATCTTTTTCTTTGTTACTGCTTAATTAACGTTCCCTCCCCAAGCTTGTGAGTGAAATTTGCCTTGTTTTAGAGGAGAGGAGCCCTGACGCTCTCTTTCTTACTGAAACATGGACAAATACGACCTCGGATGCTGATGTGGTCCGGGCCCTCCTGCTCAACTACGCCATTATCAGACAAGATCGAGATAGTGGACAGGGTGGGGGATTGCCATTATATATAAAAATACTTATAGTTGTAAATAAACTAGGTGTCTTCTATCTGATTGTGAGAGTATTTCCTTCGCTTCTCTCCTACGTGCGCCTTTTACGGAATCCTTCTATATCGCCCACCAGGAGCACATGCCAACTTCTGCAATGATCTGCCAGACATTGCTATAAATTATGCCAGTCTCACCTCCAATTTTTCCGTTCTGGGTGATTTCAACATCCACCTCGATGAACCTGACATCCCCCCTTCACACGATCTCTTGGCAGGCCTTGAAGTTTTTCAATTGAAACAAACTGTTAGTGGCCCCACCCATAAATTAGGCCATCTGCTTGACCATTTTTTTACTAATCTTGATAACAATATTTTGGCTGGGACCACTATTGTACCTTGGTCGGACCATTTCTTGTTATCCTTCGTTTGGACCCCCTTAGATTGGTCACAACCTTTTATAAGGACAAAACAATTGGGTCGCACATGGTCTAAACTCTCAGCTGAAAAATGGGCAATCAATCTTAACAACTCTACCCCTGCATTCTGCTCCAATCCTATTAGGGCGAATGAGTATTTTAATGGCTGGCTGAAGTCTTCTTTAGACCTCACCCTCCCCAAGAAATAATTTTGCCATCGAGTTGGCGTCAATAAAAAAGCGTGGTATTCCCTTGAACTTAGACTGCTTAAACAATCCTGTAAGCAGTCCTAACGGAAATGGAGGAAGGATTTTTCAGAGGCCAGTAAGTGCAATTATAGAACTACTCTTAGGCTCCATAAAAGTAAAATAAAAGCTGTTCAAAGCAGCTATTATCAGGAGAAGATTGTCTCTGCCACCAATTCTCTCAGGGACATTTTTTATATTTTTAAATCCTTGATTACTCCCCCCGGTCCTTTGGCTACCAATGAATGCTCAAACACGCTGTAATGAATTGGCAAGTTTTTTCGCCACTAAGGTTTCGGACATCTATTCTCTGTTTCTCCAAATTGAGCCTGAAGTACAACCTCACCCACCCGTTCAACAAGTTAGGCTGGAGGAATTCGCTCCGCTTGCTCTAGCCAACTTGCAGTTACTCCTTGGGAAGCTTAAGTCGGGATCTCCAGCCGACGCAGCGCCCCCTCCCATTCTTAAGTTGGTCTCGGAGGCTGTTTCCCCAGTTATTCAGGATGTAATTAATTCCTCCCTTGCAACCGGACTGGTCCCGCCTTTATGGAAATAAGCAAGAGTTAAAGCCCTACTGAAAAAAATTAATTTAGACCCTGAGGACTGGGCGAATTATCGCCCTATCTCCTTACTGCCAGGCATTAGTAAACTTGCAGAAAAAACATGTTAATTCTATATTAGCAGCGTTTGTGGAGGATAACAAAGGCCTGCACCCCACCCAGACGGGCTTCAGAAGCAAACAGGGTACGGAGACTTCCCTTCTTGCTGTAGTCGAACAAGCCAGGAAAATCGTGGATACCGGAGGCTGCACTGCTATTATTTTATTAGATCTCAGCGCAGCCTCGACACAGTAAATCATTCTATCATGATTCAAAGACTGAGGGAGGTGGGTGTAGCAGGGACTGCCCTTAAGTGGTTGCAGTCCTTTCTCTCCGACAGATCCTTCGTGGTGTTTGAAGAGGATGTTCTTTCGGAACAGATTCCTTTGCAGTGTGGCGTACCCCAGGGATCCTCATTAAGCACTACCATGTTTAACATCTATATGAGGTCCTTGACGGACGTGGTGCTTCCCTGGGGGGTTTAGTTGGTCACTTACGAGGATGACACTCAGCTGGTGGTGTCCCTAAGCCGACATGACACTTGCGACAAGAACCTTACATCCTGTCTGAGCAAAGTATCTGAGTGGATGGATTCGTCTTTCCTTAAGCTTAATGGCTCCAAGACAGAAATTATGATGCTAGGACACATGGTCCCCGCCTGGTGGCCTAGCTGCCTTGGCCCTCCTCCTTCACCTAAGAAACAAATTAAGAGCCTAGGCGAATGGTTGGACCCTAATCTCAGCTTCTCAGTACAATCACGTAAAGTTGCTGCCCCTTGTTACGGCCTGATTAGATCTATAGGGAAGATTTTGCCTCTCCTTCCTTTTGAAGCTAGACGTCTGTTGGTTCAAGCCCTTATTCTATCGCGGCTGGATTACGCTAACACTGTCTACCTGGGCGCACCAAATGGAAGCATTAAAATCCTGCAGATTGTTCAGAATTGCGCCACCCGACTTCTAATGAATGTACTAAAGCGGAATTCTGCTAAGTCAGCACTTTGTCAGTTGCACTGGTTGCCAGTGCAGCAAAGGATCTGGTTTAAGGCCATGTGCACTGTTCACAAGTCCATTACCGACAACGGACCAGCTCTGATTCAGCCTATGCTGCAATTATATCAGATCTCCCGGACTCTCAGATCTAATCACAAAAAACTTCCTAGGATCAAACGGGCACGGATGGGTGGTCGTCGTTTTTCACTTTATGCCGCAAAGGTTTGGAACCAGCTCCCAGACTCTATTCATCTTGAACCTAACTATCTTCGGTTTAGGAAACTGCTGAAACCCTTTCTCTTTCCTCGATCAGTGAAGAATGATTAGGTGTCATTGATGCGCTGGGATGCCCTTGGGTAGCCATGCGCTATATATATGCGGATTCATTCATTCATTAAAATGTATTTTTAGGGTGTAGAGTAGGTGTGGGCTTTTTGGTGGCAAGGGTAATTTTAGGGTATAATGTGGATATGGGTTTTGGTTGGCAAAGGTAGTTTTAGACTTCATGATGGGTATGTTTTTTTGGGGTGTTAAGGGTATTTTTAGGGTTTCGGGTGGGTATGGCTTTTTGGGTGGTTCAGGAATTTTTAGGATTTAGGGTGGGTATTGGATTTTGGGTGTGTAGTGTAATTTTAGAATGAGTATGGGTTGTTGGGTGTTAAGAGAATTTTTTGGGTTTAGGGTGGGTATGGATTTTTGGGTGGTAAGAGAACTTTTAAGATTCATGGTCTGTATGGGTTTTTGGGTGGCAAGGAAATTTTTAGGGTCTAGGATGGGTATTGGTTTTGGGTGGTAAGGGAAATTTAGGGTTTAGGGAGTATATGGATTTTTGGGTGGAAAAGGAATTTTTAGGTTTAGGGTGGGTATGGGTTTTTAGGTGGTAAGGGAATTTTTTGGTTTGGGTATGGGTTTTTGGGTGCAACGGTATTTTAAGGTTTTAGGGTGGGAATGGTTTTTTGAATGGCAAAGGTATTTTAGGTTTAAAGGTGGGCATGGGTTTTTTTGGGTGATAAGTGGATTTTTAGGGTTTATCGTGGGTAAGATTGTTTTTAGGGTTTAGGGTTGGTATGAGATTTTGGGTGGCAAGACTCATTTTAGGGATTAGGGGGTATGGGGTTCTGGATGGCAAGGGTATTTGTAGGGTATGGAGTGGGGGTTAGGGTTTTTGGGTGGCAAGGGTAATTTTAGGGTTTAGGATAGGTGTGGGTTTTGGTTGGCAAGGGGATTTTTAGGGTTTAGGGGTTTTTGGATGGCAAGAGTAAGGGTTTAGGGTAGACATGGGATTTCTAATGGTTTAGGGGCTTGGGTTGATTTTTTCATTGTATTTATATATGTATTTTTTAAATTCTATTTCCTAACTATAACGTCTCTATAACATTTGGTTTTTCAGTGAATTTCTAAGATTTTTTTTTTTTAATTCATAACTATAATGCCCCAATAACCTTTCGTTTTTTTCAGTGAATTTCAACAGTGTTTTTCTATTCAATTTCCTAAGTATAACATCCCTCTAACCTTTGCTTTTTAATGTCATTTCTTTAGGGTTTTCTAACATAGCAAAGAGCTGACCCATACTTAGTTATATGCAAGAACATTTTGGTATTTAAAAAATCGTATTTGACTAAACTATGTCGATAACACTGTTTGACAATTCTGAACAATTTTGTCACTTAACAGTATAGTATTAAATCATGGTGCACATTCCAAGTTTGAGTCTAATCTGTGAAGTCTTGCTAGTGAAGAATAGAATTGGGGGAGAAAGAATGTGTGTTTTACTTCTTAAATGTCATAAGCATATATAAATATAGTTTCATAGTGAAATGAAAGTAATGTAAACTCTGTTTAAAGTAAGGACTAAAGTAGCATCATATTCAGATTTAAAAAAAAAAAGTTTTATTGTCTTGTAAATAATTTTTTCACAAGTCAATCTGTTTCTATGGTGCCACGGGCACTTACGATGCCTTTGTTAACCGCGTCGCTGCATGGTTTTGAATATGTCTAGTAGACACATATTTGGATAGTGTAGGGGGAAATTGCCTTTCGAGGTTTGCTAGTGGGCTGCTTTGACTAGTTTTTTTTCTATGTGAGTTTCATAAAATGTAAGTTTTTAATGTATTTTATTTGTTCGCAGTGCCACTGGCAGTCTCAGTGACGTTGCCATCAGTAAAGAGCGCAAGATTTTCAACATACTTTAAAATACTTTTATTTGGATAGTGTAGGTGATGTTTTCCTTTAGGACTTTGCTAGTTGGCTCCTTTAACTAGTATTTTTCAATGTGGCTTTCGTAAAATGTATGTTTTTTATTTCGTCGCCATCCACGAGTGTGTGGTTTTCAACAAGTCGAAAAATTAATCATACAGTTATAATGTGGTGCAATTCAAACTTTGTACTATTTTACACATTCTCAAATGTAATACATTTGTTTATATGTGATTGGAAATTACTTTTATTACCATTACTGATAATCACGAAGACATCAGAAGTCACAACGATAATGTGACTAGAACAAACAGTGATTTGATTGGATAATACACTTTTCAAGTATATTCAGAGTAAGACCCTCCCATATCTTTTCTCTTGAAGGTTCTTCACTCTTCAGCAGCATTCAGACAAGGTGGTTGTGGTTTCTGGAAAGAGAGTGATTTCTTTTTTCCCAAGTGCACTGTTGGGGAATGGCTTCAGAAGAAGGAAGAAGAGAAGCAGATCCTTCAAGCAGCAGAAGAAAATGTGAAGGCAGTGCTTAATTTGTGTCGGTGCTTTCCGGTGCTTAGCGCCAGCACTTATTTACGAGGACCGGGTTTACTGTAACACCAGGTGTCTGCAACTCTGCAAATCATATGGCAATGTGAATGTGGCATACGCCCGCACATAGACGTAGACTGGACAGTAAATAAAATTAAATGACCTCACTCCTGACTCAGCCCATCACACACTGGTTCAGACCATCCGACTTAACCTGAAATCTGCCAAGGAACTCCCTGAGGTGGTCAGCACGAAGGTCAACAAGGAACTGGCACTTGGTAGGGTGGCTGGCCCATTCGCTTCCCCTCCCCTTGACAATTTTGTGGTCTCCCCATTGGGAGTAGTGCCGTAGAAGCAGCCAGGAACATACCGGCTAATTCACCACTTGTCCTACCCCTTAGGGTAATTCAGTTAACGACCGGCTGGAAGAAGGGACTTGTTCAGTGGCCTATTGCTCCCTGGACATGGCGATAGATATGGTCAGGAGGGCTGGGGTAGGGGCATGGTTGGCGAAGGCTGATATTGAGTCTGCTTTTCGCCTCCTGCCAGTGCATCCATCCAGCCAGCATCTGTTAGGATTCAAGTGGGAGGGTCAATTTTATTTCGATCGCTGTATGCCAATGGGTTGCGCAGTCTCCTGTGCCTACTTCGAGGCGTTCAGCTCTTTTCTAGAATGGGCCTTAAACAGCGAGTACGGCATCACACAAGCAACACATTACCTGGATGATTTTTTTGTTCTTTGGCAGGGCAGGTACGCAGGAATGTGCTGAAGGTTTGCAGGCCTTCGAGACGATGGCGGGGTACCTCGGGGTGCCACTTGCTCAAGGGAAGACTGAAGGTCCTGCGCAGATACTGACTTTCTTGGGCATCGAGCTGGACACCGTTAAGGGTGAATCCAGACTCCCTGCGGACAAGGTCAGCGGTTTGAAGCAGGAAATTTGGGCTCTACTGGGCAAGGATAAGGCGACTCTGGGGGCTATCCAGAGCCTCTTGGGCAAGCTGAACTTTGCAGCTCGTGTAATACCAGCTGGCAGAGTCTTTTCCCGCAGGTTGGCGAGAGCAACGTCAGGCGTGCATAGAAAACACCACCTGGTCCGCCTGGGTGCTGGCCTCAAAGCAGACTTGGCAGTATGGGCAGAGTTTCTAGAACACTTCAATGGGTCAGTCATATGGAGGCCCCCCTGGGTGGATAGCCAAGATCTGTGTCTGTTTTCAGACGCCTCGGGCAGAGAAGGATTTGGAGTGATCCTGGGTGAGGAATGGTGCGCGATGCGATGGCCCAATGCTTGGCGGAAGAAAGGTATCATTGCCAACGTAACTGTCCTGGAGTTGTTCCCCATTGTAGCGGCGCTGCACCTATGGCCCGAGAAGCTGGGCAACAGGAAGATAGTGTTTTGGGCGGACAACATGGCAGTTGTGCAGGGAATCAATGGGTTGTCCGCCACCTGCCCCCTGGTGTTGAGCTTACTCAGGGAACTGGTTAAGAGGGGCCTGCAGAGAAACATAGAGTTCAGGGCCCGGCATATTGCTGGTGTAAAAAATGTGGCTGCTGATGCTCTCTCTCGGTTTCAGTGGCTCCGTTTCCGAGAGGCCTGGCCACAGGCAAAAGCAGCGATGACACCATTCCCGGCATCCCTTTGGCGGCTGCTTCAGTGGGGGAGCGACTGAGGAAGATGGGCGAGTGTTCCTTGGCTCCAGCAACACAGAATAAATATAGCTCCCAGTTACAAACATTTAGGGTTGTCATTGGGGCGGCTGGAGCAGGGGCCCTGGGTCTTGAAGAGCAGGTCGAGACATTTGTGGTTTGGGCAAAAGACGCTGGCAAAACACACTCATGGGTATGTGGCCACCTGGCGGCCCTGAGACATGACACCAGGCTTAACGGGGGCCAGGATCCCACTGGGTCTTTCAGAGTGAGGGCAGCACTGCGAGGGTGGGCACGGGAGGAGGTGTCTATCCCAGAAAACAGGGCTCCCATAGATTTCCCTTCCCTGCAGCGAATGATAGACGTCCTACCCGGGGTCACCAGCTCCCCGTTTGAGGCGCAATTATTCACCACAGCGTTCTGTCTGGCTTTCTTCGGGGCTTTCAGGGTGAGTGAGCTTATGGCCAAGTCAAAAATGGATGTGACGGGGGCAGCACTAAGTATGATGGATGTTTGTGCGACAGACGCATTGGCACTCCGTATCCAGAGGTCCAAGACTGACCAAGCTGGGCGGGGTATAACCACCGTGCTGCAGGCGTTGGGGGACCCTTGATACTGCCCGGTTGTATCAGTCAGGGAGTTCCTGAGGATAAGGCCAGCTGTGGGTGGACAATTCCTAATCCATGGGGATGAAGAACCCCTGACCAGGTTCCAGTTTGATCGCATCATGAGGGCAGCCTTGTCCAAAGCAGGAATAGCAGGGAGTGGGAGGAGGTTCTCTAGCCATTCCTTCAGGATTGGGGCAGCCACTACGGCATTCAGGGCAGGCATGGGGCCAGAGGGCATCAAAGAGGTAGGGCACTGGCAGTCCAACTGTTACCAACGGTACATCCGCCCTTAATGAGTAAGCAAAAGAGGTCAAGAAGGCATTGGTGATAAACCATAATGTATATAGGTTCTTTGGACCGTTGTTTGCTGTGTTTTTCCTTTGTTTGGTTTTAACTTCTTAAGAGTGGTGTATTATAATGTCATGTCGTGTGCAGTGCCCTATAATTAAAGTGAACTCTTCACAAACTGGCGTCCTCCTTTCTCCGACAGGCTGGCGTGTGTGGGTGATGGGACATTCGTACGTGACAAGGTTGGAGCAGTGGGCGGCTCGCAGGGATTGGTACAGGGGCCTCACCCGAATGCAGGTGGCATGGCTGGGCACCCCGGGGATGAAATGGAACGACTTGAGGGGTGCCTGGATCAGCACCTGGCTAGCAGTCCCCCGCCGCATGTCCTTATAATCCACCTGGGTGGAAATGACTTGGTCTCTTTGGGGAGGAGAGCTTTACTCCAGACTATGCAGTCTGACATCATGGCAATTAGCCACAGATTGGGAGCATGCAAGATTTTGTGGTCCGAAATCGTACCTCGTAGGGAATGGCGGGGTGCCAGGTCTACAGAATCAATGGATCATTCACGCAGGAGGGTCAATAGATCCATGCAGAAGTTCACGGAACGCAGGGGCCTGGGATTCGTGAGGCATGCATTGATCCAAGAACATATCGCAGGTTACTATGAAAAGGACGTGGGTGCACTTGTCCAGGGTGGGCATGCACATATTCCTGCTAGACCTCCAAGAAACACTTGCTGCCGTGGGGCGCCACTAAGCTACTCTGAGGTGGGGGGCCCTGGCATCGACGGTAGCCTCCTCCAGAGCTGTAGCGGAGTTACAGGGCGATCTGGAGGCGGACCGGTACAGTAAGGGTACCTCTGCGGCAGACGGGCACAGTAAGGGTGCCTCTGCCCGGCACAGTAAGGGTGTCCGAGCCTAAGACCGTGAACCGCAGGAGGTTCCGGAAATCACGACGGCGCCCGTTAGTCCTTCGGGCGGTTGGGGGGCCTGAACCAACCGGGGGTGTGCCATGCTGCTCTGCCCTGAAAGGGGTGGGAGTCCAAGAAAATGATCTACAAGGTGTGGCACTGTCTGGGCGTCGTCCCCAAGGTGCTGACTGGCTCTACAGGCGGGCGGGACAGCGAGGGGCTGCCACCCTGGATCGCCCGTAAGATGACCCACTAATGCCATACTATGTTGTATGAGAATAAACCTGCAGCAGTTCTTTCCCCATAACAGAGTGTCTGGTGTATCATTTATGGGTGAAATGTTCTAAGCGTTGGGAGGAGCGGGTGACGGTGTGGGCACTATGAATGTGAATCCAATATGCAGATGAGATTGTGAGTGACGGTCACGATGCGGATGCGCATTTTAAAAATTGCTTTTAGGTGGCGGTCCTTTCCGGTGGGCAGAACACTGATTGGGAAGGGGGCTGGATTTGGTTCTGTGAGGGTTGGGATAAGGCTGTGCGCCAGACAGCGTGCACAGATAGATTTTTTTCAAAATGCCACGCACGGCACACGTCCTTGCCACGATCACGAGTCATCAGCGGATGAGGCAGTGCTGGGTTGAGTTGTTAGCCAGATGACGTCGTGTAGTAAGCAGCTTGGCCTAGGCTGCCTATCTAATATAACTGAAGGCAGGCAGGAAGGCAGGCAGGCCAGTGCCTGCCCGCCCACCACGACCAGGGCAGTAAAAGTAATTTAGAGCGAAAAGCCATTACATTACCAATGCTGTTTTTTTTGGTGGGCTGTGGCATGGACTTGTGAGTGGCATCATGTGACAGTTACCGGCATCGGCGTGGTAGCTCCAGCTACACAGGAAGTCCATCCCAGGTGAAGTAAGCAGGATGCGGGATGTGTAGCCGGGCGGCCCTGCAGTGCACCGGTCCCTGCCCTCCTTATTCCTGCCTTCTGCTGTCCTGACCCTGGCCGGGCAGTGACATTGTACTGGTTTGCTGAAGTGCCCCATGCCCGGCGCCGGAGGCATGACTGCTCTGGGCAGGCCTTGGACTTGTCACTCGGTTGGTATGCATGAAGTGAACTGTGAAGTGAGTGAATCACCGAGTGATGATTCCAAGACCTGCCCTGAGCAATCATGCCTCCGGCAACAGGTACTGTGTGCAAGTGCAAGCACAAAGCCACTACCAGGGCTGGGCCAGGAGGAGAATGCTGGAAGAAGGGCAGGGGCTGTGCAGGGCCTGCCTTTACCTTTACTTAACACTGGATTTTAGTAGCGTGGCTGCGCAGCCTAGTCTCCAACATATTGGGGGCTGCCCAAACGCACATACCTCGAGATACCCGAGCAGCTTCCCATTAATTACCAGTAGGAAACAATGTATGAATTACGAGGAGGCCTTTGAATTTGATGAGCTCGTGTGGGTCTAGAAGAGAACCGCCTGGTTCTCATTTAACTTGCTGAACTGACATGTATTCACCTGTAATTACTTCATCAGGTTTTAATATTCAAAATGTTAATCGGCCCCAGTCAGATACTGAGAGGCAGTTTAAGGCAAATTTTTCACATTCTGTTTTGAGAGAACTGAAGGTTGGCATCGCTGTGTATGTATCTTTAAAAAAAATAAGACCATTTTGCCAAGGACCCAGTTCTACACAATGGGATGTTTCTAGGTGTGAAGTTCAAGTAGATCAACTGAAGTAAACCACAACTCCCAGAATGCACTAGATTGTTAAGTGAAAACGAAGGCTCTGTTTCCTGGGTGATGTAAAGTCATCTGGTAATCTGACCCACAATCCACTCCGTTTGAGGATCGATATGCTGGTTTGTGAGCATTGTCAACCACTCTCCTGTCAGTCAGTGAGGTTTAGCCGTAGGTGAGAGAGGAAAATAGCGCCAGCAGAGGCCAAAGCACAGGGACACTGCCCGCATTGACTCTGGATGTCCCGGGGAGCTACCAAGGATATCAAGTGTGGTGTGTGCCCAGTCCCATTCTGCTTGCTGCTTGCTGAGGCTAGCTTCCTTTACTTTGTGTCACTTGGGATACTCTTCAGTTAAATGATGCCTACAGAGTACACATTCCCCTGCCATAGGCCACTTCTGTTACAACCAGTCAAAACAGCCTAATTCTAGCTTGCAGGAGCCACTAGCTGTTCAGGGTGGGGTGAGTTCACACATCACCCTCGCCAATGCATCACTAGGCCTCCTGGGCACACAAATTGTCGGCTTTGACTCTGCCCCAAACAAAATGTAGTTCCTGAGGCTGTTCCTGAAAAGACTGAAGACCGGGGTCAGATAAAACAACATTTTCACTGATTCAGGGCACTTTTTCACAAGCCAACTGCTTTTAAAAACTTGTAAAAAAAAATGCTGGCTCAATGTTGTTTTTATAGAAGTTGGTAAGAGGAGCTGTATGTGCCAGTCGGTCAGAGTAAATGCTGCCCACGCTTTGACCACTGCAGGTGTTTGTTTCTGTAATGTACGGTCAATGCAAATGTTGCTTTTGCACTGGACTGTCAGTGACAATGTTGTTTTTACAATGCTCTTTCTGTGTAAACATTGTTTTTGGACTCGATCCTAAGTGGAAAAAAAGTTTTAACCCTGGTGTTTCTGTGTAAATGTCGTTTAAGTACTGAACTGCCAGTGCAAATATTGCTTTAGCACTGGGCTGCCAGTACTAAAGTTGATTTTGCAATTAACTGCAAGTGCAGATGTTTTTACACTGGTCTTCATGTTTGAACGTTGTTTTTGTAGTGGACTGCCAGTGCAAAAGTTGTTTTTGTACCGGACTGTCCATGCATATGTTGTTTTTACACTGGTCTTCCTGTGTAAACGTAGCTTTAGTATTAGACTGTCAGACACAAGTTGTTTTTGCACTGGACTATCAGTAAAAAATGTTATGCACGTTTCTTTCTGTGTAAACGTTGTTTTAGTACTAGCCTGTCAGACACAAGTTGTTTTTGCACTGGACTGTCAGAAAAATGTTGTTTTATGCACTTTTCTTCTGTGTAAACGTTAGTTTAGCAATGTATGCCATAAAGAAGTTGTTTTTGCCCTGGACTGCCACTGCACAAGTTGTTTTTGCACTGGACTGCCAGTAAACAAGTTGTTTTTTGTACTGGTCCTTACCGTGTACTCATTTTAGCTAATTTATCCAAAATTGTGCTTTAAATGCACTTTTGATGTAATCTTTTTCAAAATGTTCACAGTGCAGGGAATCCTTCTATCGAAACCTTACAATGAGGAAGGCTCCCTTGCTGAAATTCAGATCAGGTATTACGTCTGACTTTTAGCAGTGCCATTTGAGGATGTGGGTGGAGCAAATAGAGTAAGTGGGTGGAGCCAGTAGAGGAAGTGGGTGGAGCCAGAGAAAAGTTGATGAGGCCTCCGACCAACACTTGAGCACCTGGACTTCATATTTTACAAATTAAGCACTGTGTTAAGGTAATGTATGGAGAAGATTCAGAAGAAAACAAGCATTTCTTTGCAGTTTTTTGTACTTCCGTCTGGAGAGTCCAATCGGGGGAAAAGCTTGTTAAGTGCTATCTCTGTGATAGAGTTTTGTCAAGACATACCAGCAAAAAGTACAGCTGCGGGACAAATTCTATGATTTATCATTTGATGACTTACCACAGAAATCCGCTAAAAAGGGCAATGCGTGGAAGAGAGCTTGGAGAGCTACCTATATCAATTCAAGCAACATCAACACCGGTACAGAAGATTCCCGATGTGGTGGAGAACCAAACCCAAGAAATGGCTCCAGAATTTAGACATGTAGCCATGTACTGTACGGAGTGTGGTATATTCTGTTCTGTAACCACTACGAATAATATGAACGGAGAAAAATGTATTAGGATTTCACATTCAGCATTAGGCAACCAAAACTAGATACAATATTTTTTTCCCAAAACTTTGATACAACATAGTAAATGTTTCAGCTTTCATACTTCTTCACCTTCAACAGTATGACGCATCATCATCAAACAGTGAAGAAAAAAATATCCACAAACTTCTGCCATTTCTTCTTGCTCTTGGTAGGCACACCATTTGCAAGAATTACAAGTCCTTCTTCTAAATCTCTATCTACCCCTACAGTTTAAATGTTTTTCTTGAAATCTATTGGCAAATACACTTCTTTATCGTTTAGACCTTTCTGCCGCTCCATTAGTAGTAACTTGCCTGTCTTGGGCTCCAAAGGGACTACAGCCTGAAATGGATGTATACTTTGAAAAATAATTGACTCATAAACATTGAAGCCTTGAAGTGCTTCTGGAATGGGAACCAATTATAACTTGTTATGTGCAGCTTTAGCTGGCATTTTATTATGCTCTTATTTATTGTAAATGTAAATGTGGGTGTACTTGTAAAGCGCACTGTGACTCCATGGAGTATCCTGGCGCTGAAGACCGCTGGGGAACCCGTCCTGGTTTTCCCTGTGAGATGGTCCCTTTCTGGGTATCTCCAAGGTGAAACCAGGCATCCCCGGCGTCTGTGGGGGGGCGTTGTAGAGATGAGGCAAGCTTAATGCCCAGAGTTGCCGAGTGTGTTCCCTGGTTAGAGTAGGCACGAGGCGAGAACTATTGAGTCCGTTTTGACCCTGGTCCACGACCCTGCCGCGTCGGGAATTGAGCCCTGGTCCCGGGCCGTTCTCTGCTTACGGGTCTGCCGCCTCTAACCAGTGAGCCACACCACTCCACTCCACTCCACAGCACTTGCTGTGTGGACAAGTCAAAATGTTCCTCTACAAATAAGTACACAGCAAACTTTTTTCAGTTCTCATTGTTTTATTTTTCACTTTTTAAATACAAGTCAACGGTCCATGTTTGAATCTTGTAGTGAGTGCGTCGACAACATATACAAACTCACACAGGTTTTTCAGTGCACACTGTGCTAAATTTTCTAATCTCTTCTTCAAAACTATCAACTGTAATACCTATGTCCTCTTCTGCAACTCCTTCTGTTATCAACTCTTCATTTTCCCAAGAGTCCTGTTCTGGAAAAAAGAAACAAAACTGCCCATCATCACAAACCTTTTCTACCTCACAGTACCATGCAAAAATGCTCTATTTAGTTCTACTAAATGTAGAGCAGGAGTTTTCACATAGTAAAGACTCCTAACCAAAGTTTGCATTGTTGACTTGTGTACAGCTATCATCCTGAAATGATGAAAGGTGCTTTGATAAACAAGCTAGTAAGTGTTACTGTAAATGAGGATACTTTCTAATCTTTTCTTCTGGTTTTGTCTCCTCCTCCACAACACCATTTTGTCAAGTCTTCATTATATTTATAATCAAAATGAAAAGCTTCCTCTTCATAGCAAAGGCATTGTCAACTATTCCCTCAACTAGAACTTTCTGTCTCAGTGCTTCTCTCCTTCTTTCATACTTCTTCATATTTCTGAGTAGAATTACGACCACTTCAATATGAAACATCCTGACTCTAATTTCATTAAACTGCTCTGTTTCCTGGTTATGGTGTGTCCATCTTTGTTACATTCTTTCCCATGCTTCTGATACATATTTCTTCCACTCATTCTTTTTTATATATTGTTTTTTATTTGTATTATATTGTAGTCTTTGCAGGGGTGCACTTATATTTTTAAGAAATGGTTTTATCCTCTAATCAGCAGCTCTTTTTTCTTTCACCACTTTTTCTGCATTTTGCCGCTTTAGTGTCTCAGTTCCGCATATATACTGTAGTTGCTTCTGTTGCTTTATCCTCCGATACTTTGTAGGCATTCTAACTTTCTGTAGTTATGTAGATATTGTTTTGTGAACAAAAATATCAGTATATTTTAATTTTGACTTAAGCCAAGGTGCAAACTACATTACTGCTGACTTACATATAAAACAGAAACAGATGGTTCTAAAAGCCTGCATATTCCTCACTGAAACTTTTAAATAGATGTGTTTGGGCTGAGTACATGAATACTCCCTGGATGACTGGATGAGTGGATAGAGAGTGCCTCAGTGATTCCCTGAGGACAGAGGTAGTGGCTAAGGCCTAGATGTAGGTAAAGCGATTTTACCGATCTGAAAATACCGAATTTTACAGAATCTGTATTTTCAGATCGGAAAATGAGATGTAGGAAAAAAATCGGTAAAAAATACCGAATCGGTAAAGTTCGGTAGCAGACAATCGGTAAATACCGAATCGGTATTTGCCGATTCTGTAAATACCGATTCGGTATCCCCCATTCATTCCTATGGGCCTATTGGCCCATAGGAATGAATGGGGGATACCGAATCGGTATTTACAGATTCGATAAATACCGATTCGGTATTTACCGATTCGGTAACGTTACTAAAGTGAAACCAGGTAGGCAGCCAATCATGTGCCAGCACCCTCCCCCTCCCTAGCAGGAAGTGGCCACACAGGCAGCTGCAAGTAATCAGAACCTCCTGAAAAAGGCAGTTGGAGCAGAGCAGAGTGCACAAGCAGCAGAAAGGGTTTGGAACACTTTTAAAAGTGTAAAATGGCAAGCAGCCAAGAGAAAGTGCAGCCTGAGAGGATAAGGAAATTAAAATTCAGCAGCATGGAGTTGCAGGTGCTAGTGGAGGAGGTGGTCAGGGTGCACCACAAATTGTTTGGGAGGCAGTCCCTGACTGTGCCAGAATCAGCCAAACGAAAAATATGGCTGGACATCATGGAGAAGGTGAATGCTGTGGGGGTCACCACCAGGGATACTGAGGACCTCAAAAAACGCTTCTATGACCTGAGGAGCCTAACTAAAAGAAAAATGGCAGAAATACACAGGCAGGCTGGGAAAACTGGCGGAGGCAAGAACCCAGCACCCCCCCCTAACTGACCTGGAGGAGATGGTGTCCTCAACCCTTGAAAGGGAGAGCGTTACCGGCCTGGGAGACGTAGACAGCTCGGCCAGAGCTGCAAGGAAAAAAGGTAAGAGACATGCACAGTATTCCAATACCATTCCCCTTACCTGTACCCTTAGTGGGCAAGTAAACCCAATTACAGTACTGCTAGCAATACACTGGCCCAATGCATGATGCGAGATGTAGACAGGAAATGTTAGGCCATGTCATACAGCACACCAAACAACTAGTAGATGTAATGACTGCATAAAGAACATGGGCTAAGTGTATATTTTTATTGTAGTGAATGTTAGACAGTAGCGCCTATCTAATGTACGCTCATATATGTCCACAGGTGAAACATCACGTAGGCAAATGCAGGAGGCTGAAGGGACACAACCTGAGGGGGAGGAAAGTGAGGATGCAGGAGTCAGTAGACCCAACGTACCACCTGAGGAAGCTGCATCAAGTAGCCATCCACCTGGCCAGGACACTGAAATGGCCCAGGAATTGCAGGCAACTCCTAGCGGATCACAGTCCCCACTCCTGCTCTCATCACCAGAGATGGCTGCATCACAACATGACGTGATACCTCCAACACAGCCAGGCAGGAGGCATGTCGTGAGTCCACTCCCAGATTTTGAGTCCGTGGCAGCTGACATTGAGGGTGAGGAACAACTGAACCTGCAAGTGCCAGCGGGCCCTGGCACAACACACTCCAGTGCAGCGATGGGCGATAGTAGTGGAAGACGCCGCAGAGTGCAGGAAAGGCCAGGAGATGCACCAGTTCAGGGTGAAAGTGTGTTCCTAGGTCTGGAGGGGAGCATGGTCCGGATACAGCGGATGCAGGGGAGAGCCATCCAAGCATGCCAACGACAGCTGAGTACCCTGAATAGCAACATAGGGGAGATAGGAAAGGGCATCAGTCAGATGGTACAGGACAACAAGGAAATGGTGCAGACCAACAAAAAATTGGTGATGGTTAACAGGGAGATGGCTGCAGGGATGCGAGGAATACACAACTCGGTGCAGCTACTATGCACCAAACTGGATAATGACTTTGCTTTAAGGGACAGGGAAAGGCGTCGTGCACATGTCCATAGCAGTGCCCTCTTCCGCATGGCCTCTGCCGCTTCCCTGTTATGCATGAGGAGCTCCAACATGCAGGAGGCCATGATGCTAAATACTAATGAGGTCACTAGGGGCATGGGCAGGGTGACCAGTGCCCTGGAGGCACTGTTGAACGCCCAAACTGCGCACACAGCTGCAATGGAAGTGCCTATCAGTGAGGAGAGCACAAGCAGGAGCAGCATGAGAAGCATCCCTGTGACAGAAACCAGGAGGAGCAGGCACCATGCTGAGGCCGCAGGACAACAAGACAATGAGCAGGTTGAACAACCCCCTAGTGTAACAGGGAAGCGATCTAGGAAATGACTCACACAGTTGAAGGTGTTCTTGTACATCACGCAGAGCATTGGCATGAAAAGTGTTTAATTTAAACTTTTGTGCTGTGATAACAAAAGTGATTTGTGAATTAAACCTGTGTTCTAGCATCCCATGGCTGTGTTTATGGCTTACTTACTTAAAAATAGTTGCGTGCAACCTCTTCCCGTCTGTGTCTGCCATCAGTTGCTGTTGCTCCACCAGATGTGTGTGGGTCAGGGACAGCATACTCATCGTCATGGTCCTCAAAATCTGAGAGTTCCACTTCTGTCCCCTTCTTGACCGCCAGGTTGTGCAGCATTGCACAGGCTGCAACAATTTTGCAGCAGGTGATAGGTGTGTACTGGCGGGCCCCTCCGCTTTTATGGAGGCAGCGAAAGCGGCTTTTCCACATGCCAAAGGTGCGCTCCACGATGTTCCTAGTTGTTTTGTGTGCCCGGTTGTATTGCCTCTGACTTGGTGTTGTTGGATTGAGGTAGGGTGTGAGGATGAAGGACCGGAGGGCATATGCACCCTCCCCTATTAGGAATGAGAAAAGGACATTATTCACATGCTCTAACACATCCACCTGTTACATGATCCTACTGATTACCACACAGTGTCTCACCTAGCAAGTATCCTTCACCAAACTCCCCCGCAGTCAGGCGTGCATAGATCCCACTGTTCTGGAATATGTAGGAGTCGTGGGTACTCCCCGGAAATTTGGCCACTATGTCAGTGATCACATATTTAGCATCACAGATCACCTGAACGTTGATGGTGTGGGTGGACTTGCGGTTACGATAGATGTACTCTGTGGCAGCTGGAGGGCATATTGGTACGTGTGTACCATCAATACAGCCTATGATGTGGGGGAAATGCGCTACCTGGTAAAAGTCAGTCTTTGTCCTTAGCAGTTCTGCATGTGTTGCTGGAAAGCGGATGTATAAATGCATTACCTGCAACATTGCATCAAGGAAGTTCTGAAAGAAACGTGACAGAGCGCTCTGGGACACCCCACCAACCGCAGCAACCACACTCTGGCAACTACCAGATGCGAGCAGGTGCAGGCTGCAGAGCACCTGGACATGGGGGGGGGGGATGGCGTGGGCCCTTGTGGTTGGATGTTCCAATAGTGGGTGAAGGTCCCTGATTAGGTCCAGGATGGTTTGGGGATCAAGCCTGTACCTCTGCAGGATCTCTGGGTCAGTTAGCTGGAATAGAGTGATCCTCTGTCTGTACACCTGCTCCTCTCTCCTCCAGACCCTCTCACCTTCTGCCTGTAGGCGTAGCCGCCTCGCAATTACATAGAATGCCGCCATAGTTGAGGAAATGTTGCATTTTGGGCCTATTTTATACCTTGCACCTGTTTACCACCTGATTGCAATACATGGTAATTACTGACTCTTAAATACCGAATTGGAGCCAAATTCGGTATTTTAGAGGTTCCCTACATCTCAAATACTGATTTTTACCATTTGTTATTTACCGATTCGTTATTTGTACCGAATCGGTAATTTTACCGATTCGGTACACTTACCGAATCGGTAAACTTACCGATTCGGTAATTTTTCAGATTCGGTATATTTACAGAATCGGTAAATTATCCGATTCGGTATTTTTACCGAATCTGTATATTTTCCGATTCGGTATCCTTACCGAATCGGTATTGTTACCGATTCGGTAATGTTACCGATTCTGAAGCTTTACTGTCCCCTACATCCCAATATGCCTATACCGGTCGGTAACGGCCGAAATTCGGTAAAATCTGCTTTACCGACTGGTATTGGCCTACCTACATCTGGCCCTAGATGTTTCCATGAGTATATAGAAACTCGATGGGTCGTTCCATATGTGAATAGTTATTGCCTGCGTGCTTGGATGAGTATATTGGTACTGTTTGGGTGTTTGGGTGAGTGCATGAGTAGTGCCTGAATGATTAGTGAAGTGTATGACTAATGCCTTAATGATTCAATATGTGCATAGATAGTAGTTGAATGACTAAATGAGTGCAACTCTACTGCTTGCATTATTGCAGGACTGCATATATAGTATATAGGTGATTAAATGAGTTCATGTATAGTGCCTACGTGATTGTCTAAGTGCATGCACAGCACCTGGCAGATTGGATGGGTGCATGAGTAGTGTTTCAGTGATTGGATGATTGCATGGCTGCTGCTCATCTGATTTTGATTGAGTGAATGTGCAGTGCCTAAGTGATTACATAAGTACATGGGTATTGCCTGGATGATTAAATGAGTGCATCAGAAGTACCTGGCTGATTAGATGAGTGCATGAATAGTGTCTGAGTGATTGCATGAGTCCATTGTTAATGCCTGAGTGACTGGATGAGATCAATTGTGGTGCCAGCGTGATTGCATTAGTGCAAGAAGATTGCCTCAGTAATTGGATGAGTGCCTGGGTACTGGATGGGTGATAGGTTGAGTGCAAAGGTAGTGCCTGCATAATTGGATAAGTGCCTGAGTAGTGCCTGTGTGTTTCCATGAGTTTATGGAATGTGCCTCAAAAGTTGGATGATTGCGTGGGTTGTGAGTGGGTGTGTAGATGAGTGCATGGGTTCTGCCTGGATGTTTGAATGAGTGCATAGGAACAGCCTTGGTGATTGTATAAGTGGATGATTAGTGCATGGGTGATTGGATGAATGCTTGGGTAGTACCTGCGTGGTTCAATGAGTCCATAGGTAGTGTCTGCTTGATTGGAAGATTGCATTTATAGTGCCTGGGTGATTGGAGAGGTGCGTGGGTAATGCCTGAGTAATTGAATGACTGCCAGGGTAGTGGCTGTGTGATTGGATGAGTACTTGAGTAGTGCCTGGGTGACTGTGAAAGTATCTCCAATGCTCAAGTCCTTCTGTAATCTTCAAACTACCTGTTTGAGTGTATTTATCACTACCTATGTGTGAGTGAAGTTTAGATGTCACACTTGATATATAATTGGATGTATGGCTCAGAAGTAGCATTTAATGCTCTCTTACTCAGTGTACACATGCATCAGTAAATTTCTAAAACTGAAAACTGACACTTTTCACTTTTTCAAAGCACAAAACCAACATAATTTCTCAAATATGTGTGTGTGTTTAAAACATGTATTTAGAATTTCTCAAAGAACAGTTACAGGCCAAGTGAAACTTGCACAAGAACTCTCTCAAGACACTCTGCACTACTCACCCTCCTAAATTTTAAACAGAGCATGTCCAAAGAAATGCACCACCCTCACCATACACATGACATTTTCAACAGCCTTAAAGAACATAGATCATCATGTAAGCATGTATGCGATTTCATAATAAATATACACTTACGGGCCATCTTTCCAAAAATATATGGTTCTCTGCATGTTTAAGTAAACTCAAGAGTCTCTTCGTACATATAACTATCGTCAACCAAAAAAACATATCTTACCATCTAATCATATGCAAATCGGGCATGTAAGTCACAAGTCACAAACCACATTGACCAACAGTTCCTAATACTTACCTATCAAGTATAAGTACTCATAACTCATGTACATGTACAGCACATTTTCGTATCTTTTATTTATGACTACACTACTCCTGTTTCATAATGTGACTAAAGGTACTGCAGCTACCAGAATGCAAATAACAGATCTGTTATCTGTTCTGCACAGGATGCGTATACATTTAAATCATTGTCATTTTTAAAGCTATTGCACATTGTAATTTTCAACAGTACTATACTGTTGTTTTTCGATAAAGTACACAGTGTAATAAAGGGGCACATATTTATGTTCCTCTTACTTCACAAAACATTTGGTACTAACATCTTAAAGACATACTCTACACGCAACACACACTATATATGTCACCTATCTTAAAATATGTAAACCCACTCCCACTATCATTTATTCTCATCTATTATTTTCATTTGATTGTGATACTCTTTTGTCTCAAAGTTTCACTTGCATCTTTATTTTAATGTGATTTATTAAATTATTAAAATGTTGTGTACATACCAGTTAATTGAGTTTGTATTTTGTATTGATGTTTTAATTCTTTTTAGATAGTTGTGCGACTGTTTGTAAAAACTAAGCACACAAACTCTCATACAAAGCAACCATAAAATGGCAACATCTTCTACTTTGCACTCTGTGATAATGCGAAAGGCAGCAAATTAAATCATGTCTTTCATTTTAAACTACTCTATGTCCACTTGGGAATGGTTAGTAGTTGTTAACCCTTTCCCTCTCTTTCAAAAAGAGATTCCTATCTATGCATGTTCGCGATGTCTTCGCAAACATCTCAGAATAATTGCGAGAAAAAAAACAGGGTCCAAACCTATATTTACCTTCAGTTTTTGTTTCATGTAAATACTGCACAATAGTTTATTACCCAGTCCCGAGTTGGAAAGTGTATAATTAATTAAATTGGGTCATAACTCCTCTCATTTTTTTTAATTCTGTCTCTTAACACCCTTCCTCCCAATACACTCACAGCTCAGTGTATCTGGCAATCCACTTGAACCGGTAGGTCATAAGTTCACAACACATTCTAGAAGGACCATAATACTTCCAAATGAGGTGCAGCAGGTGTGGTTTACTCCACAGATTCAAAAGCATATCCATGTCTGTATTACATTTCTTTTTTTAAACCTAAGCCAATAATCGGACTTCTTGCTAATACATCCAACACACTACCTGATTTTATTCTCCTACATGCTGACAGCATCGACCCAAATATATGTTTTCTTTTTAAAAAAATAAACCACCTCCATTTTAACTTTTTGTATCTGCAAATCTGTCTTCATTCAGCTCCAGCCTTTCCTGCAGGGATTCTGCATATACACAGAACTATGCGCAGGAAAATGGGACCTCAGTGTATAGGGGCTTAGCCTTCCCACCACCTTAGTGCCCACTAACCCAGGACAGACTAGCTATAGTGTCTCACTCACTCTCCTAATCACAAATGGAGAAACCAATGATTAGACACCCCAGAACACAACACTCCCTGATCTCTCAGGAATTGCAGTAACAAGACACACCTTTTCACTCATACTCTCGTACTTGTCCACAATAAGTTCTGACAGAGACACGAAAATAGTTTAAAATATTTATTTTAACTAACATGCTCTAAAATGCAGTTTACAAGCCACCACCAACAGCAAAATTAATATTATCAATACAGTTTGCATTGCAGCAAGGCCATATCATAAAGGGAGATGTCATGTTATAAAGACAGTGGATAAAAGACTATAAGGCCTAACCACCCTCCACTTGGTAAGTAGAAGTATTGTTATATAAAAGAAGATCTCTGGGCTTTGTCAGCGGACCTCATCCCTCAGGCCATAGATCGTAGTTCTACATCACAGGTGCAGATTGCTCTTCTGCCTGGAAAGGTCCCTCTCCAAGTGTATGTTACCTAAACACGCATCCCCATACTATCAAAGTTCAAATATCCAGCAAAAACAGCTGCATTGGTATGTTTTGTCTACGTGCTAGAGCCTGACCAGAACAGAATAACAAGAATCAGTGTTTATCGACCTTGCTCAAAATGTTCAGACTAAACTCCTGGAACAAGTAGAGAATGGGCACAGCAGAGAGTTCTCATGTGAAAGGCATATGTGAATGGATGCATCAGTGTCTGACTGGGTATACGAGTGAATACATAAGTCTCTGTAAGGATAGTCAAGTGGCATTGGGTGTATCTGCCTTTGAGAGGATATATGAGTCCCTTACTAAGTCTATAAGTGAGTTCAACAGTTTCTGAGTGGGTATGTGACTGGGTGTATGAGTGTCTGAGTTGGTATGTGAGTGGATGTATGCGTCTTTAAGTGGGTAGGTGCATAGGCATGGGTTTTTGAGTAGGTCTGTTAGTGGGTGTACGTCTGAATGCATATGTGAGGAGGTAGATACATTTCTCAGTAAGTCTCTGACTGGGTGCAAAAATGTCTTAGAGGGAATGTGAGTGGGTTTATGAGTGTCTGAGTTGGAATGTGAATGAGTGTATAACTCTCTGAGTGGGTATGTGAATAGATATAACAGTTAACGGCAGGATCTATGAGGGGGTGCAAAAGTGCTTGAGTGAGTCTCTGAGTGGGTGTATTAGTCTTTTACTGGGTCTCTGACCGGGTGTATAACTCTCAGAGTTACTCTTTCAGTGGGTGCATGAGTGCCTGAGTGGGTCTGTGACTAGGACCATAAATCTCTGAGGGCGTATGTGGGTAGGTGCCTGGGTCTCTTAGTGGGTATACGACTGACTGCATGAGTTTTTTGTGTGGGTTAGCGAGAAGGTGCATGAGTCTTTGAGTGTATATTTGAGTGGGTGTACAAGTTTCTCAGTGGGTATAAGAGTGGGCGCATGAGTCTTTGAGTGAGTTTGTGAGTGGGTGTATAATTCTGTGACTGGGTATGTGAATGGGTTTGTCTGAGTGGGCACATGAATGGGTGCATGAGTGTCTGAGTGAATATGTGAGTAGGTACATGAGTCTATGACTGTGACCAACAAGGGTGTGTATATAGATATAGATACTTTTTGTTTTATATTTCCACCAATGTTCATGAAGATGTTGTAATAGTCATGGGCACAATTCCAGAAGCTCAATAGTTTGCCAGATAACAAAAGAAAAAAACATCTGCAATCATTTGCCTTTAATCACATCAAGGCTTAATCAATCCTTCATCAATGTTGTAAATACCTGTGGGCCAGTAGATACACCTGAAGACCACACATGTCAATGACTAGCTCTGTAGCCAATGCAGCCAGAACAGTCAACAACTCATTGAATATAGGTATTTCCCCAAAGGAATTCTAAATGCCTTATTTAAAACCCATCCGAACCTAAACAGGCTTGGAGCCTAGAGATCCTTCTAACTGCTGGTCAATAATCAACTGTTTTAGTATTAAATCTGTTTATTAACAAATGAGCGCACATACAGACATATCAATTTTTCACAAGGCTCCAGACTTTCAGTGCATCAGAAGCCAGTAAAAGGAGACACTGACAGTAACATATGCTGAGCCAAACATGAATGTGAGGCCAACGCCATAGCTGGATACTCTGCATGAGCAAACAAATGTATAAAGAAAGCAAAATAAAAACCAACCACCCAACACCCAAGCCCCCACCTCCCCCCGACTGCCCACCCGCCACCCACGTTCCAGGTCCAATACCCCGCTGTAACAACATGACAATCCACCTTGGTGTGCCTTAACACTCTCCCTGTGACAAACGCAGCAAACGTAAATATCGGGGACATGTCACTTCCCTAAATTCCATAGCAAATAGGGACATAAACGACTACCACAGTTCCGAGTACCTGACACCCTCCCCCGCCTTTATCAAAGACAGCTTTTCCATACCCAGAACATTCCATAGGCAATGCAACCATCCTTGAAATGTGGGAACGTGTGGGGTACGCCAATAGGATAAAACATTCTGTATTGCAGAACCCAAAGCAATGGCAATCAAACGCCCCCTGCGTGATCTCAATGGATAGGTGATAGGGTTAGATAATCCTAACAAAACATAGGCGGGAACCGCGGGATTTCTGTAACAAAATGTGAATCTACCTCATCAAGGACTAGCTTCCAGTACCCCTGGAGCAGGGCACAATCCCACAGTAGATGGACCGAAGTGCCTCTCTCCCCACACCCACGCAAACAGGACACCTCCCTCGTGCGATCCATCTCATGTAGCTTCTCTGGAGTGTAGTACCAATATGATTTTAGTGAGGGCATCAGTCAGTCCCATATGATAAGCGGAATGCCACGCTCGATGTAGATGCCCTGCCAATCCTTGCTGCTAAGCGTACGCCCCAGGTTTCTTTCTCAACACGCCTTCCCGGAATTGTAGACGTGTGTATACTGATCTAAGAGCATGCGATATAAATCCGATATGAGCTTTTTATCCGCTGTTCGTGTGATCAACCAATATTCATATGGTTGTAGGCGTCGATCCGCCCCCTCCCTGACCTGGCCATTGAGCGCCGAGTATCGCGCCTGAAGGTATCTGAGACGTTCCGATTCCGGCAGACCATACTCCCGTCTAAAGGTCTCAAATGGAACTACCCCCACATCTGTATACAAGTGGAACAAAAATCAGCATCCTGTCGAGCGCCACCGTGCAAAGGCCGAAGTGTCTTGCCCGGGCCCGAAATCAGGGTTATCCAGCAAAGGCATGAGAGGAGATGGAAAGGTCGTTAACTCATGTTTAATATTGGTGTGATCTCACACCTCCAATGGGACCCTCGTAATGTGCGAGGCGTAAAGATTGGTGGGTCGGTGCTGCCTGCGGAGGAAGGGAACCTCCTGGAGTGGGCGGCCTGCAACCGCCTGGTCTTGGAAGAGCCAGTGTTTTTCGGACTCCCACCTGCTCCACTCCACAAGGGTCCGCAGTAGGGCCGCCTAATAATATAGCAGCAAGTCTGGGAGACCCAGTCCACCCCTCTCGGGGGGCAGTGTCGCCAGCCTAAGCTTCATTCTCGGCCGTTTGCCGTTCCAAATGAACTGAGCAAGCTCGGAAAATGCTCCTGCAAATTGGCCTGAGTGTCCCCCTCCAACGAGAGGTCCAAAGCCTCTGATTTATTCATGTTAACTTTAAAGCCCGCCGCCTGCGCAAACGCGTCCAAGATATCGACACAGGCCGGCAACGATTCGCTAGGAGAGGATAAGGAAAGAAGGACAGCATCTGCATATAGGCTGATTATATGCACGTATGCACCAAACTTAATCCCTCGCACTCTCGGGTCAAGTCTCATCGCCTGCGCCAATGGCTCCATGTAGGGAGCAAAGAGCAGGGGCGACAAAGAGCACCCCTGTCTCGTTCCCCGCTCAATGGGAAAGCGGGGCGAGGAGCAACCGTTGACTCGAACCTTCGCCGTGGGACATGTATAACAATTCAAGACCCAGGTGCTGAATTTATCTCCCATCCCTGCCTTCACAAAAACCTGCTCCAAGTATGGCCAATGGACCCGATCGAACGCTTTTCCAGCATCGATTGCGAGCATCATGTACTCACCAGTCGTCCGCATGGCCTTCTCTATCAGGTGCAATGCCCTTTTGGTGTTATCAGCGGTTTGGCGCTCCGGGATGAACCCAGCCTGGTCAGGGTCAATCAACCCCGGCATGAGCAGTGCAAGCAGAGCCGCCAAAATGCATGTATAAATTTTATGGTCGACATTAAGAAGGGATATGGGGCGGTATGCCTCACACTGCAAGTGGTCCTTCCCTGGCTTGGGAATAACTGATATAGTGGCATCCAGGAGGTCCCTCGGGATCGCACCCGGGTCTGAGAATGAATTAAAAAGGGCGGTTAGCAAAGGTGCAACTTGAGGGCAGAACGTTTTGTAAAAAATAGCCGAGAAGCCGACAGGCCCTGGTCAGTTCGCTAATTTGAGTCGTGAAATAGCCGCAATGACTTCTTGTGGCCTAATGTTTTGGTCTAAAAGATCTGCTTGATCTTTTGTCAAGACTGGGAGGGGAACAGACGCCAAGAATGATTCACCTGCGGCAAGTTCAAGCGAGGACCCAGTGTATAGGGAAGTATACAAATCGCTAAATGCTGCCGCTATCTCAGCGTCCTCACTGGCCAGCCCCCCGCCCCGTGTGCCAATCTCCTGCACCATTTGCCGTTTCCGGGTTTCTCAGAGTGCACGACCCAATAGACGCCCGCACCTGTCCCCCCAGTATAATACATATGCCTCACACTTAAGGCCTCGTATTCCGCCCGATCCTGGTCCAACGCAGCTAACTGCTGCCGTACCAGTCACAGCTGCTTCCAAACCCTGGGCGCGCCCGTCCTTTGGTTCATGTGTTCTAATTCCCTCATCTTCTGTGTGAGCTCTTCCCTCTCAATATTTTCCGCCGCCGAGACCGCGATGAACTCGCCAGGCAGTACCGCCTTAAGTGCTGCCCAGTGTGTCGCCAAGGAAGTGTCGGCAGTGCTAATATGTAGTAAGTAATCCGCAATAGCCCCTTTGATTTTCTCCACTATGTCCTTACGGTGTAACAGCTTGTCGCGCAATTTCCAGCAACGCGTGGCTCGAGTCACTGGCGGGAAGGAGAACACCACAGTCAGCGGCGCGTGATCTGAAAGCACCGCTGCGCCTAGTCGTACCTCTGTCGTAAGTGCCTGAAGGGATGTGGAAGCTAAAAAGTAGTCCAATCGCGCATAGGTATTATGTGCATTAGAGTAGTATGAATATTCCCTAACACCAGGGTGAAAGCTGCGCCAAAGGTTCACCATTCCCATCTCATACAACCTGGCCAACCCCCCGCCAGAGAGAGTCCCTGCCTGAGAGGAGCGCTGACCTGTCAAGGAGATTATCGAATACCAAGTTAAGATCCCCGCCCACAGGAACATGTCAGTCGGGGGAGGCAGCCGCCTCGCTAAGCGCCAAATGGAAGAACTTCTCCTGACCCTCATTGGGAGCATAAAAGACTGACCCCCCCAAGGAAAATCTATAGGACAGCAAACTCCCTCTTATCTCTGCCCGCTTCTGTAGGACCTTCCCCCTGAAACGTTGGGCCACCAATATCGCAACCCCTGCTGTTTTAGTGGAAGCCGAGGAAAAAAATTGGAATGGGAAGCACCAGGACTTCAACCTTTGACAATCCTTTTGTAATAAATGCGTCTCTTGGAAAAGGCAAATATCAGCCCTCAAATGCTCCAGAAAAGAAATGACTGCCTTCCGCTTTATTGGACTGTTAAGTCCCCGGACATTCAGTGTGAGGATTCGCAGTTCAGTAGTAGGCATAACTCACATCAGACTCTACGCTCTCAACAGCCAAGAAATAATCAGCACCTGTTGCATGCCCAACCAGGGAGAGCTGACAACCCTGCAAGAGATACAGCCAACTGGGCCTTCCATTAGCTAATAGGAACCTTGTGCCAGGACTCACCCAAGGGTAACCATGGACCTGAAACCCCCCCCCCCCACACCCCTCCCCAAAACCCCCACCCCAACAGAATCCCAATGAGAGAAAAAAACAAACAAACATTTCAAACAATACACATTGTCCATCATCCGTAGGTGATTGGTAGAATACAGCAACGGGGTAAACTAGTCAGTGCATAGAGGCCCTCCTTCCCGCCGACAGCGTAGGCCAGACCAGACACAAAAGCACAACAATGAGCAAAGTCAGCATGGAGTTCAGCTAGGATGATGCACATCTGAACCAGAAGAGACAGCCTCCACTGTAGCACGCTGGCCATCTCTAATCACAGCTACAGGGGGCTTTCCGACACAGTGTCATCTGCCCTGTTGACGCCATCGCGGTCTGCCGTCCTCCGGTTCCACAGTGGGCTCATCCACCTCGTCGACCTCGGCCGGTGGGTCCAAACCCAACAAGCGACATGCTTGCTTTAATGACCGGAGCTGGTGTAATTTATTGTCTTTTTTAAAGATCAGGCGAAAAGGGTGGCCCCAACTATAAGAGATGTTATGCTGCTGGAGGTATGCAGTGACCGGCCTGAAGGTCCTGCGTTTCTGTAGTGTAAGTGCGGACAGGTCTTGATACAGTACTGGGGACTGGCCCTTGAAGGACAGAGGGTGTTGCTGTTGCGCCTTCTGCAGGATTTCTTGTGCAGAAGTCTTGCACGCAAGCTAAAATATATGGAGTGGGGGGCTGATGATGACGTGGAGGTGCCACTCTATGAACTCTATCTATCCGGATCTCCGACTCCACAGGGCGCCCCAAGATGTGGTTAAATAGTTTGCTAGAAAAACCAAACAGAAAGCGTAACGCCCCGGATACAGACGTTATGGCGGCGGGAACGGTTTTCTAGGTCTTCCATATGCGTCTGTAAATCAACCTGTTGGTCATGAATTCGCACTATCTCTTGATGCAATGTCTCCATTTCGGTGTCACGACTGTCACTCTTGGTCTCTAAATCGGCCACACGTTCCACTATACCACCCACATCTCTAAGCACTTCTTTAATCTCCTCGGCGAACTCCTTCTGCAAGGTGTGAATGTCCTCTCGTAAAGTGGTAAAGAGCGATTCCAGAAAAGCTTTGGTAATACCCTTCGCGCCCTCTGCCTGCTCCCCAGAAGTATGCGCTGCACTCACCGCCATATCTTTGGGTTGCTGATTCGCCTGGGCCTTGGCAAATGGGTCCTTAACAGTCTTATCCTTTCGACCCTCGTCCTGGACATAGCTGCCCTCGGGTTCTACGGGGAACGGTTACCAGGCCTGCCGCAACCCAGAGCCTCTCAATATCCCCAGCCGGTCGCCTTTGGACAGCAAGCAGCCACTCCTCCCAAGAGTCCCTCTCTGGAACTCACAGAGCAAACGTGGGTGTCTATGCCTTAAACTCCAGACTGCGTGCTTATTACCCGCAGCCAGCACGCTTCAAAGGACTGCCACATCGTCATCGACCAGTCCGGTCAATGTCCCAAGGCCCAGGTCCATGCCGCCCAAGAGCTCACCCCTCCGGGCTGCCCAACGATCACTTCTGAGCCTCCCGGCTGCTCTCTCCGGCTCGTGGATTTCTCCCGGTCTCGCCAAGTGAATCTGGACCTCCGCTGCTTATTGCCGCCTCCGCTCCGTGTTTCCTGCCGTGGCCACTTCCTCCTGCCTCTGTGCCACCAACCCCAGTTCCGGCAGGGCTAATAAGTCTCCTCGAGCACAGCTCTAGGGCCAACCCTCAAGGTACAATAGTTCAGGCTCCAGCTGGAGAACGTGCTCAATGCCAGTCACTATCACTGGTTCCCCAGCCCAGGGTGGCTGTCCGCCCACAGTTTCTTGATGCCTGGTGCCACCTCTCCTGGTGCCACCTCTCACCTCCTTCGGCCGGCACAGTCCCTCGCGACTCCTCAGGGGATCGAGGAAAGAAAGCTCTCTCACCCAAAATGGCTCGTGCCACCCCGCAGACCCCCACGCCGCTCCAGTCAGGCAGGCCACCTCACGTCAGGGTCCACACAGCCTGGGCGCGGAGTCCCGGTCACAAGATGGTGGCTTACCTCCTGCGCCACAGGGACAGCTCCAATACGTCATCCAGCACCAGCGAATCACTCAGGCAGGTCAGCTTTCACCAGGCAGGCCCCCACGCTGCACTGTCCAGCGACACTAGCCACCAGCTGCAAGAGAAGGACTCAAAGTCCGATCCGCTGCCAGCGCAATGGCATACCCCTCTCTCAGCGGGGATAGCAATGGGCCGCCGCTCTCCGCCCCCGCTGATGTTTTCCGGCATCTCTCTGCGGCTCCCGCTGCTCCCCGGTGTCGTCACTCAATCGGGCACAGTTTCGCTCACCCGGGTCTCCAGTGCGCCGCCCGCTCAGCAGCACTTCCCCCACCAGCCTCTGTCACCGCTCCGGCCCTTCAGCCGCCACTGGGCGACAGGAGTCACAGAGCCGATGCTCGCCGGATCAATTCTGCTCCCCCGACTCTCGGGAGATTGGCCCACCGGCAGAGGAGGCCGACTGCTGCGATTATGGCCGATAAGCCCGTGCTATAGTTCCCCGTCGGTGGGAGCTCCGGAGCAAGACGTCCGTTCACGCCGCCATCTTGGCCACGCCCCCTAATCAACTGTTTTAGTCAAAAAGAGAGAACAATTGAAAGATCTGCCACAAAACATACTCCTACATTCAGATTAAATAACCTACTTTAATATTACCAAAATAGATTCCTGTATGGCTAAGGCACAGAAGCAGCATTGATTTCCACATGAGATGATGCTAAAACAACAGCAGATTAAAACTGGAATATCGGCACAAATATTACGTGAACTCTCCCTTGCCTTTTATACTGTTCATCATCCTAAGCTTCTACAGAAACTTGACAGCATCAGAGTGGAAGGAGCATGACTAAAGCAGATTGCATTGTTTCCATTGTTAAGATCATCATCTCAATGCTCCTGTTGAGTTAGCTCCATTAATTCACAACTAATGTACAAAATATCTTTACCCCCTCTTTAACATAGAGATGTGATGCAATGGCCAGGGAGGCTGTCTCGGAACACAGGGGTTCATGGTTTGATTGCTGGCGGTTAGCCCAGCACCATGTGACTCTGAGCAACAGCTCGCTAAATCTTCCCGATGGCGCCCAGCGCCGTTACACCTCGCCTGAGGTACCTGCGCGCTTTACAAATGCTTGTATTATTATTATTATAATATTATTATTACTTACTTTAGCTCTCTACTGCATCCGAACTGCTCCTTATAATAAACAAATTATACTTAAGTATGAAAACTCAAGTTTGACTCACACTAAATCGGACAATATCTCAGTCATAAAATATATGATAAGTTATCAAGGCAGAATAAACACGTCACAAATCGAAATATCCATATGCAATAAATGGATTAAAGATCACTCCTCAACAATATGTCCTCAGGAAGTTGGCCAGCCGCCAACAACTGAGCCTAAGTGAGTAATCTTGGGATAAATTCTGACTCCAGTCTGTCACTCATAAGACAACTGTGGGGCATATTACCAAGGGCCTTATCGCCGCTTTAGCGGGAATTTTTCCCGCTAAAGCGGCAATAATTTTATCGCCCTATTACCTAGCTGTCGCTAACACTAGTTAGCGACAGCTTAAAGGAGAGAGCGATCATCTTGGGGCCCACTTTGCATGTCAGCGATAATTATCATGCAAAGTGGGCGTGCCAAGATGTTAGCGACAGGAAACAGTCGCTAACATCGCTATCTCCTATTATCTACTTTTGGAAATATTCGCGCTAAGCGCGAATATCTCCAAAAGCTAACGCCTGCCAAAAGCAGTTCTTAGCCATGTTATCCAATGGTAGGTGGATAACATGGCTAAGAGCATTGTCACGATAATGCATGAATATCGCTGAATTTCCAGCGATATTCATGCATTTCGCAGGATTTTTACTGCTTTTGAGATAAACCCTGATAATATCAAGGTATCTCAGCGGTATTTTCCCGCTAACCAAGCAATAGCGATAATTATCGCTATTGCTTGGTAATATGTCCCTGTGTTCTCTAATACGTTTAAACTGCAGTTTGCCACTTTTTTCCTTCATATTTGGTATAAAGATATAAACCACCCAATATTTTCGAACAAGTTAACTGGAGTTGCGACAATCAAAAAAGACCACCATAGACGCCTTTCTATTGCCTTTGTCATTTTAAAAGGAAGCATAGAAAGCAAGATCATCTTCTGCTGCACCACAGATCATAAATAATTCAAAACTGAAATCCAGGTACCCTTTTTTCCAGTCTTCGGTCAAACGCTAAGAAGCAGGTCTATTTTGACTTTGCAAGTGACCTTAACTGAAAGTGGAGTTCGCAGGTCCAAAAATAAATACAGCAAACATCCATTCTCCATATTCCCCGCTTATTTTGAGTTATTTGCCTCCTAGAGGTATTTTTTTCTACTTCAGCTAATCACTCAGCAATTATACTGACTAGGAGCAGAAGAAAGCTGCAAGCGAAATTAACACTTTCATTGCGGGTTCCCTCTTCCTTGTCGGAAGCCCATAGCATTTTGCACAATCTGTTCAGAAACCAGCATATGGAACCACCTCGTTACATTTACACGTCACCAGTCTGAAATTAAGACTATTGCGCTTCGTCTTTTTGGATCATGTTCTCTTTAAAACAACTTAGTGCATTTCCATGAACCCCAGGGAGCTAGCCGGTTCCGTGTTTGAACACCTTCTGCCGTTTGGAAGAACAGCGCGCAGTTAGGTTGCTCATTAGAAGCAGCTTGAGAAAAGCTATAACTAGGGAAAACAGCTAATGTTATTTTATCACCTCCTCGCTGTACTAGCTCACTATTTATTGTGCTTCTTATAAGTACATGGAAATACATGATTTGCATGTAAATTGTGATATTTTTTAGCTCATGTTGCACAAAAACATTGACAAAGGATAGCTCAGATCAGACTGATAGAACACTGAGGGGCATATTTACGAGAAAATGTTGAAAATGCAGAATGGATAGAAAAAGCAAAAACGAGGATAAATAAAAGTATTGAGCCTCGTTTTACCATTCTAACGCCTGCAATTTCATGGAGTTCGTTTTTGGCGCTCGCTCAAATGTACTCAGGATCAAAGCAATGGGTGTTGATGTGGAAAACCCACAGCAACATCAATTGTACGCCCCTTTCCCCTAAGTGATGCGTCTAAAGGGGCATTATTTAAAAGGCGCCAGTAAGCCTCAAAATGTAGCTTTGCTAGAAAAATCGGAAATTGTCCAACGGCCGCATTGCTCAAACTATACCAGACAAAAAGTGTTGCTGTCGCCTGCTATGGAAGCGAGCTTTGGGGCTACTGCAAGATAAAGGACCTAGAGGTTACAGAAAATAATGTTTTGAAAAAGATACTGAGGCTACCAAGGGGCACTGGGAATTTCTCGATACATGAGGAGCTGGGTGTCCCCTATTTAAGCGACAGAATAGCAATGAACCCGGTATTGTGCTGGTTGAATTGTTGGCTTAATAAAGATATACCTCTCACTCAAGCTTTGTTAAAAGAAGCCTTAACACTTGATGGGAGGTTTCAAGTTCCGTGGATGAAGTACATAAAGGACTGTTTGACGGCAATCGGTCGGGCTGATTTGTTCTTTGATCCCAACTTGATTACGAAACCCGATGTTATGTCTGTAAAAAATGCTATGTTAATACTAAGATGCTCAGACAGAGAAGAGGTTGAGCTACAGAAAGACAGTGCTAGGAAACACCTATTACTCAAAACCTGTCCACAAATGGAACCTTACTTATCATGGCATATGACTGGTTACGAACGTTTTCTGTTAACAAGGTTTCGCTTTGACCTATTCCATCTCTTATTGGCGGTGCCAAGTGGGGCTCATCGGGGTGAGAAGTTGCCAGCTTGCGGCTGCGACGGGAAGTCTCCGCAAGACCTGGCACACTTTTTATTCATTTGCCCCTACTACACTTTACCACGGAAACTATATCTCAAGCCATGCCTTAAAAAACTGAACTTTGCACAAATTAAACCCGCACTTTACTATCTTCAATTGCTGAACTGTGACTGCACTTTATTTGTCTGTAACTTTTTTAAATCAGCCATTACCTTCAGGAAAAGCATGGATGGATAATTACGCTGCTAATGCTCTAGGCACTTTAAATTTTTATAAAGAATCTATTTATATTTTTAATGTACTTTTAATAATGTTTATGCTCATGTTGCCCGCTGCTTTCTCTTTTTTACCTTTTACTGTGTATTGGATTTCTTACTTGTCATAATGAATTATCCGGACTGTTTTTAATTGCTTGTTGTTGATATGTACTTTTATGATTGTAATGTTTACAATCGAATAAAGTTATTTGAACTTGAACTTGTAGCTTAATGCCACTTTGTAAATATGGAGAAAGACATGTCAACTGCAGAACGTAGCTCAAAGTGATCTTCTGGTGGCGATATCCCCTTGTAAATAAGCCCCAGAATGTTCATGACTAAAGTGATTTGGCAAAATAATTTGCTATATAATACAGCTTTTAAACTTCAATGTGTAAACTTCTATAGTTTGAAGGAAAAGGAAGAAAAATCATTCACTTATTCACATGACAGTCATCATGCCACGTGTACGTGTACAAAGAGAATGTTGATTACTTAAAATCAATGTCATTATAAAATATACATTTTATAGACTATGAATTTGTGAGGAGGATCATTTGCCAGCCTTAGAAATTAGGGAAACTGTAGATGTACTTTCCTTTCCTAGATACCGGCATTTAGGTGATCAGGTGAGACTAACATTTTCTCAATCACTCCGAAAATCTAAAAACCCCATGTTTGTATTAACATTTTCTCAATGCCACACTGTCCGACTGCACCTGCATCATCCTCTTAAGGCAGAGTTCTTCAATCTGTGGGGCGCGCCCTCCAAGGGTGGCGCAACACCATCTTAGGGGGGGCTTGCACTCCACACTTACCGCCTGATTCATCATGCTCCCGTTTTGCGAGGCCCTAATAGCGATTCATAGCGAATCGCTATTAAGGACTCGCAAAACGGGATTCATGTAGGAATATGCAATAAAAATGCGATTCCTTACAATTCCTTATTTGCGATTAGCTAATTGCTAATCGCAAATAAGGAATAACTCGCCATTCATTCCTATGGGCCAAAAGGCCCATAGGAATGAATGGGGAGTAGTCCTTATTTGCGATTAGCAATTAGCTAATCGCAAATAAGATTGCGATTTGAAGGGTGCCAGGGGTGTCCACAGGACACCCTGTAGCACCCCTCAAATGAAATTTCACACAGGTGTTGCACACACACATGTCCAAAGGACATGTGTGTGCGCAACATGCAACTTAGAAAAATGCTTTTAAAAGCATTTTTCTAAGTTTTTGCTATTTACCGAGAGGTCTGACCTCTCGGTAAATAGCGGCCCGAAATTGCGAATTAGCAATTTAAAAATGGTTGATGAATTGCATTTAAGGAATCTCAAATAGAGATTCCTTAAATGTAATTCCTCGCAATTTAGCGAATTAGCAATTACCGATTTTTGCATTTGGGATGATGAATCCCAAATGCAAAAATAGCGCTCGCAAAGGGCCAGATTCTCAGAATCTGACCCTTTGCGAGCCGATTACAGCTTGATGAATCAGGCTGTAAGATCTTCCCTTTGATGGGGTTTTGCTGTCCTGTGGCGCACAACTTCACCGATTTCAAATGGGATTTCTTTTTATTGTAGAGCTCCGGTAAGAGAGGGTTGGAGGGGAGGGAGGGGAAATAGATAAGGCACTTCGCTTTTGTGATGTTAAGAGCTGCGTTAACTGTCCCAGGAGGGGGTTAATTCTCAGAGATAAAATGCTTCAGCTGCAGTGTGGGGCAGGGAGTCTCCTGCTAAAAACGAAAGTAAACAAACAGACAATCCAGTTCCTTCATGTTTGATTTCATAGCAGGGGAGAGTCCTTGCCTCCCACTGCAGCAGAAATGACCATCTGTTCCTTGCTTTCAGTTTTAGCAGAGGAGACATCCTGCCTCCCACTGCAGCTGAAGCATTTCAACTCGACAAGTTTAAACCTGTCCTGGGAGGGTTGGTTCTTAGCAAAAGGACACAAAGTTTCTTTTAAATTTACACAGGGCTTCAAGTTGGCAAAAGAAAAATGCAAGCCAGACATGTGTTTAAACAGCCTGAAAATTCATTGTCTTGATACTAAATATGCTTATAAAGGAGTATGTATACATTCATAATGTACTATAGCATGTGGTGCAGAAGAATTCTGTTCCGAAGGATGAGTGCACTTTACAAAGAACATTAAAGTTTCATAGGGACACATGCATCATTGTAGGAATTTGCATTTCCTAAATTGCGAAAATTAAGGAATCACAATTTAGGAATTGCAAAATCCTATGCATCAAGAAATCCTAAAATATTTTAGGATTTCTTAATTTTCGGAATTTGCGATTCCTTAATTGCGAATTGCAATTAAGGAATGGCATTACATTGATTCCTATGGGCCTAGAGGCCCATAGGAATCAATGCCGTTTTGCATTTCTTTGTTTTGGAATTCGCAATTTGTTGATGCATTGCAAGGGTGCAGAGGGGGGTCCAAAGGATCCCCCCCCTGCACCCCTGAAATGTATTTTAAAGTGCAAGTTTCACACACACATGTCCTAAGGACATGTGGGTCTGTAACATGACACTTTCCAAAATGCATTTTTGTGCTTTTTTAAAGAATTTCGCAAATTAACACGAGGGTCAACCTCGTGTTAATTTGCACTTCCTATTTCAAAATTCGCATTTTTTTAAAAATTGATGCATTGCATTTAAGGAATCGCACAAATGCGATTCCTTAAATGCATTCGCATTTTTAGGAAATGCAAAAAAAAGCGAATTTTGAAAAATCGTTTCATGCATCCCAAAAACGTATTTAGGAAGTGCAAACGGCCGAATTTACCGATTCGCACCGTTTGCACTTCCTAAATAGGTTGATGCTTGTGCCCCATAGTTTCCTTTAATTATAAACCAGTTCAACTCTTTCTTCTTCTATTTTATTGGTATTTACAGGTTACATGTAACAGATATAACAGACACTTTTGGATGTTATTCACTGACATTTGTATAAAAATAAAGAAAAGAGACATACAAACATAAAACATGAAACATAAAACCCAGAGTGGGAGCGGTTTGTTGGGCAGGAATGTGGCAGTTATCTCTCAGGGGTCAGTGGGCCTGAGTTTGTGGAAGAGGTGTGGCTATGGTGGTTTGAAGGTGTTCATGTGTTTGTCCAGTTTGGCCCACATTGCTCGGTCGGGGTGTCTACCTGGCGTATTTCTAAGAGTGGTGGTGTCCGCACCCCTTAGGAAGATCACCCAGTTGAGCCATCCTTTGAAGGTGGCTTTGGCTGTATTCTTCCAGTTTGTGAGTATGATTTTTGTTGCGGTGGTGAGAAAAAAATCGAGAAGGTTCTTATCTTCTTGCGTATTGACTTCTTGTGAGATCTGTGCTGTGGCTAGTGAGGCGAATGTGAGCTTAATGTTGCTGCCTAGTGTGTCATTGGTGAAGGCTAAAACCCTTGTCCAGAAGTTTTTGACTTTAGTGTAGTTGAGAATGATGTGTTCTAGGTCTCCCTTTTCTGTGTCACAGTTCCAGCATCTATCACTGTCTAGCATTCCTATTGATGCTAGTCTTGCTGGTGTCCAATAGACCTGGTGTAACAGCCAGAATTTTGTCTGCGCCAGTGCTGGCGATATCATATTCCTAGAAGGGGAAGACCACAGGGTGTGAAGCTCTTGTTGTGACAGTTTTGTCTTAGTATGGGTTTCCCAATAGGCCGTTTTTTTGTCATTTATTTTGGACGTGCCAGGTCGGAGCAGTTTATATAGAAGCGAGACTTGGTGGCCTGTCTGGTTTATGTTCTCCATTAGTTGCAAGATAGAGGGGGTCTGTCTGTGAATCTTTACCTTCTTTAGGGCTGTTTTGATGGCTAGAAAATTGTAAAGTTCTACGTCAGGCAAGTTGTGTTCTTTTTTGAGGTGGTTGAAAGTGTAAGGTACTCCATCGGGTTCTAGTTGAATTGGGAAGTGGATGTCTGTGCATTTCCAAGCCTTCATGTCAAGGGTTTTACCTCTGTATTTAATCTTGTGGTTCCCCCATAGTGTTTCCCATCTTAAATATCTGATGCTGACCTCTAGTTTCCGGTCTATTGTCAGTAGCGCTTTTTTTGTGAGCCTTAGGATGGGGTTGTTGTTGAGTGCGTGTTTGTTTGCTGTTAGTGTAGTGAGTGGTGCTGAGTTGTTTAGGATCGCTCTCTCTATGCTCAGCCACGTGGGTGTGTATTTTTGGATGGGAAGCAACCAGTGCATTCCTTGTCTAGCTATGAATGCTAGGTGGAAGGTTTTTGGGTCCGCTATGTTTAGCCCGCCTAGTTTTTTTTGCTAGTCTGAGCTTGCGTAAGCCTATTCTCGCTTTTTTGCCCTGCCATATAAATTTGTTGATCATTAAGTCTAATTTTTTATAGAAGTCCTCTGTAAGGGACAGTGGGAGCATGTTTGCTAGATAGTTAATTATAGGCGTGACCATCATTTTGATTGTTTCTATGCGGCCCCACCAGGTGATAAACTTGGGTGACCAGGAATCCAACAGGGTTTTAACTTTGGACAGTGTAACTGTTTCGTTTAGTTCTAGAGTGCTTCTTAGATTGTTTTTGAGTTGGATACCCAGGCATTTGATGGCTTTTGTTTGCCACGCCAGTCCTATATTATCTATTACTTCTCTGGTGGTATGGACGTTGAGTGGCATGCAGTCGGATTTATCCTTGTTGAGTTTATAGCCTAAGTGTTTGGCATATGTTTCTATTGTGTGCATGAGTGCTGGTATGGATTTGGCTGGGTCGTTAGTCAAGATTAAAAGGTCATCAGTGTAGGCGGCTTTTTTGACTGTTGAGTTGTTTATTGATATTCCTGCGATTTGTCTGTTCGCTAGGATATCCTTGTTCAGGGGTTCTAGCGCTAGTAGGAATAGTAGCGGGGATAGAGGGCAACCCTGTCTCGTTCCTCTCTCAAGTACGAATGGTGCGGAGGATCCACCGTTTATGGTGATCTTTGCTATGGGTTTAGTGTATAGCGCCATTACTTTCTTTGTGTATTCTGCTCCTACGTTGTAATGGTGTAGGCACTTCTCCAGGAAGTGCCAGGAGACTCTGTCAAACGCTTTTTCCGCGTCAAGTGTGATAGCTAACGCTGGGTGCATCGAGTTTGAAGCGTGATCGATCATGTGGCATAGTAGTCGGTGTTATCATGTGACATACATGATTTCATGTACCCTACTTGCGTGTTCCCGATTAGTTGCGGTAGGAATTTGTTGAGTCTGATGTCTAGTATTTTTGCATATATCTTGCAATCTAAGTTTATGAGAGATATGGGGCGGTATTTTTTGGTCCATTGTGTGTCCTTGCCTTCTTTGGGGATGACTATGATATCAGCTTGTGTCATGGTTTCTGTTGTTGTGCCCTCTTCGGTGCATTGATTGAATGTTTTTGTCAGGACTGGTGCGAGAAGTTTATGAAATTTTTGTAGAAGGGTGCTGTGTATCCTTCTGGTCCTGGTGCCTTGTTGTCTTTAAGTGAGTGTATGGCCGTAGCTATTTTGGATTGCTTGAAATTCTGGCCTAATGCTCTAGCTTCCTCATCTAGTAGTTTGGGCAGGTTGAGTTTGCTAAGGTAGTCTGTGGTGCTGTGTTCATCTATATTGTTGTCTTTGGTGTAAAGCTCTTTGTAGAACTCTCTGAAGGTCTGTAGGATACTATTATGGCATGTGTGTGTTATGTTTTGTTTCTCAGTAATGTTTGGGATGGAGTGTTGTCTTTGTTTGCGTGCGTTTGAGGGATGAAGCCAGAATCTTCCCTGCTTTGTTGGCTTCGTATAGGTTGATATGTTTGTATTTCCTGATCCACAAACCTGCCCTCTCACTAAGGATTCTGTTGTATTCATATTTCTTAGCTGTGAGGGTGAGGAGGAGGTCTGAGTTCGTCAGATCATCTATGTGTTTTGCATCTAGTTGCTTGATGTCATTGTCTAGTTTATTTAGTTGCGCTTTTGCTTCTCTATCTCGCCTGGCTTTAACTTCTATGAGGTTGCCTCTTATAGTCGGTTTAAGGGTTTCCCATAGACATTTTGGGTTGGTGCCCTCTATATCGTTTTCTCTGATGTCGTTTTTGATCGCTGTTTCTATTGTTTCCTTGTCTTCTTGTCTAGCTTTGGTTATGTTGTTGAATCACCACTTTCTGGTGATGTGGTCATTGTGTCTGCCTGTTAGTTGCAGGCTTATGCACGAGTGATCTGATATCGTCCTAGTTGCTATCTCTGTATGTTCAATCAGGTGCGTGTGTGATTTAGAGATGAGGATGTAGTCAATTCTGCTGTAGGTATTGTGCGGGGTGGAGTAGAACGTATAGTCTCGAGTGTCTGAGTGCTGTAATCTCCATGGGTCTTGTAGCTGGAATCTATTGCAGATGTTTTTAAGATGCTGTGGGAGGCTGCTGGTGTTGTCTTGGCATGTGATTGTCTGTCTAGAGTGTGGTCTAGGACTAGGTTGAACTCGCCAGCTACTATGTTTAGATCGATCGTGTGGTGTCTTCCTAGTACCTTGTTTACTTTCTCCCAGAATGCTGGGTTCTCCGTGTTGGGCGCGTATATGTTTGTTACCGATATTGTCTCCTCTCCTCTTTTGAGTTGTGTGTGCAGAATTCTGCCTTCCTCATCATGTTCAACATTTTTGATTGTTATTTTGGACTTAGAGCTCACCATGGTGACCACTCCTCTCTTTTTCCCTACTGCTGGTGCGCATAAACAACTCTTTCTTCTACAAAGATTTTTTTTCTGATTTAATTCATATTGTTATTCCCATTTTGCATATTCAATTTATATCCAATCTGTTCAACAGAAAATTACATTTACACAATGCATTTCGAGTCATATGTGTGACCCTTCCTCAGGGGTCTAAAAATAAGGAAACGGAAAACATATTGAGCTAGTCTCTCGAAATTTGTGAAATAATAAAGCTTACAATTCAAAAACAATCTCAGTTGTGAAACTTATAATTATCGTATTGTGACTAGTACTGTCTGCACGCTCAATGTTCAGTTAAAAAAGACTCTCTTTCTCTGTCTTTGTTCCATTTTATTATCAGACATGGATCATTCAGGCAGCCCTAGAACACAATTAACAGTGCTTCTATTTATATTTTCTGTTCAAGGTATGCACACACAAGTGCTGACAATACAGCTTTTGGTGACTGTTTATTTTTTATTTTTGCACTGCCCGGGACATCAAAATAATGAGCTGGCATCCCTAATCATAAAACTGGAAGTTTGTTGTAAAATCAGCACATTTATTTCCTGCACCCTGATCCCTGGTTAATGCCAAAATAGCAATAGTTTAACATATCTGAAACCCTACGCTGTTGTCAATAGCATGCTGAGTTAGGGGTGGCAGAGTGGGCTAAAGAACGGTGATGGATTAAACCCAGATCTCTTGACTGGGTGTGAGTGTCTGATTGATTCAGAAGCTCCGTCCATCACCAACCCCCTTTGTACCGAGTTACGGCAAGCAGCCGCGGCCCATGTAGGGAGTTCTAGTGGGGCCGACAGGTGGAGCGGGGGAGGGGCAGGGTGAGTGGTAAGCACCGGAATATGGATGATTGCAGGTAAGTGAACAATTAAAATAATAAAACGAATTTCGTAGCACGCCCTGCATCGCATTTGCGATGCAGGGCGTGCAACAAAATTCGTATATTTAATTTCATTGTTTACTTACCTGCAATCATCCATATTCCGGAGTTTACCACCCTCCACCCTGCCCCTCCCCTGCCCCGCCTGCCTGCCCCACGGAACTCCCTCCACGGGCCGTGGCTGACTGCAAGTGTCTGGGAATGTACCCTGTATTCAGACAACGTACTCCTCATTCTCGCCCTTCACTTTCACGCTCAACCTGCACTCATAGCAATCACAATGTACTCACTGATCACCTTGCACTCCCACACTTAACTCGATCACACTGCACTCACAGTTATCACTCTGCACTCACAATGCACTTGCGCTGTTCACCCTGTACCTCACCTTGCAGTCACACAAGCACACTACTCACCCTGCACTCACATGACACTTCACACACCTGTCCTCCTTACTGCTCAATATGCAGTCTCACTCAAATAAGACCATCACTAACCATACATTCATTCTTCCCACTCTGCACTTACATCCGCATCCAAATTCATATGGTCTCCTCACTCACCCTGCAGTCACTCCTCTTACCCTACTCTCACACAGTTGCATGGCTCACCCTGTACTCACATGGTACTCCTGCAACCCACACAGCGCAGGGGGTAATGTGCCTGCTACAAAGAACGTGTACCATGCAGACAAAAGAACTGAGTTGAGTAAACAATGAGTAGTGCTATAAAAAAAGAAATGTTTGCCAGAAAGGTGCTATAGAGAGATGAGGTGCATTGTTGGTGAGTTGTAGTGAGGAAATTCATGGAGGAGGAGGAAATGGGGGAGGGGGGCCAAAACAGTCCGTTCCACTGCGTACAACCAGTGCTAGGGCCATCCCTGGCTGGGAGTGTTCACCCCTACCTGAAGTTTGGGTCTAGTTGCGCCCCTTTACACAAGTATGGGCATGTCGTGCGCCATCAAGGTTTTCTTCCTAAATTACAAAAGGACACATTTACACACTCTGAAATCCAGCCTTTCAGGGGGCCACTTGATAGAGGCAGCTCTGTGTTTGCCCTGATGGCCTGGAATAATTCCTAAACAGATTCTTGAAAATACCATTTTGTTTCCTTTCTTTTTAATGTGATTGATGTGAGAGTCTATTACTATTTGTGGAGAAATGTTTTTGTTTTATGCAACAACCATAAAAAAGTTTAGGAGACCTCACAAATGAGAAATTGGAGGATATCACAGATATTATTTGCTGCAAAATTTGTGGGCTGCTGCTTTGTTACAACAGTGAAAACACACATCACTATGTCATATACAGAATGCCTCTGCACGTCTGATCCTCGACGTACCCCGCCACAGCCACACCACTCCCCTTCTGAGAAACCTACACTGGCTACCCGTCAATAAGAGGATAACCTTCAAGCTCCTCACCCACGCAAACAAGGCACTCCACAACACCGGTCCGGCTTATCTTAACAGATGACTCACCTTCTACACCCCAGTTATGCTCAGCCAACCTCGCCCTCGCCACCGTCCCTCGCATCCGAAGAGCAACTACCAGCGGCAGATCCTTCTCCCACCTCGCCGCTAATACCTGGAACACCCTCCCCCTGCTCCTACGACAGACCTAGGACCTGCTAACCTTCAGGAGGATACTCAAGATCTGGCTATTCGAGTAATCGCAGCACTGCCCCCCGCCTCAGTGCCTTGAGACCCTCACGGGTGAGTAGTGCGCTTTACAAATGTATTGATTTATTGATTATCTCTGAATATTAGATGTAAACACTTTTAGAATTTCGACCATAGCACCTGTGCACTGTTAGTAGCCTGGCTAAAGCGGGTGTGGCAGAGCTGAAAGTGAAATATTTAATCTCATAGTACTTCCGAACAGGGCCCCCAAAATAGTATTGGCCGAGGGCCCCCAAAATACTGAACATGTTCCTGCCACCACAAAGTCTGTCAGACAACATTGCTCTGATGTAAATTAGCCAACATCATTCAATTATTATAAGTTTTATATTTTTTAAACATAAACCTGGCTTGTCCTAAACCCCCACTGCTTCAGGCAAGCAACTTATTGTACCACTAAGGAATTCTCAATTAGGTGTTCGTTCAGCGCCTTCTCTGTGGACTTTCACCTTTGTCTTCGGCTTCATAACATGTTGATGGGCAATGATCCCATTATAATGCTGCCTAAAACGTTTGTTAATTGTTCCAGAGAAGAATTGTTTCTTGTGTACCAACTCTGAGCTAGGGGGTGCTCATAGAATCTGATAACACTTTCTCCCTAAGAGTCGATGTTTTGGCTGAAATTGTCTGCAGAATATTCAGCTTTAAGAGAAACTGCTATCAAAACTCTCTTGCCTTTCAGTCCGTCCGATTTGTGTGAGATTGGGTTCTCATCACTTGCGGTACTAAAGACTTAGTGTTGTTCAAGACTGGATGTGGAGCACAACCTGAGGATGGCAGTAGCAAAAATCCATCCACAGATTGACAGTCTATGTGGCTAAAAAAACGGCACACTCGTCACATTTTCTTTGGTGGTGTTATTATTATTCTGTCATGTGTAAACCAAAGCATCCTAGTAAAAACTATTCGCACACATTTTATCTTGGAAAATTGTGTTTTGAGCTGTGCAATGAGCCTTTGTCATTTCACCACACCCACTCACAAACCTGCAGTTTACAAAACACTCGTATAGTGTTGAACATTATTTGACGGATATAGCCCGTGATATTCGTGTGGCGTCGATTATGTAGTGTACCAGATTCCAGAAATGTTTGTCAGGTGATGGGGGGGCCCAACCTACAAAAGTTTGAAGACCTCTGTCTTAAGGTATCTGGCCCATGCACAAAAGCATATAGTGTTTTAAGTGGCTGTCAGTCAGTGACTATGATGTCACTCGATGAATAATAATATAAAAATATAAAAAGAACAAATATATTCACTATAGACAACATGGTACAGATTCAAAACCCCGCAGCACAAAGCATGCCTACAAATGCTGGAGTACAAATCATACATAAAAAAGAACCAATACTCTAAAAACAGCATCGCCACAGTCAAATGTCCCTCAAAGGAACAACGCAGGAGTCGATCAGAATTTCTCAAGCCAGATTACACAATGACATCCACTCTTGATCTCAGCTTCTGTGACCAAAAGGACTATCATTTTATTTCTGAATGAATACCTATTAAATTAAATGAAAACCATTTAATTTCTTCAACCACACAAAGGGAGCTCCTTAGAGAAAAACACACCATCTCTGTTCTCTTTCAAGGACTGTCTCTCATATAATTTGACAGGATAATGAGATTTTTTTTCTCAGAGTAAGTAAACTTTTTTGGTTTGATTAATTGAAATCTTACAAAAAGAAAAACAATGATTACAATTCAAAAGACAACATCAGGGATGAGAGGACATTGCATGATTGTTCCGTTTGGTGGATATAGGCCCCAAACAAGATTAAAAAATAATATATGGATCATGAGTACCTAAGTACTGTCTGAAGCTTATCAAGCACATAACTGGTCTGGAGGCCTCCCGATGCTGTGGGTTAAAATATGAGTATGCATCACAAAATGAGTCAAACAGCTGTCTTTGAAATCAAGCAATCAACATTTTAAGAAGTTTCCCAGGTGCCAGGAATTTCCCAAGATGTTGATGTTACTGTCTATTTCCCAGCTCTCACCCTAGCCCAGGTGTCGCTATTGATACAGGAGGTCTTGGGAGTCAGAGAAGTTAATAAAGTACAAAAGTTAGCAGCTTTAAAGTGTGTGGATGCTGTCTGGAGATTGTCAAGCACAGGACTTGTCAGGCGGTGTCCCAAGGACCAGATTAAGAAAGCAGATGGCCAAGATGAAAAAAGTTTGATAAGTTGTTTGGTAAGATTGGAAATGTCACACAGCTATTTTTGGTTCCTACGAGCAACTTTATAGGAGATCTCAAGGGTACCAGGATGGCCTATGGTTTGAAGTTAATATCTCCTTCCCTGCTAATAGCATGCCCTAGATCTCTAACCTTTCCTGTGGCTCCTGGGGGACCAGAGTTGATTTCTAAAAAACAGATTTGCAGCTTAGGATCATATCATACTGAACCTGAAGAGCGGGCATAGAGGTTAGAGACTTGTCAAACTATCTAGTGGAATCTTGAAAGAGCACAGCTGGTAGTCTGACTTTGTCAAAGGACACTGGGAGTCCAGAAATTATTTTTTAAAGTGAAACTGTGCAGGCTAGGATCAAACTGGCTCGTAGATCCTGAAGAGCCGGCGTACAGTTTATAGTCTTGTCAAACAGTTTAGTGGAATCTTGGAAGAGAACAGCCAGTGATTTCATGCACCCATCTACCTTTAGGGGCTTCCAATGGACCAGGATAGCCCAGGTTTTGTTGTGATGATTTTTACTGAAGGCTTTTCCGAAGGTTTAAAGGTATTTAATAATTTATTTATTAAGCTTATTGAGCCCGACAGCTACCCAAAAAGGGTTTCCCAACGCTGGACATGCAAAGTGCTAGGTAGCCTAAAGTTTCAACAGTACAAACGATTATTGATTGATAAGCCAGGTCTTGAATGGCTTTGCGAAAACGGAGGTAGCTGGTTTCAATGCGGATGCTCAAGGGGAGAGAGTTCCAAAGTGTGGGGCCTAGGTAAGCAAAAGACCTGCCTCCCATTCTAGCGAGTCTGATTCTAGGCACATTGAAGTAGCCTTGGGATGAGGACCGAAGGTGGCGGGCGGGAGTGTGGGTATGGACAAGGAATTGTTAGTACAAGGGAGTAGTGCCCAATTTGATTTTAAACATATAGCTCAGGGTTTTGAATTTGATACGACTCTCTACCCTGAGCCAATGTAAATCACGGAGGTGTCCGGATATGTGGGGTATTTTGGGAATTTTACACAGCAGTCTTGCGGCAGCGTTTTGAACCAGCTGCAGGTGTCTTGTCACAGCCTTGTTAGCCCCAAGGTAAAGGGCGTGGCCGTAGTCCAGCCGAGAAGTTATAAGGGCATGGACCACAGATTTTTGGGTGTCGCTAGGCGGCATCCAGATGATTTTCTTTAGCCAAACAGACCTTGTTTACCTGATGGTGCATAGTCAAAGCATTGTCAATGGTAAAACCCAGATTGCGTACTTGATCTGATGGAAGAGGGAAGGGGCCCATCTCAGTAGGCCAGTGTTTGGAACTCCATAGGTTGTGTTTTTGAGCCAGAATTAAGACTTCGGTCTTACCACTGTTCAATTTAAGTAGATTGTTGTTCATCCAGGTGGCAGTTTTCCTTAAACCTGACTGCAGGAGGGATGTGGAGCCAGGGCCAGGGTTTGAAAGGGAGAATGAAATCTGGGAGTCATCAGCATAGGTGAATAGAGTGAGACCTGCTTGTTCCGCTATATGGGCCAAGCGGTTTAACATACAAATTAAAAAGTAGGGGGCTGAGCACAGAGCCCTGGGGAACTCCATAGGGAGACGCATGACAATCCTACGACCCCGGAAGTCCCGCCTCCCTACAGCCAGCCAGAGATAGAAAAGACGGAAGGAGAGAGACTGGCGGGGTCGAAGGATCGTGGCAGGAGCTTTCGGCTGGAGCGGTGACGGACGGAGAAGACGGGAACGGCGGCAGCGAGGAGTGGACCGAAGAGTGGTGGAGTCCCACGGAGGTGGCTGAAGAGCGGCCGTAACTCGGACGAGAGTTACGGCGGAGCGCGTGAGTACCAGTTCCATTTAAGAGCACATTAGGTGCACTGTGTATATAGTAGAAATCCCCTCTCGCTGTAAATTGTTCCCCGCTATCCTAGGCACATCACCATTAGGCACTAGACAGTTTGTATATAGATATCCACCTAGCACTGTATAAAGAGCACACCTCTCCCCACCACCCTGTGCACTTCTTTTACTCTCCCATCCTCGACTCTTACCCGTACCTCCCTCCATCCGTACCTCCCTCACTCCCCTTTCGTTTCCCCACACGACCCGGGTACCGGTGACGGGGTCAGACCACGAGTCCTGTTTACTAACGACTCCCCTTTCTTCTCTTATTGCCCTCCGAGGTGTTCTCCGACCACCCAGAGACGGCTACACGCAAGACCAGGACGCCCATCTACCCCTCGGAAGCTTTGGAAGAAGAGAGAAGAAGACACGCCGCCGGCCCCAACATTGGACCCGACCCCTTCCTTGGTCACCACAGCCCACTGTGTATAGACTTAATAAAACACTATCGCTCACTATATCCGGCCTCCTCGCCTGATTTTCCAGTCCGCTGTCCACCCACGATCACAGAAAGTAAACGCCACTTGCAACTCAAACAATGTCATATACCTATTGAAGTGTCCTGGAGAAAGGGAGTAGCACGCACGCGCGCTATTCTGCTGATTTTTTCGATCTCAGCGCTGCTGTAACTTTTAAAATATCGCTTTCTGCATTTTGCTTTTTAAATTGCATTTACCTCGTTATTAGAACGTCCTTTGTGTGCCCTCTCACTTGCACCCTAAATTGGGCCCCCCACCGCGCTTTTCGCGGAGCTATGTCATTTTCTTCTTAGCCTTCGTGTTTGGCGCCGGGCGCCATCTTGGGGGTGGTTTGGAGCGAGTGTGCCACTTGTGGGAGCGCTCTAGCGCTCTTTTACTTCACAGGTGAGCCCTACTTAAGGCGAGCTAGGCAGTAGCTCGACCTGGAGAAAGGGAGTAGCACGCACGCGCGCTATTCTGCTGATTTTTTCGATCTCAGCGCTGCTGTAACTTTTAAAATATCGCTTTCTGCATTTTGATTTTTAAATTGCATTTACCTCGTTATTAGAACGTCCTTTGTGTGCCCTCTCACTTGCACCCTAAATTGGGCCCCCCACCGCGCTTTTCGCGGAGCTATGTCATTTTCTTCTTAGCCTTCGTGTTTGGCGCCGGGCGCCATCTTGGGGGTGGTTTGGAGCGAGTGTGCCACTTGTGGGAGCGCTCTAGCGCTCTTTTACTTCACAGGTGAGCCCTACTTAAGGCGAGCTAGGCAGTAGCTCGACCTGGAGAAAGGGAGTAGCACGCACGCGCGCTATTCTGCTGATTTTTTCGATCTCAGCGCTGCTGTAACTTTTAAAATATCGCTTTCTGCATTTTGCTTTTTAAATTGCATTTACCTCGTTATTAGAACGTCCTTTGTGTGCCCTCTCACTTGCACCCTAAATTGGGCCCCCCACCGCGCTTTTCGCGGAGCTATGTCATTTTCTTCTTAGCCTTCGTGTTTGGCGCCGGGCGCCATCTTGGGGGTGGTTTGGAGCGAGTGTGCCACTTGTGGGAGCGCTCTAGCGCTCTTTTACTTCACAGGTGAGCCCTACTTAAAGCTCGCCTCCTGCGCGCAGCGGTGACGCGCAGCGGGAGCGCCGGACTCTCGCCGGAGTCAAGCCAGAGTCCTGCCCGTCTGCGCCCGTCAGCGTCCCGGAGGCGGGCGGAGCGGCGGGTGGGACTCTACCATCAGGGATGTGTCCCCCTGGGACCCCCGTCCTGCGCTATTCCTCTAGCGATCTTCGCTCTTTCCATCCTCATGTCTCTGGCTGTCGCATGGTTTTTCCCGGTCGATATCATGGGAAATCCCGTTGCCCGGGTTGTGGCTGGCACCCGACCCGTTTGCTCACCTCACGGCCGAGCAATGACACCTTCAGGATGGGCTTCGGTTGCATGCTATTAAACACCAGGTCAGCATGCAAACATGCGCAGGACATCTATGAGCTTCTCGACATAGAGAAGCCACTATGCCTCATGCTCACTGAGACATGGTGGACCGACTCTTCTAACCCTGACGTTGCTATGGCAATCCCGCCTGATTATAACATCTTCAGAAAGGATAGAGCCAAGGGAAGGGGAGGTGGAGTGGCGTTAGTGGTCCGGAAGGGAATCCCCTGTTTGATCCTGCCAGCTATTGACATCCGAGGCTCTGAGACCCTAGCCTTCTCTATTACTCTATCGCCCCACCAATCCTTTAAGGGACTGCTAATATACAGGCCACCTGGTGCACCCGGCACCTTCTTTGAAGATCTGGATTTGGTGTTGGTTGAGTTGGCCCTGAAAGCTGAACATTGTATCGTGGCTGGCGATCTTAACTTTCGATTGGATGATCCATCCGATCCGGCTGCCACCAAACTCTCTGAGGCGCTAACCCCTCTGGGACTTGTCCCTTACCTTCAGGAGCCCACGCATGAGAAGGGGCACACCCTTGACCAAGTTTTCTCGTCTGTCCCTCTTGAGGGTATAGAGGTTGCTCCTGTCCTCTGGTCAGACCACTTCCTTGCCAAATTTGTCATCAAGGGCATAGGTAAGTCAGTGCCTACCCCTGCACATCAACAGGGTCGTGTCCATAGGGCACTCCATCGAGTAACCCCAGAGATGCTGGCTCAAGTAGCTGTGGCCCATCCCTGCCTCCTATCAGGCGACCTAGACAGGGACTTGCAGACCATGCAGGATTGGTTTTTGGACAGGCTAAACGAGCTCGCCCCGGAAGTAACATCTCGCCCGACACCGAAACGGGTCTCCGCGCCCGGGTTTACCGCTGCACTGTCGGCTACGCGGCAGCAGTGCAAGGTAGCCGAAAGAGCTTGGCGGGCACAATATGACACTGCTGCCAAGCTGACCTATAAAACGGTGGTCAAGGCTTATCACCGGGACATTCGCCTGGAAAAAAAAGCGTATCTTGCCAGGAGAATTGATGCTGCGTCCAACTCCTGCAAGGAGATATTCTCCATCGTGAGAGAATTCACCTCACCTTGGTCGAACACCTCGGACCAAAAACCATCTGGTACCTGGGCTGCGGATCTTGCTGATTTCTTTACGAGCAAGATCCAACGCATCCAGGAGTCATTCCTGGTACCAATGTCTGTGGGCCAAACTGAACGGAATATCACCACACTGCCACAGACCGGGCTAAGGGCGACGTTGAGTGTGTTTCCTCCGATCTCTGCTCCGGACTCCCTGGCTCTAATGGGCAATTTAAAATCGGGTTCTCCCCTTGACCCATGCCCGGCTAAATTTCTAGCGAAAGTCGCGGAGGTGATCAACCCGTTGGCTAATCCGCTTTTGAATCTTTCGTTGAGGCTAGGTGTGGTCCCGCAAGCCTGGAAGCAGGCGATGGTGATCCCCTTGCTTAAAAAATCTGGCCTGGACCCGAAGGCCCCAGTTAATTATAGGCCCATCTCTTTGCTGCCGGCCCTCACGAAGATTCTGGAAAAGCACGTTCAAGGCGTGCTCTCCAATTTCCTTGAATCTAATGAGATCTTGCACCCCACCCAATCGGGCTTTCGTCCCCATCTTAGCACTGAGACGGCGCTCCTGGAGGTTTCGGAAACCATTAAAGGGGTTCTGGACTCTGGGGGCAAAGTCATGCTGGTGATGCTAGACCTGTCGGCGGCTTTCGACACCGTTCCCCATGATGGTCTCCTCGCAAGACTTCGCGAGATAGGCATACGGGGGACGGTGTTCGACTGGTTTTCCTCCTTTCTTGCCGGCCGCCGGCAAACGATCTGGGCCCCGCCTGATTCCGCCGTGATGCCGCCTCTGGGAGTCGGGGTCCCTCAGGGCTCTATTCTGAGCCCGACCCTCTTTAACATCATTATGACCCCGTTGGCGGCACTGGTGGAGTCGCATGGTGCCCAGATCGTATCCTATGCGGATGACACCCAGCTCCTCTTCTCCTGTACGAGAGGAGGCGACTTTGACGGGGAGAGTATTCGGGATTGCCTTGGGGCTGTTTTTCATTGGTTCCATCTAAACAGCCTCAAGTGCAATTCCGACAAGTCCGAAGTACTTTTCTTTGGGTGCGACACCGAGCCTGACTGGCAGACTTGGTGGCCACAGGACATGTTCCCTCCATCCTGCTCCTCTCAGGTGGCAAAGAATCTGGGGGTGAAGCTGGATAACAGGTTAACCTTGAAATCGCAGATCCTGGGGGTGTCTGGCATGTGCTTTGGCATCCTTAGGATGCTGCGGAGGTTTCTTCCTTTGTTATCCGTGGAACATAGGACGTTGACAGTTCAGGCTCTGATTGGGTCCAGGTTGGATTATTCCAACATTCTCTACCTGGGCCTTCCAGAGTACCTGCTGCAGCGCCTTCAAGTGGTGCAAAACGCCGCGGCCAGGGCTATCTTCGGCCTTAGTAGGCGCTCCAGTGCCTCGGCCTTGCTGGTAACGTTACATTGGTTGCCCATTCGCAAGAGGATCGCCTTTAAGGCTCTGACCTTGGTCTATAAAGCTCTTCACAAGGGGGGAGCTAAGTATCTCCAAAAGAGAATGGTCTTTTATCATCCGACCAGGTCTCTGAGGTCGGAATCCCTGCACCTTGCTGTCGTCCCTCGGGTAAAGAAAGCGCGCCTTGGTGGACGCTCTTTTGGATTGCTGGCATCTCAGCTATGGAACTCTCTGCCGCTGGCCCTGCGGGGTGCCACTAGCTTATTGGCTTTTAGGAAAGGCCTTAAGACGTGGCTTTTTATTCAGTAGCCGTTCTTTTTGGTATTTCTGCCTCACTACTCTGTTAGTCTTTCATTTGGTGTTATGTTATTATGTTGCAGTTTTCTTGCCTTCTCCAGTAAAAGCGCCGGGACACTCTTTTTGAGTAGCCGTGCGCTATAAAAATGAACCAATAACATAACATAACATAACATGAATTTTGGAGGTTGCTGTGTTGGAGAAAATTTGAAACGTGCAGTGTGTAAGGAAAGAAAAGAGCCAGCTCAGTGCAGGGCCACAAATGACCAGTGAAGTTAGTGTGTTTATGAGTATGGTATAGGAAATAGTATCGAATGCTGCACTGAGGTCTAGTTTGTATCAGTGCAACTGTGTCTCCTCTATCTAGATGATGGCGCAGGTTCTCTGTAACTCCCAACAGAGTTGTTTCAGTGGAGAAACCCGGTCGAAAGCCGGATTGTGAGGGGTGAAGAATGTGGTTGACCTCGATGAACTGGGCAAGATGAGAATGGAGGTATACACCCGTTACAACGCATCTTTTACTCCGCACTACCATTACAACGCGACTTTTACAACGCATACCATTACAACGCATTGCGCTGGGGGGCGCTCTAGGATAGGGAATAAGTATAATTTACTATCCAACACCTTCCCTAGGGTCCACGGGGACTGGAGTTAGAATAGTAAATTATACTTACCACTATCCAGCACCTCAAAGCGCTATGCGTTGTAATGGTATGCGTTGTAATGGTCGCGTTGTAATGGTAGGTAGTTGTAACGGTATGCGTTGTAACATGGTACATCCGAGAATGGATGTGCCTCTCAAGAATCTTGGAGAAGGCTGGCAGAAGAGAAATGGGGCGGAAGTTGGATAGGACACTTGGGTCTGCCGTGGGCTTTTTCAGAAGAGGTGTCACCATGGCATGTTTCCAACTAGCTGGGACATTGAGTCTTGCAGGGCGAGATTGAGGGTTTTACAAATCATGGATAGGTGGGAGTTGTCAAGTTGTTTAGTATTGGGCTGAGAAGTGGGTCATTGGGTGAGCCAGATTTTAATTTGCCTAAAATCTCGGTCAGGGCATCCTGGTTGAGAAATGGCCATGATTCCAGGTATGCATGGGTGCAGGACAAGTGTGGTGTTGCGAGGCAACTAGTGATATTCGAGGTGGGTGACTGTAAATTCTGGGGCCTATAGGAGTGATGTTTAGCTATGTCCTGGAAGATAGTTTCGATTTTATTTGTGAAGAATTAAGCTAGTTCTTCGCACTGGTTGCTGTCAAGAGGGGGCGGTTTATCTGTAGTTGCGGAGCCCGATAGCTCTTTAACCAGTCCAAAAAGAGTTTTGGATTGGTTTGTGGCATCAGAGATGGTTCTAGCGACATGGCTAGCCCTAGCAGTGGTGCATAATTTGTGATATAGTTTTAATTTTTTTTTGTAGGCGTCCCTGGATTCAGGGGAGTAGTCTTTCCTCCAACTCCGTTCTAGGCGCTTACATTTGGATTTTGCAACTTTAAGCGGTTCATTGAACCAGGGAGCAAAAATTTTGTGGTCTTTCTGTTTTTTCTGTGATAGGGGGAGACAGGTGTTAATGGCAACCGTGAACCAATCGTCAATCTTTCTTGATAAGGTTTCTACATCGCCGCGAGCTGAGTCCCTATTGGAGAAAGCTGGAGGAAGATGAGCATCTAAAACTTGATTAAGGGTGTTCATGTCTAATTTTTTCCAGTCTCTTTTGCAGACAATAACAGCCTGATTCATTAAAGGTAATTGCGCTCGCAAAGGGCCAGATTCTGAGAATCTGGCCCTTTGCGAGTGCAATTTTTGCATTTGGGATTCATCATCCTAAATGCAAAACTTGGTAATAGCGAATTCGCAAATTTGCGAGGAATTACATTTAAGGAATCTCTATTTGAGATTCCTTAAATGCAATTCATCATCCATTTTCAAATTGCGAAATCGCAATTTCGGGCCGCTATTTACCGCGAGGTCAAACCTCGTGGTAAATAGCGAAAACTCAGAAAAATGCTTTTAAAAGCATTTTTCTGAGTTGCATGTTGCACACACATATGTCCTTTGGCCATGTGTGTGTGCAACACCTGTTTAAATTAGCATTTAAGGGGTGCTACAGGGTGTCCTCTGGACACCCCTAACCCCCTTTAAATCGCTATCTTATTTGCGATTAGCTAATTGCTAATCGCAAATAAGAAATACTCCCCATTCATTCCTATGGGCCTTTTGGCCCATAGGAATGAATGGGGAGTTATTCCTTATTTGTGATTAGCAAATTGCTAATCGCAAATAAGGAATCTGTAGGAATCGCAAAAAATATTGCTATTCCTACATGAATCCCGTTTTGCGAGTCTGGAATAGCGATTCCTTATGATTCGCTATTTCAGACTCGCAAAACCTCCCAATGATGAATCAGGCTGTTAGAGTAAAGCTGGGGGTGAAAGGGCCGATAGGGGGGCAAAACTAAACGTGGATAGAAAGTGATCTGACCAGTGTAGGGGGAGTGCAGGAGAGCAGTGAATAGAAGGAAGGTTGGAAAAGATCGGGTCAAGAAGATGGCCGGCTCTATGAGTGGGTCCCGAGTTGTAGAGCATGATATTCAAAGCAGCTGGGTCAGCTATAAGATTGCTGCTCGCAGAGTTTTGTATGTCCTCTAGATGTAGATTTAGGTCACCTAGGATAAAGAAGTTTTGTGAATTCACGAGTAGAGAGGCTGAAAAATTTGGAAATTGTAGAGCCCACGTGTTTGAAGGACCCGGTGGCCGGTAGACTAGTAAGCTTGCGAAGGTGAATTTGGGGTGTAGAGAGAGTTTGAAGAGGGCAGCCTCACAGTTAGGAAAGTTTAGCAGGTCGAATTTGCATTGTAGAGTATTTTTAAAGATTATTGCAATGCCTCCCCCCATTTTATTTAGTCTGTCTACCCTGACAATAGCATAATTAGATGGTAACACAGTCTGTCTACCCTGACAATAGCATAATTAGATGGTAACGCTTCGGTAATGTCAGGGCCCGAGCTATCGTGAAGCCATGTTTCTGTAAGAAACAGAGCATCAGGTAGTTTGTTGGTTAGAAGATCATAGATGTCCTTTTATGCTTGGGTAAGGAGCGGCAGTTGAGGCTGAGAAATGTGAAGTTTATGGTAGGCTTCACCACAGGCGAAAAGCGGCGGTAAGATTGTGGGGACTCAAGGAAAAATTTACAATTGGGGCAAAATCTGGGACAGAGACTGTCCAATTGAAATAGGGTACAACCTTGGTTCTCATGGGGCCTAAGAGCACTGAGTTGGTCCGTAGAATAAGTAATCCGTTTTGTGGTATTTTGAGCAGGGGTCATGGCCCCTGGGCCCGGTTGGGCGCGGACGGGCGCAGACTGGCAGGCCTTCGGCGTGTTCGCTGCGCTTGCGCTTGCTCTGTTCCCTAAGTAGTCTAGCTGGCACCAGAGACTGCAGCGCTAACCCCGACATCTGCCGGAAGTGGTGTCAGAAAGCTCCCGGGTCAGCCCTACGAACAACCGGCACAAGCCGTGTCGGACCGGGGCTATGGGAGGATTTGCAGACAGTAAGGTAAGGAGCAAAGTAATATCAGGCAACACAATTTTAAAAGCAAAAATTCAGTGCAAGTTTAAAAGCAGTTAGCGGCGTCTGGCTAAAGCAGGCTGCCACGTCCACTGCGCTCGAGCTAGCTCTGTGCCCTAAGTAGTCTAGCTGGCACCAGAGACTGCAGCGCTAACCCCGACATCTGCCAGAAGTGGTGTAAGAAAGCTCCCGGGTCAGCCCTCTGAACAACCGGCACAAGCCGTGTCGGACCGGGGCTACGGGAGGATTTGCAGACAGTAAAGTAAGGAGCAAAGTAGTATCAGGCAACACAATTTTAAAAGCAAAAATTCAGTGCAAGTTTAAAAGCAGCTAGCGGCGTCTGGCTAAAGCAGGCTGCCATGTCCACTGCGCTCGCGCTAGCTCTGTGCCCTAAGTAGTCTAGCTGGCACCAGAGACTGCAACACTAACCCCGACATCCGCCGGAAGTGGTGTAAGAAAGCTCCCGGGTCAGCCCTCCGAACAACCGGCACAAGCAGTGTCGGACCGGGGCTATGGGAGGATTTGTATACAGTAAGGTAAGGAGCAAAGTAGTATCAGGCAACACAATTTTAAAAGCAAAAATTTAGTGCAAGTTTAAAAGCAGCTAGCGGCGTCTGGCTAAAGCAGGTTGCCACGTCCCAGGAAACCCCAGGTTTTAGTGTCAGTGTCTGGACCCTGACTGACAGCCTGGCTAGTTTACCATGAGAGTGCCATATTAGTCCCGGATCCGCCAGGGTCACCCAAAGTTTTTATATTAATGACCAGTCCCCGGCTGGCGGATGTTTTCACTGCTTCTCAATGCTCTCATTTGCTTGTTTTGGTAGTTTTTGTTTGAATTTGTTTAGAAATGTCATTAAGCACAAGTTCAAAATAGGGTTGTTGGGCTGTAGACAGGATATGATGGCCTGCCTGCATGTACAAATTGCTCTGCTATTTAGTGAAGGCTTGATGAGGCCCCTTTCCACTGCCCTCTGCGGGCAAATGCAGATTAGGTGCAGCAAATTCTCTTTGTATGAGTCACATAGGCAGCAAATTCTGTCACCAGAGTAGAGCCATGCAGGTTTTTCTGCTAGTGAAAGCAAGTGAGCATGGCAGTAGCGTTAACTTCAAATGAAGTGGATGTGTGCAGATTAAATATGATGCTCCCTTTAGCTTCCACGAACTGTTAATGACCATCCGTTTGTGCGGAGGGCCGCCTTCTCGAGCGCCATTTCCGCCTTCCCGCTACCACTTCCGCCCTGCACCTACACATCGCAGGTTAGCGGTCTAGTGGCTGCAGACAGGGAAACCTTTATTTAGCGCGCAAATGCTCCTATTCAATTGACAGACGCGGCGACTGAGGCTGCTCATGTTTGATGCTCCTGCCATTTACCTTACAGCTGATTAATAGCTTGCTTTTTAAAAATGTGTTCGTATAATTCTTGTGTGTAAATTTTAACTGTGTCAGCCTGCACATTTGTATGAGCGCTTTTCACCTGCCTCATATCGCTCCTGGCCCCGTTCCGCCCCGGCATAGTGCCGTTTGTGCGGAGGGCCGCCTTCTCGAGCGCCATTTCTGCCTTCCCGCTACCACTTCCGCCCTGCACCTACACAAAGCAGGTTAGCGGTCTAGTGGCTCACTTAGGATCTATAAAATGGCAATATGGCGGAAGCCCAGCGGACGAGTGCAGCGGGAGCGCCGACTTCGCGCTGAAGTCGAGCCTAAGTCCAGCCCGTCTGCGCCCGTCCGCGGCCGATCGCAGCCAGCGGCCATTCACCCTGCCCAAACTTTTATATACTCGTCTGCCGACTTACTTGCTCTTCGGCATGCAGTTCCCTTATCATCTTGTGCCGCCTAGGCGGCCCAAGAATGCGGCATCTTGGTTCCCCCTGCCTCATCGTGTCTGGGTCCTTCCCCTATTTCCCCTAAAAATGCACCATTGCTCCACTCTCCACCTCTAGCCAGTACGCTTTCCTTGACCATCTTGTATCTTAATGCCCGGTCCATGGTGAAACACCAGTTGGAAATATTCCATCTGCTAGATGACAGTGCTGTGGACATTTTACTTCTGTCAGAAACTTGGCTAACTGACGACTCCGTTCCTGACATTCTTGCTGCCATCCCCACTGGTTACTACATCCTACAATCCAATCGACCAGGGCGGCAAGCTGGTGGTGGAGTTGCAGCCATTATTCGTACAGAACATATGTTCTCTACCTTAGCCTGTACTGTAATCCCCAACACACAACTCCTTGCAATTAAACTTTGTTCTACTAGGTCCTCTCTCACCTGTGTCCTTGTGTACAATCCCTCCCCCTGTCTATATGCCCTCCTTTCCACAACAGGTTGGGGCTCTCATCTCCGAATTAATTGTCAATAACGCCAAAGTCATTATTATTGGCGATTTCAATTACTGGCCCTCCGACCTGCGGGAAAGCCGCCTTTCGGAAGAGTTCTCAGATCTTCTTACTAGTATGAATTGTCGGCAACTCATCTCGACACCTACCCACTGCAAGGGGCACATTCTGGACCAGGTCTGGACGGCAAACCTTGATATCTCGCCCCCTTTGGTGACTCCTTGCTCCTGGTCAGATCACTACTTTTTATCTTTTACTGTTGACCTATCTATTCCTCGCCGTGCCCCCCCTACAACGAACGTTTTAGCTCGTAACTGGAAGAAAGTTAATCTATCAGAACTTCACTCCTTGTTGGCAGTTACAGCTCCCTTGCTCTCCGGCTCAGCCACTCATCAAGCTTCCACCCTTGAACAATGGCTGATGTCGGCTAGCAACTCTATAGCCCCATTAAAATCCATAAAAGCTATGCGCCCTCATGACGCTCAGCGATGGTTCACGGATCAGTTAAAACTCGACAAATTGGCTCTTCGCCAGGCCGAGCGCCGATGGCGCCGAAATTACGATCCCCTTCTCAAGCTTGAATTCGTGAACCTCCTAAAAATCTATAAATCCTCTATTCTGAGGCTAAAACTACTTATTTCTCCCGTAAAATAATGGAGTCTGCCTCCAAGGCAAAAGAAATATTCTCTATTGTTAATGAGCTCTCCCTTCCTGATCGGGTCACTCTCCCCCCGTGCCTACCCAGGATCTTTGTGATGCAATAAACACTTACTTTCAGGACAAAATCGCCACCATCAAAAATAATATTCCTCTGCCCCATCATCCCTCTCTTTTCCGTTACCCCCCAAAAATCCGCAGCATCTGGATATCTTCCCCCCTATCTCTATCACCAAGTTCCAGAGACTCCTGCATAAAGTCAGTTCTGGGTCCCCTAATGACTGCTGCCCTCCCCAGATCCTTAAAGAAATCTTCTTGGCCTGCCCTGACCCTGCCTTGACTCTTCTTAACACCTCGTTGGCCACTGGAGTAGTCCCCGACTCCATCAAACAGGCAGTGGTGTTACCAATTCTAAAAAAAGCCAACGCCGACCCCTTGGTCATGAGTAATTACAGGCCCATATCCCTTCTCCCCTATCTGGGAAAGATTTAGGAAACTCATGGTACTCGCTGTCTGGGCGCATTCATTGAGAGCTCTTCCTTTCTGGACCCCCAGCAGGCCGGTTTCTGCCCGCTCCATTCTACTGAGGCGGTCATTGCCGCCGTTATGGACACTCTAAGAACTGGCGCCTACAACAACATCTCTCAAGCCCTCGTCCTGCTGGACCTGTCGGCGGCTTTTGACACGGTCGATCACTCTATACTGATCGACCGTGTCATTAACGCCGGCATCCAGGGCGTGGCTCTTGACTGGATCCGTTCTTTCTTGGACAAGCGTTCCCAAGCTGTTCAACTCTCTACTTTCTCTGCTTCCTCCTCTTCTCTCTCCTGTGGAGTCCCTCAGGGCTCAGCATTATCCGCAGCCCCTCATGGTTTCCCTCCGCAAATCCTCTGCAACAATTTTTAATTATGCAGACGATCTGCAGTTGATTTTCCCTATTGATACCTCTTCTTCCTCCCGCACAGACTTTCAAACTACCATGCTAGTCATCTCCGACTGGATGGCTCAAAGCCAGCTCAAGCTAAACCCCACAAAGACCAAACTTGTGCTGGTGGGCGGGCCGGCCAATCCTTGGAACGACAGTTTCTGGCCCCACTCACTTGGGGTCCCCCCTCGACCTGTCAATTCTGTGAAAAGCCTCAGTGTTGTCATCTCTGGAGATCTATCTATGAAGGCTCAGATCTCGGCGGTTACATTGTCCTGCTTTTTCCACCTGCGCAGGATTCATAAGATCTGTAGATTCCTCACCAGAGATGCCCTCATCTTAGTCATCCTGGCTCTTGTTATCTCCAGGATCGACTTCGCCAACATCTTATACGTAGGGATCCCCGCTTATCAGCTCCAGAGGCTACAACTGATACAAAATCAGGCCGCTCGCTTAGTATTCCATCAGCCAAAGCACCAGCACGTTTCGCCACTATTACGGAGTCTTCACTGACTTCCGGTGGTCAAACGTTGCACCTTCAAACTTGGATGCACTATTTTCAAAGCTCTTCACAATCTTGCACCTGCTTTCATTTCATCCAACCTAAAGCGGTATATACCAACTCGCAACCTACGTTTCTCTGCTGATAATCTCTTGTCCATCCCCCAAATTCAACGTAAGAAACACAGTGGTCTCCGTTTTTCTTTCTTAGCCCCCACCTTTTGGAATTCCCTCTCTTCCTCCTTTCGTCACTGTCTCCCCTATGAATGTTTTCGTAGGACACTGAAGACGTTCCTTTTCACAGCTGCATCTGAGTGAAACTTCTGCCCTTGACCGCCGTATCTGTTATGAGCGCCAAGAAACTGTTTCGGTGAACGTGCGCGGTATAAGAATTTTTAACATAACATAACATAACATCCAGGCATGACCTCTTTTAGAAAGTGCCTCTTTGCTTTTTAAGAGAGAAACTTTGGCCATTGCAGAGTTAACTCTTTTTTAAGGCCATATTATGTCAGTGGCAGAGCCCAGAGGTTGCCAAAGTGAAGGTTTCCCTGAGATTGGTTCAGGCACCTTTTGAAGCTGCTGTTATAGTTACAGGTACCTGGGTTGTCGATTGCTGTCCAAGGATGTTGTTTAAAATTTTGGGCTCTACGCACTTTAGTTGAAAGCAGCCCTCTGCCCCCAATTGATTGCATCATGAGGTCGAACTCCAGCCAAGTTTGACTTGGGGAGAAGCTCATTGCTAAGTTGAACATTTATTGCTAAAGTTTTGTTTGAAGTTTGTTCAGTAGGGCCAAGTCAAAACAAAGAAGAGCCTCACTGCCATAGGTTAAGGTTAGCAGGTTTTTTGCAGCCACTACTTTCAAGAGTGGATCAAGTGTTGGGTCTTTCACTTTCGTGTGCAGGGTGTTAAAAGAAGCAATTAAGGCATTGCTCCTTTTTAGGGCTCGCATCTGCGTTGCAGTGCGCAGCAATGCTCGCAGCGAGAGCCCTTTTGTATTGGGATCTGAAAGCTGCTTGTGTGTGTGATCAGGCTTTCACCGGCTGCTATTGGGTTTAGCGTGTTTTTTAAATAAAAATAATGCACGCAATTGGGTAATGGCGGGCGCATGTCCGGCCATTGCTCCGCCCATTCCCACCGGTGGCCAGCACGCGCAGGAGCACGCATTTGCCTTGCCTCGCTGCTGCGCTCCACCCCCGCTCCTCTGTGGTGCCCGAGCACCACTGGTTTTGATTCCTGTGCTCGCTCAACTGTGGTACTTTTGTGCTGTGCAAGTAACAAGTCGTGATTATTGCAAATAACTTTTTCCCACTTCAAAGACATAACCTGCACTTTCTGTGACAAGAGTCCCACACTTGGCACGTTACAATGCATCTCCCACTTAAAAGTGTAAAATGGGAATTTCGGGCCAACGATTTGTACATGCGAGGCCTCGGTGATGGCAGTAACGCAACCTGTTACAATCATCGCAGTGTGTAACATATCTTGGAATTCCTTGTTGCATCCGACAGAGAAGAATACATTCTTCAAGGGTTTAAGAAGGCCAATAAATCAAAAACTAAAAAGTGTTCGAATTGTCACAGCATACCGTTAATGCAGAGTAAATTTAGGCGGAAGCCTTATTTGAATATTGCGCTTGGTGCAGATTTCTGAATTGGTTGGCAGTGAACCCAGATACCCGCTTAGAAGTGATAAGAATGGGGGTGGCAGGTGGTGTCATGCACAGTGCAGTGTCCTGGACATGCCCTGCATTATGGTGGGTGGGGCGGTTGCTAGGTCGGGTAGTGATTAAACCGACCATGCACGGTACAGGGTTCTGAGTTGGGGGAGGGCAGTGGCAGTTCCACCCTTCTTTAAGAGTTGGTGGGAGCAAAGGGCAGGTCACACTTAAAGTAGGATCAAGCTGGGGAAGTGGGTGTGTTCTTGGTATACAGGGATTCACATTTCAGGGTTGCTGTGGTGAGCGCATAACAAGTGTAATGTTTCAGAGATCGAGGCAGTGGGAATTTCAGGCACAGGAACTACAGTTAGATCCCAGGGGAAGGGCAGTTGGTTTCATGATTCATCGGTCTGCAAAGGGCAAATTACACGCGCTGGACTTTTGAATAACAAAATATTAAGGGGCATATTACCAACAGTTAGCGATATTTATCGCTAACTGAGCTTAGCGTTAGTTTTTTTAATGCTGCGCCACGCCCAATATTATCACTGAGATAACGTCCTATTACCAACGTTTATCTCAAAAGCGATAATATTGCAGGCGTTAGCATGAATATCGCTGGAAAACCAGCGGTGTTCACGCATTAGCATGCAAATGCTGTTAGCCATGTTATCCACCTCCCATTGGATAACATGGCTAAGAACTGGTATTTGCAGGCGCTAGCGTTTGGCGATATTCGCGCTTAGCGCGAATATTTCCATCGCTTCGCCTTTCTTGGTAATAGGCGATAGCGATGTTAGCAACTGCTGTCAGTCGCTAATGGGTTGGGTACGCCCACTTTGCATGTCATTAGCGATAAATATCGCTGACATGCAAAGTAGGCCCCAAACTGCTCGCTTTCGCCTACAAGCTGTTCGGCTGCTAAAGCGGCAATAATTCAATATCGCCACCCTTGGTAATATGCCCCTCAGTTCTTGAGCGGGAAATCAACCGTCAGCATGCCTAAAATATTTGATGATTACATAACAGCAATCAAACACCTGTGAACTGTTCTTTGTAGATCCGTGTGCTGTTAAGGTAACAGAGTTGAGACACAGGGCCTATATAATATCACATCTACCTTAAAACGTACTTGTAGAAGAAAGGTGCTCATACACATAAGGTTCGTTGATGCATCAGTGGGAAAGGATGTCCTTCCAGGAAATATAATTTTCGTACGGTTGTGATGACAGAGGCTGTCGAGTAGGCGGGGTGGGCATTAAATGTCACTGATGAGCTGTTCCTGTTTATGGTCTATTACACGGAACGGCCAGCTGTCCTCATCTGACCACATCACGAGATGACGACACAACCTGCTGACACCTAGGTCTTTTTTCGGGGCCCTAGCGACTTGCCCGACCTGAGGTTCCTTTCAGTGTCCTATTGCCCCTTTGTTGGAGCTGTGGTTCCTCACTGCAGCCAGCGGCCTCTTTGCCACCATAAAGAGTGGCAATGAGGGGCAGTTTTCTTGCTTAGGAGAGAGATTCCATTCACGCTTGTGCATTTCACGTGTGATAATTCTTGGGGAAGTGTCATTTATTGTTAAGATTTGGTGGGGAAACACCTGGGGAATGCCATCTATTTTGCGACCTTGGAGTGGCTTAAAGGGATGGGGCTACCTTCCCTTTAGCAGAGCGGGTTGAGCCCTCGGTATAAAGCTTGGCAAACCTGATGCTGACGGCACAACAAAAAAAAACGTTTGTCCTGGAAGTATCCAGAGTGATGACTCTTATGCTAGTCACACAATCACAGCAATTGCTTTAGTTTTCTGTAATAATCGTTTAATAATAAAATGTGCTGGCTTGGGGCCGAGGTGCCCCTGGGCTATCGAAGATCGGGCTACTGGTTACATAGACAGCTCGTCTTCATTCCACCTTCTTTCTCCATCAACACCCTGTCTGTCCCTTTCTCACTCAACCTTCCAGGTTTTTGGTTTCCTCCACTTGGAGGGCCTTTTCCCATCATTCTCCACTTCCTTCTCCCTCCCCCTTGTGTGTTTTTCGCTCTTGCTGTGGGTCAGAGGTCGATGATGAAACATAGGTGCCGATCCCCAAAATGAATTCTTGTGGGCCCTGCCTGCAACCACGGTGGGACGCAGAGCTGTGGACACACGCCGTGAGTGGAACGGCTTCCTCCTATTTGTCCTACCAATCTGAGGGGAAACAACACCTCTTCTCCCGTTTCCACGCCGTGAGGGCAACGGCTGCTGGCTTCTTCTTGCTGGACCGGTTGCAGCGGGAACGACATCCCCCAGCTGCCCCGGCCTGCGGCGCTGCACTTGTGACAACATCCCTGCGCCCCGAGGTGCTACAAGTGCAAGGGGCGCCGAGCGAGTTGGTGGGACGCAGAGCTGTGGACACGCGCCGTGATGGAAACGGCTTCCTCCCATTTGTCCTACCTATCTGAGGGGAAACGACACCTCCTCTCCCGTTTCTGCGCCGCGAGGGCAACGGCTGCTGGCTTCTTCTTGCCGGACCAGTTGCAGCGGGAACTACATCCCCCAGCTGCCCCGGCCTGCGGCGCTGCACTTGTGATGACATCCCTGCGCCCAGGGGCGCTACAAGTGCAAGGGGTGCCTCCCGCCACGCGGGACGCTCGCGGACGATACCAGGCTGAGCCCGGGCAGAGGGCGGGCCATCTGTGGCTGTCCGAGGACGTACAAGAATGGGACGGGCTACCCCCTTTCGACTGTCGAGGACAATTTCAAGGTGAAAAGAACCTACAAAAAGGTACTGTTACTTGGATGTAATTCCCCCGGGCTAAAATGCACTACAACTGCAACTTACTCTGCAATTTTGAGGGAGCTAGCCTACCTGATTGGGCTCTTGTTGTTTTATCCTATTCTTACCCAGTACTACTGATCCCCTTAGAATGAGTAAAGCGGGGAAAAAAACACAAACTCCAGCAGCTACACGACCAAACACTAGACTGCAAGCGGCAGTACCACAGCCCCTTCCCAGCTTAACAGCAATCGATAAGATGCTACAAAAAACTACTGGGGTTGTGGTCACAGCAATTGAAAACACTGAGAGAATGGTATCAATTACACCCACTCTATGAAAAGCTAGGAGGGTGACTGCTCGGTTATTGCAACTGATATCCCGGATCAAAACTTCTATTTAACATCATCTTATGTACAACTGCCCTGCGCACAGGTGTCCATAGAGACCCCTGTAGTTGTAGAGGATTCACCTATTGTTTTGACTCCCCCCCCCCCCCCTGCCAAGAAAACTTTTCCACTGTAAGTAAACCACGCCCCAGGAGAAAGAAAGAGAGCCTACCAAAAACATCAGGCAAAAAGAACTTGACCAATCATAACCTGGTGGCCCTAATCCCCAACACGTCCCATCCAAACTCAGGAATTCCGTGCTGGGTCACTAACATGGTGGCTGATTTGCAAGCATGCCTGGAGCGGACTATTGTTACCCACATCAAACCCTTGCTGTCAAAGCTTGACTGACTATCCTCTATTCTAAATAATAAGGGGGCAGGGATAACGAAGTCAGTAAATCCCCTGGGAAACTCTGCATCCCTATCTGATTCTGACTGTGGTGGCACACTTAATAGTACGTCTAGTGATAGGGTTGTTCTAGTAAAAAACACCTCAAAACAGACTAAAAACCCAGCAATACCAACAACTAGCACTGAGTCTACACATGTTTCACCTCCTCTCCCACCTAATAGTAATACACAAGGCCAAACCCAATTGAAAGTGGGAAATTCCACTGCCAATTTTGATAAAACTAATTCGAAGCCAAAGGGGGGTAAAAATGAAAGTAAAACCAATACTTTAATGACCAGGAATGTACCACTCAAAGCTTCTTCCTGCCAGTTGCCAACTATTAATCTACCGCCGGAAGCACAACCATATGTGGTAGTCCCAGTCCTAAGTGATGGTAAAACAGAAAAGGAGATTGATCTTAAAAATAAGTGCATTCAATGGCTAAGCACAAATCGACCCCTACCTCCAAATGTCTCAGGGTAAATACTGGCAGTTAGAAGAATAGATTGAATAGGGAGGGGACCTAAAACAGTGTCAGGAGATGTTGTAATAATAAATTTTAGGGACACCTCTGCTGTGGACTACATCTGTAATGCCCCCTTTCGCAGTTCAAATTCCCAAATATGCCCATTACCCTTATCATTCTTCTACCCTACCCCCAATTTGAGATTAACCCACTCTAACGGGACTCACTGTAATAGGGGAATTCATCCACCATCAAGCAGAATGCAATATAGGCCAACATTTGGGGAGGATTTGTTTCCACATAATCCTAGACACCTCCTTCAACCTCATTGGAATAGGTTCAGTGTGTTGGAGGATGTAGATTGACTCAAAATGAAGGGGAACTCCCCACCACAAATTACCAATGAAGAGGCCATTGGGAGATGGGCAGTGGAAGAAAAGGTTACATTCGCCACCATAGGGGATGACTCAACAGTTTACCTTTTGAGGAAGGAGGGGACCAGAGACAAGGGGAACCTGGATACCCCCCGTAAATGGAGGGAGGGAAGCACAAGGCTCTGACAAAGCAGCGGAAGGTTGTTGAGAAATAATCTCCTGGAACATAACAGGCTAAAAAATAGGCTGCCCACACCAGAGTGGGATTCGTTTATGGCTGCCCATGATATCTGCCTGATGCAGGAGACCTGGGCAATGGAGGAAAGCAAAAGCCCGGCTTTGCAACCTATTACATTCAAGCAGTATCTACAGGTAGAGGCCGCCCCTCTGGCGGACTATCAATATGGATAGGCACCAACTTGGGCATCCAGGCAAAACAAATACAAACTAACTCTCTGGATGTCCAGTGTGTCCTATTAACACCTCAAAGTAGCTCACAAGTAGCCATAATAAACATCTATTCAAGGCCAGTTAAAAAGGGGCAGGGATCAAATACAATTAAAGCACTCAATCACTTTATCCAAGGTTTGGACCCCTCTATTGCAATAATTTTGGGTGATGATTCTAACTGCCAATTCGAGCCTCTGGGTAGCATAGAGTTATGCGAACACGACGAGGTAGACTTATTCTGGCGTATCCCAGACCCGAAGATCACCCCAGTTAGAGCATGGACACCGTTGGTGCTCCAGATAAAATCTTTCTCCCTTGCAACGTCTATGCGGTCGTGCAATGGGAGATTGAATCCCGACTGTCCAGGGGTAGTCACCTATAATAGGGCAAAACAAACCTCCATCATAGATTATATCATGATGGAAGCAAAATATTGGGATAGGCTCAAAGAATTTAGGGTTGTACCAAGGCATGATAGTGATCATAATGCCTTGGTTCTAACCCTCAAGCCTGGGTCTTTTGGTCTTACAAATCCTGTCCCAGACCCAGCCATGGTGAGGACACCCCTCACGGTAACAAACAATTGGAAAAGGATTAAATGGCCACACTTTGCGTATTCTCCCACTAACCTCGCAAAAATATATCAGATTGCAATTCCCTGCATAAGTGAGATGGGCGAACCGGTCCTTGGCCGGCAACCCGTAGAAATACATACACAACTAGCTATGACACTAGGGGAGGTACTCTACCCAGTTAGTAGAAACAAACGAAGCACTCCTAGATCGCACCATTGGTTCGACTGTACCTGTAAGAAAGTAAAGAGGGATCTCCTTGCAGCAATAAAATCCAAAGATATTCCATTGATTAGGGCAACTAGATTGCGGTACAAAAAGGAGATCACCAGGGGCAAGAGAGAGTGGGAGGAAGCCAGGTGGGAAGAACTGAGACAAGCGCTCCTCTTAAAGGATGCCAAATTATTCTGGGCTCTAATTACCGCTGGTACAAAAGGGGGGGGGGGGAGAAATTGATTTCCCGAATATAGCCCCCTCAGTATAGGAGTTACACTTTGCAGCTCTTTACACAAGCCCGGAGACTGGTGTTGACGTATATCATAGACAGGCCAGTTGTCAGGGGCAGATAGGACCCTTCAGACCTCCCCGGCCCCAGACCCACCCCGCATGAGTATCGACTGTTGGGATAGGATATTGGGCTGGATAGAGGAACACAAAATACTGACCACCCTCCAAGCCGGATTTAGATTGGGCATCTCGACCCTGGATCAGCTTTTTAGGCTGCAGGTCCTTTTTTGGAAAACTGCAAGAGTAGAGGGTGGCAGCCACTACCTTGTTTTTGTGGACCTGCGGGCCGCCATTGATCTTGTGCCCAGGGAGAAACTATGTAGGGTATTGGAATAACTAGGCCTCCCGTCCTATTTACTAGATGTCCTGATCTGATTCCATGTGGGGAACTTCGCCCAGGTCAGGTGTGGAAGGAATGGGGAACTCGCGGCCCGCTTCCCAGTAACCAGGGGTGTACGCCAGGGTTGCGCCCTTGCCCCTACACTCTTCAGCCTTTACTTTAGTGACTTGATAGATGAATTGGATGGAGTTAGGGATAATGATGCCCCGAGATTGGCTACTGGACGGGTGCCCGCTCTGATGTTCGCGGATGACACTTTGTTGTTATCCCGAACATCAACGGGCATCCAGCGGATTCTGGATGGGTTTTCAACCTTTTGTGCCTCAAGGGGATTGGAGGTTAACTTGAATAAAATAAAACCAAGTTTATGGTTTTCAATCCCCCAAGGCACACCCGCCCAAACCCTGTCCTGAATGGCACCCCGCTTGAGCGGATGAAAACCTTTGTTTACCTGGATGTCACGCTAACTGAAGATTTTGATTGGGGTCACCAGGTGTCTAGATCTGCCCTGAGACTTTCACAGATTACAGAGGGGATTGGGAAATTTCACAAAACTTCACAATTTAAACCAGTCGCCCCTGTTCTTGAAACTTTTAGAGCCGAGACCAGGCCATGTATGGGGCAGAGCTATGGGGGCACAAGAATGCACTTAGTCTTCTAAAGGTGGAGCAAGCTTTTATGAGAAATCTGGCAGGTCTACCCCAAAGCACCCCTCTCATACCGTTGCGGCTTGATATGGGCCTGGAGTCCATTAAAGATCTGATAGCCGCACGCCCCTTGCTCTACTGGAGAAGGCTCTGGACTGTACCGGAGCTTGTTGATTACAGAGCGGAATTTACAGCAGTCTGGGGGCAGCTCAAGAACCAAAATATACCCTGGCTATCCCACATCATCAAGATTAACAAATTGGCTTGCCTCAATTGTGGGAGTCCCCGGGTGAGAGCTGTCCTAGGTTCCAGAGGTCAGAACTGTTGGCTATTTTGAGAAACCATAGCCTTAACACGCTACACAGCTCGACAACTCTGGGCAGGCTTACAACTGAATTCCTGCAGGTGAAAATTGCGCCCAAGAAGGAGGAATTTCTAGACCTAGTGCAGCCTCCTCTTGCGAGAAAACTACATATCCAACTGAGGCATGGCTGCTTGCCCATTAGGGTGCTGACCTCTAAATGGACTATCTCAAATGAGGGAACCTGCCCAGCCTGTAATAATAGTACAGAAGATATTGTCCATGTCCTGTTCTTCTGCCCGGCGTATAGCAAAATACTGAAATGCTGGTTGGCTCCACTGTGCAGGAAATTGAGACTTGGACAATGTGCAGAGGCATGCAGAATTTTACCATATGATACCTCCCCTCCTATTGTGTTTGCTGTTTCCCGCTTCCTACATGGTATGTGGCGTAGAAGGACCATCTTTTTGATAAGGACCTAATTTGGAGCAATCCTCCTTTATTACTTCTTTTTCATTTTATTCCCCCCTTTGAAAACTTTTGATACCTTGCTGTTTAATAACTTATTTTTTTGAAAACACATTTTTATTGATAGATCACATAAAAAGGTCGCAGACCCCTGTACCACAGAGGTATCTGCAGGACACCAGTATACATAAACCATAACGTAATCCATCGTTTTGTTCAACTTTCCCTTTCCCAACTCCCATCCCCCCAACCATCCCAGACTCCATCCCACCCGGATCCCTCCCCCCCCTGCACGGTACTCAACCTGTCCTGTCCTATACACACACACAGTCCAAACCAGAGCGGACTCAAGCCTCAAGATCAGGGTCTGGTTCCGCTAGTGAATCCAACCAAATACCCCTATAGTCTGCCCATCTTCTCTAAATCTTGAAATGCTTGCTAGGGCAGCCCCGAGCCAGGAATATGGGTTTCTCCATCCCCATACAGAAATCTAGACCCCTCTTCCATGCTACGAGCGATGGGGCCTGCGGGTTCTTCCAGGCCCTAGCAATGTCTCTCTTGGCCACAGTGAGACCTAGCAAGAGCAGGTGTCTCTTGTATATGTTGCCTCCCACCCCCTCTAGCACATGCAGCAACCCCAACATGCAGCAACCCCAACCGCGGCGTGTGCGGGAGCACCCAACCCAGCGCCTCGTCCAACCCATTCCAGACGCCATTCCAGAATCTACTCAACCGTTCGCAACTCCATACTGTTTGAAAGAAGGTGCCCTCCTCGTGTCCACACCTAGTACAGTCTGGGGAACCAATCAGGCCCGCCCTCCAAAGCCTCTGTCTGGTATAGTATACCCTGTGAAAGTATTTGAATTGTATCAAATGAAGACGGACCGATATGGCCGCCCCTCTGGGGCCCCCCATCGCCTCATTCCAGTCCTCCTCCTCCAGCGGCCCCACCTCAGCCTCCCAGGTTTCCTTAAGCGTCTGCAGATCTGAGGAGCAGTGTATGATCAGGGACTGGTAAATGCGTGAGATTTTCTTTGTGTCTATGTTTCCCATAAAAATGTTTAATAACTTTTTAACTGCTTGTATTTATGGATTTTATTATTGTACTTGTATGTATTTTATCTGCACTTTTATGGTCAACGACCGAAATAAAGTTATCAATTTAATGAAACATAGGTGCCGATCCCCAAAATGAATTCTGGTGGGCCCTACCTGTAACCACGGCCATTAGACCAAGATACTGCATCACGGTCCACCAACGTTCTGTGCAACAAGAGGTTTCATTTACGCGCAACCGTGGTCGATCCCCCCACACCCTGAGCCAGTGTCCAGGTGTTACTATGCGACTTGTAGTACACTGCTGCACGTTCATGCGAAGACCTGCTCTAATTTTAATCCCCGCATGTCGTTGTCTGTGGTAACACCTTATACTCTTTTATTTTTTTGCTTATTTTTTTAGAATTTGAGATCGGAACAGTTCTGCCAATGTATGGGGTAGCTTTTTATTTTTCGGCGTGCCCTCCTCGTGTCCACACCTAGTACAGTCTGGGGAACCAATCAGGCCCGCCCTCCAAAGCCTTTGTCTGGTATAGTACACCCTGTGAAAGTATTTGAATTGTATCAAACGAAGACGGACCGATATGGCCGCCCCTCTGGGGCCCCCCATCGCCTCATTCCAGTCCTCCTCCTCCAGCGGCCCCAGCTCAGCCTCCCAGGTTTCCTTAAGCGTCTGCAGATCTGAGGAGCAGTGTATGATCAGGGACTGGTAAATGCGTGAGATTTTCTTTGTGTCTATGTTTCCCATAAAAATGTTTAATAACTTTTTAACTGCTTGTATTTATGGATTTTATTATTGTACTTGTATGTATTTTATCTGCACTTTCATGGTCAACGACCGAAATAAAGTTATCAAATGAATGAAACATAGGTGCCGATCCCCAAAATGAATTCTGGTGGGCCCTGCCTGTAACCACGGCCATTAGACCAAGATACTGCATCACGGTCCACCAACGTTCCGTGCAACAAGAGGTTTCATTTACGCGCAACCGTGGCCGATCCCCCCACGCCCTGAGCCAGTGTCCAGGTTACTATGCGACTTGTAGTACACTGCTGCACGTTCATGCGAAGACCTGCTCTAATTTTAATCCCCGCATGTCGTTGTCTGTGGTAACACCTTATACTCTTTTATTTTTTTGCTTATTTTTTTAGAATTTGAGATCGGAACAGTTCTGCCAATGTATGGGGTAGCTTTTTATTTTTCGGCGTCACCCTGTGTAGAATATTCAGCCTGTTGTATACTAAGGAACGAGAGGAACAGTACCACCCGGGGCACACTCCTGGAGTCTCTATAACCCGCTGCTCCTCACAGTGGGCCTGATTCACAGAACCAACTTAAGACAAAATCCTAAACTTACTACTTTTGGTATTCATAGAAGTTAGGATTTTGTCTTAAGTTTGTCTTAAGACAAACTTAAGACAGACTTAAGACAAAATCCTAACTTTAGTCTGTCTTAAGTCTGTCTTAAGTCAAAATCCTAACTTCTGTGAATACCAAAAGTAGTAAGTTTAGGATTTTGTCTTAAGTTAGTTCTGTGAATCTGGCCCTTTGTCCCCAGACCCCCTCCTTCCCCACTAACACCTGATGCGTTGCATCTCTGTGGCCCACTGCACAGAATATTAGGGGTACAGTAGCCCTCTCTGAAATAGTACTGTACAAAAATGGAGCATAGGCACACAACACAACAGTAGGCAATCTCCCTAAAGCACAAGGATGTGGAGTAATGACCAGAACTGCAGAGCGGGAAGCTAAGAACCAGGTTCGAGTCACGTCGTTGACTCACCATCCTGTGATTCTGGGCAAATTAGCTAATCTCCCTGCGCCTTCCAATAGGCAATGTGTTCTTGTGTAATGTAACTGGTTGTCCTGTAAATCGCTCCAATACTTTTGGGTGGACTTCACGCTATATATAACTGCAAAACAAAAACAAAAAGCAACCAGCCAGCATACCCCATCAAGCTAGAGCTCACTACACCAGCTGATTTAGCACACGCATAGCTATGAGGGCTCTGTACAACCCAGTACTGTCCGTGGGGTGGAATGTTTCCACTACACAGACAGTGCTGGCAATGGGCAGTATCCAGACACACACCGAATTAGTGTATGGTCCTTAAACCTGTATACAGCCCCGGGGTGTTAGGAACAGTACACTGCACTTTCACAGCACTCTCACAGCACTTCAAGGTCAAAAAGGCAGACAAACTGTTAGTTGTACTATAAAGAAGTCATAATAATATTGCGTTTTCATATTATTAATACTGGAAAGACAAGCCAGAATTGTTGAGTGAGTAAAAGTGAACGACGGTCTTATAATGCAATACCAACACCTCAAACTTTAATAATGCGAGACCTATTGCATTGCAAATGCTTGTTTGTGATGGCTCAGAACTGTTGATTAGCCTTTCCCTTGTTGTCGAACCATATGCCTTTGGTACTTGTATTCTTTTACTGTTTCTAGGATGTGTGTTCCAAGATGCCAAGTTATATTTTTCTTGATTGCTTTGCTAACCATCATCACCTTGGTTTTGTTTCAGTTATTGACTAGGTCATTTTGTGAAACATTCAAGTGCAAGGCATTTATCAATCTCTGCAGGCCTACTTTTGTTAGACTACAAAGGAACATTTTGTCCGCATATAAGAAGTTGTTCAGTCCTACTTATCAGAGACGGGGAGCGTGGCTGCTAGTTTAGTCAAGATCAGGTGAGCAGGCAGCCATGAAGATGTTAGAAAGGCATGTGGCCAGCACTCACCCCTGTTTTCAGCCTTGTTGAGTGTAACTCTTTCCTGACAGGAGGGCACCAGCTTCAATTTTAATCTCAGACTGATTTGCATATGGCCATGTCTGAACTGGGGTGGCTGAGTGAGCTAAAGAATGGTGCTGGATTAAACCCAGATCAGTTGACTGGGGGTGAGTGTTTGATTTGCTAAAACGCTCCATCCATCATCCCCTTTTGTATCGCTCAATTTTAATCTCACCTATGTTTGACTGTGAAGTAACTTTTGAGAAAATGTTAAGTAGGGGGATGTTCCAAGCCCTAAGCGTCATCCAGGGATTCACTCAGTTTACACAATCAAAAGCCATATTGTGGTTGAGAGAGCAGAGGTAAGTCATAAAATTCTGCTTTCCCATTTGGTCTAGTATAATAGACAAGATCAAGATGTGAGTGATAGTGCCAGAACCCCTCCTGAAACCAGATTGTGTTCTTGGGATTATTCAATTTGCATCCGTCCATGTGGTCTGGTCATCTAGGACAAGAGAAGCATGGTATTTTGTTTCATTGTCTAGAAGTGTATTGAGGCAGTCTTTGTCTGCCGTAGTTTTATCTCCTCCTTTGTGGATTGGGTCATGTAAAGCACTAGTGTGGACTGCGTTAGAAAAGAGGGGAGTTAGCTTTCCTGCTCAGTACTGAGGTTCCGTGACGGTTCCGTGACGACTTGAACCCGTGTTTTCAAGTTTGTCGGAAATATATAATATTGGTATCAGTGAACCGCAAATGATCCATTTAGTATATCCTGGTGTTTTCGCTACGCTACGAGCAAGAGCACTCCTTTTATAAACACATTTCTGATCTACCCATGGCATCCATCTTAGATCATGGCCGCCATTTTGTGATTCTTGCCCTCACATATGCAATAGCCTCTGATCACTTCATTTCGATTAAGGACACATAACCTTAGCCGGAGATTCACCTCTTTCATGACACGTGCACCTTAAACCAGATCACGCTGTAGCTGCATGACTCGACAAAGGCTACCTCCTCTGCCCGAGGCCAGTCCTGCCAAACTGGTCTTCGTGTCCATTGTACCTGATCATGATTAGGCGGCCGAAGCCGGTAGCCTTGCCCATTTACAACCCACAAACATCCCTTATCCCACTTTTCTATCTTCCACACCTGGCTCTGTTTCTTTCTTTCTGAATCTTTATTAGGGGGAGGTAACGAACTTTACGATGAGGCGGTCCGGGTCCTGAATGCAATATTGACAGGGAATTGTGACAAACTAGTGGGAACCCCTCTTTTCGCAATGTTTGGCCTCAGATATTATCGACGGTTCCTGTGTAACGCCAAATATTTATTGTTTTAGACACAAAGGTTTTGGGAATGTATTACATGTAAAGAATTTGCCCCTAGCATAAAAAACAGTATATAAGGAGCAGCCCTCTTTGTACAAATCGAACAGGCTCCTGATTACTGCCCGTGTGTAGTATCTGTGACTTCTGTGTCCCTGCAGTAATAAACCTTTGGTCTTTGACGCCACCATCGAGAAGCCCGTGTTTCTGTTTATTTGTGCACCAAGGCAGGTTGGAACTCCGGGGTCTTTGGGTGTTGTTCCCTGACACCTCTGGACGGAACCAAAAAGTCCAGAACTCCAATTGGCGCCCAACGTGGGGCGACGTCATTCGGTACCGGTCCAAAAGCCTGAAGAGTTCGAGAAGCTTCGTGTGAAGATTCCTGAGGGAGGCGCCCCACTTCATCGATCCCGGCATATCGCAAAAGTGGCCCGAAGTTCTCTTCCACGAGGGTTTCCCGTTCAGGACGGCTGCAGTGGGCCGTTGCCTTGACCGTCGCCCTGTCTTGGACCCGAGGTGCAGTCCTTAGTACGGCGAAACGTGACGGGTTTCTCCTTGGTGACGTCTTCAGTGACTCAGTTAAGTATTTAGTGATAGCTAGCTGGTTACTTTGTGAGGATTGTTAAAAATCCTTGATCGGTTCTTGGTTTGGTTTGGTTTTGTCAGATTATCACTGGTCGTTCTAGTTACGATAATCTATTTGGTTTAGTTTGGGTATCGATACATCAGTTCGTTTTGGTAGGCCTAAGTTCTTGGTTCGAGTGCACATATTTGTTCCGTGTTTGTTTGTTTTGTGTTCCGGACTGAAAATGGTAAGTCGGAAAATGTTGTCTTGTTTTAGTTGCAACAGTGACTCACGATTGGAGGACTCTTGTCTGGTTCCTCCGATTGGGACTCCCCTATATGATTTATATTGTAAACATGGCGTGGGTCCTATATCTTATAATGAGGTATGGGTCCGTTATTGTAAGAAGGATGGTGTCCTTAGTTGGCCACTGCATGGTAGTTTTGAACCAGAGATTCTCGACAACTTAGAAGCGAAATTGTTTAGGAAGAAAGCCCGGCCGGCAATGTTTGATTCTTTCCGTTACTGGCGAAAAGAATCCAAACAGAGAGAAATGAAAAGGTTGAAGAAAGAACAGAAAGAACAAGAAGAGTTAACTCTAGAGCAAGCGGCTAAACAGTTGCAGGCTAACGAGTGTGAGAAGGCCATAGATGTAGCTATTCGAGAGCATAATTTAGCGATTGACAAGTGCTATCCTGCCTTGCCATCGAAAATGGCTAAGATACTGGAGGATTCTGAAAACGATCCTCTGCTATCTTATCTGTTAAGGTCACCTCCACCGTATGCACAAGGTGCTACGGCTCCGCCTGTCCCGAATGGTCAATTGCCGGTTGCTGGACAACCTGGTGTTCCTGCTCCTGTCCCTCAGAATCAAGTTCCCGTACCTCCTGTGATGAATGTGAATGTTCCTACAGCTCCTTCTCTTCCTGCACTGCCAGCTTCCATACCTACTTCTGTACCTACTGCTCCTCAAACTATTTTTCTCGATACTCCTACTGTTCCGTTATCTATTCCTACCTCTACTGCGTTCTCTATGTCTGCGAGTGTGCTAACTCCACTTTCTGTTCGTCGAAGAATCACTGATTCTGTTACTAATATGCTGTCTCCTATATATAAAACTTTGATTAAGACTCCTACTCCTGATTCAGTTCAGAGACGTAGTCAGCTACCAAGTACTGAGGAACGAGGAATTTTAGATTCCACGGCTCTCAGATGGATTTCGAAGAGTAGAAGATATAGTACGAGAGATGTGTTAGACACATTTATGCAGTGGAACGAACCAACGCAACGGTACGTCTTTGATGAGATGTGCTCGTTGTTACGTGAGGAAATAGAAGAAGATGATGTCGAATCAGATTTGGAAGATTTAATTAGGATTCAAAAAGAGTTCGCTGCTGGAATGATAGTGGGTGAGAATATAAAGGAAGCGATGGAACTTATTTTAAGTTTTAGGAATGATCCATCTCTTCGTTCACCGAGAGACTTAGAAAAAGGTAAAATGAAGCCAAGTCGCCAATATCCTATGAGGGAGGTTCCTCCAATTTGGCGCGAAGCAATACAACGTGATGATAATGCAGGTATTGCAGCTGCTCCAGCACAGTTCCAACGAGTGTGGATACACATTCCATGGAAGCGAGCTGAAGTGTTAGCGGTGAAACAGGCCTTGCCAGATCCACGTAAGAATCCAGCTGGATATTACAAGGAATTAACACAGACAGTTGAGGCTTGTATAATGAACCTAGCCGACATCGATATGTTGTTTGGTAACGTAGTTCCGCAACCAGTGTGGGCTAAAATCCGTAGAGAGGATCATCAAGCTGCCTTAGGTGGTGATTGGGCAGCTATCACTGCAGCAGATGGTCAACAAATAGGTGGTGCGAAACCCGAACCTCTGATTGCTAATCTGCCAGGTAGAATAATTGATCTAATGAAGACTCTGATGCCAGCATTGCGTGTTAATTGGGACAAGTTGTCAGCATGCAGGCAGAAGAAAGACGAAAGTGTCTCCGACTTCTTCACGAGGTTCGAAGAGACTTTTGAAGATCATAGTGGTCAGGACATGAGTACAGAAGGAGGGCAAAGACTGTTTGTAGATACATTTGTGCATAATTTGTTACCTGAATTATGCAATAAATTAAAGGATTCAGAAAGTGCGTGGGCTGTATCTACGACAGCGCAAATACTTGCGACTGCACAGTACTACGAAAATAGAGATAAAGAGGAAAAGGAGAAATCAGAAAAGAAAACGAAAGATTTAAAAACTAAAGTTCTTTTGCAGCAGGCGTATCCGCCTCGCACGAATCAGACTAATACGCAGCAAGGTTCATACCAAAGGACAGATTATGGTTCATCAAGACCTCAATATCAGTGGAATCAGTGTGCGTACTGCAAGAAAGAGGGTCACTATAAAAATGAATGTCCGATCTTAGCGCAAAATAATGCAGCAGCAGTTCAGAGAGGTCGTGGTGGTTTTGTGCAGAATTCTAGAGGACGAGGACGAGGTGCTATGCCTCCACAAACGAATGATCGTCCCTCCAATCACTTTGATCAGCGAAATGGACAATCTGCTCAGCAAAATAGATCTCAACAGTATCTTGTTGAGGACTATAATGAAGTAGATGAGGGTTTTCAGAAAAATGGGTACTAGGACAGCCATGGACAGAGAGAGGGAGTAGTATCAGTTCCAGTGGATCAGAGTGGGCCTTATGTCGCAGTAGCAACATCAGGTGTAGTCGAACCGTTTCTGTTGGATACTGGTGCCGCAAAAAGTTCTATCATTCATGCGAAACTCCCTGGCGCACCTTTGTCTGGCTCAACAAATGTTTCCGTAGGTTTTTCAGGCGCCCCTGTTTACAACCCGATATCTGATCCTTTGTCTATTTCTGTTGGACCGTGCCAATTGAAAGCACCCCTGATTTTGACGACAGGTTGTAATGAAAATCTGCTTGGTTTAGATTTGTTAAAACGACTATATGCGACATTGCACTGTTCTCCGGAAGGAGTACAGCTTACGTTGGGTAAAAATATCATCTCTCCGATGTACTTGTCAATGGATGCACTCCCGCCGGAGCTACATTCACTCCCTGATTCTCTTTGGGCGACTGGTCCTAATGATGTAGGTCTCCTAGAAATTCCACCGTATGTGGTAACTTTGAAAACAAATGTGAAATTTCCAAGAATTCCCCAATATAAAATATCGAGTGAAGGTGAGCGTGCACTTTTATTGATTGTGCAAGACTTGATTAAGAAAGGTGTGGTTGAAGAAACTAGAGGAAATGTCTGTAACAGTCCTGTCTTACCGATTCTGAAGCGAACTGATCCTACAAAACCTCCAGTTTATAGGTTTGTCATAGACCTTAGAGAAGTTAATAAGATTGTAGTCCCGCAGTTTCCTGTAGTGCCAGACATTTCTGCCTTGTTAACATTGATTCCTGCCACAGCCACATGGTTCTCAGTTATTGACTTAAAGAATGCCTTTTTCAGCATTCCGATAGCCGAAGAAAGTAGGGATATTTTCGGCTTCTGTCTAGGAGGTCGCAGTTTCAGATTTAAACGCGCTCCACAAGGCTATTGTGAAAGTCCATCCATTTATAGTCAAGCATTAAAAAGCCAGTTAGATTCTTTTGTCCTTCCTCCAGGTTCTGCCCTAGTACAGTACGTAGACGATCTTTTAGTGGCTGCCGATGACAAGGAAACTTGCAAAGCAGCTACAATTTCCCTATTGCATCATTTGTCTAATCTGAATCACAAGGTGTCTCCTTCGAAAATGCAATACTGCTGCCAAGAAGTGACCTACCTAGGTCATCTCTTGTCAAAGGAGGGAAGGAAGTTGACCCCAGAAAGAATAAAAGCCATTACGCAGATGAGTGTTCCACGCACACAGAGAGAAGTACGTGCCTTCCTAGGTATTACCTCTTACTGTAGGCAGTGGATTCCAAATTTTTCTCTGTTAGCAAAACCATTGGTAGCTTTGACTGGGAAAAATGTTCCGAGTCCGGTGCCATGGTCTGATGAATGTCAAGAAAGTTTTACTGAATTACGAAAAGCATTGTGTTCAGCTCCTGTATTGGGTACACCTGATTACAGTAAGCCATTCACGCTCTACGATCACGAAAGAGAAGGTTGCGCGTTGAGTGTTCTGACACAGAAGTTCGGTGATAAACAACGCCCTTGTGCGTATTTTTCATCAACATTAGATCCGGTAGCTAGAGCGTTACCTAGTTGTTTGAGAGCTACAGCGGCAGCTGCAGCTTCCATTCGACAATCTGCTGGTTTGGTGATGAATAACATGCTAGTGGTCATGGTTCCTCATGCAGTGGATACACTCATGAACCGAACGAAGACTCAACACCTTACTAGTGCGAGATTATCTGGTTACGAGCTGACATTACTAGCGAGTCATATTCAGATCAAAAGATGCAATGTATTGAATCCAGCAACATTGTTGCCGACTGATCAAGAGTCGAGTGATTCCGAGCCACATGATTGCCATTTCAAAACGGAGGAAGAGACAAAAGGACGCATCGATTTGAAAGATACTCCCCTATCAGATCCGGATGGTACGCTGTATGTGGACGGGTCATGTTTTAAATTGGAAAATGGTGATGTGACTGCTGCTTACGCAGTAACGACTTTGAAGACGATTGTGGAGACTGCAAGAGTAAGTCAGAATTCTGCCCAAGCTGCAGAATTAATAGCTCTAACGAGAGCGTGTGTTTTAGCTGAGGGAAAGAGAGTGAATGTGTTTACAGATAGTCAGTACGCATTTGGCGTGGCCCATAGTTTTGGCCGGTTGTGGAGAGAAAGAGGTTTCATTACGTCCCATGGGACTAAGATCCAGCATGGTCAGCTAGTTAACGACTTGTTGGAATCTCTAACCTTGCCGACTGAAGTTGCGATTGTGAAGTGCAGTGCTCATAAAGCAATCACGGATGATGTTGGTCGTGGGAATGCTTTTGCTGACGAAATCGCTAAACAGACAGCTAGAGACACGATGAGCAGAATGTATGTTGCTACGTCTGCAAGATGGATTGCTGAGTCTGGAATGTGTGAGGATACTTTGGAAAGTGTGAAAGAGATTCAGAAAGAAGCGACTGAGGAAGAGAAACGTGTATGGAGAGAAAGTACGGGCAAGTTGGACTCGAATGGATGTTGGATTGATTTGACAGAACAGCAGCGTTGGATGTTGCCCGATGCGTATGTGCTTGCAGTAGTGACGATGGCGCATGGAGTAGCGCATATAAGTTCTAAAGGGATATGTAAGATGTTAGCTCCGGTCTGGAAGAATGAGGGAATCAGTAAGTGTGCAGAGAGAGTGGTGAAAAATTGTATGGTGTGCTTGATGCATAACCCTGGCAAGGGAACTCCAACTCCAGCTGGTCATTTCGCTCCTCCTTCCTGCCCCTTTGAAGTAATTCAGTTAGACTTCATTCACATGGAACGCTGCAACAATTTGAAATATGTCCTGGTGGTAGTTTGTGCTTTTTCCAGGTGGATAGAAGCATACCCACTAAAGGACAACACTGCCCTATCTACTGCCAAAATTCTTCTCAAGGAATTCTTCCCTAGATATGGAATGCCACGGATTGTATGGTCAGATAACGGAAGTGAGTTTATAGGGAAAGTTATGCAGAGTGTGTGTGCCGGCCTAGGATTGAAACAGAAATTTCACAGTGCAAACCATCCCCAGTCTGCTGGTTTAGTCGAGGGTTACAATGGCACCCTCAAGCTGAAAATAGCCAAAATACAAGCATCCACAGGTTTAGCCTGGCCAGACGCACTTCCCTTGGCCTTGTTATCAACGAGAGCGACAGTACATTCTAGAATAGGGCTTAGTCCGTACGAGATAGTCTTTGGTCGCCCAGCAAATATCTGGGGTGTGCCAAGACCTAAACAATTTTGCTCCATTGAATATCCTATGTTGATAGACTACCTTTACGACTTGACTGCTAAATTGAGTCTTATTCATCAACAGGTTTTCGATGCTTTGCCAAAACCTCCGGAGAGTCCAGGGCACCAGCTGAAACCGGGTGACTTCATTGTAATCAAGAACTTCGCGAGGACGAAGAACCTTCAGCCAAGATTTGTGGGGCCTTTTCAGATCTTACTGGCAACAAGGACAGCAGTTTGTGTAGCTGGCCGCAAGCACTGGATACACGCCTCTCACGTAAAGCGTGTTCCTTTGCCGCTCCCTTACGACGACTGGGTGAAAAAGGGAATTGGTGCCTCCGAATCTGAAATCACACCGAAGTTCATCTCTTTCAGCGATGCCGAATTGATTACTGACACTTCAAAACCTGACTCTCCTCCAGAAAAGACTCCTTTGAACATTGAACATTTGTCTCCAGCATCAGAAGAAACTTTGTTATCTGCGAACTTAAACTCTGCAACAGCTGCTAGTGATACGCTATTTTCCGATCAGACAGTACCAGCGAAGCAGAGATACAACCTAAGAAGCCATAAAATGGACAAATAAAGCAGGCAACTGCATATTGTGATTTTGATATATTGAACTTTTGCCTTCAGCCAGGAAGTTTGCTATTGTTTATTGTTTTTAAAAATTGCCTTGCCGTCTGGGTAGCCGTAGGGTCGTGGCTGTGTGCCTAGTTTGAATTTGCAGGGGTCTGACACAAGGTCGATCTTTCTGTTGGTTCTGGGAACTCCCAGGGCTGATAGAGGCATTTTCATCTACGTACACATCATCAGTGGTCGCGAGTGGATTGTAGAAGATGGAGCTTCCTGCGCTGCAACGAGAAAATGTGATTTATGTTCGCAGAAACAGACTTAATAGAATTCTTCATAGCAAATGCTTTTTGATGCAATGTGCCATTACATTTTTGATTATTTTAGCAACATTGGTGGGTGGAATCGTCTTTAGTGTAAATTTGATTTTTGTGCCAGTTTCTACAGTACCTCCCCTTGATCCTGCTATTTCTACTGTTTCTTCTATACACTCTTTTCACTCATTTCCGGAACATGAGCAAGCCAGACGCTCAGAGTTCATTAACAACACTTTTGTACAGCTCTTGCATCAACACCAACTGGTAGTTAACACTACAGACTGCTGGGTGTGTGGCTTGATACCCCACACTATGGATAAAGGTATTCCATATCTGGTTTTGCCTTACAGCTATAATGGATCATTTCAGGCCTTCCAAACCATCTTTGCTTATGCCCTTGAAACCTATCCTCCACGTCCACCGCGTTCCACTAAATATAACTCTGCCAACAAAGCCTTAGTCCAGGGAATTATTGACATGGTCAAGGACGTCAATAATACTCCATCTTACCCTAGAGACGAATTGCGAGTATATTTAAGTTGGAATACTTCAGAGTATCGCCTTAGTTTAGGAGAAAGCAAGCGTAAAAGCTCAACTCCAATCTGGGTCGTACCTCACCGAGGTCAGGTCTGTTTGCAAGGTAATGGGAGAAATCCGAGAGCTCAGCTAGGGAGGAGTGAGTGCGTAGAGACTTATGTGTTTCCGGCTAACTCTTCCCCTGCCTTTCTTACTGCTAGGGGTACCTACTTCATTTGTCGAGACAGAGCTTATACATGGTTGCCTGCCGACTTTTCAGGATCATGTTACATTGCTCGATTGTTGCCTCCGACATACACTGCTTCATCTGATTACCACAGAACCAGAATAGCGAGAGGTGTCTTCAGCAAGGAAGATACCGCTGGTCAGGAAGCTGGAGACTTCTTCAAAGGCTTCCTTCCGTTCTGGGGACCTATGGCCAATAGTAGAAACATACGTCAGCTAACACGGGTAGTTGAATCTACTATTACCGAAACTGCTGGTGCCCTTAGCAATCTGACAGCTGAGCTTCAGGCGGATAGGCTCATGACGTTGCAGAACCGTATGGTTCTAGACGTTATACTTGCAGATCGAGGTGGGGTATGTAGAATGATCCAGTCGAGCTGCTGTGTCTTTATTCCTAATAATGCTCCAACAGTCTATGAGGCGATCTCTAAGTTGCACAAGATTTCAGATTCCATACATGTAGACAAGGGAAACTGGTCCTTCATGGAGTGGTTTTGGACTCTGATATCAGCGTGGGGATGGAAGGTTCTGATGGTCATTGGTGTCATCTTAGTATTCCTATTCTCATGTTGTCTGATTATCCAGTGTGGTCCTGCTCTGTGTAGTCTTTGTGCTGCAACTTGTCTCAGAAAACCACCTGCGTTTGGAGAAAAGACACGAGAAAGGATGATGATACAACAGCATGTCACTGACCTGATGAGCATAGAACTAGATTCTGACATAGACTGAGTAATTGCCTATGTAAGGGCAAAAGGAGGGTCTGAGGTTCCGTGACGGTTCCGTGACGACTTGAACCCGTGTTTTCAAGTTTGTCGGAAATATATAATATTGGTATCAGTGAACCGCAAATGATCCATTTAGTATATCCTGGTGTTTTCGCTACGCTACGAGCAAGAGCACTCCTTTTATAAACACATTTCTGATCTACCCATGGCATCCATCTTAGATCATGGCCGCCATTTTGTGATTCTTGCCCTCACATATGCAATAGCCTCTGATCACTTCATTTCGATTAAGGACACATAACCTTAGCCGGAGATTCACCTCTTTCATGACACGTGCACCTTAAACCAGATCACGCTGTAGCTGCATGACTCGACAAAGGCTACCTCCTCTGCCCGAGGCCAGTCCTGCCAAACTGGTCTTCGTGTCCATTGTACCTGATCATGATTAGGCGGCCGAAGCCGGTAGCCTTGCCCATTTACAACCCACAAACATCCCTTATCCCACTTTTCTATCTTCCACACCTGGCTCTGTTTCTTTCTTTCTGAATCTTTATTAGGGGGAGGTAACGAACTTTACGATGAGGCGGTCTGGGTCCTGAATGTAATATTGACAGGGAATTGTGACAAACTAGTGGGAACCCCTCTTTTCGCAATGTTTGGCCTCAGATATTATCGACGGTTCCTGTGTAACGCCAAATATTTATTGTTTTAGACACAAAGGTTTTGGGAATGTATTACATGTAAAGAATTTGCCCCTAGCATAAAAAACAGTATATAAGGAGCAGCCCTCTTTGTACAAATCGAACAGGCTCCTGATTACTGCCCGTGTGTAGTATCTGTGACTTCTGTGTCCCTGCAGTAATAAACCTTTGGTCTTTGACGCCACCATCGAGAAGCCCGTGTTTCTGTTTATTTGTGCACCAAGGCAGGTTGGAACTCCGGGGTCTTTGGGTGTTGTTCCCTGACACCTCTGGACGGAACCAAAAAGTCCAGAACTCCAGTACTGTGGATCTTCTTTGAAAATTTCCTAGGGTATTCAATGTGGCCTAGGCGCACCATACCTCCTGCCTTTGATGATGGCTTTAGCAGTTTAAATGTTCAGACAGTTGAACCCCATCTAGACTTGGGGGAAAATGTAGATCTGTGTCTTTGGACAGTTGAGCTTGTGGGTGGTTGTCTCAGTGCCTGGATTGCCAATGATGCGTGACCCCATTTACAGGTTGATCTGCTTCTATGATGGCCACTTGGCAGGGATTTAGTGCTGATGAGAGCTCTTTACCGGAGGGGCAATGTTGTCTGATGGCAGCGAAGTGGAGTGTGACTCCAAGTGTATTGTGGGCACTGGGGTGGGGGGGTAGATTTACTTACATTTTGTGCAGGGTTAGCATCACAAAATGCTTTGTTCTCATGCTACCACCCATGCCTTTTGACGCAAAACACTATCTACAAACAAAAGTAGACAGGATTTAGCACCAAAAGGTAATAGCATTTAAAACGAGGCATTAAGAACTGAAATGTTTTAATTTCTCTTTTCTTTTCCAACTTTGCATGTGTTCTGCACTGTGCAACACATATGCAAAGTAGGAAAGTTCTAATAGTGTGACAATGTATATTATTTTGTACTGGAAAGGTTCCCTTCCAGTACAAAACCCATGGGAGACTCAGGCACTCACCCTATTATTAATATTTAAAATTTTATATAGCGCGCAGTTACCCTCGGGCATCCCAGCGCTTATCCGGACACCAACAGATAATAAAACGGCCAGTTAGGTTCAATCAAGCAGGAAACAGATGTGTTTTAAGACATTTACGAAAGCGCAAAGTGCTAGTCTCAGCACGCAATTTTAAAGGTAGGGAGTTCCACAGCATCGCTGTGTTAACCGAGAATCTTCTCCCGCCTGTACGTGCCCTCTTTACTCTAGGGACTAGGAGAAGGTGTTTCTGATCGGAACGCAGCGTTCTATTCGCTTTATATGGCACCGCTAGATTCCTCAGTATTGGGGGTCCTGTCCCCTGAAGAATTTTATGGGCTGTACAGAGTGCCTTAAATTTAACTCTTTCCCGCACTGGGAGCCAGTGCAGTGCCTTTAAGGCAGGTATGGCTGACTGGGTTCTGGGGATGCCCATGAGCAGCCTTGCCGCCGCATTTTGAACCTGCTGAAGTTTGTTGAAGGTGGATTCAGGAGCACCCAAAAAGATGGCGTTACTATAGTCAAGTCTCGATGTTATCAGCCCCTGAATCAACAACTTCCTAGATGATAAAGGTAGAAGAGGGAAAATTTTGCGGGCTGACCGTAACAGGGCAAAGCAAACTCCTGCAGTTTTTTTAGCTTGGGTCCTGAACGACAGATCTTGTTCTAACCAGACCCCCAAGCTCTTAATCTCCTCTTTCGTGCTTGGGAGATCACCCATACAGCAAGGCCAGCTGGTCGGTGGGAGTGAGGGGATTTTATTCCCTAACAACATTATCTCTGTCTTCGAACCATTCAGCTTAAGAGCTGATTCATCCTTTCAGGTGTGGACTTCCGACAGGCAGGAGTGCAACAAATCGGGATTCTCTACCAGTTGTGATAAGGCGACCACCAACTGCATATCACCCTACCACTATGACAGCTGAAAACAGGGCCGATGCTAGGGAGAGGGGACGAGTGAGCCATATCTCTGCAGATATGGCACTCTCTTTCTCCCTCTATGTCATGCAGGGCTGCATTATTGGCCGCTGCGCTGCCCTCCATGACTTTTTTGTAAATCTGGGCCTAAGTCATTTGCTGCTGAGAAGTGTTTCTTGAGAAAAGCAACCCACCACTCATCCTTGATAGCAGTATTCCCTAAGGGCTGCTGCTTTCGGTTTAGATTAGTCACAATTGACCAGAAATTTCTTGATTTAGGTTGCTTGCTGTCATTTAACAGTTTGGCCCAAAAGTCATCCATATTTTTTCTGTTGTCAACCCAGACTAACTTTGGGTAATTCAGTTTTTTGCGGCTCTTAGTGTGTCTATGTTGTTTCTTGTTTTAGCACTGCCCCTTCAAACCAGCCTCAACATCTGTTTTTGGTTTTTCTTGACCATATGGAAGGCTACTGATCTCTTTTTAGCAGTGTCCTGGTGGTGCTGAAAAGTTTGTCCTAGATTTGCCATCCGTGTTACAGTTATTATTTGCAGGTAGGTCAGTTGTAAATTTGTGTGATGTTGCTAAATGGGTCAAGTTTTGTCTTTCACATTTTCCAGGACTGCTATAGTACTATGGTTGTTTCTGACCATTTCAGTTTCTTATAATTTATCGTGAATCGAGAGCCAAAGTGACAGGCCCCCTCTCGACAACCTCTCTTCTCAGGTCTAAGATGACCTTGCAACTCTCAGTAATTTGGATTGAACAAACAGCAGGAAATAGAGGGAACAATAGGAAGGTATAATTAATAATGAACTCAGATCGTGGCCAATGTAAGTGAGATTTGCTGGGCAGTGGATGGGTTATCTACCATTAAGTGCTCTCATCCCAAGGTTCTCAATGTCAAGCAGAAAGTTCTCCCTGTGTTTGTCCTTACGGTTCCCAGACACTGACACCTGAGGCTGTATGTTTAAGTAGCTGTTCTGTTGGATGAGAAAATCACCAGTTGTTCTCGAGCTAATCCTATTCATATTGGAATCTCTTTTAGATGTAAATTCGAGTTCCAGAGCATGGTGCTTTTGGTTTAGGATAATTGATTTGATTTTCACAATGACGTTATTTTTTTAGTTTAGAATAGGTTGAATATAGACGTTTATTATGATAAATACCTGCTTGTGTGTTCAACTAGTGAGGAATGAGATCAGGATGCCTCAATCTGGCCCAGACAGCATCACTGTTTGTTCTTCCAAGGACAGCGCGATATAGGTGGCCACTCCCCGCCCCCCAGAGGGGTGACCAAATACTTTTGTTTTTTTCTGGACTGAGTGGCCTTTGAAGGCTGGGTGGTGAAACAGTCCATGTCTCGTCAAGGGTGATTTGTCGAGTTGGTTCTGGAAGGCAAAGTTGTCTTCACTCCCTAGTTTGCTCTTCAAGCCGATCATATTCTAGGTGCATAGTTTAAGGCTGTATCCCTTTACCTGGGCTACAGTGTCAGTTTATACTCCTTGGGGCATATTCACAAAGAGCTATCACTGAATTAACGGCACTTTATCGCAGCCAAAGTAGTGATAAATTTACCACCCCATTTAGAAGCTGGTGCTAACAGCCCACAGCACCAGTTTCCCGCGATAGCAGCCACAAAAGACATCGCCACATAGGACCCCCACAACTATAGCTAATGAGATGCAGAGTAGGTGTTCCCGTGCTAAAAGCCACAACACACCTCAACATTCACAACAACTATCCAGATCAGCGATAAGAATACAAAACATGTAATAGGGCGCGTTAGCACAGGAAATTAACATCTTCTTTGACCTGGAGTAAAGTTGGACCACAGTCTACACAAAAAAAGGGAGCACAGCCCAGAGCCACACATGAAGAACAACAGATGCCCCACAGCAACTGAACATGCAGCACGGACATCAAGAGGGCCACAAGACCCACCAACACCACACCCAGGCCCAAAACACCCTCTCCCTCTGGCCCACCACTAACCCAGGACTAAGAAACTGCACACCTACACCACGAATCCCAAAACAAATATTTTGCCTGATGTCGCACAAGAAGGAAAACCAACATACATGCATGGCCAGAAAATGGAGATTCAGTCATACAGCAATGCAATCACCAACACAAAACACCACACAAACAGACGCCAAAACAACCATTTGGATGAGTACTAGCAAGTCCTCACTGGATATTCTGTAAGACACAGCCTGGAAGACTAAATCCAACAGAAGAAAGTGTGCCATGTGCCCAACAAAGGAAAGAGAGTGAGAGAGCCAGGGAGAGAGACAGAGTGAGATTGCACAAGCAGCGCAAGGTCTTGCAGGGCACCTGGCACCACATGTGAGTGTGTATTGCCATCCGTACACCATGAGCCCAAGGCAGTGTCCTAGGGCCCGATGTAGGTAAAAGTGATTTTCCGATTTCAAAATACCGAGGCGGGCCGAATCGGTATTCTGAAATCGGAAAACGAGATGTAGCAAACAAACCGCGAAATAATAGCGAATCGGTCGGCATCGGTAATGTGAATCGCTACGTACCGAATCGGCACGGACCGAATCGGAAAGTACCGAATCGGCTACCACCGATTCGGAAATAGCCGAATCGGCTACCACCGAATCGGAAATAGCGGAGTCGGTAAAATCCGATTCGGCAATTACCGATTCGGAGGTATGAAAACACACCCATGGCCAAAAAGCCCATAGGAATGCATTGAAGAAACCGAATCGGTAAAATCCGAATCGGATTTTACCGATTCGGATTTTACCGATTCGGATTTTACCGATTCAGTTTTTACCGAATCGGTTATATCCGATTCGGTAAAAGCCGATTCAGCCAATGAGGTGGCTCCCCCTCCCCCACCCAAACAGGGAGTGGCAACCCTGGCAGGTGCAGCTAATTAAGAACTTTCTGGAGAGCCAGCCTGAGCTGAACACTCACAGTTAGCAGCAGTGGGAGTAGGAGGTAGTGAACTGTTCTGATCAAGATGGCAAACCCTAGTGAGAGCCAGAAGTCCAGCCAGAAGAGGAAGCCAAAGTTCAGCACCATCGAGCTGCAGGTGTTGGTTGAGGAGGTGGTGAGGGTGCACCGGCAGCTATTCGGAAAGCTGTCCCTCAATGTGCCAGACAGCACCAAGAGGAGGCTCTGGAGCGAAATCGCCCAGAAGGTCAATGCTGTGGGTGTCACCCCCAGGTCCCTTGATGAGCTGAAGAAGCGCTTCTATGATATCCGCAGCCTGACCAAACGGAAGATGGCTGAGATCCAGAGGCAGGCTGGAGTCACAGGTGGAGGCAGGAACCCGGCGCCACCCCTCACCGAGCTGGAGGAACTGGTCTCCAGCACCATTGAGAGGGAGAGCGTGACCGGAATTGGGACCCTGGACAGCTCAGCCAGAGCTACAGCTACAGGTAAGAAGCATGCGCATCATGACACACCCTACCAGACACCTCCCCATTAGACACAATGCACAGCCAAACCCCAGCACAGTACTGTAACCAACATACAAGAGACAAGCATCATGGTACATGTAGTCAGCAGAAGTTAGCAAAATATGGCAGTGCAGAATCACAAGACAGGAAACAGTGGAACACATTCTAAGGAGATGCAAGGACATGTGGAATGCTTTAATTGTACTGACTGTAATACATCGGCACTCAATTTACAAATGCTTCTTTGTACCTAGGGGCACCATCAGGCGGACAACCACTGACAACAGAGGCAGCAGCACCATCTACCACTGCACTCGCAGGGCCGAGCACGAGTCAGGCAGCCGAGGAGGAGGAGGAGGAAAACACCATAGGGCTGGGCATTGAGGGAGACCTGGCAATTGACTTTGATTCACTTCACTCCCCACAAATGCCGAGCACACCCCCCTTGCTGTTCTCCCCAGAGAACTCTCCGACAAGGGACCTCCTTCCACCTACACCAGCTCCTGCCACAATCATGGCTGTGGCTCCAGTACACCCTGTCCTGGGAGCAGGGGCTCAGGCCCCGGCCAGCACCACACCCCCACCAGTGGCACCCCAGCCCACTCAGCAGGCCGGCAGCAGCAGTACCCGGCGCCGTGCCATTCCCACCACTGCAGCACCAGCACCGGAGGGCAGTGTCTTCCTGGGCCTCGAAGGTAATATGGTGAAGATCCAAAGGCAGCAGGCGAAGTCCATCATGGCCTGCCAACGCCAGCTCCTGCAGCACAACCTGCAGATGGGGGAAATGGTGAAAGGTTTTCAGGCCTTTGTGGATTCCAACAAGGAGGTAGCAGCAGGTTTAGGCAGGCTAACCACTGCCATTACCCAGTTATGTGGCAGACTGGAGGAGCATGAGCTGGTGCGCAGGCGGGATGCCCGGGTGCAGAACCGCTCCATAAGCCGCCTTGCTGCTGCAACGGCACAACTCTGTCAGCGCGGTGCCAACATGGAGTCTAGTCTCACCCAAAATACCGCAGAGATAACAAGGGGAATGGCCCGCATCACGACAGCAATGGAGGCCATGATTATCTCTAACACTGCCGCAAATCCTGCCCTGGACCTGGGGGATGCTGGGGACAGCAGCAGCCGCAGCAGCCCGGCCAGCGCTGCATCAGAGCCACGCAGGAGCACCAGGCGCTCCGCAGATGCCGCTGGTCATTCTGAAGGGGGTGAGGGACACCCCAGTGGGGCTGCCAAGCGCTCAAAGAAATAGCCTTGCAAGGGCGGGTGAGGCAACCTGGACCTTAGACTTTTGTTTTCTTTGCTATTACACCTTTTTTTGTTGCACATCAGTGCAGTAACTGTGTTGCAACAGTATTAAAAATTGCTTTTTCACCACAACCATTTACCTGTCTGTGCATCTGTACTCACTCAGAAATAGTTTTCTGTAATCTCCTCACGTCTGTATCTGACATCACTTGGCGTACACACCCCAGCTGGCTGTGTCAGTGGCACAGCTTCGTCGTCATCATGGTCCTCGTAGTCAGACAACTCCACCTCAGTGCCCTTCTTCACCGCAAGGTTGTGTAACATTGCACATACAGCTATGATCTTGCAGCAGGTGATGGGGGTATACTGCCTTGCACCTCCACTCTTGTGCAGGCATCTGAATCTACTTTTCCAGATGCCAAAGGTCCGTTCGACGACATTCCTTGTGCGTATGTGGGCCCGGTTATACCTCCTTTGGCTGGGTGTGGAGGGGTTGAGGTAGGGGGTGAGTATGAATGAGCGGAGGGCATATGCACTGTCGCCTGGAAGAGAAAGGGGTAACATTAGACACATGCATACATGTATTCCACCTAGCTACTTTGTGTTATGGGGGTCTGATGATGTGTCTCACCTAGGAGGTATCCTTCACCAAATTCGCCAGCCATCAGCCGTGCATAGATGCCGCTCTGTTGGAAAATATAGGAGTCGTGGGTACTCCCTGGAAATTCTGCTACCAGGTCTGTGATGGTGCACTTCGCATTGCAGATCACCTGCACGTTGATGATGTGTGTAGACTTCCGATTGCGGTATATGTATTCTGTGTCCGCTGGTGGGCAAATCGGAATGTGCGTGCCATCTATGCAGCCAATGATTTGGGGAAATTGTGCCATCTGGTAGAAGTCAGCTTTAGTTTGTAGCAGTTCTGCGTGGGTTGCAGGGAAAGAGATGTATTGGTCCATCCTGTGTATCATGGCGTCAAGGAATGTGTGGAAGAACCTTGACAGGCTGCTCTGGGTCACCCCTCCTGCTGCTGCAACTCCACTTTGATAGCTGCCAGACGCAAGCAGGTGTAGGCTGCATAGCACCTGGACGTGTGCTGGGATGGCGTGTGCCCTTGGGGTGTGGTGGTCCAACAATGGTTTGAGGTCCCTGATGAGCTCAAGTATGGTGTCAGAGTCCAGCCTGTATCTCTGTAGGATCTCTGCCTCTGTGAGCATGAACAGGGTTATCCTCTGTCTGTAGACCTGTTCATTTCTTTTCCATTCCTCTGTCCTTCCTGCTGTAGCCGTAGCCGCCTCGCAATGACATAAAAAGCTGCCATCCTGCAAGTTACAATGCATTTTGGGGCTGTTTTTATGGGTTGGAGTTGGTTACCACCTGATTGTAATCCATGGTAAATACCGAGTGAATTCTACCGAATTTGAGCCGATTTCGGTGTTTCTGTGCCTCCCTACATCTCCCCATCTGTCGGAATCGGGGAATTTCCCGATCGGTGATTCATACGAATCGGTAGGTTCTCCGATTCGGCTCATGTCCGATTCGGTGTATCTACCGATTCGGTACATGGACCGAATCGGCTTTATTCCGATTCGGTGTGTCTACCGATTCGGTACATGGACCGAATCGGATAATTTCCGATTCGGTGTCAGTACCGAATTGGTACATGGACCGATTCGGATAATTTCCGAATCGGTGTCACTACCGATTCGGTACATGGACCGAATCGGTTATTTTCCGATTCGGTGTGTCTACCGATTCGGTACATTGACCGAATCGGTGTTTGCATCCGATTCGGTGTGTTACCGATTCGTTACATATCCGATTTTCGGTATGTACGTATCGGATTCTTTTCCATTCGGTACTCATTCCGATTCGGTTTTCACTCCGATTTTGACTTTTTTTTGTTACCTACATCTCGATGGCTGTATACCGATCGGTAAGGGCCCAAAATCGGTATTTTCGGCCGTTACCGATCGGTAACGGCCTACCTACATCTGGCCCCTAATCTCAGAGCCAAAGCCACATCACATTCTGAAAACCCAAGTAGTAGTCAAACAAACATCTGGGATAAAAGCTCCATTGTTCAAATGCAGAGGGTGGGAGGACACCTGCATCTCTGACCTTGGTCCAGAACACCCTGAGAGAGATGCCATGGCAGATGGAGACAACTCCCACACCACGCATTGCGCAAATAAACTATCTGACTTATCCACAACCCACACACAGAATCCCCTGCCTGAGGTACCCCGCATGGGATTCCCTTGACACTAGCAGAAACAGCAATCCATTCAGCCCAACGTTGCACACACATTGGAGTCATTGCTAAGGAGCTGTGGCGTATTCTCTACACAACTGCAGCAGTACCAAAGAATGCCGGTTCCACGAGACGCACCTAGGCAATGGCAGGCCATACCGGGCAGATGCACAACCCCCATCACATGGAACAATACTGTGCATGTATGCTGCATTTACGGGGTGCAGTGCCACTGGCAGTGCTGCATCAGTTACCGGCTCAGCTTTTGCATTGCCTAGGTCACCTGTGTCCAGCCCTGGTTCCACTGCCGAACATGCACATTCGAGTGCCCCATGGATGTCTGCCTGTCCAACACAACTGTAGATGAATTGGACTATGACTTGTGTCTGTGCCCCCTGTTGGAACACGAACAGGAGTGTAACCGAGACAGCCCTGCATGGGATGCCTTAACATACTGCGTATGCATTGGCAGTTGTGCAGGAGAGATTGCACAATTCCTTCTGTGCTGTGACCACATCGAGGCGCTCCCTATTGGGCTGTGTTGCGGATTGGTGAAAAGGCGTGGGCTGAGCACACCTGCCCGGACCAGTTAATGGATTAGCTCACCCTGGTGTTCCTTGAACACAACAACAATGTACTATTGGAATACATTGCACAAGAAGCTGCCCTCGCATTCATGGACCAGTAACTACATTCCTGCAGCCACATCGGATTGTGACCCACAGCACAGGTCCCAACAACTTGTTGCATCATGGGGATAGCTCACATATCTCACCACAACAGTGGACACATCTGCCATCGTCCGAACTCTGGATGCATGTGCTTGGAACAACGCGTGTGTACACACACCTGTGCAAGGTGATGCAGGTCCATGGTCAGAGCAACACAGCGTCATGTGGCAATGCTGGCAATTTGGACACACTGCTGGGGGAAAGCACACACATGGCAATGTAGCACTACATGTGAACCTGTCGGACCCTTTCACCTGATCACTGTTAGCAGAGCAGATAGTCGGCGCACCCCGTTGGCAGAGCACTATGCAGATCCCATGGGCAGTGAGTCATGCCCCCTCACATGGGGCAATGGGCAGACACCAAACAACACATGACTCGTCCAGCAAAGCAAGGCAAGGTGGGCTGGGAGCGTTGCCATCCGTGATCATTGTTGTCCATGTTTGCACCAACATTATCTGAACCTCGACATGCAACCATGCTGCGTGTAAGTGTCTGAAGCATGTCCCTTCCTGTTGTGGCTGTTGCCTCGTCCATACTGACACGCACATGCCAATAAAGTCTATGCCACCCCACTGGTGTCTGACTGTGAGGTGTTTTGATTTAATTGTCCACTCGTGTGCGACAATGAGCATCGTCCCTACACAGGAAGGAACTGACTGACGCATGTGCAATGGGGTTGTGTCCCTTTTGCAAGCTCTACCTCTGTGAGCCAGACAAGGTTTTGGGATAGGTGCTGGCCGACATGTGCACTTACATGACTTCAGCAATGTGAGTATGGTGTCCAACCTCTGACCATGTGGAGCAATGTCATATATCATTACAGAATATGTGAGGGGCGTGGCTTGGGCGCCGATGGCGATGGTCGCCTGAGAGCTCGGCTCCGGGACTAAGCCCGAAATTATCCTGAACATCGGAGGCTGAGGGGCGCCCCAGACCCCGCATTCGGTTGAGTGAGGCGACGACACCCTGCCGGGGGCCTTGGTGGAGTTTGGACGGGGGTGGCTTCGAAGAAATGCCGAAGTTTGCGGAGTTGCGGAGTGCGACCCAACATGGCGCCCGGACCCCTTTGTCCCCTTGATCGAAACTACGGAGTTGAAGAGGTCTCGCGGGTGTCGACTGGCACCCGGCTTCACCATCCTCAGTTGTTTTAGACATTGGACATTGGCAGGCTCGGACCTTCTACAACGGGTTCATACTCGATTAGACGACCGGGCGGGTGCCCACGCACTAGAGGGCACCGGGCGCGGGTGCCCTCTGTTCCAGGCGGTGGTCTGCACCGCGACTCCGCGACTAGATACGATTTCCTGGCCAGCCCAACTACATGGGTGGCGCGACACTCTGGCGCCACGGATCAACCGAGGGAGTTGGTGGCCCTCGCCCCGGAGCCATAGTGGGTGAACGGGCCTGCCCGACTCGGCGACGGTTGTCTCCGCCCCCTTATCGGTGCCCTCGGACGCCGTGGCGGTGGCGTGAGCTGAAGCGGCGGAGTCTTCACAGGCTCTGGAGAAGGAGATCGCCCATACCCGACTTGAGAACGAACCCCCGGGAAGGTCGTGCTGGACACCTGCACACGGAGACGCCTACTCCGGGACCCTCACGGAGAGCCCCTGGCAGCATGGGGAAACCTAAAGGAGCCAAGGGATCCAGCCAGACCGCCTCAGACTCTGAAGCCCAGGACAAGGAAGAGCATGGAGACCCTAAAAGACCTGGTGGCGCACCACTCCAGCAACAATTCGACCGTGTACTGGAAGCGATTGAGGCAACTCGGTCGGCCCTCCAACAGGACATTGCCCAGGTGGCGACGGGCCTGGGCCTCCTTAGGGCAGACCATGGTAAACTCTCGGACCGGGTCAAGGAGGTGGAGGGCACGGTGAAGACTTTAGAACCGGCGCAGAGAACCCTGGCTGCGACGATAAAGGATGCCATGTCCCGAATTGAGACCCTCGAACGAAGGGCAGAGGATGCGGAAGGCCGCAACAGGAGGAATAACATTCGGGTGGTGGGCCTGCCGGAAAAAATCGAGGATGGCGATATGGTGCGATACTTGGAGACCTGGCTCCGAGACACGGTGGTCCCAGAGGGCCTGTCCTCATTTTACACTCTAGAACGGGCCCACAGAGTCCCAGCACGGCCCCCACAGCAGGGACGAGCCCCAAGGCCAGTGGTGGCACGGTTGCTACATTTCCGGGACAGAGACCTGATCCTAAATGCCGCCAGGCACAATGGCCCGTTCCAGGTTGCAAACAGTCAGGTGAATATCTTCCCTGACTACACCTACGAGACGCAGCGCAAGCGGTTCTCCTTCCTAGCGGTTAAGCGTGAACTCAGGAGTGAGGGCATTCAATATTCACTCCTATTTCCCGCAAGGCTCCGCGTCATTGTTGACGACAAAACCCAGTTCTTCGACACCCCAGAGGAGGTCTGTGACTGGCTCGAACTGTACCGGACAGGGAAAGATGGTTATAGCGCCTCGACCCATCAGGCGGAGGAGCCGGAACAAAGGAGGCGATCTAAGAGGGTCAGGAACCGCCGCGGCCGCACGGGAGGGCCCTCGACTGCGGAGACATCATCGGAGCGGAGGGGAGTGTTGGAAGTTCTGTCGGAACTGTCGGGAGCAAGAGGCGAAGTCATCGAGGAGGAGGAAGAAAACCCGGGTGCTCAGGGGGCACCATCGGACTCGGAAGATTCAGTGGCAGACAGTACCCATACACCGGTGATCACACCGAAATCGGTGGAGGACCTTTTGGACGGACAAGGGTAACGAGATATGCTGCCTTGTTTTGGGTGGGGGCCTGGCAGGGGGGAGGCGGTTGCCGTTCTTTATTGCTGACAACGAAGGAGGGAGGGTTGGGGGGCTTCTGCTCTTGCCCCGGAAGGGTTTGACACCGGAGGGGGCTTACTATAGTCCTGGTAGCCTGGGCGACGAGGGCCCACTGCCTCCGCTCAGCCCGCACCTGGCCCATAAGGCCTTCCTACGGTGGCGACCGTAGGACTAGTGGGGATTTTGGGGTTGATCTCCGTAGAGGTTTGGATGGGATCTAAATGGTGCAGTTTGGGTCCTGTTCTGGGGTGGTTGGGGGGGGGTTTTGTTGGTTTTTGGGTGGTTTGGTTCTGGTTGGGGGCAATGGCCGCCGTCAGCGCTGGGAGGATTGATGCTTTTTCTTTGTGGGGACCCGAACGGGGAGACTGTGCAAGAACACTCTGGGACAATGGCTGATGTTGCTAACTTGAAATGTATTACTTGGAACGTGAGGGGGCTTCACACTATGTCCAGGCGTCACAAGGTCCATGCTTATTTAGTGCGTAGGGGAGTGCAAATGGCGCTGCTGCAGGAAACGCATCTGAACAAGGCGGAAGGGGCGGCGCTTCAGCGTAGGTGGCGAGGGCAGGTCTTTTCCACGGCGTACTCTGCTTATGCCAGGGGGGCGCTAATATGGATTAGGGCAGGAGTCCACTTCCAGGTCACGAGGACAGTGTTGGACCCAGAGGGGCGTTTCGTGGCCATCTCGGGCACGCTAGGAGGGAGGGACCTGAACGTTTGCTGTGTGTATGCTCCTAATGTGGACCAGACTGCCTTCCTTTCCAGGCTATCGGGCTCGCTGGCCCACTTTTTCGCCGGGCCCCTCCTGTTGGGGGGAGACTTTAACTCCGTAGTGGATGTAGACATAGACCGCTCGCATCCCCCGCTCCCCGATTCCCCGGTCCGGCGGACGGCTAAGGGTCGTCAAGATTGGCAGACCCGCTGGGGTTTGACGGACATTTGGAGGGCGCATCACCCCGCGTCTAGAGATTACTCATACTTTTCGAGCCTTCATGAGCTGCATGTCAGACTAGATGGCTTTCTTGGTTCGTCCGAATTAGTTTCGGCAGCGGTCCGATCGGAGTACTTATCGCGGACCATCTCAGACCATAACCCCCTCCTACTGGACATTCGCTGGTTCCCTGGGAAGCCGGCAGTACCCACCTGGAAGATGCGCCCCGAGATCCTCGAGGACAGTGTCTTCAAGGCGGACCTAGGGGAGAGAATCACAGATTATTTTGCGTCAAACGGCGGCTCTGCGAGTACTAGGGCGTTCGAATGGGACGCTTTCAAGGTGGTGGTGAGGGGCTACTGTATCTCTAAGAAGGTGGGCATGCGGCGTGTTATCCTGGCTGACTTAGACACAGCGGACCGAGCACTCCGCGAGCTCGAAATTAGCCGCCCCGGACACCCAGAATTGCAAACACAGACGGTAGAGGCGAGGGAGAAGGTAGCGGTGGAGGTCGAACGGCTCCGTTGTTTCGATTATAAGGCCTATACGGTCCGGTCTATTGCGGAGGGCGACAGGTCGAGCGCGTTGCTGGCGTGGTTGGCCAACCCTACGCGCCAGTCCCAAACGACGACTAAAATGCGTGGGGCGGATGGGACCGAGGTGTGCACCCAACCGGAGATTCTTAGTTGCTTCCGGCATTACTACGAAAGTTTATACCGCAGTCGCTCCGCACGTGACCCAGACCGGCTTGATAACTATCTTAGCCCACTGGAACTCCGCACAGTAGGACAGGAAGTGGCGGAAACCCTGGGTTCTGACATCGACTTGGGGGAGATCCGCGGGGCCATCAAACGGATGGCGAGGAACAAGACCCCGGGCCTAGATGGCCTTCCGGTGGAGTTCTATGCAGCTTACGCTGACCTCTTGGCCCCTCGATTACTGGTGGTCTACAGGGAGGCGAAGAGGCTGGGTCGTCTCCCTGGCTCGATGTGTGAGGCGTTGGTGGTTCCTCTCCTCAAACCAGGCCGAGACTCGTCTGACCCGGGGTCCTACCGTCCCCTTTCAATGCTGACGGTGGACTACAAAATATTGAGCAGCATCTTGGCCTCGAGGCTGCTGGGACATATGAGTTCCCTAGTGCATGAAGACCAAGCCGGTTTCATCCCGCGGCGGAATACGACTATGAACATCCGAAGGTTGTTCCGCTTGCTTGGGGAACCATTTGTGGATGCCCCGTCCCCGGTAGTCTTGTCGGTGGACCTGGAGAAGGCTTTTGATAGCCTGGAGTGGGACTACCTATGCACGGTATTACGGAAATTCGGCCTCGGGGAGGGATTTGTCAAATGGACGGCAGTCCTCTACGCTTCCGCTTCGGCCAGGGTTAGATCGGGCCCTTTGATTTCATCGCGATATCCGGTGGAGCGTGGCACGCGGCAGGGGTGCTCCTTATCCCCGCTTCTTTTTGCACTAGCGGTGGAGCCACTAGCGATGCATCTTCGCTCGGGAGCCCACTATACGGGCTTATGGACAGCGGCGGGCCCGCATTACGTCTCGCTCTATGCGGACGACCTGTTGCTCTTCCTGGAGGATCCGGTCGACGCGTTGCGGGGAGCGGAATTAGCGCTAACGGAGTTCGGAGCGGTCTCAGGCCTCCAAGTGAATTGGTCTAAGACCTGCCTCTTCCCGATGCGTAGGGGTACCCCCACTCCTGCGCTAAGTAAGGAGATCAGATGGGAGCCCGACTGCTTTAAATACCTTGGGGTATTAGTGTACCACGACCAACCCGACCTCCTAGATGGAAACATTGCCCGTTGCATGCGAGCACTCCGAGGTAGCATGGACTTTTGGGCCACGCTGCCGCTCTCCGTGGCGGGACGCATCGCCCTGCTCAAAATGGTGGCGCTCCCCCGACTATTGTATTACTTTCGGACTTTGCCGATCTGGGTCCCACCGGCCACGTTTCGTCGCTTGCGTTCTATGGTGGTCGGGTTCCTTTGGGGAACGGGCCGGCGGCGGGTGGCCCTCAATACCCTGATGAGGCCGAGGGACGAGGGGGGGCTCGCTGTGCCGGACTTCGAGAAGTATTACCTAGCGGCGCAGCTCCAGACCTACACCCAGGAGATAGCCAGGGAGTTCAGAGGCCCGGAGGACGGTAGAGGGACGGGTATGGCCAGGCACGTCCTCTCCTTTATCGCGCTGCGACAGCGCTTAGTCCTACGGGACCTGTCGATGGAGGAGCGGACTATCCGACTCTGTTGGAATCGGGCTCATAACAGAGGTCGCCTACGGACGCCATATGCGCCTGAAATACCATTGGGGATGCTGACGGCCCTCCCCCACGGAGGAGATTGGTCACGACTGGCGGACTGGGAGGATTCCGGTTTACAGCTCGTCGGGGACCTGTACGAGGACGGAGCGCTCCTGTCCTTTCAGGATCTCATTGACCGCTTTGGGATCCCCCGGGGCGACTTTCTGCTGCACTCGGCCATTGTGCGAGCGATCCAGGCGCACTGGCAAAACGGGCTAGAGGAACCTCAATTGTCTCAGGTGTGCCAGTACGTAATGATGTCGGCGGGCACGGTGAAGGCGGTCACTTGCCTCTACGGCAGGTTGATTGCCGAGGGGTTGGTTCCTCTCGCCACACTGAAGTCCCGCTGGGAAGAGGACATTGGTAGGGAGATCCCGGAGACGACCTGGTCCCAGCTGGTGAGGCGTGCCTGGAAGGGTACACGTAGCGCCCGTTTCCAACTGGTCCACTATTATGTTCTCCATAGGGCGTACCTGACCCCGGTAAAGATCAGGCGTTATTTTGCCACGGCTTCGGCGGAATGCCCTAGGTGCCCGGCTCAGGACGCGGACCTCCTACACATGCTATGGGCCTGTCCAGGACTGACGGCCTACTGGCAGGAGGTGGCGACGACTTTGGAAGAGGTGACGGGGAGGCACTTATCATTCGATGTGGCGGTAGGGCTCTTGCACTGGTTCCCCCATACCCCCCGGAATAAAATCACCAGTAAATTTATCGACCTGGGGCTCCTACTTGCTAAGCGAGAGGTGACCAGGAACTGGAAGGCACGAGCTGGTCCTACAGGCAGCAGATGGCACAGTGAGCTTTTGAAATGGGCGGCGGGTGAGAGCGCGCTGCGATATCAGCTGGCTTGGAGGCAGGGCAATGAGAAGGCGCAGGAGGCCGCGTTAGAATGGGAAACGCTGGTGCAGGCCCTCAGAGATTATTGTACCCCCAGCGACTCCGAAAGTGAAGAAGCAACTCGACCCGAGTCCCATTAAACATTAGCATTGACAGCACTATTAACTTCCCCGTGGGTCAAGCAGTGGATTCTATGTTGATGAGCTCCCTGGCGCTGATGGTGGGGGGGGGGGGGGAGGGGGGGGTTTCACAGTAATTGGGAATTTTGAGGGGGGGGTTTCTTTTTGAGGTTTTGGGTTTGTTTAGAAAAGCAGATGACGGACAGTGTGTTATCCGGACCAGCTACAGCATCCTACTGACCCCAGCTGCATTTGCCGCCCAACCCCAGAGATATGGGCTGATTGGCTGTATAGCAACGTTATGGAAGGGGGTCGGTGGGCTATACCTTGTATAAGTTGTTTATAATACGATACTGGTCGCTACTGTATTGTTTTACTGATTCCTGCAATAAAAATATATTTAAAAAAAAAAAAAAAAAAAAATCATTACAGAATATGTCCACACAGATGTGTGTAAGTAGGTATGCGTCGTGAAGTTCTGTTGACACATGTGATGTAGGACACCACCACTGGCCTGCTATCGATTTGGTCACACCTACACACAGTCCTATTCAACACATGGATGTGTGCCTACTTTGGTGGTCATGAGATTGTTGTTGATGTGCAATGAGAACACAGCTAGTAGTCATCTTCCCAGTCATCCAATTTGCCATGTGTCTCAGGGATACACATGCACATAGGTGTCAGTTACCAGGGTGTACTTTCAGGTGCAATCATTGTCCTTACATCCAGCCATACTTCCATACGTGAGTGAACATAGTACTGACACATCTGTGAGATTTAGAATGTTTTATTCACATTCAGGTGATTGACAGAGCTGGAGCTGTACATGGCCTTCCAAGCCCACATCACATGGAAGCCCCTGGTGGGCCAACCAGAGTCCTTTGGGGATTAAGAAGTGATTAGGAAGTGAGAGAGTGCAGTCCGCAGCTAGATTGCTGTGTGATTGGCCAGCAGGGATGAAATGGGAGTCCGTATTGGGGTCTGGGTGAATGTTGCACAGTGTTACGGGGGTCAGTAGGAGGTATTTCCCAGGGCATGATGCCTAGGTAATAACCAGGCAGGGACAGGGCATATGGCGGTAATGGATGCTCCTGCCTTCTTCCTCACACAGTAATTCCCATCCCCTTCTTACTCCCCTTGTACAGGTTCTGTGTCCGGTGTTTGTGGCAGGTGATGGCTGCATCACTGTGTGCCACTGACACAACAGACTGCGAAGGTAATGAGGCAGCATCACTGTATGCCACGGACCCATCAGGGGTCGGAGCTGTGTGTGTCAATGTCCCCCCTGCAGCCACATGGGAGCAGCTTAGTGACAGCAATGGCAAGATGAAGTACTGCAGGGCATTGAATTTCCTAGAGACTACTCACTGGTGTCCAGCTGTGGCATACATACTTCCAGCCTGCATCTGCTCCATGGTCTCCATTGACCTCCGCATCTATGCCAACTCTGTGCTGTAATCACTGGTGCCTGTCTGACCAGACAGTTCTTGTATTCGATTCATGGCCCCAGCCAGGTCAGCCAAGGCCTATGGCGGAGCATGATGCATACAGGGGGTCTTTGATAGGGACTGTGGGTGGTCCCTGACGGGACTCAGATGCCCACATATGGCATTGAGTTTGGCTGCCACGAGTTTGAAACCCACCTGCATCTGTTCAGCCAACCCCACACACTTTATAGGAACTCCATAGATTGGTCAGGGGTGTGCTGGGAGAAAGCTGTGGTGGTTTGTGTTTCCTGCTGTGTGGTCTGTGCAGGTGGTGGGCTCACCTCGGGCAGCTGGCCTGCCCTGCTCCTGGGTATGGTGTGCGGAGGCTGTCCATTATCCATTGCAGGGTGTCTTGACATATGTGCAGGTTGACCTCTTCATCATCAATGATGTGAAGTATGGTGTGCCCTGCAGGAGTTGTTGTTTGTTGCTCTGTAATGTTATTGGGGAGAAGCAGGTCAACAGAGTAACACATGTACGTTGAAGATTTGCGGATGCTTACATTCAGACTGAATACCAATGTACATTGTCACTGTGTTGGTGGAGCTGGCTATTTGATGTCAGTCAGTGTGTGTTACGACTACATGACGGATGTGTGGTAGTACCCATGCATTATCATCACACGGTGTCAGGCAATGCCAGATGTGAGTGGACAGTTACTCTGCACATGCTGGAACTGTTGTGAGCCGTGTCCTATGGTGTTGGTGTTGCACTTTGTACCTCATTGACGTAATTGCTGATGTTCTGTGATTGCTATGTGTTTGTGCTGCATTGTGGGGGAGTTCCCCCTGCAGCTCTGATTTCGTGTAGCCTTCTCTCTTTGAGGCGGAGTGCCTTTCAATTGTGTGCTTTTCGGGGCCGAATTTGTGTTTGACTTGGATCATATGTGCTCTCTGCAGATTTTGTGGCCTTGTGCATTGTTCGTCTGCTGCGTGTATCGTACGGCATGGGTTGTGTGTGCACGTGGACATGTCAGAGTGTGACCTGCTCCTTTACGGATGTGATCCGCACTGGGCTACTTCCATGTCGATTCGTAGGCCATCTCATGTTTTTGGGCTGCTGCCATGCTATCGGGCATGCAGTGTTACTTGCATAGTCAGTGTGGGTCACAGAGCCGCTGCTTTGCTGGATTCAGCACATGTGCATGGGTCGGTTGTGATATTAGTGATATGGAGGGCACCCCTTTGTGCCCATTGAGAACGGGGGCCTACTTGGCATTTCTATGTGTGCTGCAGTGTGCCAAGGCTATCAGTGACTTGATCCACAATCTTTGTGGGTATGCAGTGTGCTACACTTAATTGTCCATGTGTACCATTGTGCCCATCTCCTCTGTCCTCCCAGTCCCTGGTCATTACTCACCCTGTTGCTGTTGGGTCAGGTCGCATTGTGCTGTGTCCAGGCCCCCAATTCCTGCCACCGTCTCCACACTGCTGACTGTGGCCACCATTTCCTCCAGCTCATCAATCTCCTCCTGTGTCGCAGGACTCGCACCTCCAGTCGCCCTTGCTGCCTTCCTGTTGGCGGAGAGCTTCTCCTTGGTTTGGCTGAGCACTTCATGCCCACAGGAGCAGACTGCGAGGTACCTTAGGGATTTCTCTGGGGTAAGCAATACAACCCGGTTCCCTTCATTTTGCAGTAACCTTTGCTTCTTCAAAACTCCAGTTTTGTATGACTCTGCATAAGTGAGAAGATTGTTTGACACAATTACCGCCTCACTATGCTGCTGTTTGTTTGTTTTTAACCCTTCACTTTTTTGTGTGTGTACTCCGATTGAACTTGTGTGGACCTTCCATTTGGGAATATTGCATTCACCCTGCTGTTCTGTGAATTGTCTTTATTCTTACAGGTCGCAATATTTCAGCAGGACCAATTGGCCTGCATTCCGGTATTACCGATCAAAGAATGTTGTATACCATATTGCAAGTTTTAATAATATTTTTTTCACTGTGTGGTACTATTTACCGAGGTCCTGAGGAATTGCCATCACGGCAAGAAACATGTCGACCTAACCAGAGGGTAGTAGTTAATATGCTCAGATAGTTTCAGGGCATTTATCTCCCCTCCCACCTTTTAATCAAGGGAGTCTACCACGTGAATAAAGTAAATTGTGGACTGACCCACCTTTTTTAATTTCACCTTCTCACGTCACGACCACACCTCCCCGCCCTCTCACATGCATGCACCATATGGCCGGAACAAAAGATCTCCGATAAAGAGCCCCGCTTTTGGGAGCCAGTCAGACATTGCAGCGCCAGTCTGACGAGGAGCAGAACCCATATGATGAAGCATGACACCTAGTTATCTGGGTGTGTGAGGGTTTTAGTTCCAACAAGGGGATTCCCCCTTCTATCTAGTGCACGCACTTCCTTTCTGTCACTCTTCCCAGGGAACTTTGTACCCTCTTTGTGTTTCTAGGTGGTGGACTTGTACACTGGACCCCGTTAAACATTGTCCCTCTCTAGTCCCTCCTTTGTTCAAACATGTGAAGACTCTGCCAGGAAGAAGGACTGTTGTGTTGCTGAAAGCCTCCCACTCCACTGGACTGCGTTTTTGTTGGACTCCTACCCCGCTGTGCTGGTCTGCTGCCTGCTGTTCCCCTGCCTGGGTGAGAAGGACTGGACCTTCATCACTTGAACACAGAATGACTCCAGGGGCAACCTGACTGGCCTCCTGATCTAAAGTCTCAGGGACATAAAACACTTCCAACCACCCTGCTTCTATACCTGGACTCTGCCATCTGTGAGTCTGCCCGGCAAAGTGGTGCCACCTCAGTCTTAGACTCTTCGAAGTGGGCCTAAGGTGCTTTCTCGAACAAAACCCACCCATTGTCTGTAGATCTGGCCCTTGGTTAAATTTGCATGAATCAGAAATGATGCATCACCGTTATTGCATGGATCAGAACTGGTGAATCTCTCCTGTTTTGTGTACCAGAACTGGTACATCGCCTCGGCTGCATGGATCAGCCGTGATGCCTCTACTTAGGAACCACCACTGAGCAATGCTCTGCCCATATCCATACTTCATATCCAGGCCAGATTGACAGTATTCTCGACAACAACACAGAATCTCTGCATCGCAGCTCTTTGCTCATTGGAGCAGTCGCATCACCGCTGCTGCGCAGATCAGGACAGGCACATTGCCACCACTGCGCGAATTGACACTGGCGCATCGCAATGGCTGCACCCAGCATTTTCGACATTGAGGCAGCCAGGATTAAAGTAATTTTTGTTGAGCGGACCTCACTTGGTCCCTGAATCTGGTCCATGCTTATCAGGGTTGGTCAGAACTTTTGACTTTGTCCGGGTCTGGCGCAACTAGATATCCCAAGTGAGCATTTACTGCTTCTAAGCGCTATTTTTCATTTATTTATTTTTTAATTCATATTTCAAGTTCTGCTTGTTGAATTTTTTGTCGTTTTGGTCTTATTTTCTTTATTTTTCTAGACTAGCGTGAAATCTTTTTGTGAGGTGTCTTTACTGTTTTACTATTTGAAGTATTGCACACATACTTTACACATTGTCTCTAAGTTAAGCCTGACTGCTGTCCACCAAGCTATCAGAGAGTGAGCAAAGGTTAATTTAGGGTTTGTCTGTGCCTTAGCCTGACTAGGATGGTAGTTATGTCTTGAGCTCCTACCTCAGTCAACCAACAACCCCATTTCTAGCAAGGTGGTTATTTATTCTGATTCTTGGGAATAGGTTTTGAGGAAAACACTTTTTCACTGGTTGGAATTCTAGACTGGAAGTGTGATGAAATCAGATCATTGATATTGTTCTCCTCTAAACATTGTATGATTGGTACATGTCTAGGGTCTTTATTGTCACTTTTGGATGGTCTTGAACTACTTCTCATATGGGTAGTATTTGGGGCCTTACATCATTTTGACTCACGTGCATTGTTTTCTTCATGAGACTCATGTATGTAGTAAGAATGTATTTGTATTTCCATGTTAACATTAGCTATTCTTTCAACTAGGCATGATAGTAATAAATTATTGGCTCAAGGAATTCGGGACAATGGTGAGTCAGAATGATTTTACATCAGGCAGTCTCAAGTACGGAACAAACTAGAACACTCCCTCTTGACCTATAAATACTTTTCACAGAGTTAATCTCACCAACCCAGGGCGTATACACACATATAACACTTGTATTTAAATTTTTAGTTATTTTATTTCATTTTTTCATATCCAACTTTTTTATCTCATTACTTTTATAAATACATTGATTGTAAAAAAATCTCCAAGAAACATACTTTCAATACATTGGAGCCATCACTGTTTTTCATAAGTTATCCAAAATTTATATGTAAATACAAAATAAATAAGACCAAACCAGGTAGAGAACCATGCATACACTCACATACATACTTACTAAACATCCATTACATTACAATCAAACATAGACATCCTATAACATTGCATCTGTTGTCCAGTGTAAGACCAGATTCAATAGATCTACAAAATGAAAACATAGGTCTAAAGTTGGTCGACGCGTTTCGGTGGAAAAACAGCAGTAAGGACCACCTTCATCAGGACCATCCAGAGACAAATTACTACAGGATCTCTACACCTGGGATTCAAGTCTGAAAGAATATATACATAAGAAAAACAAATTTTTACTGACACGCCCTGGAAGACATTTGTTTAAATACATTTACATTTGAGATATCAGAATGGACCAAGACAACCATCCAAGTTCACACTCATTCGTACCCAATAGTGTTACCTTATAACCCAAACAAAAATGGAGTGTGTTGACACAACTATCTCAAAGAGAAGATTCCTATTTTTAACAAAGGTGGTCCTCATCAAAGTTTTAAAACTACGGGGCTTATAACACAGTTACCTTATGAATAATTTTACTAAAAAAGTGTTGCTAATCCTACCAAATTGCAACCCCAACATGATGTACTTTAAAAAAGGAACAAACAACCCTATTGGACACTGCAGTAGGTATCCCTGTGCACAATGAGAAACTAATTCCATTTTTAATTACCTGAGAACTTTTACTCATCATGGCCAGTATATGGGACTATTGCATATTCTAATCAGAGCGCAAGATGGAAATTTCCTGAAAAGTATAACAAAGACAATAGCGGTTCAGCCCTAATTGGTATTTAGTGCACATAGTGGCTAAGGAACCAAGGGAAAGCCTTATACCTGTAACATTTATACCAGCGTAGAACGAGGCTCAAGTCGGCTTATCCAATCAATGGTTCGTCATTTCTATTGACATGTGGAGGGGACGCCACATCTAAAAGTAAGTTTATTGGGTATGTAGTTATACAAACATTTGTGACATAATTCTCCTATTGAAGTCATCATGAATGAACACAAGAATCTACTTACTTTTAATTTATCTTTTCTTGATATACTTCGTATGTTCGTTACACCAACTTTTATTTAAATCACATAATGTGTGGGACCCTGTTAATGAAAGAGAACATGCATCCACTAAGTAGGGGCCAGATGTTTTTTTAAAAATTGATATATTAGGTGCCCTAAACGAAAAACTGCCTACCCCCATCTAACTCATGCTGCTGATGATTTTTCAAAGGACATGTGGTAAGATTAGCACAGTCCGGTCCAACCTGCTAGTTGATTGAACTGACATCGTGAATGAACCCTCACAAAGGACCTGGGGATAAAAACATAACTTCATTCTACCTACACCCTTTCCTAGTCCTCTCTCACCCATTGGGATATTTTTGGCTTCCTTCAGTAGAAGTATGTCACTTCAGCATGCATTAACTATTCTATATTACACCGTTACCGCATCCTACTTACTTCTCTATTTGTGAGAAACTTCCTCGTCCCCTTCTCAAGCCGCCTCCGCCTACGACCGCAGTTCCTTCCACGATGTCGGTTCAGGGGAAATACGCCTACCTTATATACCACGCTGGTTAAAGCTTAACCCAACGCACCTGCATGAGTGAAATGCCGGTGCTCACACATGCCCGGAACATAGGCATAGAAAGCGGACTCCGCCTCACGCCGCCATAGTGGAGTTGCTTTTTAGCGCGTCACACATAGAGTGTCTTATCAAACATTAGTTAGGCGGTCGGCAAACTTAAATTTGACCTTTGTAAAGTTTTTTGCTTATCGCTGCCACTATGTTGTAATTGAAAACAAATAGAAACAGAATGGATGCTTCTATTGACCTACCGTGTTTGAAAGACTTGGCATAGAAAATGGACTTATATACATGCCACCATGTTAGAGTGTTCTTTTACCAATCCGTGTTCTGTTGCCCTAACTTGTGTGAGAAAGTAGACATAAAAAGCGGACTACAACACATGCCGCCATCTTGAAGTAATGTATTAACGAAGAGTGTATTTTGTATTCACTAAACACTCGTACATCAATACCAGGCATAATAGCTGCCTGCATCCAATTTATAACACAGGCCAACTCAATGTTATAGCTGAAGGTCGCCACATCTGGAAGCTGGAACAACAATTAGTTGCTCATGTTCTATATTATAAATCTGATCCCTAACACAATAGTTTTAAACCCATATAGGGGATAAACCATTGTTGCCTGCACCGTACTAAGGCTGTCTTCATGACCTATTCTCTTATTTACTTTTAAGTTACCACGGATTAGTAATGAACCATTGTATCTCCTCATTCAGACCGTGTCGGACTGAATCAAAGAAGAATATCCAAAAGCACTCACGTCGTTTTTGTGAAATTTCCATAGGAGTGCCAGCACTGTCCTTCACTTTTTCTAGGATAATCCACCGCGCATCCTTCTCACAGTGGCTTTTTTCAAGGAAGTGTCTGACAAGTGGTGCCTCTAAACGACTATTGCGAATGGCGGATTTGTGCTCACTAAATCGAACACGGAATTCACGTGATGTTTCGCCAATATAAATCAAGTCACAGGGGCAAAAAATACCATAAATTATATTTTTACTCTGACAGTTGGTAAAGTCCTTGAGTTGAATTTGCTTCTCTTTATAGATCAGGCAGTCAGTGATGAGCGCTGCGTCACATGCGTGGCAGCCGCCACACCTGTGATTGCCAAGAACAGGAGATAACCCTGTAATGGCACTTTGCCTTATCTTAGTAGTACTTTCAAATCGTGTGTGAACCAAGATGTCGCGTAGGTTGCGGTTCCTGCGGAATGCTACCAAAGGTTGTTCTAGAGTGGGCTCTTCTTCTCCTACAGTCAGTATCTTCCAATTTCTTTGAATAATATTCTTTAACTTGAAATTGAAAGGAGAATGATTTACTACACAGACCACTCTATCATTCTTTGCACGCTGGTTACCTTCCAGTAGGGCATCTCTATTATAATATTTAGCCCTCTTGTAAGCATGACGAACCAACCGCTTCGGATATCCTCTAGCCAACAACCTGGATTTTAACGCGTCCCCATGCTTATGGAATTCTAACATAGTACTACAGTTTCTTTGAATTCGAAGAAACTCTCCAAATGGAATTGGGTCCTTCTGAATACAAGGGTGGTAACTTTGGTACTGAAGAATTGTATTCTTAGCTGTCGGTTTGCGAAACAAGCTCACTTCCAAAATCTGATTGCTCCCGGATATACAAATATCCTAAAATTCGACACTTTGGGAACTACTGTTAGCAGTGAAAGTTAAATTACAATCACTAGCATTCAGCCAGAGTATGTATTCTTTTAGGGAGTCGTCATTACCTCTCCAGATCAGAAAAATGTCGTCAATGAAGCGCCTCCACGTAACGACCTGGTTGAAAAATGGAGCCACCTCATTGAAGACATTTCTCCTCTCCCACTCACCCATGTAGATATTTGCGACGCTCGGAGCACAGGAAGCACCCATGCTGGTGCCCTTTATTTGTTGAAACAGCGCCCCATTGAATTCGAAAAAATTGTTAAATAAAACAATTTCCAGGCATTCCAATATGAATCCGTCTGGTCTATCCCCAGGAATCCTGGTTAATAGATCCGCCACAGACTGTAACGCTTGACATTGAGGGATGTTGGTGTATAACGCCTCAATGTCAAGCGTCACTAATATCTCTGTCTGTGGGTCAAAAGGCATACCCTCCAATTTTGAAATGATGTCACCTGTGTCACGAATGAATGAGGTGTAAGTACGGGTGAGTGGACACAGAAAAGAATCAACATACTTCGAGAGTGGCTCAGTGCTTGAGCCAATAGTCGAAATGATGGGCCGCATGGGAGGGTCGGTCACGCATTTATGTGTTTTCGGCAACCCGTAAAGAGCCGGTGTGACTGGGCAAGATTTATTTAAAAAGTTGAACTCCTGTTGGCAAATATCGCCTCTCTCCAGGGCCTTGCCAGTTATATCTTCGATAGCCTTTTTTAGTTTCATGAGATCCCTTGGATGTGCTTTTTTATAGTGATGAGTCACTGCCAACATGTTGTTAATCTTGTTGTCATAGTCCACTTTATTAAGGACAGCAATCCCACCTCCTTTATCACAAGGTTTCACAATTACTTCTTTATTAGATTTTAAACTCTGGAGGGCCTTGTTCTCTATACCTGTAAGATTGCTGCGAACAGATCGCAAGGCTTTCGTCAGCCTATTCACCTCCTTTAAAACAGATTGCTCGAAGATATGAACCTCCGGGCCAACCATTTCCAACGTAGGAGTAAATTGTGACGGGGGTTTACAATTAGACCGATTAATTTCTGTCAACCCTAAAGGTTGAACCTGAAAGAATTTTTTTAGGCCAACCTTCCGAAAGAAGGAAAAAAGGTCTTGATACAGTTTGTAAATATTGGGATGAGTGCTCGGGACAAAAGAAAGACCTCTACTATGTAATGCACGTTCCTCATAGTCAAGCTGTATGGATGACAAATTGAAGATTGGTAAATCATTACTCTTATCTAGTGAGGTTCTACAATCAGCATTCAACGCCAGTATTGATTGTGTCTGGTTTTGACATATGGCTGTTGATGTTGAGGGCCCCCCTGTTGTAATTCCCTCCTGTCTGGTTCCCAACGTTTGTTCCTCCCACGAAACTGTCCTCTCCCTAAAAAAGGAGATGGCTGTCCTCGATATGTCTGATGTCCACTTGGTCTGCCCTGAAATGGCCGTCTATCATAATGTTGGTCCTCATTGTCTTGTCCTATTTCATTCTCAGAGTCAGTAGAAAATGTGTCCGAGAAATTGTGGCCTCTTCTTCTATATCTATTTGAATTACCTGACTGTGCTTGATTCTGGTTGGATTCTTGATAGAAGGTAGCTTGCAAGTAAGGATATGCCTTTTCCTGAGTATACCATCTAATATCCTTCTTTAATTTATCAGTTTTCTTATTGGTGAGGTATGTTTCAAAATCCTTCATATCAGTATTAATCCTTTCCAGTCTAGCCTTAGCCTCGTCAAGTGCCGTGGAGGAATTTAAAAAAGTCTTTATTGTCACTTTTGGATGGTCTTGAACTACTTCTCATATGGGTAGTATTTGGGGCCTTACATCATTTTGACTCACGTGCATTGTTTTCTTCATGAGACTCATGTATGTAGTAAGAATGTATTTGTATTTCCATGTTAACATTAGCTATTCTTTCAACTAGGCATGATAGTAATAAATTATTGGCTCAAGGAATTCGGGACAATGGTGAGTCAGAATGATTTTACATCAGGCAGTCTCAAGTACGGAGCCAGGCATAAAAATGGGTTATAAACCCAAACTTGGAGGCATATTATCAAGGCATGCAGAATGAATTTATCGCCGCTTTAGCGGCCGAAGTGGTGATAATTTCATCGCCCTATCAGCAAGCTGTTGCTAACAGCAGTTAGCGACAGCTTTTAGGTGATAGCGAGCGATTTGGGGCCCACTTTGCATGTCAGCGATATTTATCGCTAATGACATGCAAAGTGGGCGTACCCAACCTGTTAGCGGCTAAAAACAGTCGCTAACATTGCTATCGTCTATTATCAAAGCAGGCGTAGCGATGGAAATATTTGCGCTAAGCGCGAATATCTCCAAAACCTAACGTCTGCTCAGACCAGTTCTTAGCCATTATATCCAATGGGAGGTGGATATTCTGGCTAAGACCCTATTGGTGTTAATGCGTGATTATCGCTGTATTCTCAGCGATATTCACGCATTTTGCCGCTATCGCCGGAAATTTTATCGCTTCAGAGAAAAACGTTGCTAATAGCACGTTATCTCTGCGATAAAATCCGGCGATGCGCAGCGATAAAAAAATTGTCGCTAAGCCTACTTAGCGATAAATATCGCTATTTGTTGATAATATGCCCCTAATTCTGTTGGATGAACTTTTACAGAAGATATTTAAATCATTAAAAAGAGGTTAAGGAAAGGAACTATTTGAAAGCAATTAATTAGAATACAAATCAAATGCATATAAAATAGTCATTAAAATTGATTTGAGTATTATATCAATGGCAAATGTAACTGATAAAGAGGTATTCCACAAGACAAAGGTTTATGCAGCGGTGCAGTACTCGGTAGGAGTTCGAGGTAAGGGAGCATTAGGTGAAAAAAAGATAGGACATACAACAATCTAGTGAATCTTCAGTAGTATAATAGACAAACTAGAGCATTTTTGTCAAATTACAAACATTACGTCTACGAATGAATATAATTATGTATGTATCAATGTTTTTACTTATGAAATGTCCATCGGTTGGATACCTGGTCTTCATCAGGACAAAAAATTATTGGAGACACCCTCAGAATGACAAGCAGAAAGGCGAAGAGAAGCACAGTTGTACAGGAGCTAAAAAGCTACCTTCTGCAGCTCTCATTATCATCAAAGTCGGTGCATGACTATTGAGGAGTACATATGGTGCCTCGTACAGATTATACATAGGCCAGTGTAGAGAAGCAAGGGTGACACAAAACCTTCATAAATATCCCCCAAAATTTTGTAATCATACCTAAATGTCACAGCGCCTTGAGACCCTCAAGGGTAAGTAGTACACTTACAATTCCCTGATTGATTAATTGATTGATTGATTGAATGATTGATTGATTGATTGATTGATAAATGTCTGTGAGGTGTGGGAAAAAAAGAGTACAGTTTACCTACCCCTAGCTTACCACTGATAACAATTTTCAGTTCCTGTGTGTCCCATGGGAAAGTGTGGGACACTGTGGTGGACTCTTCCTGTGCAGTTATTTGTGTAAATATATTACATAGCAATACATCTTACACTTGGGGTGAAGATGTTTAGATGTATATTCAATGGATGAGTAGAGGGAATTAGGGAAAAGGCTGAGTGAGAGAGAGACTGATTGCAGTTATTCACATCCATGGACTCTGCACAACTGCAGTAGTTCGGGAGATGACAGTTAACACAATCAAACAATCTTTGGTACTGCATAGGCTCTTAAATACAGTTACATATGTGAAAATGGCAAATAAGATGGACACCACAGCTCATTATTATTTTTAATAGAAATAAATATTACTACAATTAAAAAAATGGTACAACTGCATTCTTGCATTTGTACCATTTGTGACGATGGTTGAACCACAGAGCAGACGTGCCATGGAGTTCATTACATATAAACACAAACTGGCCCCTGAAGGGGTAAGATTAACACTCCGTTAACTATTTTGAGGATATGGTTTAGGCAAAATCCAATCCCACTCCCAAGTCAATTCAATGCAAACAAAATATTACACCAAATATACATGTGTGAACCTTCCTCCTTCAAGGAGCAGTTTGTGTTTTTATTTGTACCCAGTCTTCTGGGAGATCATTGGTTTGCCCTGTTTTTTGTACTTTGAGCTCATCACTTCACAAAAGACCTGTTAAAAGAGAACGCAGAGGTTTCATAGTCAAGGTAAATACAGACTCAAGTGCGACCCCTAGACAACAGGTAACTTAGGGCCCGTCAGGTACCACTGTCTGTCTGGCAAGTAGAAGAAGGTACGTTGAATGATCACCCAACAATAACAAAAGGAAGTTTAGCTAAGTTGTCCATCCACGTGTGCCACGTAAATCTGATAGCATTTCTATTTCTGCAACTAGTCAATATCATTCCAATTACATCACATATTTCCATTCCAGAGGAGTGTGCCTCTATCTTTCAATGTGAGGACATAGCCAGCAAGAGCAGATTTTCTTACCAAAAGTCAGACCTGTTGGGCGAGAAGATAGAGAATCGAGTCCATGTAAATAGGCATGTGACAGACACTGCACAGGCAGTGGTCCAGTTCGATAACATGGCTAAGAGCATTTTGTCGCTATTGCGTGAATATCGCTGTATTCTCAGCGATATTCACGCATTTCGCCGCTATCGCTGGATATTTTAGCACAATGGAGAAAAACGTTGCTAATAGCATGTTTTCTCCGCTAACACATCCAGCGATAGGCAGCGATAAAAAAAATTGTTGCTAAGCCTATTTAGCGATAAATATTGCTACTTGTTGGTAATATGCCCCCCCCCCCCGGTTCTCCTACTTTGAGGTCGACCACCACAGCCGTTAGACCACTCATTTCTCTTTGAGTCCCTTTCATAATAAATACTAATGGCTTATTAATGAATCCAAGAAGTAAGACGAGAAGAATCCGGGCTTTATCCAGAAATTCTCTAGTAAGCCAGGAGTTCTACACGAGTAAATCACACCTTGTTAGAGCGAAGTCCTTCTAAATCGAGCCCAAATGCAGAGAACAACAAACCATCTGTGTAATCATTAAGCCAGGTTTGCCATTAGACACATCTCTATATTGCAAGCGTCTCAATGTACAAATTTCATAAACGAATGACAAGAGAGCAACAGCACGAGAAGCACCGGGCAGTCAAGTAAATGCACAGGATAAGGCCTGTTCTATTCCATTTCTGAAATGAAAAATCGAAAACACATCTTAAAAGCAAAATGAGATAATAAGGGATGGCTGCTGCTTTCTATTTTTATAGTGTTTACTAAATCTACTGCGACAACAGCCTCTCCTGCACCCTTTATGACCAGGCAGCGCATACTTAAGGGCCTCATTTGCTAATGCATGAGTCTTAATACTGTGAAGTGTATTCTGCCCAGACAAAAGGGGCATTCATGCACATGAATGAATATTTTATTGCTGCTAAATGCATAACCCTCTCTTTGCATCTTGCCCTGATTTGCAATTGTGATTGCTTGTTCAGTGTGAGGTTCCATTAAGCTACGAGTAATTGCCTATAAACACACTTTGATCTCTCTTTGCTGCTGAAAATGCAAACCTAAAGTGAGCTGGCCTCCTCAGACAATATATTGCTTTGCCAATCTGAGCTAGCAAGCATAACAGTGTATTACTCTGGTTGCACATATGGCGTCTGCAGACTATTAATATGCACTATATGGTCAAGGTAAATAGATATGGTATTAGAGTAGTCAATCTATGCTTCCCTATGTAGACTTACTTTGACCAGTCTCAGGGTGATGCCCTGGGCTCTAACAGGATAAGGTTACTGTGCCATTGATATGTTGAGTGTTTACTATAGTGAACTTGTTGCTAGAGTGATTCATGGATAATTTTTTCAGTGTCTGTAGAGTATTACAATTCAGGTGGAATCCATATAAGAGAAAGAAACTGCATGCAGTTAAAATTGAGTAAGAGCAGAGAGTAGCAGAAGTCTTGTGCTCTGTATTGCATAAAAGAGCTGTCCCTCATGTGAGGCTATGGAGCATCCTAGAGAGCGTCTGATGAGCTGAGTGTCTCTTGTGTGCCTTTTCTCAGATGGTCATACCAGTTTTTGTGCCAACTAACTGCAATCCCAAATGACTCTGAGGAGCATATTTACAACTAAGTGGCGCAGCGTGGAGATGCAAGCAATGTAGCAGCACCATGCTGCGTAGTTTTAAAAATGCAGGGATGCACCATATTGACATGAATGTAACTTTGTAGCTGTGTTTTTAGAAGTCACCCAAGCCACATCGGTTTCGCCAGGAGTAAAAGAATTGTTTAAAGTGTTGAACCAGTGATTACAATATCTGTTTTCTACTTGGTGTGTGACTTCAGGCCCATTTGGTATAGGATACTTTATTATTTGTGAGATTCTCCCATGCATTTGATATGAATTGTGTTTGCATATATGAAGATAGATATGTTTTTTTTAAATCATAATCTTGTGACATATACCTTTTGGGAAAAAGTTTTTTTTTAACAAAAAGGATTTGATCACATAAAAATATACTGTATGGTAATCTTCTGGTTTCTATTCAACTTTTGGTGATTTGATTGATCAGGAATGAAAGGAGTGTGGATGTGTATGCTTTAAAAAGAAACCCAAAGGGAGTTTGCTTTTTTAATAGGCCCATATTGACAAGAATACAGTGCACCCCTGTGTTTTCCCTTGTGCCAGAACTTAAAAGGCTGCCAGCACAGGCATCATTGCACCACGGTGCAGGGGTGTCTGCGTTGCAGGGATGATTGTATTTGTGCGGAAAGGGACATCTTTCTGCACGTAATCAATCAATAATGATGTTTTGCTCCTTGCAGTATGCAGTGCACATAGAAAGAGCAAAAAACGAGGGAAATAAAAGTATTTATGCTTGTTGCACCAGTCTAATGCCTCCCTTTCAAATGTGTTCGTTTTTGGCTCAGCCTTAGATTTACATATCCTAGTAAATCTGGGTAGTGTCAAAAAGCAATAGGTGTTGCTTGGGTACACCCACGCGAATGCAAAAACAACAGTTGATGGACAGAATGCAGAACGATGCCATACATTCACCCCAGTACAGAGATCTGGGCCTAAATCCATCTTTTTTTTGCACTCCACACCACCCCAGTTCAGACATGGCCATATGCAAATCAGCCTTGACCCTGTGGCTCATGGGAACAGTCCAGCCCGAACTGCCAAGCCATGTCTTTCCTGGACCGGAATCAAGCATCCTAGGACCGGTTTCTAGTTATCAGCCATCTTCAGCCAGGATAGCTTGACTCCAGTGGTGTGGAGAGCATGGGACTCACGTCTGAGCATACCCATCCCACTCGGGGTGAGAAATGCAAAAACAACAGTTGATGGACAGAATGCAGAACAATGTCATACATTCACCCCAGTACAGAGATCTGGGCCTAAATCCATCGTTTTTTTGCACTCCACACCACCCCAGTTCAGACATGGCCATATGCAAATCAGCCTTGACCCTGTGGCTCATGGGAACAGTCCAGCCCGAACTGCCAAGCCATGTCTTTCCTGGACCGGAATCAAGCATCCTAGGACCGGTTTCTAGTTATCAGCCATCTTCAGCCAGGATAGCTTGACTCCAGTGGTGTGGAGAGCATGGGACTCACGTCTGAGCATACCCATCCCACTCGGGGTGAGAAATGCAAAAACAACAGTTGATGGACAGAATGCAGAACAATGTCATACATTCACCCCAGTACAGAGATCTGGGCCTAAATCCATCGTTTTTTTGCACTCCACACCACCCCAGTTCAGACATGGCCATATGCAAATCAGCCTTGACCCTGTGCCTCATGGGAACATTCCAGCCCAAACTGCCAAGCCATGTCTTTCCTGGACCGGAATCAAGCATCCTATGACCGGTTTCTGGCTATCAGCCATCTTCAGCCAGGATAGCTTGACTCCAGCAACACACGTTGCACACTCCTTTGTCGCAGAAAACTGCTGCGAGGAGGCCCATATTAAAAAGGTGGCACTAAGCCACCTAAATTTACACTCCTTGTAAATATGGAGTAGGGCATTGCGCCAATGGAGCATCGGAAAAAGTAATGCACTCGTGGCACAATGCCCTTGTAAGTATGACACTAAGTCCCTTAGACATGCCCATTCTTAACCCCTTCGACGCTCATGACGAGCTCAGCTCGTCATGAGGTACACCTCTCGTACACTCATGACGAGCTGAGCTCGTCATGAAACAATGGTATTCATGAAATATCAGCACAGGAGGAAAATAACACTAGCATCGATGGTGTTAAGGCACGTTGCCCAGAACCTGTTTGATCCATAGATTTCACTGAACTGTGCTCAAGGCTAATTACTTAAGATATGGAACCTAGTAGTATGAAATGTGATAATGGGCAGGTTGAAAGTCTTATTTTTGGGCCAATTGATGCTTCTTTGTTTGGTGTCATACTAGGTATCCCTTGGCTTCAGGCATATGCTCCAAAGATCGACTGGTGTTACACATAAGGTGACTCTTGACTCTATTAATTGTTTCCAGATTTGTTATGTAAGAACCTCCATTGTCTTTTCTAGGGGAGGGCATAACTGGCATAATCCTCTCTAGCATAATTACAATGCACCCTCAAATCCAAAATGGCCCAAGGTGCATTTTGTGCTAAGAAAATAGCAGTACCCGAACAGCAGTAGCCAGCAGCTGCACACTCTCTCAATATATTAGTTCCGTGATCCTGCAGGAGGATGATTGACCCAAATTACTTTTAATTACTCAGGCTGACATTATCACCTAAGTTTGGTATTTTTGCATCACAAGAGTAATGCGTAATTACTAAAATTACTCCAGTTTAATTGAAATTTCACCCCAGTCCTAGTATTTTGCAGTGGTGTAAACCATTTTTGAAGGTGTCTATCATTGCAATACAGAGGTTTCCAAGATGTGTTCAGGCAATCAAAAGGTCCCTTCTTGCCCCTTCAGCAGAATTTTGAGTGCCAGATAGACCTGCAATCAAGGACAATCGTACCATGCCATCAAGCTCATACCTTAATCAAGAAAGTAAAGGAAACACAGACCAGCACTCCCTTGATTATCATCCAGTAAGGAACCATAATAGGTGCTATACTCGCAGACAAATTTCTTGATGAGGTAAACTCTGCTTCTGTTCGTATTTACTCGCTTGAGGGGATGCAAGACTCTGAAAAAATCATTTATCTCTGTATTTCAAACATGAGGCTGTCTACATATCTTCCCCAGACTTGAGCCAGGACATCCAATAGAGCATCAAACTCTTCTATCCAGTCAACGTGGGTATTGGTGGCAAGCTCACATGATAGATGCAGAAGCGTTTGTCCAGATCTGTACCAGGGGCGGCTCTAGGCTAATGGTGGCCCTCGGCAGGGAGCATAGGTAGGGGGCCCCGGAAGAGGGGGTCCAGGCGGGGCAGAGAGCAGAGGCTAGTGAAGAGGGGGAGTCAGGGTGTTTGGAAGTGGACCAGAGCCAGAGGCCGCCAAATCCCTGCCAGGGGCTACCACGCAAATATGTATCCATCCTCAGAGGATTAATATATTAAGGATATATATTGGCGTGGCGGCCCCTGGAGTTTGGTGGCCCTGTGCAGGTGCACAGCTTGCACATGCCTAAGGCGTACCTGTAGTAAAAACATGCATTCTCATCCTGCTGGGCCCATATAGCCTTCACATGTTCTGCCTAAAGACTTTGTAACTGATTTGCCTTCAGTTTGTGGCCAGAATACCAGTCTAGGTCATAGTCGATCTATTAACCAAAATTACATGTTTCTTTACCCTCTTTAAGATACTCAGTGCCAAGTAATTAGCAGGCACTTTTATTGAGCACAATGTATGACTGCACTCAGTTCCTGTTGCCATTACCCTTGACTGTGAAACTCACTTCGCAGCAAAGTCTGGTGCACATTATGTGCATCTTTAGTCATTGAAGAAATCGGCCTACTATATGCAAAGTAATGGACAAATGGAACGTGTAAACTAAAAGATGGAAACATTCCTACAGTGCTTACTGATCAACCGTAACAAAGACTGGGTATAAGCACTTACCCCCAGATGCATCAAGGCCAGATTCTGCGAATTCCAAATTGCGAAAAAATTCTGAATCGCAATTAGATTTCGCAGAATGGGATGCATCAAGAAAAGCGATTAAAAAAAGCAAATCGTAGTCCGCCGCAATTGCCGATTGTGATATTCGCTAAATCGTACAAAAATCGCAGAATCACCCGTTTCCCATGTTGAAATTGCGATTTCGCAATTACCGAAATCGCAAATTGCGATCTTGCTAATTGCGAAATTGCCAAAACGGGAAGTCGCATTTCGAGCACAATGATGACATCACAACCAGGTAATAGGGAGTTCCCTCACTCATTCTGAACACAGAGACTGAGAGTGGAAGAAGCACAGCACAGAGCTCCACCAGACACATCCTGCAGCATCACAACAGGACACACTCACCAAACCAGAATGTCCCAGGAAGCAGCAGGAAGCAGTGCACCGGGCAGAAAACTCAAAATAAAATTTTCTGAGCAGGAGTTGGAGCTCCTCATTGAGGGTGTAAGCAGGGACCATGACAGGCTGTTTGGCAAGGAATCACGGAAGGTGCCTGAAGCCCTCATGAGGCGCATTTGGCAGCGCATCCGGTCCAAGGTAAACTCTGTTGGAGTGACCCAGCGCTCCATTGATGAGCTGAAGAAGAGGTCGTGCCAAAGAGCGCATTGCAGAGAGGCTGGTGGAGCAACATGCCACAGGAGAAGGAGACCCCACAGTTGCGCCCAACACTCCACTTGAAGACCTGGTGGAGGACACACTCAACCCTGCAGCCTGCGTGGGGGTCACCGGGATGGACACCTCCCTCCTCACCCAACAATCCCAAGGTAAGTGCCATGCAACTGCAACCCTGTCCCCTAACAATGCCCATGCCTCCAGAGCTAGCCATTTGATAATCCCAGTAATGCAGGACATGCACATCTGAAATGCCATATTGCATTGTGGGACCTGCAGTGTGACAATAGTTCCGGGATAGCCACACAGAGCCAGACCTGTCAAGTGAAAAATATCCCTGAAGCCAGTCAGGGAATGTAAGACTGCATGCATGTTGCAACATTCCATATGCAAGATACATATCATTAATCATGCACCCATTTACATCACAGGTGCTGCAGAATAACCCAGCACAGAAAGCGAGGCACTCCAGATTGATGAGAACCCTGAGGACACCGAGGTAGAGGGCCATCCTGCCCCACGACCTGGACCATAACAACCACCAGCACCAGTACCACCACCTCCCCATGCGGACAGGGCTACCCCTGCAGTCACAGCAGGACAGCAACCACCACATGTGACACCCATGGCAGTGGTACAGGCCACACCACCACCCAGGAGTCAGACATAGCGCACAGCCACTGTGCGTTCGCAGTCTAGCGGACTGAAGAGGCATTAGCGAAACGTGTCAACACGCGCTAGCAGGGGCGAACATGTCCAAGATCCTGGGCTGGGCATAGAACGCCAAATGCTAGCTGTCCCCCAAAGCCGGCACGGCACATGGCAGCCATGCAGCTGCAGCTTTATAAAACAGCGCGCAACTTGAGCCAGCTCAAGGAAAGCGTGCTGGTGCTGACGGCTGCTGTCAGGGAGAACAGCCAAATCATGGTGTCACAGCAGGACATCACCAGCCGCCGCCACCGCCAGCTGCTGACCCAGCTGTCAGCATACACCAGATCAAACCATCTGATTGGTAATGTGACCTTCCAACTTTCGCGCCGGTCCCTGGCGATGCAGATTCAGATGGTGCAATGCTGCCAGTACGTTGTCAGGGCATTGGAACAGGTCACAACAGCTGTCCAGAATCAGCAGGCGTGTGGCCATGGCCATGCAGGGGGGGGATGATGCCAGTGAGGGCACATCAAGTCTCAGCAGCCTGTCCGTGCAGGTGGAAACCATATGCCGCCGCAGCACCAGGCCCAGTGCAGCATCACAGGCCAATACTGGCGAGGAGGATGTGGAGAGGCGACTGGGTGCGTCCGGCTGGAGGCACCAGTGATTCTATGTACTCTAGCAGCAGTGCCATGCTGATAAGACAAGCACGCCTGCTTCGCTATCATGGGGCTGTATGAGGAAATACAGTTGTCATGTATTGTGAAAAAAGAATGTAAAAAAATATTATTGTGCAAAAAACAATAAGAATTTATTTCAAACGTAAATCCGACTCATGCCTTATTTCATTTCGCATGCATGAGTGTAGTGTTGTGTGAGGGGTATGGGTGCACTAGAAATAGTTCATTTTGATTTGCTTGCAGCGACTGTGTCCTTCTGCAGGATTCTCCCCGCGTGCATGATGCACATGTGCAGGTGGGTGGTTGACCCTCTCCGACTCACTGCCAGAGATCTCCACAGGTATCCTCCGCTTGGTGGCAGTATTGTGGAGTATGGCACACACGGCCACGATGCGGCAGCAGACCTCAGGCTGGTATTTGAGGGCCCCACCAGTCTTATGTAGGATGCGGAATCAGCTCTTTAACAGCCCAAATGTCTGTTCAATGCAATTTCTAGTGCGAATGTGTGCAGCATTGTAACGCCATTGCTGTGGTGTGGCAGGGTTGAGGTATGGGGTGAGGAGGTACTCACGGAGGCCGTAGGTGCTGTCACCTGAATGAAAGGAGCAGAGGGTCAGTGCCTGTTATGCGCAGCTACATGGTCTCGACGTACTGTATGTGGGCATGTGTACTTACTTAGGAGGTGTCCTTCGCCATAGTCACCCCTGGCCAAGCGGGTGTGTATGCCACTGTGCCGGAAGATGAAGGAATCATGCGTGCTCCCCCAGAAATGGGCCACTATGTCAGTGATGATTGTCTTTGCATTGCAGACCATCTGGATGTTCAGTGAGTGGTAGGACTTGCGGTTCTGGTACATGTACTCTGTCTCAGCGGGTGGGCAGATGTGGATGTGGGTACAGTCAATGCATTCAATTACATGGGGAAATTGCGCAATGTTGTAGAATTTAAACTTTGTTTGACTTGAGTCCTGTTGGTTGTTTTGGACGGTTATGTAATGGTGTATCTGGGTTAGCATAGCGTCCAGGAAACTCCGTAGGCAGCGGGACAGTGTGCTCTGGGAGATCCCTTCTGCATATGCAACTATCCCCTGGAATCTTCCAGAGGCCAGGAGGTGCAGGCAGCACAGGACCTGGACATGGGTGGGCACGGCATTGGTCCTCCGTGTTGGGTGCTGCATCAAGGGGTCAAGGCCATCGATGAGCTTCTTAATCATTGCCCCATTCAGCCTGTATTTGGAGTAGATCTCCTCATCAGTCTGGCCCAGGGGTGGTATCCGCAGCCGGAAGATGCACTAATGAATCCTGCGTTGGTTCCGTGCTGCATGCTGGAGCCTCAGCCACCTTGCCACGATGTATACCCCTGTCTTTGAGAATGTCCTCATGCTCCTACTGTGTCTCCCTAAGTGTGTTTGTTTTGCCCCGCCCATTTTTACAGTTTGAATTTTTTTTTTTTTCAAATTGAACTTTATGGTTACCACCTGGTTTGACTTCTTCTTAAATAGCGCCTCGCTAATAACAATTTTGTTTTTTTTCGCTAATTGCGATTTTTGATGAATTGGATTTGCGAATATTTTGTGAGTTTGCTAATTATTTTGCAGAATCAGTGGAACATCGCTATTACAGATTAGCAAAGGGGGATTCATGTTGATTCTGCGAATTTAATTGCGATCTCGCAAAATATTTTTTGCGAATTCGCAAATTGGTTGGTTTATCAATCATGAATTGAGGGAACAGAAATTGCGATCATAATAGCTGTTTCGCAACTATTACGATCGCAATTTTGGTTGATGAATCTATCCCTTAGTCTGGCTGAGACTCATATGGCTACCATGATTTCACCCTGCTACAAGTGCCACGAAAGTTATGCTTTTAGGTGCTTTTGCCAAAATATGTATGAATAACCCAGCGCAACCAAGTTGAGGACCATTCTCACAATGATTCCCTAGGCCCTTGCCAATTAAAGGCATTTGCTGTTTAGTACACCTATTGTTAGAGAGAAATTTGAGTATTTTTTTCTCCATTTTTTATAGAAAGTTTCCAGTCAATTGGTATCCATGTAAGAGAAAAAAAAACGCTTGTAATTGAAATTGATGTAAGAGCAGATTGTAAAAATAGTCGTGTGCTCTGTTTAGTATAAAATAACTGTCACTTCTGAGGGACACTCAAAAGAACTTTGGAAGAGATGAGCTGTGTGATTACAACCCAACAACATCTCTTGTGTGCCTTCTCTCATATCCCTATACCCTTTGCCGCCAGTATCGAGCAAAGTCATGGATGTGTTCAGCACTGTTAACACAGACGGATACCAATGGGTTTCAGTTTATTTGAGCAGCACTATATGGACCTGCGGCTTAGTGATAACTATGGTCTGTCATCAATACAGAGATGTCAGATGATCAATGTTTGATACTGTAAAGTGGCAAGTTTACTAGCCTCTTAAAAGGCCAGGAGGCGAATCCCTAACTGCAGTCAGTAATAGGAAGATGCACAGATGCTGACAGGTAGTGGATTGATTCTCATGGGGGCATGATTTCATATCTTCATATTGTACCTTGGTCAAGGCTTTAAATGAAGCGCTTGGTGAGGCATCTTCTAAGTGAATATCCAGATGAAAGCAGACATATTACTGTGAGCGGATCCCTTGACAGTGGTTGCTGGTGGAGGGATGCCAACCCAGGAGATTTCTTTAGATGCATTATTTGGTATTAATAATTCCCTAGTAAGAGATTGAGGGGTGTCACAACAGCATCACATGTACAAAGGCTCTTGTCCTCAGGAGTAGCAGTAAACATCTAAGTAAGTGTCAAGACACTGAAAATGTGATGATGAAGCTTCTCTGCATTGAAATAGCCAAACAACCATTTACCAATATTCTACTTGGATAACCAGTGGGCTCATGAATCAGAGTCTTTATGAGTTTAGATTAAACATTTGTTGCTGTGGGCAGAGCTCCTCATTAAGTGCAAATTATGTTCCAGTGGTGGAAAATATTTAGCTGGATACCTCTTCCTTGCAGGACTTCTCCCTATGCCTGGACTACCTGTTGACCCAAAGCAGAATATGGTCTAGATTGTTAGACTTGGCAGCCTTGGTGTGGGTTTCATCTGATTTTTTGCATTTGCCTCCAGTGTTTTTACTGTGTGTTGGACTTCGTTTTTGCATGCCTAGATGCTTTGGGAACTTTGCCACTGCAGTTCAGTGCCAAAGTGCAAGTGCTCACTCTGTAAATTGTTGTCATGTATTAGTGTTTCCATAATTGGCTTACTTGGTTTACTGCTAAGTCCCTAGTACAGTGCACCGTGTGGGCCCAGGGCCAGTAAACCAAATGCTGCTAGCAGGCTGCAGCACTGAATGTGCCACCCACACAAGCAGCCTTGCAAAAGGGTCTCAGGCCTGCCATTGCAGTGTTTGTGTGCAGTCTAGTACTGCCATGTCCCCCTGCAAGTGCACCCACTTGCCATGCCCTAACCTTCCCTTTTCGTACATGTGAATCACCCTAAGGTAGGCCCAATGTACCCCTGTGGGCAGGGTGCAGTGTATGTGAAAAGTAGGACATGCCCTGAGGTGTGTGGCATGTCCTGATAGTAAAATACTGCCAATTTAGTTTTTCACTATTGAGAGGCTATCTGTCCTATAGGATAAGCATAGATTCAGGAAAAAACTTTTCAATATTTAAAATGAGAACACCCCGTGGAGGCAAAAGTAAATCACTGAATACGTCCCCGCGTGAGGCAGTAACCAACGTATCTCAACTGAAGTATACTTTAGATTCCTTACCAACGAAAGGAAGCCCTGTCCCTGGAGTAACCATCATCCCCACCTCTCAGAAAAGTAGGATGATCCAACTTCTCCCTGTAGATCAAGGTCATTGATTAAAAAACGAAATAGAACCTCAAAGAAGACAGGAATCGCAACATGAAAAACCTGAAGAACAGAATTAGCCGACGGCGGAGACCAAACAGGAACATCTCAAATGACAGAGACATTCACCCCCGGGGTCAATATATGTCAAAAAAGCGCAAAGGGCGAGGATTTTCCACATGGGACTAAGGGAAGTAAAACAAAGATCGCAACTAGAATACATGAAGATTTAAAAAACAAAATGCACCAGGAAAAAATCACAACCGAACACTCAACCGAGCTAAACTCCCTGAAAGTTACAATAATCGGTAAGGACCGAAGATGCATGCTACCCATCAGGGAACCAGGGCTGGACCCAACAAGGATAAGGAAAACAAGTACTCTGAGAATAACAGAGGAAAAAAACGCGGAGGTGAACAAAGTACGAGAGGAACAAGAAGCCCATGCCAGGTGTATCTCTTTACAATTAACAAATCAGAAGCCTTTAAAGGTGATATTTCACATTTGCCTGAAAGCCACCCTAACCATACTGAGGCGTTCGAATTAAAATTGGCATTTGTGCCAGAATATCTCACAAAAGGAAGGCAGGACATCCTGAATCGAGGGAATCTGCTAAAATTGTTCAAGGAAATCCCTGAATTAAAAAGGATAATCGCCCAGGATTTAATATCCGTTGAATTTCAACAAAAAAGGCAAAATCCGGACACTGAAGAATCCGTGACAACCTGGGCTACAAAGGACCTGGTGGACAAGATAAATTCTGCAAGACCAAGATTTGGAGCTTGGGGAATCAATTTGACACTACATAAACGTCCTAGGTACCCCTACCCCATACTAGATAGCCGAAAAAATTAGAAAAAGGAAGATAAAGACGAGAAAAGCCAGAGCACATGCGTTCGAGGCGCCCGCGCCACCACGCCAGCACCGCCAACTAGCGGAAATAGGGCAAACTCATCAGTAAGTACACAACACATGGGACATCAAATACTGGACAGGATGGATTGGTCATGCGTGCCAAAGGCGCTAAGCAAAAAACATACCTAATGAAGATTCAAATATAACAACGGCAGCAGAGAAGTAGGACCAAATCCAGAAGGAAAAAAGGCTACTTATGCATCACGTTTTGCTCTTGGAATGTTCATGGTTTTCAAGAAATGGCCCAGGACCATGAAACCCTAGCCTTTTTTCAGCATCAAGACATAATCATGCTCCAGGAAACATGGAAAGTGGCGCCTATTTCAATCCCAGGATTCAAAGAGCATCATATTTTCCCAGAAAGATTTTCACCTTTTGAGCATCCTCGAGGTGGATTATTAATATGCGTAGCCCAAAAGTACGATTGGTTAACAGAAGAACATGATGTGGGGGTTAATTGGGCTCAAGTGATTAAAATTAGTGATAAGTCCCCATTAATGAATCATAAGTGGCAACTTCTACTGAATAACGTCTATATTCATCGGGAGAGGGAGTCCCAGAAAGAAAAATATTCAACTTTAATGTCCCTGATAAAAGCAATACAAAGATCCTATGCGCAATGCCCAATGTTTATCTCAGGAGACTTTAATTGCAACCTCACAACAAAAAATCAGGTTGAAGGGAAGACGCAAGTGATCTGTGGTGGACGAAAAATAACAAACATACTAGAAGACTTGGAATCGACAATTTTGAACGGCAAAACAAAGGGCGACATACCAGCAGCTGTCACGTATTTGAGTGGCAAGGCTCGCCCAATAATAGATTTCACAATTACTAGTAATAACTTACTCCCTAGTATCGATACATTTCAAATCGTCCAACGCACAGAAAGTGATCACTTTCCACAAATAACGAGATTGAACATCTCTCTCACTTCGGCCCAAAGAATGAACTCTCTTATACAACACGCCGATAAGTACAACTTAAAAAAATTAAAATGGCAAGGAGGGGGCTTGAAAAGTATCCAGGAGACAGCAAGGGACTATGTGAGTAAATTAGGACCTCAATTAAAGAAAGAATTCGTAAACAACTGGGAACAGTTGGCCCAGGTTCTTATCCCAAAATTTCCAGCACTGCCGGGTAGTCATAGAAGATCAAATACCAGGAAGGAGCCTTGGTTTAATATGGAACTACAAGAGCAAAAAAGAAGAGTCGCAAGATTACATGCGCGGGCAAAAAGAACGGGAAGAAGCCCTATTAATAGTAAACTAACGGAAGTAAGGAATGTATACAGTAAGATGTTGAGGGTCGCTAAAACTGCACATAAGGAATCTATCTGGAACAAATTATTGTGCGCAGGTAAATTGCCAAATAGTAGGGACTTCTGGGGCATTATAAATGATCTTAACAAAGGTGCAAGTCTCCAACAAGAGGCAGGAATCGGTGAGGAAAAGTGGGTCCAACACGTGCGAAACTTGTACTGCAATACAGACTTAAGCATCAGTGAAGGTTCCCGTAGGATGGCGTCAGAAGTGGGGAAAAAGAAAAAGAAACCTGAGTTCGGATAGCAGAGAAAATGAAGAGGGCGAACAAGAGATTGGTGGAAATGAAAAAATCTGCTAATCACCAGTAAACAATTGCGGGGCATAATATTAAAACTAAAGACAGAAGGAGCAGCAGGTCCAAATGGGCTGCCAAACGCGCTTTTTAAGAACAACCCAGACTTCTGGTCAGAGATCCTAATGCCTCTCTTCAACCACGATTATGCACACACCGACGTCCCTGTCTCTTGGAAAGGGAACATAATACACCCGATATTTAAACAGGGAGACCACCGTAAGGCAGCAAACTATAGGTTGATATCTTTAATTGATGTTGAGGCCAAACTTTACGCTTCCTACCTTTTAGTTCAGCTACGAGACTGGACAACAGCAACATAATTCCCAAGTTCCAAACAGGCTTCAGGCAAGGGATGGGAACAATAACAAATGTGGCCATTTTGGTGCTCTTAACGGAAAAAGCAGTAAAAAAGAGAACACGGTTGTACGCATCTTTCGTTGATATAGAATCAGCTTTTGACCAAGTGAGCAGAGAGCACCTCTGGGCAAAGTTAAACAAATGGGGACTGCCGAGCCAACTACTAAAGGCAATAATCGCCCTTCACAACCACACTTGGGCGAGAGTGAAATTAGGCGACAGATGTAGTACAACTTCAAGCATCTCAACACATCAAGGCTTAAAACAAGGATGCGTATTAGCACCAAGCCTATTCAACCTGCTCCTTTCTGACATAAGCAAAGAAATGGAAACTGCCGAATGTCACTCGCCGACTTTGGCCAACAAACCCATCACTATATTACAATACGCGGACAACATAGTAGTGCCAAGTCAAACACGAATAGGCCTACAAAGAGCAATAAATAATCTAGGATCCTATTTGAATCAGGAAAAATTAGAATTAAACAAAGCAAAAACAAAAGTCGTTCGCTTAGTGGATCCCAAAAAAATCAAGCTTAAATGGACGGTGAACGGGGCCATGGTGGAAGAGCAAGGGTCCTACAAATACCCTGGTATAAAAATAGGGCAAAGCTTAACACACAAGGAGCATAAATCGTCAACAAAAGCCAAAGTGCAATCGCTATTTTTTGCATACCGACTGTTAAAAACAAAACTGGATTGCCCGAATCACAACCACCTCTTAAAGAGGATGGCGGCTCAAATTTTGCCCACCCTGTCTTACGGTTTAGTCACTTGGTGTGACAAAGTGGCTGACCTACTTAATGACCCTCAGACAAAGATCTACCATACCGTTTTCAATCTACCAAAATCCGCCTCCCATCACAGGTGCTGCTCGAATTAGGCCTTCAACATCAGAAATTTCGGAGCATGAGCGTCTTTGTGAAGCTTTGCCAAAAATTTCGATCCGCTGACCCAGACTCACTGGACAGTCTATGCTGGGAAGAAATAACACATCAGGTGGACAAAGAACCATCGAGTGCCTAGGGGAGGTATTTGAAAACCTGTTTTGCCGTCCTTGATTTGAAACAGTCTGGGAAACCAGGGCTGATAAAGCAAGTATTTGTAGAGCAGTCAATGATGCAGCAAAAAGGAAATCTTTTTTGGAGGATAAAAACACAATCTCCAAACGCTGGCATGGGTGGACCATCATTACCTCCTACAAATCACTGAAACAGCAAACATACTTAATATCACATTTTAGTGGGCATTTAAAAAAGAGCTATACAGACTATCGGATGGGACAGCACGTCTCAAAAGACCTGCAGCCTTCCTGGATACATAAACAACTAACAGTGCAGTGTCGACTATGTGGATATAAAAAGGATTCCTTAACCCACTTATTATGCGTGGGCCCAGCAGTCATGGTCCTGAGGAGACGGTATTTAAAACCCATCTTTATTGAACAGAATATTTGCACATGCAGACAGGCGGTAATAAGCTGGTTGGAGGCTCCTTCATAATTTTGGCCCGCCGGGGAGTAAAATTCCTGGCAAAGGTAAGAAAACGCTTATGGCAAGCCGAGCAGGAGGAAAACAGAGGAGAATGTCCCTTTAGGCCCGGACCCAACGGGCCAACCGCGCAACACATGGACTGAAAGAAAAGTAAATTAAGAGCTTACTTAGGCGACAAGATCATAGAAGCTGGACTAGACCTAAATTCTAACTATCGTTTTTATAACACTTTATATATAAGCCAATTACGTGGATCACACGTCATAAAATTAATGGGTAATTTTTTTATGTTGATTGGTGTTAATCGTGCCTGTAAAGTCATTTTTATTCCTTGGGATGATTGTAAAGATTTTAATTAATCATTCAATAAACTGTTTGACTTGACTTGACTATGGGATAGGAATGAAAGTTTATTTATAACATCTTATCAGTATAACTGCCCATGGGAACAAGATCCGAGAGTGGAGTTTGGTACGCCTGAACTCAGAATATAAAGATGCATATTTTAGTAATGATGTATGATGATGAAGGTTTGTGTATTGACTGTCTGGATTTCGACTGACATGGGCTGGGGATGTGCATTCTGTTCAGAAAACCACTTGTAGGGGTGAGGTGTGTCCTGCCTTTCCAGGATGAATCAGGGCTGGGGTGAATAAACCTGGGCTGCATTTGGAGTAGGGGGAGGAGATTTCCTTTACACCTGAATAGGCCTGGTTTGCCTTGGACGATGCTGTCTCCACCTCCTGCCAGGAAGCTGAGCCAGAGAGGAAAGAACTGTTTTTTTGCTGAGCACCGACACTGGCTACCACAAGAGAACAAATACATTTGGACTATAAAAAGTGGGGTCCAGACCCCAGACTTTTAGATGATTTCCCGAATTCGAGAGGAACCTCTGCCAAGGAGAAGAGCTGGGAAGACTGAAAGATAAGTACTACCCCTTTTCTGTGAGCTTTTTGGGTTGGACTACAGTGGCTGTATCTGAAAAGGAGAGGATAAAGACTTTGCTGTGTGCTGTGTCTCCTGCTTGAGGAAGATCTCCAAGGGCTTGAAGTAGACCTTGCCTCCTGTTTCAAAGTCTCAGGGATACAAAGACTTCACCACCAGCTCCCCTGAACTTCCTTAGTGGGAGTTCTGACGTGCCAAGAGGTGCCTGTTGCTGTATTGGGCCTCAGGAGGTTGTTCCAGCTGTTGGCGTCTGGAAACGAAACACAACTTTAAGAAGCGTGAAGCATCCGCTCCCGTTTCTGACGTATTGCAGAAGAAACCTACACTGCGCCTGCCCGCGGCTCGAGAAATCAATGCACGCCGAAACCTATGCACGATCTGTGAAGTCCGAGGTCACCACACTGATTCTGATGCAGGCCCTGCTAATGAGCTGTGGGACTGCGGCTGATGAGATCAACACAGCACCGTTGCCGCATCGAGAATCAATGCATCCACGACCATCATACCTTGCACCAGGGCGGCAGGTCTACGAGGACGCTAGGGCTGCAGTAAGAAACAGATGCATCGCCTAATGCACAGTAATAAACTGACGCATCAACTCCCCTTCAGTAAGGAACCAATGCATCACCGCCCCTGCGTGGCAGTAAGGCACCGACGCATCACCTACCCTGGAGTAAGGAACCAATGCATCACCTTCCCTCGGCGTAAGGAACTGACGCATCACCTTCCCTGCTGCTGTTTTTTTTAAGATTGTGTAAAATGGTGTGGGGTTCATTTGTAGTGTTTCACCTGTATTACTGTATGTGTGCAAAAATGGCTTACACACCGCCTGGGTGCCTCTGAGATAATCCTGTCTGCTCCTGCAAGCTACCAAGGGTGTGAGCAGGGGTTATTTTAGAAGTGTATCCCCTTACCCCAGGGGTCTTCAAACTGTGGGGCGCGACCCCCAGGGGGCCGTGGAGTGATGGAAAGGGGGTCGCGCATTCCCACTGACACTTCTGCTCAGGCCCAAGGGCTTCAGCCCCCCACTTCCCCCGTCCTGTGTCTCAGCCCGGGCTGCTGCAGTGTAATTCGAGCTGCTGGGGCCTCTGCTGGGCAGCGTATGGAGTCTTATCTACGTCACACCCGTCAGAGTTTTTCACAGGTCTTTAAAGGCTATTTATATATTTACATGCCTTTGTAAACTGGTTACAGAGGCTTAGTGTTTTTTCCTGATTCCAGTACCCCCTGGGTCCTACTCTGCCTATTCCTTACATATGTATTTCACATTTACTGCTGTAGTGTGAGAACGCATTTCATGAAAAGGAATATAAAGTAGGGTTGCCAAAAGTAAAATGCCTGTGTGTGTGTTGTTTAAAGAGCCTGCAGAGACCTCCTCTTGACACTAAATCGATTTATAAATAAAAAAGTATGTATTCAATCATTATGTGACTTTTCTGTCTTTGTTCTCTTTAATTATCAGTCATGGACCATTCATACCGCCCTAGAACACAATTAAAAGTGTTTTCTATTTATATTTGCTCTTCAAAGTATGCACATTTAAGTGCTTAAAATACAGCTTTAGGTGTCTGCTTATTTTTGTTCCAACTGGGCCATCAAAAGTATCTGCTCGCAACCCTAACCATAGGACTGGAAGTTTGTTGGAGCATCAGCACATTATTTATTTCCTCCACCCTTGATACCCGATTAAAACCATAATAGCAATAGTGTAACTTAGATCTTAAACCCTATGCCACCATCAATAACATGCTGAGTTACTTCAAGTGTCTGGGAATGCACCCTGCATTCAGACAACTCACTCCTCATTCTCGCCCCTCACTTTCACGCTCACCCTGCACTCATAGCGATCACAATGCACTCACACTGATCACCATGCACTCACACCATTCACCTGATCACAATGCACTTGCACTGCTCATACTATACCTCACCCTGCAGGCACACAAGCACACTACTCATTCTGCACTCAAGTGACACTTCACTCACCTGTCCCTCTCTCCCTCTCCCTGCTGAATATATAACTCAGTCAAACAAGCCCAACAGTAATCATACATTCATTCATCCTATTCTGAACTTGCACCCGCACCCAAATTTGTACGGCCACCTTACTCACCCTGCAGTCCACTCCTCTCACCCTTCACTCACACTGTTGCATCGCTCACCGTGCACTCACATGGGCACTCTTGTCAGCCACACAGTGCAGAGGGTTAATGTGTCTGCTACAAATAATATGTACCATGCAGATCACAGAAATGAGTGTGAGTAAACTATGAGTAGCGCTATAAAAAAATGGAATGTTTGTCAGAAAGGTGCTATAGAGAGATGAGGTGCATTGTTGATGAGTGGTATTGAGGGAATTCATGGAGAAGAAGGAAACGGGGGTGGGGCACCATAAAAGACTTTTGTACCCTGTGCAACCAGTGTTAGGCCCAGCCCTGGCTGGGAGTGTCCCCCCCCACCCCAGAAGTTCTGGCCTAGTGGCTTCCCTGCTTCTGCCGATTATTATTATTTACATTTGTAGTGAGCTACTGTTACCAAAAGATGTCCTGGGGCTAATAACCATTTGCTGCCTGAAGGCAAATGAGAAACACACAGAAGGAGAAGGAGAACCAGCCAAATGGGGTAAGCTACAGAGCATAGAGATAGGTTTTTATATCTTCCTAAAGGACAATAGATTCTTGGTGGAGTGAAGCAAAGGAGGGTGCAAGTCCCATAACTGCACAGCCTGCACCAAAACAGCGAAACAGACAACTCATGCCTTCGTGAATTAGGGAACAATAAGCAGAGTGGCACAGGCTGAGAGGAGCATACAGGTCCAACCCCTTATGCTTGGTGATGAGATGATGAGAGAGGACAGCAAGGGAGTGAGAGAATTTGATTGAAGAGGTCAGGGATGAGGATACATGTAAATTGCAGAAGAGAAGTGTGGACACGCAAGAAGTGAGTGTGAGCCAAAGATGAGGGCTTCTGTTAGAACAAAGGGGAGATGTGAAAGATGAATCGGGGGACTGGAGAGGTGTAAGATACAAATAGACAAAAAGTTGAATGGAGAGATGAGGTGAATGAGAAGTGCTGAAGGGCACGGGAAGTGGCGGGGCCAGAGAGGCCATGAGATAATTGCGAGAGACTGTTAGAGATAAGGGCAGTGAAAAGAAAGAATGGCAAGAGGTGATTAAAGGTGAAGTGAGAGGTTGAATAGGGAGAGTTCTAAAGTTGGAAAAAGGGGTGAAAGAAAATGGCCTGCAAATTGAGAGAGGGATCCGGGGTTGGGAGAGGAGAGGAGTGAGGGATGGAAGTGAGAGGGTGAGAGGAAAGCGGCATGGGTAAATTGCTTAACTCTGCACAAGACCGCCAGGGTTTTAAGGGACCCCTGCTGCTCCCGGCCAGGGCCAGCTGAGCTTCTAATGTGGCAGCACATATTCCTGTAGAGTGGAAGGTCCTTCACCAAGGTTGACTAGAAATCTTTCTGACGTTAATTGTTGTATTTTGGATATAAACAAGTACTGATGGGGTGAAATCTTTCCTCAGTGTTACTGTGTGTAATAAATGAATTTCAAAATAATGAAGCAATGCTAATCCAAAATACACGGCATCACATAACATGATTTACATTTTCTTCCCACACAATTTAGTCAAGACTGTCACTTAATTTGGTCCTCAACTCCCTCATAATTCCAGTAGCCCTGCCTACAGGTTTAGAAATTTTTTGTCAGGAGGAGGTCCTTACACCTTAACATATTGACAGGGGGGTCTCGGCATTCAAAAGTTTAAAGACCTCTGCCTTACCCTGACCGGGAAAAAGGTGCAAACCATTGCCAACTAGAGACCCCAATTTCAAACATTGGGTCAACGCATTACCAAGATTATTTTGTTTGTGGAAGTGGGACACACAGTCATTTTTTTTTGTCAAATATTTTTATTGGCATTTAGATATTTCAACAATACATGGGACACGCCAGTATAGTCCAGGTAAGTCTTCAACTCTGCCCAGTTGCCACTACACTGATAGTGCGGCACGCCAAGGAGGCACTGCAGTGGTTACACAGTAATAGTATGCAGCTGAATCTTAGGTGCCCACACATGTCCGCAGTATATAAGAGTCAATGCATCCCACTTCTGCGTGTAGAGACGAGCTTTACATGTGGAACTCAATTGCAATCAAAACATATGCAAGTAAACCAAAAAACATCTTCAGGTGCAGCACTATCTCTAGGATACAGTATAAATCGTCCCCCCATTCCTATCCCGAGGCCCGCCTCACCCTCCCGCTTTGTGTTGCCCCCTCTTTGCGCTCCCTCTGCCTCCCTTCGTCCCCCTTAGCATGAGCGCGCTTCCGTTCCTGCTGCACCCTCGTCGCAGTTGCATTCTGCGCCCCATCATGTGTGCAGTGGTGTCGGTCGCTGTGCACCCCCCCTCCTCCGGCCACCATACCAGCCTGGTCCCCCTCCGCCCCCACAGCTGCAGTGGCGTGGGGCACACAGTCATTCGGGCAGACTGTGAGAAGTTGGCCTGGTATATGATGTCCACTATTCTAGTGGGCACCTTGCACCAGTCCAAACGACCCTTATTGATGGTAGGTTTAGACAACCTTTATAGAAATCTATCCTAGTGGTAGCTGTGGAGAGCAGCTAAGTCTTGAAGAAACGTAAAGCAGCTTATTTTACCAGTCTATAATCTCTTGAATTATCAAATTGTAGAACCTAGAAACCTTCTCAGGGGTCCCACTGATACTTGGTCCTTTTAAACCAACAAAGAAGAAATTGTCACAGAAGCTGAAATATAAAAAGAATGCATTTATTCACCTCAGATGAGGGAGACTATGTCACACAGAAGCCTTAGCAACTGAATGAGGCAGTCTCAGGAGTACAGAAAACAGGGGCCTTATATATGCTTAGGGTTACATAGTCAGCATAAGACCAAGGGGCAGTCCTGGCTCATGTAAGCATGCAAAATGCCTAAGATGGGCATGCAAGATCTGCTTGCTCAACAAAGTGGGAGGAGAGTTATTTCTCCATACAGCAGCAAAAATAGCCTGACAGTTATACTAGAGAAGCAGGTGCATTCTACTAGCTAGGCCCTTCTGAGCATGTGCGAAGGTGGAAGATGCTAAATATAGTTTGTTTCTAGGCAGTTTACAAGAGCAGTCAACACTGAGGGAGGACAGACCACATGGCGAGCACGTGGCAGCACATGGCAAACAAGATGGCTGCCAGAATTACAAAATGGCTTTCAGCTCATGCTAACAAATCCCTGCAATATTTAACAGATGGTTCTTTTAGCATGAGCTAAAGACATTCCTATGATCTATGATCCAGTAGGAACATAGAAAATATTTGCAAATTAATTTTCATAAATGTATCAATATCCTAATTCATTGCTAGGTGGGCATTTTCCATTCTAAACATTTCATTAAGCGGGTATATATAAAGTATAAGCACGAATACAAAGGGAACGAAGCATTAGGTCATAATTAACATACAGACAGAGTAATGACCACTATTACAAACAGAACTATCATTTTTTAGTCCTGGGATTGATTCTCGGTTATTGAGGCTCCTCTTCATTAGGAGTTATGAGGTCCTGATGAGAACTCCCCTATCCATTAGGAGTTCGAAACGCGTAGACCGCCAGTTTATACGCCAATAGATCTCAATTACTTTACAATTCTTGTTGAAAGCACAACATTTAGTATTGTTTGTGGCGTTTTTGTATGCTTTATGTAAATATGCAATTTTCTCTCATGCTTTTGTAGAATGACTGAGTGAATGTGGAGTGCATGGATTGACTGAGATATAATGGATGTGTTATAAATGCTTTGGAATATGTATATTTGTAGTTATGGTTCATTGTATATAATGTGTTTTTGATTAGAGGGATCAAAAAATTGTTCGAATTGTATTAACAAATTCACAGATGTGTTCAAAGTGAAAATAATAAAAACAATGATTTATTCAGACTGAATTACTAGTCTAAAAACCCACATTAGGTTTGATTCCAATGTGCTGTGAGAAATAACAGGTGTTTAGCATAACAATATTGGCGTTCGTTCTGTTTAAGTTTAGGTCAGTGGCTTGGCCTTACTGTTGGGAGCCCATACCCAGTAGTGTTTTTTGAGACAAAATGAGAGGGGCGGAAATAGAGAACAAAATTCTCAGCTGAAAAGAATCACGCCACATCCTCAAACTGTGAACGTAAACACCTCACGGCCTCAACCAATCAGAAGAACTGTACATTCATTTATAAATCATGAACTGAACTTGCCCATGGAACTTTACAAAGAAACAATTGCTTTGTCACCGAACACCCACATAGAAAAATGAGAAAAGGCTTTGATGCGGTTTTGACGAGTCATGAAATCACAACCCACTGGAGGATTCTAACCAAATGACAAATACTTCTGACCCATTGGAGGGTTGGAAGTTAAGAACTGAAAAATAAATTGTAATTCTTTGATTGGACTTGTGAACCCATCAGGCTCTATACTTTGATTATAATTTAAAAATCTGAAATTAATAATGCAAGTAATCACTTCACTTTATAATGTGTGTTTCAAAAATGTTTTGTTTCAAGAGCACTGTCACTAGATAACTGTGAAAACAAAAGGGACATCACATCTCCCACAATACTCAGGGGCGCTTGTATTCATTAAACAGGAAATTAGGTAATGCATTTGAAAAGTATTTGTATTTTTTTTCACAAGCACTGATTAAGATCGTGATCAAGGTCTTGTGTTAAGACCGAAACGTGTTGGTCTATCGCCTTTACCCCAATAATGAGTATGAGAAAATAAAACAAAAATTTCAAAAGTCTACAGGAGTGCGAGCCGTTGTTTCTTCCGTCTGTGAAGAAATGTGGTGCATATTATAGCGGTTTGGTTCAACTGTGGGAACTCGCACCTACAATGAGCGCCGAAACAGCATAACGATCGTGAGCCCAACGTGTGGAGAATATATATATATATATATGTATATATATGTGTGTCCACAAACAGAACCGACACACCAACTGCTTGTACCAGAACCTGACACTGCAATCCAAGCTTGAAGTATAATTATAGTTTATTCCCAAATTCAGGCTATGACGTGTCTCAGCAGAGTCCCCTGCCTTGATATACATGGCGTAAACTCAACCCAAAAGTATTGGAGCAGTTTACATGAGTACCAGTTACAGTGCACCATTTATGGTAAGCACAGGGAGATCAAGTGATTTGGTCAGAATCACAGGTTGTTGAGCCGAGGCCAAGGCTCAAACCCAGTTTTCCGAAGACAAAGTCAGTAGCACTGGTTGTTGCGCGACATCTCTCCACCTTAGTTAGTAAACCCCCTGTTAGACCTGTCAGCCTTTTGGGTGGTCTTTCCTTATTTTTTTTCATGATCCCTTTTAGCCTCCCATTATTTTTGTCCAAAAGTCCCTTTTTGTGTGGCCTAATCAGTGCTGAGGTAGAGGTGGGCCTTTTTAAAAATGGTGGGTAGATAGGGTTCCTAAGATGGACGCCTATCAGGAATTACCTCAGAGCTTGAGGGCCATAGGATAACATTGGAGAGTTCCAGAACCTTCCAGGCCATTCTAGTGACCAGGGCCCAGGCTATATAAGGGTGGACAATGGGCGGCCATTTTGTCTTGACAGAAGCTGGCTGGAGTACAAACTACAGAGGAGGGGGATTGTGACCTAAGCTGCCTTGATTGCTCCCAGGGGCTGCTAGTTGGTGGTGGTTGCTGCCCTCCTTCCTGCTGATTTGGCCCAGTTGGTGAGAGTTACCAGAGCTTAGTCCTTATGGGACCATTTGACTGAAAAGAATTGGACTTCCCAAACAAGTGGTGATAGTGACTTGGCCCCAGCCCTAGGAACCCTGAGGGTGGCGCTGTTGGCGAGGTTGAAGGCGCAGAACCATGACCTTTGATTTGAACCCCTGATGTAAAGTGGGATCTTAGAACTGGTCCTGACTGTCTGCCTGCTCTACCGGAAAATAGCTGAATTGGCCTAAGCTACATAGTGCCCAGTTAATTTCCGGCTGTATTTGGTGGGGTCCACTCCTTTTGCCCCTCTACATCTACGCACTCCTGAGATAGCGTAGTCGTCCGCACGAAGCGTGGGGAAAGAGGAGCAGCGCCAGCTCTGGGAGAAACGCTGGGCGGGGTCGCTGGGCAACAGGACTCACGCCCAACGTGCAGCCTCTCCTCAGCGCGTCAGAAGTCTCTCGGGGAGGCGGAAGCAGGCACGCTCATCAGGAGCCGGCTATCCTGCGATTGACTCTCTGAGAGACCAGGAGAGAGTGAGTACACGGGCATGTCAGCTGCGAGGCCTCCAAAGAGTTCTCCACTCCACCCGGTCACCGCCACTACCCTGTCTCGGACAGCAAGTCAAGACCCGAGCAGGGAGAAGGGGGGGGAGGGGGGGGGGGTAAAACCGGGCCACTGACCCAACCTTCAGTGAAGCCAATTAAGGTGCCGGTCGGGCGCCAAGGTAATCAGGAACCTCACAGTGGAGGGTGGGGAAGAAGAGGGAGAAGTATCCAGGGAAAGAGTCCTTAATGGAACTAGAATGTGACAGGAATTGAGCCCCAGAAGAATACTATCGCTGCCCATACTGTGACAGATCTGACAGGGAAGAGTGGAGTTTGGGCCTAAACTGTCCTTGCAAATAGTTCCTTCTGAAGCAGATCTCGTGTAAGGAGCTACAGCGAGACTGTGTGCTTTAATTCAGAGATTGGTACCTCAAATCCAGAAATATTTCCCAGCCTAATTCACAATAAGGGGAAGAGTCCATTGAAACAGAAAGTCTTCTATTTATAAGCTTGTTCTAGAGATTTGCCTATGTCTGTTTTTTGTAAGAACCAATGCACTGGTTAGTTGAATGACAATCAGATACAAGTGAACCATCTCAAAGAATAATACCTGTTGTAGAGCACACTGAATGTGTTTTAAATATTGATGCTTTGTCTGCCATAAGGGACATTAAGTATTGACCAGTGGTTGTACCTAATTCTAAAAGAAGAGCCTTGGATCTAATTAACTATGCAATGAAACTTTCTTTTGAAATTCATAATCTAACAAGATAAAATGACTCTTTATTGTATACAACAGATGGTGTGGTGTCATTTTTGGTGGGTTTGTGGCGGGGTGTTGTAGACTGTATAATGCAAGCATGACACAGTTGCCTTCCAGATTTAGCCTTTCCACCCAGGACCATGCTACCCTAAGTGGACCGACAGTCCGTGTTCCAACACCCCCCACCTCGGACTTTGTTCTGAAGCTATGACTGTTTCTTATATCTCTCCCACTTCCTATGAAATTCTATTATATTTCTATTGGAAGGCAGGTCCATTGATTAACCAATATTTTAGTGTAGCACAACTTCTTAAAGTTACTCTGTACATCAAGGGTGGAATGGGTCATGGTGACGTTAGGAGAATTTTGGACTGGTATGGTCTCTCAGAGGCCAGTGGGCCAGGGTAGGGTCAGTCACATTTCAGACAGGCACGGCATGTATAGTGACTTCACCAGCACTACTAGCCTGTTAGAGACACTGAACTATGAGGTGAGGTATATTTACAGATTGGAACTTTCCCCCAACTCTTATTTCACAAGTAACTCCTTTTTCCAATAGCGGACACCTCGCTGATAACAAGCCCTGGCATGTCCAACAGTTCAGCAGTTGCATTTTAAAGGTGAGATCAATTTTCTGTGCCAGTGTTATTTATCAGTTTTTAGACAAGACTTAAAGATACCGCATTGCCGAGCGGACACCAGTTCAAGAAACCCAGATCGAGTAATGACATCGTACCCTTCTTGAATATTCATTTTTGGGTGGCTCAGCCAACATGACATTCCAAAGAAAGTATGGAAATACGTTTATGCCCACTGATTGTTGAAAGTGAAGATAAACGACGTTGGTAATTAGAGAGGAAAGCCACCCTTGAACCTGAGTAAGGGAACAAGATATCTAAAATAGATTCAAGACTGCAGAGGACACCCGTACAAAGTAGAATATCGGGCTGTTCCACGAAGAACTGGTGCAATAAACCTGTTCCTAACCCCCGTCCTGAAGAAGACCCGCTAGTGACCCATAAATTAGGTGTCCGCAGGGTCGAAACATCGACAGAACCACTGGAAGGATCAGTTCACCATACCCAGTTATAAGTAGTCTACATAGCACCCTGGGTTTGAGTATTAATGAAATAGGAGTCGGCCTTTTTTGAATTCCCCTTCCCCTCTATTACTTCACATGTAAATAGACTATCACTTGTTTATCACATTGTCACAAAATTTTCACACTTTGTCACTTTTTATATTCATTTGAACTGTTGCGCCGTATCTTGCATTTTGTAAAAAGTTTTTCATATATTTGAGGTGTCAGTTGGAAACAAAATGATGAAAAATGAGAAATAACTGATTAATTAAAATCATCCTGACCCTTTCTTCTGTCTGGTTTTGTACTTTAATGCTAATCAAAATAGCATAATAAGCAAGGAAGTTATGCTTTGACCATTGTTGAAGATGTATATATGACTTAAAGCAATTGTTAGTGTACCCGAAAGAACCATTGTTGAAATTCTTCAATATTTTAGTGTAGCACAACTTCTTAAAGTTACTCTGTACATCAAGGGTGGAATGGGTCATGGTAACGTTAGGAGAATTTTGGACTGGTATGGTCTCTCAGAGGCCAGTGGGCCAGGGTTAGGTCAGTCACATTTCAGACAGGCACGGCATGTATAGTGACTTCACCAGCACTACTAGCCTGTTAGAGACACTGAACTATGAGGTGAGGTATATTTACAGATTGGAACTTTCCCCCAACTCTTATTTCACAAGTAACTCCTTTTTCCAATAGCGGACACCTCGCTGATAACAAGCCCTGGCATGTCCAACAGTTCAGCAGTTGCATTTTAAAGGTGAGATCAATTTTCTGTGCCAGTGTTATTTATCAGTTTTTAGACAAGACTTAAAGATACCGCATTGCCGAGCGGACACCAGTTCAAGAAACCCAGATCGGGTAATGACATCGTACCCTTCTTGAATATTCATTTTTGGTTGGCTCAGCCAACATGACATTCCAAAGAAAGTATGGAAATACGTTTATGCCCACTGATTGTTGAAAGTGAAGATAAACGACGTTGGTAATTAGAGAGGAAGGCCACCCTTGAACCTGAGTAAGGGAACAAGATATCTAAAATAGATTCAAGACTGCAGAGGACACCCGTACAAAGTAGAATATCGGGCTGTTCCACGAAGAACTGGCGCAATAAACCTGTTCCTAACCCCCGTCCTGAAGAAGACCCGCTAGTGACCCATAAATTAGGTGTCCGCAGGGTCGAAACATCGACAGAACTACTGGAAGGATCAGTTCACCATACCCAGTTATAAGTAGTCTACATAGCACCCTGGGTTTGAGTATTAATGAAATAGGAGTCGGCCTTTTTTGAATTCCCCTTCCCCTCTATTACTTCACATGTAAATAGACTATCACTTGTTTATCACATTGTCACAAAATTTTCACACTTTGTCACTTTTTATATTCATTTGAACTGTTGCGCCGTATCTTGCATTTTGTAAAAAGTTTTTCATATATTTGAGGTGTCAGTTGGAAACAAAATGATGAAAAATGAGAAATAACTGATTAATTAAAATCATCCTGACCCTTTCTTCTGTCTGGTTTTGCACTTTAATGCTAATCAAAATAGCATAATAAGCAAGGAAGTTATGCTTTGACCATTGTTGAAGATGTATATATGACTTAAAGCAATTGTTTGTGTACCCGAAAGAACCATTGTTGAAATTCTTCAATATTTTAGTGTAGCACAACTTCTTAAAGTTACTCTGTACATCAAGGGTGGAATGGGTCATGGTGACGTTAGGAGAATTATGGACTGGTATGGTCTCTCAGAGGCCAGTGGGCCAGGGTAGGGTCAGTCACATTTCAGACAGGCACGGCATGTATAGTGACTTCACCAGCACTACTAGCCTGTTAGAGACACTGAACTATGAGGTGAGGAATATTTACAGATTGGAACTTTCCCCCAACTCTTATTTCACAAGTAACTCCTTTTTCCAATGGCGGACACCTCGCTGATAACAAGCCCTGGCATGTCCAACAGTTCAGCAGTTGCATTTTAAAGGCGAGATCAATTTTCTGTGCCAGTGTTATTTATCAGTTTTTAGACAAGACTTAAAGACACGTTGTTCTTAATTTGTCTTCAAATGCTCAACTTTGATGACACCCTATATAATGACCAACTTCAGAAAGAGTTTCCTCTGTCTTCCTATTTACTGGGATGTGCGTCTGAGAGCTACCAATTGCCAACTACAAGCAGCAAAGGTATGTTTCATTACAGTGTCCATTTCCGACAGTGCTCTAGATCTTTACAGTAGTTTATTGATGCTGTGAGCAAGACAAGCACAAGAGACCCAGCGGGAGTGCAGCCTAAACATGTTATGTCTAACAGAGTTGTACAAAATTACACTTGTCACTAGCATTCAAACAACGCTCATCTCTTTGAATGAACATTAACCAAAGTAAAGTTAATATGAATGTATTAAGGTATACGCTATAAATTAAATACTATGCACACAGAAGCCTGTCATAAGGAGGATGCACCGACCACGCCGCCTCAGAGGCAACCAAATTAAGACCAGTCAATACTTCGAACAGGAAATATCAGACCTTCTCGGGTCTTATAATGAAGAAACTGTAGCCTGATCTTAGCATGGCCGCTCTCAAAGTTCCTGGGCGCTCTCTATTTCTCTGCATGCCTGTTTGGGGTCACATCTCTGATATGGACGGAGTTACAAAGCATACCCTAGTGGGGGCAGATCAATGTTGAATTGCTCCTCGAACAGCTGTCTGGAAAAAATAACGTGAGTAAACAAGTGAGCACCACATGGCATTTGACAGTAGATGCCTGGGTAATGTAAGGATGGAAAATTAATACCTTCTGCCTTAACTGCTTCTGAAGTGTAAGCAGCGACTAACCGCATTGTAGTGCCCGCGTCTCCATGGATCTGCAGAGAGGGGCAGGGCATGGCAGGAAGTAATAATTACCTAGGAATCTGCAGAAGGAATTGTGGGATGGCTAACCAAAACCATCACTGGCCTGAACCAAGCACCCATAGGACGGAAAATTGAGAGCAATGGGTCAATAGAAAGCCAGCATTTCTGAATGTCTCAAGAAAGAACCAATGGAAATCGGTGGGTTTTTCAAAAGCCCACTGAAGAGGTCTTTCATTGACCTAAAAAGGGATCTTTCTGGACCAGTGGCTAATTCTCTGCAATTTGTGGTATAATACCATCCAGCAGTTCAGTCTGTAGCCGTGTCTAAAATCTCTTTGGAATTAACATGGGAAATCCACTTTTTTTTACCCCCCTTTTTCTCGATCTCCGATTGATGGATCACCTCAAACCTTTTCAAGCACAAATAGATTCAGGGGGTCACTTTTTTTGAGTAAATTTTGAGACGATTCATTCAGCTGCACCAAAATTATAAGCAAGTCGAAAAATGTTTTTCCAATAGAAGCTAGGTCTTACCTATAATTACTTACTGTACATAATAACAAATATAAACCTTTATTGTGCAATTAACTCATGCTTATCATGCTGGCTCAGAGGCACCAAGTATGTCTTCCATTTCCCGAATGATGATAAGGAGGGACTGTTTCTAAGTATCAGCTTTCTGTGCGCATGCATGTCAGATGTTTCTGCAAGGCCTGGATTAAAAGAGTCCACCTATGCTCACATGTCACAAGCACCTATTTCAAATTTTTAAAAAAGTCTTCAGAAAAGTGAAACATGGAACTCCAGTATCTGGCATCATCTTGTGGTTTCAGCCACGTTAGTTGTTATCAATGAACAGGACAGGCTTGCTTAAAAATCTATAAATAGATTTTGCAGCAGTTATGCGTTGCCCGGAAAATGTGGGAGGCCTGTGCAATAAAGCCACCTCTGGAACACTTTCTGACAGTGGTGGCAGCACAGGGGAAGGGAGCAGGACAAGCACAGTTGTGTAGCTGCACTCTGGGCGTTGGAATGGCATTTTTTAAATTCTGTTGTTCCTGCCCAGAAATGCAGTGCAAGGTTGGCCAGGCTATGGGAACTATTGAGGTGGAATGCCTATTTTTCAGTCCACAATTCCCACTGTTTCCTCACAGCTTCAACTCCATAAAGCACAAACAGGTTCTTTTGGGCAAAGATAGACTTTGTAATAATTATTTCTGTGGAAACAGCAAGTCTAAGACTTATATGTTTTTTTGGGGCATATGTAGGTAAATCCATTTTTGCGATTCTGAAAAATCGTACTTTCGGAATCGCAAAACGGGATGTAGATAAAAAATCGCTACGAAATAGCGATTACCGAAAAATTGCAGAATCATCGTGCGATTACTCAAACAGCGATTCTTTATTAGCGAATTCGCTAATAAAGAATCACAAAAACTGGAAAAAGCAATTCAGGTGCAGAATGATGACATCACAACCAGGAAGTGTGACTGCCCATGCTGCACCTGATTGCCTACACCTGTTCCTGAGTCAGTTGCTGCTTGAGAGACAGTGAGGAGGGAGTGTGTTTTTGTCTCTGCAACTAATAGTAGCTGAAATGGAATCCCAGGGTGGGGACAAGCAGGCTGAGGAACACAGCAGGAAGAGAAAGCAAAAGTTCTGAGAGAGGGAGCTTGAGGTATTGACTGAAGAGGTAGTGAGGCAACATGACCTCCTGATTGGGAAAGCCTCACTTCGTGTTCCTGAGGCCAGGAAGAGAAAAATATGGACTGACATCCAAGAGAAGGTAAATGCCATAGTCGTAACCCACCGTACCACCGAGGACTTAAGGAAGAGGTGGTACGACATGAGGCAGTGATCAAAGGAGAGGGTGGCCACCAGATTGGCAGAGGCAAAGGCAACTGGAGGTGGGACCTCCACTGCACCAGATCCGACACCCCTGGAGGAGTTGGTGGAGGGCACACTCATTCCTGAGGCAGTGACGGGCGTGGCTGACCTTGACAGCTCCGACAACAGAGACACCAGAGAAGTAAGATGCATGCCAATATCCCCAAAACATACCCATCCCACTCATTCCCCAAAATACCCATGCATGAATAGGAATCCTGTTCATGTTTTGAGGGTCACTCAGTATTTCAATATGGGAAATGTAGTCCCATGCACTGTTACTTGGTCCTGTGACATACAAAGGGTACATAGGGAACAGTCATACTAGCAATGTGTAAAATAGACAGGTAGTCATGTCATTTGTAGTAACAAGAGCTTTATTGTCATAGAAAAAAATGACACACAACTCATGTGTGTTATTTTTTTGCACATGACCTACAACAAAGGACACATTGGCTGCAGTGGGGGAGACAACAACTGATGAGGACCGGGCATGGCAGGAGAGGCAGGGTGCCACATGGGGCACACCTTCAGCAGGAACCAAACGGCGCAGAATTGTTCCTGCACTAACACCAATGGCATCCGAGTCTACGGATGCTGAAAAGGACACACAGGCTGCAGAAACATAAAACCCAAGGCAGGGCACAACACAATCCTGTGCTCCAACTGGCAGTGGTGCAAGACAGAGGGCACGGGCCAACACCAGCAATGCCTCCTCGGTTACAGACTCGGTCTTCGCAGGGCTGTAGGGTAACATGTTGCGTGTGCAGGGCCTGCTAAGTAAAGGAATTATGTCAATCCAGCGCCAGCTAGCACCACACAACCGCCACATGTTGGAGCTAAGATCTGGGGTGACAGCAATTGCACAAGCTTCGGTGGCAAATCTGAGGGAAAACAGAAGGGACAGGCAGGCCCGGCGCAGGGAACAACATCGGCTACACACCCGCCTGGACCAGTTCACTAGGGATGTCAGCCGGCAATCCACAGCATTATCCATGCTAGCACGGAGAAGCATAAGCATGCAACATGAGATGGCACACTGCTACCAGGAGGTTGCCACGGGCCTGGTGCCGGTGACACATGCACTAGACCAACTGCGAGCCAGGGACACCAGGGAGCCTGGACACAGATGGGCAATCCAGCAAGAGCACACCGACTCCACCTATTCCTGCTGAAAGGCGTAGGAGTGGGCCTCAGGGCAGAGCTGTGGATGACAACAGCGAGGCAAGTGCACAGGCTGAAGGAGGGGCATCAGGGCGTGCACGCCAGAGGTGAAGGGGCGGCATGCATCAATGGCATGTTGTGAGGCAATATTTATGCAAACAAAAAGAAGGAGTATCCCCAGCGTCAGGTTTTTTGAAGGAAAAAACTTTCGGAGGGTGAGTTGTTTGGCACAAGAAAAGGAAAAAGTCAACCTTTTTGATAGGAAACCCCTCACTCACCACCTAGTGGTGACTTGCTTCATCATCGGGGTCCACCCTGGTGACCTAGCGTCACCAGGATGTGCTTCGACACCTGGATTACAGTGGAGCAGGTGTGACTGTTTGTGCAAAAAGAGGTGTTAAAAATTGTCCTGGTAATCTTAAAAACAATCTTTATTACAAAGTAATCAGAACAATGTTTAAAAAGTTATTGGCGAGATGTACCTTGGTGAGTTACGGCCAAGGTATCTCTATATGTGTGTGGATGGCTTGGTCAACATGTTTCTACCTTTAGGGCAGTAGATTACCAGGACAATTTTTAACACCTCTTTTTGCACAAACAGTCACACCTGCTCCACTGTAATCCAGGTGTCGAAGCACATCCTGGTGACGCTAGGTCACCAGGGTGGACCCCGATGATGAAGCAAGTCACCACTAGGTGGTGAGTGAGGGGTTTCCTATCAAAAAGGTTGACTTTTTCCTTTTCTTGTGCCAAACAACTCACCCTCCGAAAGTTTTTTCCTTCAAAAAACCTGACGCTGGGGATACTCCTTCTTTTTGTTTGCATAAATATTCCTACCAGGGGAATAGGAGATATCTCTTGTCACTTCCCAAGTGACATTATCCCTTGCTCTCTCTATTTGTTTTCCAAATGTTGTGAGGCAACACATGCTATGAGGACTACCTAACTCACTATCATGATGGCACTGTGAGGACAATAACATGTGCTACCAACAAAGTTACAGACACACTGTGTGACTTTTCACATCATGCAGTCAAGGGAATAAACCTAGTTTCTTTTCATCAACATTGGTCATCGTGGTCTATTTTCCCACCTAGAAGTAGTTCTGTGTGATGTCATCACGTCTCAGGCGCCCGGCAGCTGCCCCGGCTCAACCTGCACGTCTGCGTTGGGGAGCTGGATCCTCCTCATCTGATGTGTCTGAATCTGTCAGGTCCACTGGGGTGCCCTTCTTGGTAGCTGTTAGAACTGGCTATTTCTGGTAGGCTAAGGCTGACGCCAAAGCCAGGCAGAAACCACCATTCTAGTCAGGGCAAGGAAGTCACACTCCAAGATAACTCCTGCTCACCCCCTTGGTAGCTTGGCACAAGCAGTAAGGCTAAACTCGGAGGCAATGTGTAAAGCATTTGCGCCAGCACACAACAGCAACAACATACTAGGCACACCACAAAAGAAACTCCACACAAGGTTATTATAAAATAACTTTTGTATTGTAAAAACACATCAGATAGTATCACACAATATACATGGTGCCAACTGGCACGGGCAATATTCACAAGGGATTATGTACAGGACAGGGCCACATGGGCCACTGTCAGAATCAGCACTTAGTAGAAATTAGAATAAGTATAGCACAAAATAACAATTATAGATCACATCCAGTAACTACTGGGAACAGGTACCAGGACCTCACTAGGACCAACTGTACTAAAAGAACAACCACCTAAGAATAAAATACATTTAGGGGTATAAACAAGAACACATTACCCATGATGCATGAAACACATTCAGAGGAGTAGTAAAGGAAAAACACATGATGCCTAAAAACATTCAGCGGTGTTCAGAACAAAGCGCATGATGCAATAAAATACATTCAGAGGTGCAGCGAAAGAAGACACATAATGCCTAAAACATTCAGAGGTGCAGCACAGGGAAAAGGAAGACACATGATGCCTAAAAACATTCAGAGGTGCCAGAACAATACACTAGCGCAAAAATCACATGATGCCTAAAAACATTCAGAGGTGCAGGAATAACACATGATGCAAGAAAACACATTCAGAGGTGCAATAACCATACAATTGCGCAAAACTTACATAAGCCACCACCTGTGGCAGTCCCTAGGCCAACTGGGCTTGTTGGGGCTCAGACGCCCTGTGTCCAAATGTCAGGGCGCGCTGCCAAGCAGCGCCAGTCAGAGTGCGCCACTGGCGCAAAACCTAAACGTTGCAGGTGCCCACTACTTGCTGGGCACCTGGGAACACTCACAAGGGCCTAAACGCTGCAGCTGGCACTAAGTGCTGCGCAGCTGTGGCTGGCTGGGCACCTCTGTGCCATCTCTGTCCCTCTCAGGGACTCGCTCTCCATCTTGCTCCTAAACGGTGCAGCTGCCCACTAATTGCTGGGCAGCTGGAGACAAACTGCGATGGGGCCCTCTCTGGCCCTTAGGCGCAATTGCACCCACTCGCTGGAGCCACACAGGCTCTACACAAATATGCCCCCAGTGCCTATCTAGGCTCGCCAAATGAAAATGCGGGCACGAGCCTCGCTGGGCTCTCAACACTCAGTAATGGGCCACGAGCCTCTCATAGCTCGCTAACCAAATGAGCCGCGCGGGGCTTCCCAGGGCTCCACATGAAGCCATGCCCCTGAGCCTCCCGGGGCTCTCAAAGCAAATATGCCCCCGGAGCCTCGAGGGCTCTAAACACTGAGGCCTCGCTGGTTGGACCGCTCAGAACTGGAGCCGGGTTGGAACCGGCTCCCCTGTGGCACTACCGGAGCCCCCACCAGCCCTCCTTCACTCACCGGGCGGTTCTCTGGAGAATCCGGTCCTCTCTTCTGGACGGCGGGGCTCTCCTGCAACACGGGAGCCCCGCCTGCGCCTCTAGCCGACCTGCTCCTCTCCTCGGGTGCCACGGGTGGTGCTCTCCCGCACCGGAGCCTCGCTGCCGGCAACTCCTGGGCTCATCTCCGGTCTCCCTCCTCTGCAGGGGGACCGGCAACACACGCCATGCTCCCTTTCTCTCGGGGCTCCCTTCCGGTCACGGGAGCCCCGCAGCATCCGCCGCCATCTTCTTTTCTCTCCCCAGCCTGTGGGGCGGGACTTCCAGCCGGGCCGCCCTCCAATTGGACGGCCGGCCAACCACTTCCGGGTCGTTCCAGGCACTCGTGGGCGGGGGCTGAAGGAACCAAGGAGTGGGCTCCCTCGAGTTTAAAATAAAATAAAGAAGCGAGGTGGGCACTCGCAAAATAAGTAAATAACCGGGCAAAGTCGCAGGGTAGGCACCTGCCAAAACTCAAGCAAAATGCGTGACGGCGACACGCTCGGATTTCAGCAAAAAAGCGCTATCAAGCGCTTCTGGGACAAAATAAAGCGCTTCCATCGCGCTGGGGGCACTGACAGCGCCCACAGGCCCCTAGAAATAACCCCTATAGCAAGAAGGGTCCTCAGAAGTTCTTCAGGGGATGTAGCAAGTCCTTCCAGGCATCTTAGGCTATAACAAGCCTTGGCAAAAGCAAGAGAAAGTTCCCAGAAGTCTGCAGCAGGGGACCACAGGCAAGGGTTCCCAGGGAAAGTCCATCAGGTGTCCAGGGGCTGGGCAGGGCCCAGGGATTCCCTTGAGCCCAAGCAGCAGCACGCCCCTGGTAGGATTCAAGTCAGAAAACAAGAACATTTTGGAAGGGGACACAGCCCCTTCTTGTACACAGAAAAGTCTTTGAAGTCTTTGTGTAGGCAGTGTGAGAACCAGCTGGAACTGGTTATAGGGAAGTCCTGTCAGTATCAGGGACAGAGGTGACAGTCGCCCAGCGGGAGGTGGAGCCAGCATTGTGGTCAGGCAGGCACAGCCCTTCACTATCAGGTGCTATCTCCTCCCACTTCCCTGGCAGCAGATGCTGCCTTTCATCCATGGGCTGACTCAGACAACCTCCTGGGCTCTCCAGCCCCTGTCACCCTCAAACCAGACAGTCAATCCACAAGCAGGCCCAGGCACTCCTGGACCAGGCTCACCAGCCAATCACACGCCAGACACAAATTACACAAATATACCAACTTCTAAAAGTGGCACTTCTAGACTAGACACAGTCATGCCGCATATTCCATTTCGCAGCATTCAGTCTCGCCCCTGCACTCCCCACACATCATGAACTAACATGGGCATACATATTCCCCATTCATTCCTATGGGAAGGCAGGTCACTCACCACACATACACAGAGAGCTCAAGCACTTTACACTGTACCACAGCGGAAAAGTGCGCAGAGGCCTAGAATTACCACCACCAGGTTCCAGAAACAGGCTAGGAAAAAGCAAAAAGTCTCGAGGTGAACCTGCCCAAAGGGCCGGGTCCAACTGTAGGGATGTTGTGTAGCATTGCGCAGACCACCACAATCTTGCAACACGTCTCCGGGCTGTACTGTAGGGTACCTCCACTCTTATGGAGGCACCGGAAATGGCTTTTGAGGATTCCTTTTTTTTTTTTATATAATGTTTTATTGAGCATGTTCAAAATATACATAATTGATCATATGTTACAGTATAGATGTTATAGAACAAAGAAAACATTTTCATAATATAAGAACGCATGTAGGTTGAAGATAAAAATTAAGTACAAATGCTAGTACAAATTCCAATTTAGGATGTGACAAATATGATGATAACGGAAAAGAAAATAGCTACAAAAAGAACAAGCAATATATAGTATAAACTCATTTTTTCAATTCACACTTCTATATAATAGTGACATCTATTTCAAGCTAGTTTAAATAATTTTTAGACTCAGACCCTTTGCTGTTCGTACCAATTAGCCACTGAGGACCAAACCAATTCCCCTTTAGCTCTAGATTTTTTCCCTCTAGTTTTATATATAGCTATTTCTTGTTTATATGTTGCTAAAAGTCTATTAATCCATCCCTGAAATGTGGGAGCCTCAGTATCCTTCCAGCAGGCTGCTAAAATAATTCTGTATATGGCGGTACATATGTAGATTGTGTAGATTTCTGAGTTACTAAGTTCTAGGGAGCTATCAAAACCTAATAAGAACAGTGTTGATGCGGTTTGGATCTCGTGGCCAAAGATCTCGGTCCAATATTTAACTATACTTTCCTTTAGTTGTTCCAATTTGGGGCAGTCTTAAAACATGTGTATTAAGTTTGCAGGGCCAAGTGCACATCTGGGGCATTTATCATGGCTAATCTTACCCCATGAGAATAGTTTGAAAGGTGTGTAGTATAAATTACAGACCGTTTTATAGATTTGGGCTTTTAAATTACTTGCTAGTATAACTTTAGAAGAGAGTTGTAACACCATGTCTATGTCAACATTAGAACTGTTTAATTTATTAGCCCAGCTATTTTCTAGTTTTTCTAGATCATCCGGGTGGTTGTTTAAGAGGATCCCATAGATATCGCTTATTCTGACTGATCATTTTTGCATCAGGTCTAGGAGTGGTATCGACTGTAGCTCCATATTTGTAATGTATTGTCTTAGTGTTGTGGAGATTTGGATACATTTTAGATAATCTGCGGGATGGATCTGGTATTTGAGGGCTTTTAAGGATTCCAAAGGTCCTCTCAATGGTGGCTCTTGTGGCTCTGTTGGCAGTGTTGTACCTCCGCTCAGCAGCTGTGGATGGATTGAGGTAGGGTGTGAGGATGTAGTCCCGCACAGCATATGCACTGTCTCCTGCAGGGATAAAGTATGTCGATGTTTAGTGAGATACTGCAAGTTCAGAAATTTCATACTACTGTTTGTGTGTGCCATACAATTATCTAGCAGGTATCCCTCTCCAAACTTGCCATTTGTGAGTCTGTGATGTAAACCACAGTGTCGAAAAATGAAGGAATCATGAGTGCTTCCTGGGAATTTTGCTACTATATCTGTGATTACACGTTTAGCATTGCAGACTACCTGGATGTTTAAAGAATGGTATGATTTTCTGTTTCTAAAAACATACTCATTGTGTGATGGGGGGACAGTGCGACATGTGTTCCGTCTACGCAGCCAATCACGTTTGGGAATTGAGCAATTTAGTAAAAATATTGTTTTGTTTGGTCCAGTTCCTGCTGTGACTGGGAATTTGATGTGGTGATGCATCCTCTGCATCATAGCATTTAGGAAAGCGTGGAAAAAGCGCGAAAGTGCACTCTGGGACACCCCTCCTACTGCGGCTATTACCCACTGAAAACTCCCTGACGCTAGGAGGTGCAGTGAGCACAACACCTGTATGTGTGTGGGAATGGTGTGGGCCCTGTATGTGGGGTGCTCTACCATGGGTGTCAGCTCCTCTATCAGCTCAAGGATACTTTCTGGATGCAGCCTGTAGTGCACATGGATGTCCTCCTCAGTGCGTTGGAAGAGGGTGATGCATGTTCTGTAGATCCTCTCCTGGCGTCTCTTTCTCTCTTCAGCCTCTCTGATACGCAGCCTCCTGGCTATTACATGACGCCCAGCCATAGTGAGAAGCCACTGTTGCATTATGGGCCAGTTTAAATAGGTTGCACCTGATTACCACCTGGTCTGAGTTGGTGGTATTAGAGGAGTGCAAAAATGCGAATTTCGTCAAATCGCTATTTGCGATTGACGTGTTTGCGATTTTCACAATTATTGGGACGCAGCTTGCGAATTCGCAAATTCATTCGCAGAATCCATTACACACTAGACCGGTAATCGCAAATTTTGCAATTAGCTATTTTGCATGGCACATTACTTACCTATATCGCATCACATGCTTTTGTGATCGCAAACACCCAGGATTCTGCGAATCTCGGGGTTTGCGATCGCAAAACACCTACCTACATATGGCCCTTCATTACTAGATTAAACACTCGCCCCGGTCAGCTGATGATTTGTAGTCCACAAGTGAAACTACCAGCAATAAAAATTCAGCCTTCACAACTTCCGAGGTTGAACAATTAAGCATCATTAACTGCAGTAATATAAATATGTGTTATTTAATCCACTTAGAAACCACAAATGTAAAGTGTGAAGCACTGCATGAAAATAAGGTTATATGATAGGCACGTTAGTACATATTTCTCCAGTCTTATTCATAAATATCCAATCCTATTTTACCAGCTACTGTTGTGATTTTTTTTTAACTAGGTAATATTTATTTTTACCGTTTTGCTACTGTTCTAGCGCCATGCGGGGTTTTCTCAATGGAATTGGCAACCTTTTTAAAAACAATTATTTATTTTATGGCTCATTAGTGTGGACAGTTTTCCATGACATTGTCCTTGGCACCCCATGTGCACTATTTATGAGGCCACGTTTGTCCAGTTTTCCGCCACCTGCTGATTTTCTCTCTGAGAAAGGTCTACATCACGCTTTTGTTACACTTTCACACATAACCACTAGAGGAAGAGAGGTGAAGAGCTTAGAATTACGTGGCCATTCATGCAGCACTGTCAACACTTATATATATATATATATATATATATATGACCAAGCCACCTCTGTATGATCAGGAGATTTCTGGAGGCCTCAGTCAATAGAGGCACAATAAATTATTTTCTTTTAAAACAGTGATTTGACACCAGACAAAAATTTTAATTATTTACCTTGCTGCACTGCCTTAAAGGGAAAGGGAAAAAATGAGCTGTATTTAACTTTATGCAGCACATTCCTTCTCTCTGCCTGCGCAGGTGCACACACTGCTGCTAGCACCAATGCAGGCAGCCTTGCACCATGGTGCAAGGGTGCCTGCGTCATAGGCAGGATTGTTTATATGCAGAAAGGGATACCGTCCTGCAAAAAAACAATCTTCAGAGGCATTTTCACACATAACCACTAGAGGAAGAGAGGTGAAGAGCTTAGAATTACGTGGCCATTCATGCAGCACTGTCAACACTTATATATATATATATATATATATGACCAAGCCACCTCTGTATGATCAGGAGATTTCTGGAGGCCTCAGTCAATAGAGGCACAATAAATTATTTTCTTTTAAAACAGTGATTTGACACCAGACAAAAATTTTAATTATTTACCTTGCTGCACTGCCTTAAAGGGAAAGGGAAAAAATGAGCTGTATTTAACTTTATGCAGCACATTCCTTCTCTCTGCCTGCGCAGGTGCACACACTGCTGCTAGCACCAATGCAGGCAGCCTTGCACCATGGTGCAAGGGTGCCTGCGTCATAGGCAGGATTGTTTATATGCAGAAAGGGATACCGTCCTGCAAAAAAACAATCTTCAGAGGCATTTTCCTCTTTCAATCTGTGCTGCAAGATACAGCACACGTAAAAAGAGGAATAAAAGAGGAGAAATAAACATATTTCTCCTTGTTATGCCTCTTTTGGGGAGGCATAGCATTTTGACGCATTCCCAGGTCTATCACTAATGGTATATTTGGGAATGCAGCAGAATACATCGGTGAATATGCAGGAACACCCATATTCCACCCATGTAACACCTACCTGGGGCAGAGTAACACAAGGCAGTTACTTGAGCTGCATTGTGTTATTCCACATATACCAAGCCACGCAGTGGCACGCAGGGTGGTCTTTATAAATATAAATTAAGGTCTTTTGTTGCTATTACAACCCCTTGCGTGGGGCAAGGGCAACACAAACCCATGATAAACATGGGCCTAAGGGGCAGATTTAAAATAAGTGGCGCATCCCTGCATATCAGCAGGGATGCGCCACTTATTGTGCGCCATGACTCCGCCACCTTGATGCGCCACATTTACAATGCGGCGCACCAATGGGTAAAAACGGCACAGATGCGTGATGCATCTGTGCCATAAAGGCGGCGCATTGCTGGAGTTGCGTCGCAAGCGCGACGCAGCTCCAGCAATGCTCTGGGGGCCCTATCTAGTTAATGCTGCGTCAATCCTTACGCCTGCTTCATGCAAGTGAAATCTGCGCCGGAACGCCCCCCCCTGCACAGGAACACCTACATGTGGCGCAGGGCATTACAATGTGACGCATCTGCCAGATGTGTCACGTTGTAAGTACCCCCGCACCATAGAGCAGGATTTGCTCTGCCGCTGCATCACAAAAGTGACGCAACGGCGGCGTAATGAGGCGCAAGAGGCTTGTAAACCTGGCCCTAAGTGTTTAGGCAGAAAACCAGGATCAGAGGCTTTGGGGGTAGGGAGCAGGGTAATAGATACAGGTACACTTTATTACGTTCATGGACTCATCATTTCAGTTTATGAATAATTCAACTGAACTTTGAGGATTAAAAAGGGTAACAAAGTTAAATTATTGTTTGGAGTCTCATTCTGCTTTTGACTTGCAAACTAAATTTTAAACTATGACATAAACTAGTTTGCTTGTGCCAGTGGTGCAGCAAAGATGCAATGGGCCATAATAAAAGCAAGAAAAAGGCCCATGGCCCACCAGCAGAAAGTGCTAAAATTTGGGTGCCTGCTATCCCTCAAACTGCTCTGCTCTGGTGCACTGTACATTATGTACTAATAATAGATAATGTCCCTCCCGCTTGTATATGTGGTGCCTGAATTACAGAGCGTGTGGGTAAAGTTAAGAAAAGCACATCCATTAGCCTTTTCCGTTCTGCTTTTCAAAGAATCACACTATCAGCAGACCTCCGAGCTTCACTGGACAGCCTGAGATCTGCCGTTGTTCTAACTAGATGAGGTCTTCTCCCTTAAATTCCCTTTGCGCAAAACATCAAAAAATTAATTGGGGGGGGGGGGTACTCCCTATAATCTCATAGCTAGATGGAGCCAGAATTTCTGCACTTCGCTTTAATCTGGTCGAATTATGCATTTCCTGTACAGTTCCAGTGCAAAGAAAAATGCAATTCTTATTTTCAGTTGGCATTTCTGATACAACTGAGGGTTTCTATCCCGTTTACTTTTTCTTACTTAACATACACATGTCAAAGTTCACTGGTTGTGCACTAATCATGAAAAGTCCCAATATTATTACGAAGATTTTTCAAGGCTTTTGGTCAGAAAGGTGCTGACAGAACAGTGAGAACACAGCCCAGCTCAATATTCTCTGAAATGTAATACATACAAATGAATTAGAAAAATACATATATTTTCATTATAATCTTTTATTTTGGTCCGTATAATACAAAAGAACATAAGAATCAATCTCAAAAAGGTCAATGTAAATTTAAATCATGAGTCACACACACTCATTCATTCTGTTTACCTATCACACAACCACATATTCACACATACTCATACATCCCCACATATAGCAGTTCAAAATTAATAGAATCACAACAATACTTCTCAAAAAGGTACCAAGAGTCTTCCCCAAAGTATATTGACAAAAGTTACTGTGTCAGAGAAGACTCAAAAATTGTACAGGAGGAATATACACTTCTTCACTTCTCGTACAGTTCAGGAATATAGTTTCTTTTCCGGAAGGGAAATATAAGTGGGGAAGACAGTGGCTCCATCGCCTTTGCGCGTTTCGGTGTCTAACCCGGATGTGGGTCACACCTTCATCAGGGCCAAGCAAAACAGAGTGGGCCTCATGAAGAGAGATACCTGAAGGTTAACATCAGACGCTGCTTGGTGAATGGGCAAAAAGATTGGCACAACACTAGGAAGTACCCAGAAATGACCCGATATGATATATAATAGTGTAGAAAGATTCAAACTCCTTAGAAATTTCAAGAGAGAGGACTACAATGGGCGACATCAGCAATGGTAAGTACCAATGTATACAGGCCAGATTTGGGGAGGAGTCGCCACATGGGAAAACAGTTAGATAGGTCTGTAGCTGGGTCTCGTCAGATGCTACAAGGCCTCAGGCGAGTCACTGGCGCTGCAAGCAAAAGTCAGGGTCCGGAAGGCATGTTAGTCCTCACGCCAGTAATGACTGGCGGGAGAAGGACGGGTCCAGGATGAACAGATGAATTTTTGCTGACTACGTGTCTTAGCGATCATTATAACATCAGAGTGGGACCCAACAGGAACTAATTTTCTGGGATCATCATGTGATCACTTGGATATCCTTAACCTATGCTCATGCTGTGACCACGTGGAAGGAAGAATCCAATGGCAGAATCTGGCACTGCTCTTCTTGTAGGAAGAAAACATGCTCTACACACGAGGTGGTCTTGTGCATAGTCAGTGGGTATGGAGTGCTCTATGTCTTCTTCCCGGTGTTCTTGTGCATATTCGGTGCTTATGGAGTGCTTTGTGTCTTCTCCCACTTCGTCTTGTGGATAATTGGTGGTTATGGAGTGCTCAATGTCTTCTTCCAGGGGTCTTTTGCATAGTCAATGGTTATGGAGTGCTCTATTTCTTCTTCCAGTTGTTCTTCTGCATAGTCTGTGGTTATGGAGTGCTCTATGTCTTCTTCCAGGTGGTCTTGTGCATAGTCAGTGGTTATGGAGCGCTCTATGTCTTCTTCCCGGTGGTCTTGTGCATAGTCAGTGGTTATGGAGTGCTCTATGTCTTCTTCCCGGTGGTCTTGTGCATAGTCGTGGTTATGGAGTGCTCTATGTCTTCTTCCAGGTGACCTTGTGCATAGTCGGTGGTTATGGAGTCCTCTATGTCTTCTTCCAGTTGGTCTTGTGCCTAATACATGGTTATGGAGGGATCACTGACAGAATATCGAGGAACAAAATATCGAACTGCCAAAATATCGTGGAAAAAATATAGAATGCCAGAATATCGACTTCCTATCTTCAAACAGGTAAGTACAAAAATATCGACCCCAAAAAATCGTTGTAAAAAATGTAGACAGTCAAAATATTGAATTTTTTAAATGTATTAAAAGTAATTTAAAAGTAATTCATGAATAAATATAATTATTTTAAACATACTTAAAATACTTACATAAACTTAAAATTGATAAACTTAAATTATTTTTTAAATACTTTTAATACATATATATATATATATATATATATATTACCTACTGGCGGTCGCCAGTAGGTAGTTATAGTTAGGATTTTTTTCAATGCAAAATCTCAAAATTCTATTACGAATAACTTTGGTGCCGGTTGACGAATCTGCCTGAAAATTTCCTCAAATTTGCCTCGTCGAGCTCCGGTCCTTCCCTGGAAGTTTGGGGGGGGATTCGTCAAGCGGGGTCCGAAATAAAAGGGGGGTCCCAAAACACGTTTTCCCCATGTTAATTTCCGTAGGGCGGTCGAACTCACTTTAGCCCGAACGGCTGAATGGATTTACACCAAACTTGGCAAAATTGTAGGGACTGGTAGCCCGATGTGCCTTTGCTATGTCTTAAGATATGTGCTCCAGTGGATTTTGAGTAATTTAGGTTAAAAAAATATATATATCTATAGGCGCGCCCCGGTACGCGCACCGGGGAGCGCTCCGGGTGTGCAACGCGACTTGCGCACGGAAAGCTGATTGGCTCTCGGGTGTCTGTAAACATTCAAAACAGTCCGGAGCGGCCGCCATCTTGTGTCTCGGTAGGATCGAGACACAAGAGGTGGCAAAAAAAGGGGGAAATGACTATAAGAGGGCAGGGTAGACCCCCCCCCTGACCCCGTGGTTTGATGTGGGGGCTATAATAAGGTCCCGCGGGGCAAAAATAAATAAAAATTGATTTGTTCGGGGGGAGCGCCCGGTACGCGCACATGGGAGCGGACCGGGGAGCGAAGCATGGGGAAAATCCAGGGCCTTATTTATGAAGGCCTTGCGACAGTTTTGCGCCGCCGGTGCGTCACTGTTTGTGACGCACCAGCGGTGTTAAAAAGTGACGCATGTAGGTAGATGCGTCACTTTTTAAACCCCTGCGCCACATTATACCTGCGTCAGGTATAATGTATGCAGAGGGGGCGTTCCCCCGCAAAAATCCTCGTAATAGTGACGCAGTGAAATCTATGAGATTTCACTGCGTCACTTTTAGGACGCTGTTGCGTCAAAATCTTGCGCCTGCCTCACAGCAGGCGTAAGACTGACGCAAGCCCTTTCACATGGGGCTTTCCCCATGTGAAAGGACGCATTACTGGAGTTGCGTCACTTTTGTGACACACTCCAGCAATGCGTCACTTTTGCGCTTACAGATACGTCAGAAATACTGACGTATCTGTAACTCCTTGCCACATGATGCGTCATACATTAAATAAGACGCATCAGGAATGTCGTAAGGAGTGCGCAGTGAAAAGTGACGCATCGCTGTTTTCACGCAGCGATGCGTCACTTTGCATAAATGAGGCCCCCAGTTTATTCACTGTGTCACCTCTACGACCCTTTCTTGCGTCAATACGTCCCTTTTGCATACATTACACCTGACGTAGGAATAATGTGGCGCAGGGGCGTACAAAGTGACGCAACTACCTAGATGCGTCACTTTGTATATATGACTGAATAAGGTGCATTTTTTACAGCACTGGTGCGTCACAAAAAGTGACGCTCCGGTGGCGTTAAAGTGACGCATGGCCTCATAAATGAGGCCTTCAGTCTTCTACTCATGCGTCATATTAAATTCATGACGTATTATGTTGGAAGTTCTTACTGAAACGTCAGTATTTCAGACGTATCTGTAAGCGCAAAAGTGATGCATTGCTGGAGTGTGTCTCAAAAATGAAGCAACTCCAGCAATGCATCCTTTCACATGGGGCCAAGCCCCATGTGAAAGGGCCTGCACGCCTGCTGTAAAACAGGCGTAATATTTGGAAGCAACAGCTTCATAAAAGTGACGCAGTGATATCTCATAGATTTCACTGCGTCACCTCTACGACCCTTTCTTGCGTCAATACGTCCCTTTTGCATACATTACACCTGACGTAGGAATAATGTGGCGCAGGGGCTTACAAAGTGACGCATCTACCTAGATGCGCCACTTTGTAAATATGACTGAATAAGGTGCATTTTTTACTGTACTGATGCGTCACAAAAAGTGACGCTCTGGTGGCGTTAAAGTGACGCAAGGCCTCATAAATGAGGCCTTCAGTCTTCAACTCCAGCAATGCATCTTTTCTTACCCTTCCACACCCCCGTTCCTTTTCAACATTTTCTTTGAATATCCACATTCCCCATATTCAATCTTCTTCTCCTTACTTTCCTTCCCAACACTTACCTTCTTTCAGTCCCCCTACTTCACTTCCTTTCTCCTCTCATACCTTTCTGTTCTTTCTTACTCATTTTCCTTTCCATTATCAATGCACTCCACTTCACTTACTCTTTTTCATTTTTTTAAGAATATAGCTCTTTGATGAGAATTGGAGGTAGTTTTGAAATGAACTTTTTTCTTCTTCTTTTTTTTAAGAACAGAAACAAAAACAGGGAATGGAAACTGCTCAACAGGAGCAAAAAAACAAAAAGAAATTAGGGCTGGGAACGGCAGTGAAGGTTCTCCAATGCTCGAACCATGAGCAGGACACTTTGCTCCCCATAGGTAAGGAGTTGATCGCAGTATCTGCATTTCAGGACACCTTTGTTGAATGCAGGTTGTATATTAGGAACCAGCTCCTGCGATCGCCCCCTTCCAGAAGTAGTTTCTCCTCCGGTGGATGTAAAGGCCCCATCACTGGAAACCTCTTGTGCCAGAGCCCTGACACTTTCCCGGGCAAAATTCTGGGGGTGCCTCCTCTCCACATGGCGTATCATTGTGAAGTTCCCAAAAGAATATTTTTTTGGGGGGTCACCCCGTGACAGGACGTTTTTGCAGATCCTGCACTCCACTTTTGGAGCATTCACCTTCTTCTGGTCAGCTGGTATTGAAAAAAATTTCCAAATGAAATGCTCCTTCACCTTTGGCTGAGGAGGCTCTTCATCGATGAATTCAAGCTCATCATCACTGCTGGATGGTCTGGCAGCCATGATTAACCCAGAAAGATGTAAGAGCAAAAAGGCAGGTCTTTCAGTCACAAAAGTGAAAGAAGAAGTGAAGGAAATGGGTGGAGATTTCATTCTTTGTAAAAAAAACTGTTAGCAACCAATGAAAAGTGTTATTTTAAGGTCACATGACTTGACACGCTGACGCTGCGCGCACCGGAGTGCTTCCGGGTGCGCATACACGGCGCGAACGTAGGCGCTTCCGGGGCGCACACGTGGCGCGAACATAGGCGCATACGCGGCGTGAACGTAGGCGCTTCCGGGGCGCATACGCGGCACGAACGTAGGCGCTTCCGGGGGCGCTTACACGGCGCGCCGAAGTGACGTTTTGATAGTTTCACGGAAATGCAAAATCATTTTCATTTCCTTTTTTAAAAAAACTGCTTTTATATGTATGGTACTAAATATCTTGCGTTATTATTTACTTTTCATTCATATTTTTTTTCACGAACGAAAGTAGCGCTTTCCGGCGAGCTTACGGGAGCGCGCACCCAGAGCGCACCAGGGAAAAATGATAAAAATAAAAAATAAAAAAATAATAATAATTAATACTTGCACAAAACAGCAAATTTATAAATAAATCGTAGGTTAGAAACTCGATATAGAAAGGAATTAGCATTTAAAAAACCTATGAAATTCACTGAAAAAACCATAGGTTTCGCACCAGTTATAGTTAGGAATTAGCATTTAAAAAACCTATTAAATTCACTGAAAAAACCATAGGTTTCGCACCAGTTATAGTTAGCTGGAAATTTTACTGACATAAAACCATTGGAATTCCACGTTATAGTTAGTTGGACTCACTATAACTTGCGGGCCTGCAATGCACTGCTGATGACGCCACATATTACATCACTCATGACATTTAATAGGTTTTTTAAATGCTAATTCCTAACTATACCTGGTGTGAAACCTATGGTTTTTTCAGTGAATATATATATATATACATATTATTAACAAAACATATACAATATTTTCAACGTAGGATAGCGAGAGGGTTAAATTTACTATTGCCACTCCAGTGAGTGCAACAGTAGAGAAAACATTGGATAGCGTAGGGGTAAAAATTACTATTCCCACTCCAGAGAGTGCAACAGTAGCGAAAGCATTGGATAGCGTCGAGGTAAAAATTACTATTCCCACTCCAGTAAGTGCAACAGTAGGGAAAGCGTTGGATAGCGGGAGATTAAAAATTACTATTCCCACTCCAGTGAGTGCAACAGTAGGGAAAGCATTGGATAGCGTAGGGGTAATAATTACTATTCCCACTCCAATGAGTGCAACAGTAGGGAAAGCGTTGGATAGCGGGAGACTAAAAATTACTATTCCCACTCCAATGAGTGCAACAGTAGGGAAAGTGCTAGATAGCGTAGGGGTAATAATTACTATTCCCACTCCAATGAGTGCAACAGTAGGGAAAGTGTTGGATAGCATAGGGGTTAAAATTACTATTCCCACTCCAGTGAGTGCAACAGTAGGGAAAGTGCTAGATAGCGTAAGGGTAAAAATTACTATTCCCACTCCAAAGAGTACAACAGTAGGGAAAGTGTTGGATAGCGTAGGGGTAACAATTACTATTCCCACTCCTGTGAGTGCAACAGTAGGGAAAAAGTTGGATAGCGTAGGGGTAAAAATTACTATTCCCACTCCAGAGAGTGGGAATGAATTACCAATTAAATGTTAATTAATTACCAATTAATAAAGAATTAACAATTAATTCAAAATAAATACCAATAAATAAATTAACATATTTAATTAATTATAATTAAATTACTTCCCATCCTTTCCCCCATAAACCCACAACCCGATACTGATTTATATTACGCAAAAAAATGCCATAAAATTAATCATTTAAATTAAATATACGCTTTTCACACATATAGTAACATAAAAAACACTTTAAAAAATTTATATTAACTTACTTACCTCTAATTCGATATTTTTGTTGTCTATATTCTGTCCATTCGGTATTTTGTCCATTCTATATTTTGGAATCAATATTATTGCTATTCTAGTCGATATTTTTGTAGTCTATATTCTGTCCGGTCGATATTGTGTCCATTCTATATTTTTGAATCGATATTAATATACATCGATATAAAAAACTCTATATTTTGACTGTACACCGTTATGGAGTGCTCTATGTCTTCTTCCAGGTGGTCTTGTGCATAGTCAGTGAATATGGAATGCTCTATGTCTTCTTCTCGGTGGTCTTATGCATAGTAAGTGGTTATGGAGTGCTCTATGTCTTCTTCCAGGTGGTCTTGTGCATAGTTGGTGGTTATGGAATGCTCTCTGTCTTCTTCCAGTTGGTCTTGTGCATGGTCGGTGGTTATGGAGTGCTAAATGTCTTCCTCCACGTGGTCTTGTGCATAGTCAGTGGTTATGGAGTGCTCTATTTCTTCTTCCTGGTGGTCTTGTGCATAGTCAGTGGTTATGGAGTGCTCTATTTCTTCTTCCAGATGGTCTTGTGCATAGTCGAGGTTATGCAGTGCTCTGTGTCTTCATTCTGTCAAAATATAGTCAACACAAAAAAATATATTTTGGTGTGTTTTTGGTGTTATTTGGAATATTTTCTGCTGCTGATCAGCAGAATCATCCAGATCTAATTCTTTGTATTCACTTTGTTGACATACAGCTTGCAATCTTAATCTCAGTGTGCAACTCTGGCTTGCAGTTCTTCCTACTGCTCTATTTCTGGCTAGAACCATAATTTTTGGGAACCACCAAAACTTTGGAGGAGTTTCCCTCCATATACTTAGATGTGTGGTTTGCTCCTTCCTACACCTTCATCAAATCCTACTTGCTGTCAGCACCTCCACTACAGAAATCGTACCTAGGTGTAATGGTTTTGCTACAGCTAGATGTAAACTTGCCACTGATGGTGGTCGTGCTGGTTATTTCCTGAACTATTAATGGTGGATATTATGCCTGAATTCCTTTTATTACATTTAAAAGTTCATCAACTGTTTTTTAACAGTGTGTATTATGTTAAAACTAGGCCTGGACAAAACCGCAATTATTGTTTTGCACGTAACATGCCTAAATATCAAAGATTGTGCCTTTGATGCATAGTCCATGCAGGTAAGGGTCATAATGAAAACTATAAGTGGTGCATTGGCCGTACGTACCAAGGGCATGCAAGACACAAGCTAAGTGCACTGCGGTGCAGTTTCTCAAACAAGAAATGAACGGTGCTAGAGCAGAGCATGTGGCCACAGCGCATTTCCAGCTTCAGATTTCTCTCGAGACAATTTTTGCTCTAATCAACTCCCACGCAAGGGAAAATTTTGTGAAAACAAAATAACAGAAACTAAACTAAATAAGGTAACACAGTAATCAGAAATTATCCAACATTTCGCTTGTGTAATAGAAAGTTTGCACATCCCCAGTTAAAACCCTTCTATTTGTGCTAAGTAAAGTTTACAAACATGACAAGGAGGCACGTTATCATCTTTGTTTAAGCTTGCTGCGTGGTCTTTCACCGCATATTCTTCCATTCCCTAAGGGGCATATGTACAAGCCCCTATTGTCACAACAACATCACTTTTTCTGACGTTGTGGTGGCGATAGGGGCTTAGCCTTATTTACAAGGGAGTGTTAAGCCACTTAACATGGCTTAACGCTGCTTGGAAAATAAGGCTCCCTTTCATGCTATGGTTAGTGTGAAAGAGGTGGGCAGTGGGTGTTGCGGTGGGCGTTGCACAGCAACATCCATTGTTTTTTATGCTGCACCCTATGTACAAGGGTGGGGTTCATAGGAGGCAGCGCTAAAATTGAGACCAGGGAAAACCTGTTCTTAACTTGGCGAAACGAGGAGAAATGCATTATTTCTCCTCGTTTTTTGCTTTTTCCATGCATGCTGCCTTGTGCAGCACACATGGAAAAAGCAAACTGCCATGGGTTGTTTATGTACAGGAAGGTCCCCCTTCCTGTACATAAACAATGTGTAAAAAAATGCCACTTTGTGACTTTTATGTGTGCTGCACACATATAAGTGACATAATGGCATTTTAGGATTGTTTATGCGCAGGAAGGGGAACCTTTCTATACATAACCAATCCTTTCAAACATGCAGACAACCTTAACCCGTTCGATGCGGATGACGGAACCGCTCCGTCATCAGCTGCGGTTGGGCTGTGCTGATGACGGAGCGGTACCATCATGGCCCTGCCGCCGCGCCTGCGCGGCGCGTTCTATTGAGCGGGCGGGCCATGACGGAACCGCTCCGTCACAAGCACAGCCCAACCGCGGCTGGTGACGGAGCGGTTCTGTCACCAGCATGCAGCCGCCGCACGGCCGCCCCGCCCACTTAGCACTGCGGCGGAATAGCCGCTGCAGCGATGTGGTTAATATGCTAAGTGTAGCGCCAGCACAGGGGGAACACAAGGCTGCACCATATCCTCATAAATATGGTGCAGCCTTGCGTTTCAGAAATGGCGGAGTGAGGCATTAAGCCATGACGGCTAACGCCTCACTCCGACACTTCCTTCTACATATGCCCTTAAGTCTCTTGCCCAGTTAGAAATTTGTGTTTTGCAGCCTAAAGGGGCATGCCTGTGGGGGCCAGGCATCATGTTCAACCTTTTCCGCTGTTTCCATAGATGCTTCTCTTGCCAGTAAGTGGCCTATGCATGCTTTCTGTTCATGAGAGTAGAATGAGATGTGGGCTCTGTGTATCTCTTCTTACAGTGCTCAGGTGTTCCATTTTCATCCTACATATCATCTGCATTGCCCCGCTCCTCCAGTTTTGATTTGAGAAATATGTTTCTTTCCACCTAATTGGTCTTGTTGAATTTTTTTTGGGTGATCCTATATTTTGAAAGTGAATGAGAGTCCTAGATAAGGAAAAACACTTGTATGATAATATATCACATTTGTTTTCAATCACACCCTCGCACAAGCAAGAATGTGAGCCATTTTCCTTTAACTATAATGCCCTGATAGGAATGAGAGAGGAGGCTTCAGCGGGGCAATGGCACTTTAAAAATGTTTCCAAATACTATTATCTGTATAGCGCATAATGTGGTCTACAGTGGAGCAGCATAACTTTGGCTCCACACTCGATATTATTGATTAGGCCACATATACGTAAATAAAGGGCCTTATGTCTTCATAGGGTATGATGTGATTTTGTAAGTGCACTTAAAGCCATATAAAAAGTGCATTTACCAAGTAATCTCGAGATTTTTCCGTTTGTACAGAGTTCTATTATAACACCATGGATGCCTGATATAATGCATTTGTAGCCCTCCTTTCCTTTCACAGAGACATAGATTGGAGAAATATAGGAGGAAAGTAATTCTATATTTTGTTTAGTCAGTAGGCGATTCTCAATTGCATGTTTTCCCATTGCTGGCTGTAGGGAAAATGTAACTCTTCACATATGTCTGCAAAAAAACATGAAAGCCTAAGACTCTATCAGGTGCTGGATGGATATCATACACCTATGTGATGATTTTGTCAAGTGGATTGGGCTGACATGAATCAGAAATTATACTTTATTCCATATCAATGCATCAGAGTACAGGAAGTCATTCATATTGAGTTGCTTGTGAGTTGAGCACCATACCCTGACCATATACTTCAGACCTGGGGTTCCTGGATCTGCAGACAAAGTCCCTCTTCTTTAAAAAAATTGCTGGTTCTTCTAGACCATCCATCAGGTAACTCTTGTTCAAGATAACAATCATGGAGTTCATGGTTTCCCTTATTAGAAGTTGATATGAGGTGTTCCTCTGTATCAAAGGATCTGAACCCCATGGGGTGATGTTCCAGTGGGTATCGCAGACATCTGTCGGTCCAATGAAAATACAAATATTTGAAGATTAAACAGAAAATGGGATTAGGCTCTTTGGATCCCATTCTTGGAGAAGAGCTGCTAAGAGTTCTGATCTCCCGCATATGATGGAAAAGCATTACATAGCCACAATTACTAAAGAATACTTCAAAACGAAATTTTGACATTCATATATTTGGGGGGGCATATTGAGGGATTAACAGACATACCGAAAAAAGGATGCAGGATCCCATAGCTTCGGTAAGTCATAACAAGGACATTAAAATCTAAATCCCATACCGAAACTGAATGTTTGATCCTTTAAGCTGTGTGGTTATTTTCATTGACATCAATTTAGAATAATATGGTGAGGCAACATTTTTTTATTGTAATTAATTTAAATACACACAACTGGTCAACACTATTTTAAGGGTGATAGTAATCTGCATGATTTGTTAGCAATTTATGAACAATATTGTTGATTCGTTGTTGGCAAATTTTGAAACAAATGTACATTGAGTTTTCATGGCTCTAAAATCAGGTTCAGGTGTTGTTTTAATATTGGAAAATATGAATTTATGACTCACTGAAGGGTGATATCTGATGTTTATATTAAAAAGGCTCCACTGTCAAGAGACTTTGAAGGGACACACATCATGCTTATATAGCAAAACTAGCAGCCCGTCCCGACGTTGTCCGGGTATGAATTGCTGCCGGCCAATATATATTGTTTTGTAGGATTTCGTTTTGATAGCATTTCTTATCTGTGACAGGCCTGTGAAACGCTTCAATTCACGGTGCACTGCTGATGCACTTAAGAGTGCGCGTTCAGTAGTGTGTGAACTCGAGTTTCCCTACTATATTTTTCCTTGCAATATTATATAGCGCAAACTCGACAACATGGCATGAGCACAATTTACATTACAGAAGAACACATTAATTTGTGGTAGGCATGGGGAGACAAAGCGATTTGCCTGGAATCACAGGATGTTGAGCTGATGCCGAGATTCGAACGTAGCTCCCCAGCTCTAAAGTTCGCAATTCTTGAACTTGTGGCGGGAGGTGTGTCTAAAAGTGAATGTCGGTGCTGGCCATCAATGAGAGAGACCTGTGCATTTTTTAAATGGGTGGTGAAAAAATATGAGTACGTTGCTGGAGATGTGGGCCGCCGTGCCACCAATGTACTTACCGGGGGAGGGTAAATACCCATTATTCTGCAACTTTCTTTCCGCATACCATCACTCCGCATACTTTCATTACGTAAGTACCATGACTCCGCAATGCCATTATAACGCATGGCTTTACATTTTATATGCTTTTACCACGCATACATTTACTACGAAATTCATTGTAAATGCATAAATGGTAAAAGCATGTTTTTTTAAAATGTTTGGATAAGGTAAGAATTGGTATAGGGTATATGTTTTGGGGTACTGAGGTATATGTTTTGGGGTGTTTGGGCATTTTAAGGGTTCAGATATCTTTTTGGGTTATGGGGTACAGGGTTAGTTATATGGTTTAGGGATAGGTATGGGTTTTGGGGTACAGGGGTATTTTTAGGGTTCAGGGCTAGGTTTGGGTTTTGGGGTGTAGATGTCTTTTTAGGGTTCATGGGTAGGTTTGGGTTTTGGGGTACAGGGGTATTTTAAGGGTTCAGGGCTAAGTTTGGGGTTTGGGGTACAGGGGTATTTTTAGGGTTCAGGGCTAGGTTTGGGTTTTGGGGTACAGGGGTATTTTAGGGTTCAGGGGTAGGTTTGGGTTTTGGGGTACACGGTTATTTTTAGGGATCAGGGCTAGGTTTGGGTTTTGGGTTACAGGGGTATTTTTAGGGTTCAGGGGTAGGTTTTGTTTTTGGGGTACAGGGGTATTTTAAGGGTTCCGGGCTAGGTTTGGGTTTTGAGGTACAGGGGTATTTTAGGGTTCAGGGGTAGGTTTGGGTTTTGGGGTACAGAGGTATTTTTAGGATTCAGGGCTAGGTTTGGGTTTTGGGGTAAAGGGGTATTTTTAGGGTTCAGGAGTAGGTTTGGGTTTTTAGGTACAGGGGTATTTATAGGGTTCAGGGCTAGGTTTGTGTTTGGGGTAGAGGGGTATTTTTAGGGATCAGGGCTAGGTTTGGGTTTTGGGGTACTGGGGTATTTTTAGGGTTCAGGGGTAGGTTTGGGTTTTGGGGTACAGGGGTATTTTAAGGGTTCAGGGCTAGGTTTGGGCTTTGAGGTACAGGGGCATTTAAGATGTTTTAGTGTTTAAGGGTGTTGGGGTATTTTAAGGAGTAAGGGTGGGTTATGATTATGGGGTGCAGGGATATTTAAAGGGAGGAGGGTGGGATTAGCACACGATAGGAGACATGGCATGAAGGGCGGAACTTACCACACGCCCCCAGCATTTGTCACGCCCCCAGCACACGCCCACAGCACAACGCAGACACGCCCACAAGGGACTTCTTTGCTGGCACGGTTCTTTTACCTTTTAAATGTATATGGTCAGCGTCTGCATAGCCTATGTCCTTCTGCTGCAACTGCCCTTTCCAACGCTGTATTGGGTGTTGTGATTGGTGCTGTGGTTCCTGAGATTACCCGCCTCGAAGGTTTGGGCTCTCTCTTTATTATATTAGTATAGATGGCTTCCTCTGTACAAGGTCAATTGGTTGTTTGAGCCACTTGCATGGGCTTACACTTTATTTGGTATTATACCACAGCTGGTTGAAGCAGAATGTAAGCACCCCAAATTATAGTAAAACTTGTATCTCACGAACAGCAAAAACACAGCATAAGTTAGGAGATTTTAAGTACTTGCTCAGCAAATACTTGACTGCTAATACAATTGAAATGGATGTAAATTTAACTTATTGAACTCCTCTTTCATCATACCTTGAAAACACTAGATCATGGGTCAGCCACACTTTTGAACTATGCAAAATGCGGTCCTTTAATTAGTTTGGTGCAATTTTGAAGTTACTTTCCACATCCCAAAAAAACACACCTTGTACAAATGCCATGAAACTAATTCAGACAGAACCAGTGCAGGGTTTTGGGACAGTGTCGTAACAAAACTTAAGCCCCCCCCCTTGCAAAGTTCCTCGAGGGGGCCCGCACTCCAGACCCAGTCAGCAGCTCACAGTGCAACACTGTGCTGGAGGGTCCTCCCTGGAGTTCGGAGCCCCCCCACACTATGGGGGCTGCAGGGACTATTGTTAAGCCACTTCATTCCAACATCCACGTGTTGTGGGCTGGGATCCCAGTCCACTTTCTCTATAAGAAGCCCATTAATTCCAGATTTTGGTGTCACTGCTTGGTCATGTAGGCTGGCCTTTCCAGATTCATGGAATAATGAACACCCCTCTTCCAATACTCCAATGAAGGAGCGCCAACATCTGTCCAGTTTCGAGCAAAGTCCATCTTTCCAACCAAGAGACCAATCAGCAACTTTCTGAGTTGGTAACGGTTTCCATCTATATCAATAGAAATTAGGGTACATGGGCTGTGACCAGCCCAACATCTCTTCAAGCATCGACAGGAGCCCTTTTCAAAAAGCAGCTACCACCCCACCACAACCCCAGACCCTATGGATAAAATCCCCATGTGTGGCTATGCAGGGATTTCATCAGACCCATTCCCACAATTTCGGTTGGGTAAGGTATGTACAATGAAAGTCATTTAGTTGGATGGTCATAAAATGTGATGCGCAGACAGATTCCCAGTGAAGCACATGTCTCTCTCCAATCGCCTTCGAGGAGCGACTTAGATCTCTCTCCCTTCCCTCATGGAGGTGGGGAAAAGTGTCAAGAAAGTTATTCACTAATGTTCTATGGATTTGCAAGAATGTATGCATCTGGAACTCTTCTATCGGGAGTTTTGCTTTTAAAGGGCCAAAGTTATGGAGGTCTTCATGTCATCCCTAATGATAGATACAAATTCACCAACATGCCAGGGGTAGCGGAAGTGACATCACATGCCTTTTGACCTTCAGTTTCACTCACATACATAAGCTTACACACACACACAAATTCACAAACAAACACGCACTGCTTACACATACACATTCAATAATACACACTCTCTCCCATAAACACACACTCACCCATTAGCACATACAGAACATGAATTTAAAATAAGGGTCTTTACTTATGTCAGCTGTGAAATAACTGCTATTTGTACTCCATTTGATATAACCCTAATATTGAATCATGCAATATTATTCACCATTATTAAAATGAAAAACTGGCAGAAAACAAGGAGAGTGGAGACCCAACCTACGTCCATAAAGATGAGCTGCCCCAGCATTCTTGGCACTGATTTTGCCACCTCTGAGGCCTGGTGTGCCCAAAGCCAGGGCCAGGGGTCGCAAGGGGCAAGCCAGTGGTCGGAGCAGCAACCCCTGGTGATCCATAAATGACGTTGATGCTCCTAAACTAGAGCCACAGGGCATGTCACAAATGTAAGTATTTAAATATTTGGGAGTGATGTAGTTCAAATTCTAACTGTAGTGTCGCAAAGGACTTTATTACTGTCCTGGCCATAGCATCGTCAGTTTCGAGCTCCCGATGATGTCTGATTGTCAGAACCCCCAAAGTTCCGCCACATGTCGGAGCCAATCTCCGGTACATAAAGGTGCTTCTTTGGTAAGTTTATGTTTCCACCCCAGGGCATTGGTTGTATTGTACCATGTCTGAAGATCACTCTAGTATCAGGTGGAAGAGAAGGAGAAAAAATCCCTCCATATATTAGATGCATCAGCAATGTTACCTGCCTGGCCAATTTTCTGATGCGTAAGCCGGGTTCTCTGGTATCATACCATCACTTATTTATTTTCATGAATTGTGCCACTGTGTAGTATGGGGTGGTATCAGGTGCTGTAATGCCCAGAGGCAGCACTATTCTAAAAGCACTACTCTAAAATAATCCTTCTACATAGCATAATGGGCCCTCTGAAGAGCCACACTCAATGTATCTGTGGAGGGGGAAGGGTGTGTAGGGTTTTTGTAGCATCATTCCATTGTGGTTATGATGCAAAAAACATATTTAGCTTTTTTTTCTAATCTGATGGTGTTAAGAGCATGGCTTTGAAAATCGACTTGAATGTCCCCCAGCCTCATGGACAGGGTATTGGAGCTCATGTCCAGTAATCCAAGCCGAGACAAAGACCATGAGTTAACATTTTTGAATGCGTGCTTCAAGTTTTTTAAAGAGGGGTAAGACTGTTTTACAAAGGTTCAGGCAGTCGTGCTTCAGGCAATAGTTATTGAGTCATACAACCCAGGAACGTATCTACGCTGGCCGCTCATTCCATTCACAATCCGTGTTATAGGGCCGTGCGTCCTTGACCTTCCTTCCGCTTCTTGGAACCACTGACTCCCGCATTTTTAGAGAGCCTGGAACCCCTCCGCACTCACGCGGCCATCAAGCATTGTCGCCCCGCATAACCGCGGCGCTCCGACCTCAAAATCCCCCTTCAGGACATCCAGAAGCGCTGTCACACTCCAGGACCATAACCACTAACTGTGTGCCCTTGATTCTCCACTGATTGGAAGGGTATGGTTAACCTCCAGGCAATATATTTTTAGTCCTGATGATGATCCTTTATTTTACATAGGATCGAAACTCTGTCAACAGTTTATATAGTCCTCACGCTAGTTTCCCATTGTGTTACCCAACTATGTTTACTACATATGGTCAGCTTGGTTAAAATCAAACTCATTACCAGCGTCCCCTACCTTAGAATTGCCTGCCAAATTACCCCTTTATGCAATGTTTTTGGTTTCTCCCCTTGTGTTATATGTACTGGATACAGGACTGTATCCCACTGTATACTTGTTCACCCATTTGTCCAAAATTTCACTTTTGATTAAACTATTGTCCGGCTGGACAATTTTTCTCATATTACACCTTGTTGTCCATAAATTCATTAAGCACTTTATCTTATTTACTATATTAAGGACCGTTGATCTTCTATGGGAATTCACAAGGGCATATTATCAAGCCCATTATCGCCGCTTTAGCGGCAGTTTCCTGCCGATAAAAGCGGCGATAATGTATTGCCCTTGCTTGATAATATGGCCCCACAATATTTAAAATATATGATTTGCATTTTATAGACAACATCAATAACTCCATACATGTCAAATGGAAAAGTGTTGGTGGAATCAATGTGTGACCTGGGGACTAGAAGCTGCTCACAAGCTTTTAAAATCACATATTTGGTATCCATATTTTTAAAGGCATTATCAGCCAGATTTATAAAGGTTTTACTGGTTTAAACCCCCATTACACTAAACCAGGGGCCTTGCGACTTGTAAAAACATTTTTCTAATATTCTAAACCCATTTAGTGGTTCAGAAATGTTTTTAGGAATAGTTACAGAATTGAGATTTTGAAGGGGCAGGACTGAGGCATCCATTCTAAACTGCAAATCAGTAACCTAGGTATCAATAGTTTGCAACACTAATTCTGGTCACAAACGACTGACAAGTTACTGACTCCCAAGACATAGTAACTGATTTGCAAAGCAAATGGGTCGTCCTCTTCGGATCCTTGTCCCCTTTGTGAATCATGGTGGCAGTTTCAGGAGCTGTAGGCAGAGGTCCAGGCCCACTCTCACCGAAGCTTTTGAAAATTGGACGACATATTTTTTTTTTCCAAACATGTGTTTATTGGCATTTCGTAAAGCAGACATCAATAGGGTCACAAAAACCACAATAACAGTATCATGGAATGCAACAAACATTGTCATAGGATGGCAAGATGGAGGGCACTGGTGTGGACATTGCTGTACCTGTCTGCTGAGAGGGAGTGCATATTGAGCCGTAAAGTTTCATAAAAAGTCTAGGCACCACATGATATAGTCCCCCAACTAGGTGGTTGAAATCCATTGTGTCGTGACCGGCTTACATTCGGACCTTCCAACTGGGAAAGCACTTCTAGGAAAAGATATAATCCAAACGACTAAACCAAAATAACCCCCAGTTCCCTACACCTCTCCCCAGTAACTAGATGGTTGATGGCAACATTTCGTAAGAATGTTCTATGACCGGCTGGACAATGATGTAGTATGTTAAAATTGGAATAGGTGCATGTCTCTGAATGACGGGTGCAGTTCAAGGCCCTCACATTAGCTCATAGAACCTTGCACGATTCAGGACCTTCCTACATTAGGAAACGGGTTGCCTTTTACACCCCTCATGGATCCTTACGATCGGCTTCTCACCATCTGATGGCCACCCCCCGCTTTCGCCGCTCTAGGTTGGGGGGGTCAGTCACTTTCAGTTAAGGTAGCCATTCTTTGGAACAGCCTTCCTGTCTCGCAGCGCCACATCCAGGACTTCCACTGTTTTAAAAAACTTCTCAAAACTTATCTTTTCAAACAGGCTTTCTAAATCTTTTTCCATCTGCACGTCTGTAGCCCATATGTAAATGTATTGTAAATGTATTTGAGCTTGTAAAGCGCACTGCTCCCCGTCCATAGGTCTCCTGGCGCTGTATAACTCTGGGGAACCCGTCCTGGCTTTCCTTGTGGGATGGTCCCTGCTGGGAGTCCCCAAGGTGGAGCCAGGCATCCCCAGAATTGATGGGGCCGTTGTGGAGATGAGGCAAGCTAATGCCCAGAGTTGCCGAGTGGAACCCCTGATTAGAGTAAGCACCGAAGCGAGAATTATCGAGTCCGCTGACCAAGGTCCACGACCCTGCCGCATCGGGAATTGAACCCTGGTCCCGGGCCGACTTCTGCTCTCGGGTCTGCCGCCTCTAACCAGTGAGCCACACTACTCCATATCGCGCCAGGTTACTCATGAGTAATAGTGCGCGTTACAAATCCCATATAACATAACATAACACCGCTAAAGGCAGGCCTTGCATAAGGAAGGCAACTAAGGGACCCCATTTATATCCAAAACTTTTGTAATTGTCACGGAATAGAACTGCCATCCTTTCCAAGCAAAGGAGTTTCCATAGTTGTGAGTGCCATACAGAGAGGGAAGGGCCTGTCCCCTTCTTCCAGGCTGCCGCGATTGTTACCTTCGCCTTCGCTTTATCCACCCTGGTCTGAGGGTCTAGGAAGGGATCCTGAAGACCTAGAAGGATTCCCTCCATGGTGGCCGGTATGGGGTACCCCAGTAAAGTTTTTATGTGTTCCAGAATTTCCTCCCAAAAGGGACGTATGGTGGGGCAGTCCCACCAAATATGTTGGAAATCCCCCAGTAACCCACAACCCCTCCAACATCGGTCAGTCGTATTCGGGAAGATTCGCTTGAGTTTGGAGGGCACTAGGTACCAGTCCATTAGGGTTTTTAAGTGTCCCTCTCTAAGCTCTAGGGATTGATTGAACTTTGATACATTCGACCATAGTGCCGTCCATTCTCTGTCCTGAATATCGGGTTGCAGTATCCCCTCCCACATGGACATGTCATGTGGTTGGGCAGAATGTGTGTTGGAGAGCAAATATAGAGAAAAGAGATCACTCCTCTCATGGAGCCCACCATTTTAACATATTTCTCAAATCCCATTTTCTCCCTTGTGGCTTGTTCGTGTATGTGAGGGGTAAGTGCCCAGTGTCTAAGTTGAACGTAATGGAAGTGTTCCTCTGGTTGTAGGTAGGGGTGGGCGAACCTTTCCGTTCCGCCCACGGAATGTGCAAAAATAATGTAATGGAAATATCGCGGAGAGGCACGGAGATTGGTTCAATCTCCGTGCCTCTCCATGATAGTCCATTCCGAGACTTCCGCCCAATCCTAGTTGTAAGTGGAAATCCCTTCTGATACTATCAAATGTTAGGATGTCGTGGTTGTTGAACAGATGGTCAAGCATGAGGCAGCCACCCTCCCTCCAGGCGTTGTATGGTCCTTCATGAAGAGCTGGAGGAAAGGGTGTATTAAAGTGGATCAGGGTGTATGGGGAGGGGAAGGTGGTCCATCCCTCTCCCCCTGACACAGAGTCCCAAAGTTTTAGAACGGTGTGTGTGCTAATATACGCATTTGCAGGGCAGTCTTTCTTGGCTTTCCAAATTAGATCCCAAATTGTCCTCCCTGCCACTCCCCTATCCATAAGGAGGCAATGCTTCCCTGATTCTTTCTTCAACCATTCTGTCATAATTCGCAGTTGCTTAGCTCTGTAATATAGCCCAATGTCTGGCAACACCACTCCCCCTTTAGCTCTAGGGCGCCGCAGAATGTTAAAGGATAGGCGAGCCCATCACCCGTTGCAAGATTAACTGTGCAAATAGCGATTTGATGTTAGGGAGAAAGGTGGCATCAAGATCGATAAGTAGGGCTTAAAACAGACATAATAATTTGGGCAGCAGCGTCATCTTAATAGCATGAATGCATCCGAGCCAAGAGATAAATAGGGGCTTCCATCATTGGAGATCTTTTCAATTTGACAGAGGGCTACCGGAAAGTTGGCTTTATATAGTCCCTCCACCCGTGGGGTTAGCTGGATACCCAAATACTGGAGGGAGCGGCTAGTCCACTGCAAGGGGGACTGAGCCTGGAGGGTCCGTGCTTCATCATCCGGCAAGGTGAGGTTAAGAACATAGGATTTGTCTTGGTTAGCCGTAAATCCGGCTACCACTTTGAATTTGGCTAGTTCAATTTCCAATGCCGTAAGGGATCGAGAAGGATCTGCGAGTATGAGGAGTACATCGTCTGCAAAAAGCTGAATTTTGTGGTCCTCTCCCCCAAAGGGAATCCCCTGAATTGCCAAATTGTTTCTAATGGAAATTGCGAAGGCCTCAATGCTCAAGGCAAAGAGCAGGAGTGACAGAGGGGACCCCTGCCGGGTGCCCGCTCATAAGGGAGAAGGGAGCCAACATCACTCCGTTAAACTGTACCCAAGAGCGGGGCTGTGTGAAATTGGCCTGGAACATGCAAATTAATTTGTTGGCAAAACCAAAAGCTTTGAGAACGCGAAAGAGAAATGCCCAATCAACCCAATCAAAGGCCTTCTTGGCATCAAGCCCCACTAAGACCGCTGGCATCCCCTGTTTGGTGGCTTTTTCGATGAGATTCACCGAACGCCTGATGTTGTTGTGTGTTTGCTGGCCTTGTTTAAAGCCAGATTGATTGGGATGGACTAAGTCAGGCATTACGTCCTGTATCCGGTTCGCAAGGATAGTAGAGTAGAGCTTTAAGTCTAAGTTTAGGAGAGCTATTGGGCGGTAAGAGGCACACAGTTGTGCACTCTTCCCCTGCTTAGGAATAACCGTAATGACCGCATAAGCCATCGAGGGGGTCACCTCTCCCAGCTCCGCCGTCTGGTTGAATACGAGAGTGAGATGGGGAATAAGGTCAGGGGAAAAGGTTTTATAAAAGTGGGCTGTGAGGCTGCCTGGACCAAGGGCTTTGTGTAGTTTAAGGGCTACAATCGACTTGCCTACCTCCTCTATGGTTATTGGGCCGTGAGTTGATCATTCACGGGTTGTGAGATACGAGGGAACCGCAGAAGTTTTAACAGGGTGTATTCTGCCCTATTGTTGTAGATTGGCTTTAACTTGCTGCGCAGAGCCGTAAGGGGGCTCAGAGTAACCCTAGAGGGTTTGTTTTTGTGTGCTAGTTCCAGCTGTTCTAGCTCCTTCTCCAGGTTCTCACGCTCCTGTGCCCGTTGTTTATTTAGGGTGGAGTTAAGCTCAATACATTCACCTGCAGCACCGCATTAAAGGCATCCCAATTATTGCTCGGGGAAGTGTCTCAACATACTTTTTTAAAGCAGCTCCATTTCTTTAAGAAACTTGGGCTACTTTGAAAAAAGAAATCCATTTTGAATTTTTTTCACAGGGTGGTAGTTAAAATGTGTTATTCAGGTGTAGTATCACATAATTTTAGTCACTTTATGTTATGTTTGATACTCAAAATTCCCGAAATTATGCAATTACTCCACGGTATGTAATTGGATACCTAAAGTTGACTAGCAAACAAGTTATTAAAGTGACTAGCTTCAGGTTGAATTTTTAAAAAACAATGCGTATCCGGTGCTGCTCAGTAGTCATTAACCACAGATGTGAGTAGAATGGATTAAATCCATGCAGTGAGGCACATTTCAGTGCCTTAGCAGGCTTAAACTGGCCCTGAAATAGCCGGTTATTATACCTTTGAAACTGTGGCTGGCCAATTACTTAAGTCTTCACAAGTATGTCACCACACATTGCACGATGAACATGTTTTTTTACATGTTTGAAAAGTGACAAGGGTCTGTTGTTTCCCAGAAGTAAAACCGGGCCACAGTACGGAAGCATATGTGCCTGTGATCCAGTAAAGCATCTACATCTCCTTGAGGCCCATATCGTCAGGTGTGCTCTCAGCAAAGACAAAACAGTCCTTCACACCGGCCTTCTTAGGCTGTAATTCAAGCCCAGAAAGGACAGGTCTGACTTTGCACATCTAGCCAATTTTTGGCTCCCTGTGCCATATACAGCACTAACTCCATTTTGCTTCCACTAGTGAACGGCTCCTGCCAACTGTTGCATTCCACCCTTTTCTTTCTGTGCTGTTCCTGGTTATATATTTATTTCCTTTGTTGGAACTAGAACCTTGCTCCTGCGTGAGCCTCCCTGGTTCTATGTTCCAGATTCCCTGTTTGGCAGTTTGATCCTGCTCTCCTCCTCTCTGGATGCTCTGTGCCTTCTCTTCACCAAATAAACCTTTTTGTTGGATTTCATCGTGTATTTTTCTACTTTACAAATTGGCGACGATTGGAGAACCTGAGGAACCTTTTCTGCGGCATTTCAAGGCACAGGTGCGAAAATTCCTCTTCAAAAAAACGAACCCGCCTACCTCTTCGTTTTCAACGTTTTCGGAGCGCTGTTTAAGAAATTCTCTTCTCAAGCGTCCGATCGGCAACCTCCTGGTATGTACTTCTCGGATATTATGGATTTTCTACGTTTTTCAAATTGCCGAGATCTTCTATTGCTGTTGCCATAGCTGCTAATTCCTTCGGCAACGTGACGTGTTTGGTTGCCATAACTACCAACCAGCATTCAACCTCATCGCGCTCAACGCGTCGCTTTGTTTCTAATGCTGATGCGCCTTGTTTTTCTTCTTGTTTCCCACGTCACAAAGCGTCCAGAGTCTTGAAGCGTCGGCTCTGTATGACGCTAATCAAGCTTTCCGCGCAAATATACGCTGTGTGTGCTTGATGCTTGACGTGCAAGAGGAAGCTTTCCGCGCTATTGTAGCTGGGAGCGCTTGATACCTAACACGCGACAGCTGTTGTTACTTTGAATGATACGGCAGCAATACAGACCTTCTCTGGATGTCAACGCGCTGAGCGAGCAGCATTTCCACAAACTGCAAGCAGCAGCATTTCTACAAACTGAAGTCTATTTACCGGTTGGTACTTTTATATTGAGAGATTCATATTTACATTGTCACATTTCAGGAAAGACTCGTGACTTCGACAGGATTTTACTACACTGTGAGACTCTTGCTCAACTTAACTTTAAGCAGTATTTCATGCTTCTTTGGATATCACTAAAACTTTCTTAATTCAAGTATTTTTTTCACATTTTTCAGAAACATTTTCTCATTGTGTTTTCTTTTTGAAACTATTCTTTACTGTTTTAAGGGTTATACTCATACTCTTCTGTTGTATACAGATACTTTATTAAGTTTGTATAACCATATTATTTTACCATGCAATTTGATCCTCCTAGCAAGTTTTTACAGAGTAAAGGTGAACCATCTATTCCATGGTCACGATGGAAAGAAGAATTTATTACCTATTTAAAGGCCATTGATGGTGAACGTATGTCTGCTGAAAGGAAAAAAAATATTTTTCTCCACTGTTTAGGTTCAGAGGGTCAAAATGTATTCAGAACTCTTCCACCTATGCGTTCTGGAGGTGATCACAATGTTTATGATGAAGCATTGTTGCGTATTGAAAATAGGTTCAAACCCAATACTAGTGTTGCATTAAACAGGTATAAATTTTATACTAGAGCTCAAGAAGAAAGTAAAAGTTTTGATGACTTCCTTACTGCTCTTCGAGCTTTGTCACTACATTGCAATTTTGGGTTAATGACTGACGAAATGCTCAGGGACCAAATCATAGTACACGTGAGAAGTAAAAAGGTTCAGGAACAACTTTGGATCTTGGGTGATCCCAGTTTAGAAGTGACCATCAGTACCTCCAAAGCTCTTGAACAATCTGAGCGTTGGATGAAAACTCTTGAGAGTAAAACTTCTTCTGGTACTGTTAGTAAGTCATCTTCTAGTGTTGATGAGGGTAATGTTAATGTTGTTTCTCCTTCTGGCTCATTTTACAATAGCAAACCTAACCCCAATACGAAGACTCAGTCCAACTCTAAAAATTATTACTGCTTCAGATGTGGTAATCCCAACCACATTGCTTCGTATCCTCGTTGTCCTGCTATTGGAAAAGAGTGCACCAAGTGTGGACGTGCAGGTCATTTCTCAAAAATGTGCAAAGACCCTAGTACAAGAAAAGATTCATCCCTTTCCTCTAAAGGTAAAGTTTCTACTGTGTCACAAGGTATGTCATCATCCCAAGACCTTGAACATGGCATTGTTGTATCTATCCACAATATGTTTGATAACAAATCTGCAGAAACCTTGAGCTCTCCAGATTGTGTTGTTAATATTTTAGGAAAACAGCTCAAACTTATGGCTGATTCAGGCTCTCCCTGGACTATTATTACCAAGTTGTATTGCCATGAAGTTTTTGGGGACCTTGTTGATATAACTAAGTTATGTGAATCTGATATTGTTGCACAAAACTTTGATGAATCCTACATTAATGTTGTTGGTTATAAAGAAGTCCTTATTGAATTTAGGGGAAATAATGCTTGGATCAAAATGTACATTGCTGTCAAAGGTGTGAATGTTCTGGGCTGGAGGGATCAATTCAGACTTGGAATTACCTTAAATCCCAGGAACAAAGATCCTATCTCTGTAGTTGCCATTACTTGTGATACTTCATCTTTAGACAGCACTCCTTCCTGTGGTGGTAATACTCTTCTATCTGATAATAATATGATTGCTTCTGAGGCTTCCAAGAATGTGTGTGATCTTGAGAAGGATCTTCCTTTGTTATTCCCTCAAGTTTTTTCTGAAAAACTTGGCAAACTTAAAGGTTTTTCTCATAGAATTAAAGTTAAAAGTAGTGCTATCCCTGTCAAACAAAAATTGAGGGGTGTACCCATTAGTATTAGAGCTGAACTCAAAACCTTATTGGACGACATGATTCTTGGAGGTGTTATTGAGGAAGTAGAGTCCTCTGAATGGGTTTCGCCCATTGTTTTGGCTCAGAAACCCGATAAAAGTATCAGGTTGTGTGTGGACCTAAGGGCTCTCAATGCCAATTTAATCACTGATTGTCACCCCCTTCCCAATATAAACGAAATGGTATGTTTATTGGATGGTGCTTGCATCTTTTCCACCCTTGATTTGCGTTCCGCTTATCACCAAATTGAATTAACTGATGATGCGAAGCATTTTACCGCTTTCATCACTCCTTTTGGCCTTTTCCAATTTAAGAGGATGCCTTTTGGTCTAGCCTCCGCCGCTTCGGTGTTTCAAAGAGCTATGCACCACATTTTCAAGGATGTTTGCTCTTTCGTGAAGTGTTTCCAGGATGATATCCTCATTTTCTCTAAGAATGTGGATGATCATCATGTCCACCTTAAGGATGTGTGCAACAAGTTATGCGATGCTGGTCTTACCCTTAAATTTAATAAATGTAAGTTCTTTTGTAAGAGTGTGGAATATTTGGGTCACACATTATCTGCTGATGGTGTGGTTCCCAAGCGTTCCCTTGTTGATGCCATTGTGAAAGCCCCTTCTCCTGATAACAAGGAGAAATTGCTTTCCTTTGCTGGCTTATGCGAGTACTACAGTAAGTTTAATCGCAATTTCGCCACCAAAATGGAACCTCTCAGGGAGCTTACCAGGAAGTCCTCAGACTTTGTGTGGTCTGATAGGCAAGAATCTGCCTTTTCTTCTATTAAAGAAGATATTGTGAATGCTCCCACTTTGAGATCCTTTTCTTTTAACAAGAAGTGCATCATCACCGTGGATGCCAGTTGTTATGGCCTTGGAGCTGTGCTAGGTCAGATTTCAGGCAAGGAAGAATGGTGCGTTGCTTTTGCGTCTCGGACCCTATCTCTCACTGAAAGGAGGTATGCTGTCATTGAAAGGGAATTGTTAGCCTGCACATGGGCTGTGGAGCATTTTCGCAATTACGTTTGGGGCAACAGGTTCATTCTCAAAACTGATCACAAGCCCTTGGTTGGAATCTTGTCTCCTGGAGGCGGTTGGAACTCAACTGCTCGCATTGCACGCTTATCTTCTAAGTTGCAGGAGTATGATTTCGAGGTTTTGTATGTTCCTGGTAGAAGTAATGTCACGGCGGATTTTCTCTCCAGGTTGCCTTGCCCTGATGTTGGTACCAATCCAGATAATCGTGAAATTGATATTGTTTCTGTGATCAATGACTATGTTTCTAATGATTTCAAGGGAATCTCTGAGATTGAGTGGATGTCTGAAGTTGAGAAGGATCCTATTTTCTCTTTCATTTTTGACTGTTTGGAAAAAGGTTGGCCCAAAGATAAATCTGTTTTGCCTGAATTTGCCCCTTTTTGTCAGGTTTCGTCTGAAATTGAGGCTGTTGGTAGGATTTTGTTTAAGGCTGGGAAAATGATTCCCCCTGCTTCTTTGTATAACAAGATTCTTTCTTTGGCCCATAGAACTCATATTGGAATGTCCTCTATGAAACGCCTTATTAGAACCAACTTTTGGTGGCCTGGTCTTGACAAGATGGTAGACAGAACTGTCCGTGACTGTGTGGATTGTGTCAGTAGTGATAAGATGCTCAAGGTGTCTTCTGCTCCTCTTTGTCCTTTTCCTTGGCCTGATCATCCCTGGCAAAAACTAGCTTTTGACATTTCTGGTCCTTTCCATCGCCTTCCTGAGTGTGCTCGTTTTGCTTTGGTTTTAATTGACTATCACACCAAATGGCCGGAAGTTAAGTTTGTCTCCTGTGCCACCACCTTGGTCATTATTTCCTTCCTTAGGGAAGTTTTCGCTAGAGAGGGTTCTCCTGAAATCCTAGTTACTGATAACGGCGTTCAACTTGTCTCCCGGGACATGGAGGATTTTCTTGTCTCTTGTGGTATCAAGCATCACACTACCTCGTTGTATGAGCCTAGGGAAAATGGCCAGGTTGAGAGGTTTAACCGTGTCCTTAAAAATGCTGTGGAGCTTGCTTGTTCTTCGGGTGAGTCTTGGAAGGATGTGGTAAGGGAAAGACTCTGGATGTATCGCATCACCCCACATGCTGTCACGGAGGTCAGTCCCTTCCAACTTCTGAGAGGGAGAACTCCTAGTTCCGATATCGGTCCTTGGTGGGTTAAGAAGTTGGATGTTAAGGTTGACCACTTGGACATTTCGCAAGTGGCCAATCGTGTTGAAACCAAGCAGAACACTATGAAAACTTTGTTTGACCGCAAAATGAATGTGAAAGTTCCTGATTTTGTTGTGGGTGAGTGGGTCAAGATCAAGAAACCTGGGTTCACTCTCAAAGGTCTCTCTAAGTTCAGCAATCCCATTAAGATTGTTAAAGTCTTCAGAAACTCTGTCATTACTCAAGATGGTAGGGCCTGGAACATTAGGAAGGTTGCCAAGTGTAAGTCTGTTCCTCCTGGTCCTGTTCAGATACTTCCTCATGACAAATGTTCTGCTCAGAGTCCTACTCATGATGACAGCAACAGCGTTCTACCCTCTCAGTCTGTGGCTCATAGAGTTAAAACCAATGCCAGACCTGTTGTTTTACCTTCTAGGTTTCTGTCCTAATTCTCCCCTTCACTATACAGTTTTGTTTGTTTTATAGGAAGGAGATGTGTTGCATTCCACCCTTTTCTTTCTGTGCTGTTCCTGGTTATATATTTATTTCCTTTGTTGGAACTAGAACCTTGCTCCTGCGTGAGCCTCCCTGGTTCTATGTTCCAGATTCCCTGTTTGGCAGTTTGATCCTGCTCTCCTCCTCTCTGGATGCTCTGTGCCTTCTCTTCACCAAATAAACCTTTTTGTTGGATTTCATCGTGTATTTTTCTACTTTACACCAACGAACAGAACAAACACAGACTGTTGACTCCCAATCGCTGAAGCACAGGAAGCACACGGACAGCTGCTCTGGTCCTCATGCTGTCTGACCCCTGTGTTCATTCATCAGGTAGGTGTCAGGTGGCACGGTAAGGCACTGCGCTGGGGGGCCCACATGGAGCTTGGGTCCCCCCACACTGCAGGGGCTTCGGGGTTCTGTGTTACGCCACTGCTTTGGGAGCTGAATGTGTAGCAGAAACAATAAAAAGCATGTGACTATCATACACCACAGCATGTATTACATATAATGCCCCAGGGGCGCAATGGGCATGTGAGCCCACTTTCTGCGCCCCCGGGGGAACTTAGGTATTACAGAAGAAGCCACAGATGCTTGCACTATCCCCTTATCTAATACAGACAGCTCTGTTGTATATATGGTGTCGATGCAATACATAGGGAGTGGCCCCATGCAAGTGAGGGAATCACTTTGCCTCTGTAACTGTGCCATATTGAAGATGCGAGTGCAGAGGCAAACAGGCCCCAAGGAGATAGCTTTTGTTCTCCATGCAAAGTGAGATGAAGGCTGCCATACTGGAACGGTTTGCAGTTTTACAACATTCTAGAGCTAAAAAATAGCGACTCTGGACCCGTGTGCAGGAAAAGTGTGCAGATATACATGTACTGTTCAAAATGCTCATTACAAAACTACGTAGTACTGTTTTGAATCTTGCTCTCGTAATTCCACCTCCGTGCTTTGTGCTGGCCCTGGACACCAGCAAGCAGAGGAATAGCCTTGTGCTCTCAACGCAACTTGTCGACATTGTTAACACAGCCAATACTCTCAATTTTTCATTGTAAGGAGCAGACTGCAATGCTGTTGCTGTGAGCAAATACATTTGAGTTCAGGAAGACGATAGGACTGTGGAAATGAAAAATTGGAACCTGGCTCACTGTTTAATTCCAGTTATTGGCAGGAGCAATGGAGGAAGCTGAAAATGAACTGCCAAACAGGCTAGAGCCAATAAAAAGACACTTTAACGTCTCTCAGGCCCAAGTTCAATGGCTGCCTCCCAGCAGACAATGCTTCACTGAATGACGGGGCGATCCATTCATTTCTGGCAGAGACTGTGGCGCATCTCTCAAATGGCGCTCGGTTGTAGCAGACTGAACTTCAGGGTGACTGAACGCTAAAAGCTCAATATAGAACCTGCCCTTGGGTGACTTTTATTTAAAAGTTAGGCCTTGGTATACTGCGGTGCGAAGGAGCTCCGTAAAATCCATTTTATCTTGTAGTTATTCGTAGCTGTGGGAAGATGGGCTCTCGGCACTGACTGAATACAAGTGCAATGCAAAATGGAAGCCTCAGTGCATGTAATGTAATCAGCCGTTTGCTGACAATGAAAAGGTCTTTATGGCCCAGCTCAGTGAATGTCAGGTTACTTCTCATTTGGTGTTGGTTATCAAGGAAGCAACAGCACAGGAAAGTAGTCAAGGCAGAATCTAGGGGTAAACTCGACTTTACTCATGGTCTTTAAATAGTATAAACCCGAGCATAAATGTCCAGCCAGTTATTTTTTTGTGTGTTCTAAATATTTTATTATTTTATTATAAACAGTACGAAACAGAAAGCATGTAATACATACATACATGAAGCCTACTAGAATATGCTAATGTCAGTACAGGTATACGTCCTTCTGCAACCTAGTACAAAGAGGAAAACAGATAAACAGAGTCTGATTTAAACTTGTCGACAGGCAGAAGGTGATGGGCTACTAAGGCAAGGGCAACACTGAGTTTGCTAAATAGAGCATAGAAAAGAGTGATTCATAGCCCTAACAAATGTAGTTGTTGGGGAGGATTATAGTAGTCATACCCAATATAAATTAAGAATGGGAAGAGAAAAGAGGGGGGAAGATGGAAAGAGTATGAGAGAGGTGACCACCATATGGGAGAGCAACAGTAAAAAAATGGTGATCATAACAGCTTATGTTCGAGGGTAGAGCAGAAAACACCAAGAACCATCAGCTGACAGCCACAAAGCTATCCAGTTTGTGCCAAAAGGATTGAGCCACAACAGGGTTCCCTGTAGAGGTGGATACACTCTTATGTAAGTTTCTAGGATACATGACCCATGCCCATAGAAAGGCGGGGCTGGCATCGGCCACGCCGAAGGTATGGTGGGCGTGCCAGCCCCCGATGCCCATACCGGGGGCGGGCTTGTCGCGCGCTTTGATGACGCGACAGGTGCCCCCCGCCAGTAATTAGTGAAGGTCTGGGGGCTTGACCCGGAAGTGATTTTAAGCACTTCCGGGTCACGCACTTTGGCTAATGCCAGGCCAGTTAGAACTAGCCTGCCAGGAATCCTAGGCATTAAAAGGCTGGGGAGCGGCGGGGTCTGCCTCTTTGCTCACCGCTCCCGCAGCCTGCCACTAGTAAATACCATCCTTGCTAGGAGGCTGTAATTTAATTTCTTTTTTGTCTTGCAGGTCATCGAAGACTCGAGCGGATGGCAGAGTTGCCCAGTATTTGCACCGACTAAGGCGGGAGTTTTCGGACGATCACAGTGATGATATATGCGGCATCGCCGGTGGAGCTCAGAGTTTGTCTTTTGGAGACCCATGCGACCAGTGCCTGTGTTGGGTTCGTCGGCGGAGAAGGCGATCCAGCTCGAAGGGAACAGCTGTGTCGGTCAGCTGCGGTGCGAGCGACTGCCCCCCACCTCCCCCTTTTTATCGATGGCGAGCGTGCGCTTTGCAGCGTAATTTTTTAATGGCAGGGTATTTAAACCGTGCTTCGTGTTTGTCAGGTAGCCATCCATCGTGGTGATGGTGCAACGAGGCAGGATTTCATCACTGTAGGCTACAGTGTCTGTGCGGTGACATGAATTAAGTGTTGGGGTCAGGGGCGCTTGGTGTTTGTAGTTCTCCAGAATTGAATGGCCACACACCAGATAGCCCAGTGGCAAGAGCCAGGTGGGTGGCAGCGCATGGTGTGTTGTGGTTGCTCCCCACTGACGCCTGTGGGCACATGCATGTTAGCGGGAAGCTGAAGTAAGGCAGGTTCTTACACTCTTAGGACAGCCATTCATGAAACATGCTATTGGCTCTCAGCTGAGGCGAGGCCACCTTTGTGAAGGTGCTTTCAAGTCTGCTCTGTAGCCCGCCATTCATGCTGCACTTATATATTATGCGATACCAAAGGGGATGATGGATGGAGCGTTTGAGCAAATAATACACTGACCCCCAGTCAACTGATCTGGGTTTAATCCATCACCATTCTTTAACCCACTCCACCACCCCAGTTCACATCAGTCTGACCCTGTGCCTCATGCGAACAGTCCAGCCCGAACTGCCAAGCTTTGTCTTCCCTGGACTGGAAACAAGCATCCTGGGACCGGTTTCGGATTCATAATCCTCATCAGCCAGGCTATCTTGAATCCAGTGGTAGAGTGAGCAAGGGACCCACGTCTGGGCATACCCTACCCAACTCAGGGTGAACAAAGCGATACCAAAGGGGATGATGGATGGAGCGTTTGAGCAAATCAAACACTCACCCCAGTCAACTGATCTCGGTTTAATCCATCACCATTCTTTAGCCCACTACACCACCCCAGTTCAGACATGGCCATATGCAAATCAGTCTGACCCTGTGCCTCATGGGAACAGTCCTGCCCGAACTGCCAAGCAATGTCTTCCCTGGACCAGAAACAAGCATCCTGGGACCGGTTTCGGGTTCATAACCCTCATCAGCCAGGCTATCTTGAATCCAGTGGTAGAGTGAGCAAGGGACCCACGTCTGGGCATACCCTACCCAACTCAGGGTGAACAAAGTGATACCAAATGGGATCATGGATGTATGACATTGTTCTGCATTCTGTCCATCAACTGTTGTTTTTGCACTTATATATTATGGCGGGTGAACGCGCGCTTGGGCTCAGCATGTGGGGGAAAGGGCTCAACTGCTTTGCCGCATAAGGCGAATGTGGCCAACGGTTTAAGTTGGCCAGCGGGCGATGTTACTGGATCTCTTGTGTTTCCCCAGCTGCATCTTATGAATGGCAATTTTCCATCAGTTTGCACTCCTGTCATTTCTGTCTATAAAGAGAAGAGGGATAAAGATGCAAGGCTTTCCATGAGGGCTGCCCCTTTTCTTGACTGTGGGGGTTCACCTTGCATTTCTTAAAACTTTTTATCTGCGTGTGAGAAGTTCATTGTGCGGCGCTACTAACTGCAGTCCCGTGCCAGGTTGTTTTGAGGGTTAATAGCACTTACAAGGGTTTTTACATGCACGCTCGTGCCTTGCTATCAGCAGGGGTGCAGGCTCGGGACTGCATAGGCGAGGCACTTTCAAGCGCCATGAGGTGGATGCTGCTCGCATCGACGCGCTGGCAGGTGCATAAGCTCTCCGATTTAAAGGGAGAGGCTGCCTGTCATGGGGAATAGTTTACATAATTGCATGATACTCGGGTGAATATTATGGCACCATAATGAGAACGGTGCGGGGGACTGTGACTACTTGTAAACATAAAAGACTCAAGCAGTCCAGCACAGGGGGTGTCAGCATTCCTGCATGCAGGAACGTCCTGAATACATTGCCCTAAAAAATCCGAAGCCAGTAGTCAAGGGCTCAAGAGTAATGTCCTTGCATGGGAAGAATCTAATTCTCAAATGTTCTCCATATAATACAATTGGTGCTTTGATAAACGCTCTAAGGGGCATATTACCAACAACTAGCGATAATTATCGCTATGTTGGTTTAGCGGCGATATTTCTATCGCCGAGCTGCGGCGATTTTTATCGCTTAGGAACCTTGTGAATATCTCCAAAAGTTGGTAATAGGAGATAGCGATGTTAGCGACTGTTTCCAGTCGCTAACATCTTGGCACGCCCACTTTGCATGTCATTAGTGATAAATATCACTGACATGCAAAGCGGGGCCCAAGATGGTCGCTATCTCCTACTAGCTGTCGCTAACTGGTGTTAGCGACAGCTAGGTAATAGGAAGATAATTTTATCTCCGCTTTCTTAGCTTTTAAAGCCAAAAAAGCGGAGATAAACCCCCTTGATAATATGCCCCTAAATTCGTAGGTGCATCATATAATGGACCTGGATATATGCTAAGCGCTCCTAGTCTGAAAAATCTAATTTCAATGTTCCTCATGTAAAGCATATGGTGCCATGATATGCACTTTAAATTGACAGTCAGTTTTTAATGTTTTGTCATGTAGGGCAACGTTTGCCAGGTAATGCAACGAGTGCTATACTAGGTGCTCTCAATAAAAAGGGAGTACACTGCTCCTCAAGTAGTGCTACTGGTAGGCATCTCAATTGAGTGATTCCAATGTTCCAGTAATGGTGGCTGCAACAGCAGGTGAATGCAGATGAATCAGGCGGCTGCTGTGTAACGGTTTTCATCTTTTCCCAAATTAACTCAAGAGCGTTTAAATTTAATACAACAATAAGGAAACCATATATTGAGCGAAAGGAAGGCGAGTGTACCACGTGCATTGGATTCTATGGGGCATATTACCAAGCAATAGCGATATTTATCGCTATTGATTGGTTACCGTGAAAAAATTATCGCCGAGCAGCGGCGATTTTTATCGCAGAAAAACCTTGGTATTACCATGGTTTATCGCAAATGCGATAAAAATCGGCCGCAATGCATGAATATCGCTGAAAAGTCAGCGATATTCATGCATTAGCGAGCTAATGCTCTTAGCCATGTTATTCACCTCCCATTGGATAACATGGCTAAGAACTGCTCAGGGCAGGTGTTAGCTTTTGGAGATATTCGCGCTTAGCGCGAATATCTCCAAAAGTTGGTAATAGGAGATAGCGATGTTAGCGACTGTTTCCAGTCGCTAACAGCTTGGCACACCCACTTTGCATGTCATTAGTGATAAATATCACTGACATGCAAAGTGGGGCCCAAGATGGTCGCTATCTCCTACTAGCTGTTGCTAAATGGTGTTAGCGACAGCTCGGTAATAGGGAGATAATTTTATCTCCGCTTTCTTGGCTTTTAAAGCCAAAAAAGCGGAGATAAACCCCCTTGATAATATGCCCCTATGTTCCTTCCCAAAGCTGTAGAAATTATGGTTTGCTTTCAAAGCAAAAAGATATTGGGCACTGTATATTGCTTTTAGTTTTACAATATGGTGAAGAGAACGCTTGTCTACACAAAGTTTCACATACATTTAGCGGCATTGGATGCTGAGTTATTTGGGAATCTATTACGCAAACAGGATGGAGTCATCATGAAGCTTTTTGATACTGTTGCGGTTCTATCAGCAAATAATAGTGCTAATGCGGGTTTCAGGAAGCAGGTTCATATCACTGGTTACAGGCTTTGGTTTAATTGGGAACACATAGGGGTTGTACATGTAAGTCAGTACTCCGTGCTTTAGATACAGCATATACATTTGACCCATTCCAAACTGTATGGAAATTCATTAGATGGTTAAAGCAATGCCTTGGCCTGTATTTCAAAATGCATTAAGTAAAGCTGTGGGAAGCTTGCATTTAATATTGAGGAATAAAGTAGGCAGTGATTGGAACAATGTATTAAGAGTCAGTTTTGCTTCATGTGTTTCAGCAAGACCATTCATACAAAGTGGAACAACATTGCCCAAGTGTCCTAGGGTTTACGTATCTGATTTACTGGCAAATCGCTTGGAACTACATGGGTGTGTGCCAGGGCCTGTAAGCCAAATGCTGCTAGTGGGCTTGCACCACCGGTGGTTCCACCAGCATGGGTAGCCCTGTGAATGTATGTCAGTCCTATCACTGTAGGGTCTGCTCACGCTGTTGATAAATTGCCAGGTTGGCCCAAACCTTCTTTTCTTTACATATAAGGTTACCTCTAGGGTAGGCTCCAGGATTCCACATTGGGTGACATTACTTACAGAGGGTGTAATGCCTAGCATATTACAGCAATTTCCTCACGTGGTTGTGAGGTCAGGCCTACTTGGCACTGGCCTCGGGGAGGGTCACTCAAGTATACTCTCATAACTAATGGCTTCAAAACAGTACATCCCAGGCCTTGTTGTCACACCTTCAAGGGTATCCCTGCACGCGGTGTGGTGGTACTTAGGAATTAGGGGCCTGTGTCAAAAGCCCTAGGCACCATGTGCAGGTACATGTAAGCATTAGGAGGGCGTTAGGTCACACGGTGCCCCTGCACCGGTCTGCTTAGACACATATGCATTGTATGCCGGTGTCTGCCACACAGTAACTATGCAACTTTGTGCGCATACACGTAGGCACAATAATGTATTGCATCAAACTGTATCCCTGCACCCAGGTGCCTGTGCACTGGTACCTTGGATGTTCGTGTGACGTCTCTGGTGCATGTACAATGTGGCATTATATGCCTGGGGTTTGTCACGCTGTATCTCAGTACCATTGTGTCTGTGCACTTACACAGTGAGAGGAACGTTTGGGGTCACACATTACTGACGTCCTTGGGCCTGGAAAAAGCTAAGAAGGTGATTCCTGTGTTGTGTCACACTGAACCAACTCCCCCTGAGGCTGGGGGCACATTTAGGTTATTTGGGGGCATATGTTGTCAGACTGATTGGATACAGGTGTAGTGGCACGCAGTATGGATGCATCTGTGGGCCGGCAAATTATGGGGCCGGGCGGCGTCACATCTAGAGACAGGTGTAGTATCACGTAGTATCAATACACCCGTTGGCTGGCAAATTATGTGGCGTGGGTGTCACAACAGTACCCATGCACACTAAAGCTGGGGGTGAGGGTGAAAAGGGAGGGTAGCGCTGACTTGCACTTTGTGTTTGGTCATCTAAAAGCAAAATGCACTAATAAGTGATCTTTGATTTCATTTATGTATGACTGGATCCACGCCTGATGCCTGGGAGGTGCACCACAACGCTATGACTGCAAGATGTGGACAACCAAGGAGACCGGTAGATCGGGAACATGAGTGGCAAGCGACAGCATCAAGTTTGATGGGCGATCACTTCAAGGACTCAAGCGGTGCCAGCATGAGACTGTGCGCCCCGGGCATTATAGTAGATGTGCATAGTTGTCACCCATTTGTTGTTGCCATTTTGCAGTAAGTTAGCAGTACACTGCCTTACAGGTGGATACCTTGACAGCTTGACCGAAATATTACGGGCAGATACAACACTGCAACACCCTGATTGGGAAACGGTTATCTTCCATTACGGCGTCTGTGCTTGCAGGCGCCTTGCGGTGTTGGGAGGCTCCGTATTAGGAGGATAGGCTGGCACAGAGCCTATCCCAGAACATAGTGGTCTGGGTAGGTAGTTCACGGTTTCCAGGCTATGCTTATGGGAGAGCGTGGGGTCTGTGGGGCATTCTTTGGGTAGCCTTACAATCGAACCGTTGCACCAGCAACGAGTAGCATTGGCTGGAGCGAAGTGAATATCCGGCGCATCATGATGCTATCGATTTGAGGCCAGGTAGTGGCTCCGAGAATGTGTGTCAAGTTCCTACGAGTAGGCCAGCCCTGGCATTATTATCCTGCAACTTGAGAATGACTGGGTAGAAGAGGGGTTCATCAGGAACACTAATCACTGAAGTGGGTTGGTTTTCCACGTCTGGGCAAAGACAGAGTAGGGGGTGTTGGTCAGGTACACTAATCTCTTAAGTGGGTTGGGTTTTTCACGTATATGGCCGAGATACGCCCTGTCACAGCGACTTCAGGGAATACAAAGGGAAGTTTGTCTGTGATGGCACGGAGCCACTCTGTTAAATAACAAATAACAAACTAGTGGGGCTATCTAGAGCGCCCTGGCACGGACTCCAGAGATGCCAAAGGGAGCTGTATCTGTGAGGGCATTGAGCCACTTTGTGGAATAACTAGTAACACACTAGTGAGGCTATCTAGGGCTTTGCACCTGCAGTCTATAGCTCTGGGGTGAATCTAAGGGGTTGTGCTTCTTAAAAAGATGCCGTTCATCTGTCCAGAGTAGGGAATTAAATCTTCGGGAAAGACAATGCATGATCTTTCAGTCGGCTCTTAAGGGGGGGCCTGATAGTCGGTCAACTATGCAGGCCTGTGGCGGTAAGGTCATGATTGGGGAGCAGTAAATTGAAGGTCCTTAGAGGGTGGCAGCATTCTTGAATGTGGCCGCCCAAGGGGGAGGGACAAGTGGTCTCTCCTTGAACTCCCGGGGCAGTTACAGTCGGTTGGCCGGATGGGTGCCGGGGAGGGGGAGTAACGCTTTCTGGTAGGCTGCTTGGTCACCGCGCACGTGCACAATGACGCAAATAAACAGCGCATAACTGCAAGGGCCCCATTATGGAGATAATCTACAGGGCGTACAGGGTGACCTGGGGGGGGGAGTACCCTCACGGGGAACGGGCCCTCTGCGCATGCGCACTCCGGTTGGAGGGCTGGCAACATTTGATAAGGATCTGGCACCAGTTATTGACCTTGCCTTAGGCTCACAAAAGGGATACGCAGAAAATAAAAGAATAACATTTTGTTATTATGATTATTGATGATGGTATGTTTAGATTCGGATAGAAAAACCTTATATTATAGATATGTTAAGGTTAGCCATCTGACATCTGCACCTGTCAATTCTAATCAATTTAAATGTAATGGTTTTCTGCGTATTGAGTAAATATTGTTTATTAATTTTGTTTTAAAACATTTTTATGTAAATAAATACGGCCGGCGGTTTATGATCCCCTAATCCATAATTCTTCTTATGTGATCTTGATATTGACAAGGAGGAGGGGGTCTAGGTAGTACGTGGGCCTACCATTTTGATATGATACGTTCTTTAGTGTCTTGCAGTCCAAGAGAATAACTTCAATGGCCACTGGTAGTAGAAGATCTAGTAGAGCTAAGTCTTTGTCAGGTAAGTCCAGCCAGTTATTACCTTTGACAGGGAATAGTTCTCTAGTTACACAAAAAACACATACATTAAATGTGATAAACCTGGCTGCAATCCTCAAGTCATTGGCAAAGTCCTATCCAAAGTTGCAGGTGGTTAAATCTCCTTGTCATCAGGTAATGGCATGGTCTTCAGCTTTATTATGTTGATCTAAAACACATTGGAGGAGATATCCCTACACTGGTATATTTGAGGAAAATGGGATGGAGTGTCATGGAATAAGGGAGGACCGCTTGCACGCTTAAAAAAGTAATGGGAAAGTTAAACTTTTACAAATATTACCAAAGGGCCCTAAGGTCACAGCCCTTGTATGAACAAAGTTAGTAAATATTTCCTAACCGCCAAGTGAGATGGGAACTACAGAGACTTATGGGCTGAATCAACTCACTTTGCTGGCTGGACCCACCTTCAGAGATGCTGATTCAGGAACTGTTAGGGGGAGCAAATGACAAATTAGAATGTAGCTTTTCGCCACTATTGGCTGGATCAAAAACGTTTTGGGTAGGATCAGCAAAGAGCAGATGGCACTCAGGATAGGAACATGAATGTCGTATAGCAGTTGCTGAGTTTACAGCCATCCCTGAAAACGTAAAAGTAATTACAAGTTGGGCAAGATCATCCATTGAAAATCAGTGTATTTCCCGTTTCACCCAATATGTGCATAACCAGCCTTTTGTAGAGTCAAAGGAACTGACGCAAATACCCACATGCTAGGAAGAAGCGACATTTACTACAAAGATTAGTTTTTCACAGAAACAAACGTACTTTGCGGATCTACCTTTGAAGAACAAGAACAATCCCGACAAGGCAACCGTTATTTTACCTTTTTGCTGGTGGAAGGGGATCTTTAAAAATGAATGGCCAACTTCCACTAAACCAGCAGAGCTGGGGCACCCACTGCCTTTAGGACTTTATGGTCTACCTGTCAGAACTTTATTGAGGCATAACGGTTTCAGAGAATAGCGAAGCTGTCATTGATAACATGGAGATGCTATCAAATCAATGCCATTCTGGTGTCCTTGCCAAACCAAAGAAAGTAGAGATTTGTCTGAACATTGTTTCACCTTTGTCCTGCCTTTTCTTCCCTGTAATGTAATTTCTTGTGCAGTGCAGGAGAAGTATTTTTCTCTGCTCTCACCAGAGTGGGAGCAATGTTTTGGTACTTGATTAAGAGATTGTGTGCAGGGAAATGTTGTTATATTTCCTGCCCACACTGTCCCGGGCAGGGAACACCAGTGTGCTGTTTAATGGGGTCCCTAAGGCACTGCAGCAGTATCGAACCAATAGGTCTTTCCTATGTGAGAGCTATTGACTTTGACAATGTCTTTTTGTCATGTTGTATAGCAGTGTGGCTATGCGGAATAACTAAAAGTTAGAAAAACAGGAAAGAAAAAGCAACACAGACAGCAGGAGGGTGAACCATAACAAGCAACACAGTCAATCAACAAGCTACATGTCCAATGGGAGGGTCGATGGAACATGCAACACAACAGGAGGATGGAAGGGAACAAGCAATATGGACAATGGGAGTGTGGAAGGGAACAAGCAATATGGAAAACGGGAGGGTGGAAGGGAACAAGCAACACATATATTGGCAGGGTAGGAGGAAAGAAGCAAAGCATACAACGACGATCAGAAAGACGAATTAAAAAAATAGTACCTCAAGCACAGTGCGAGCAATAAAAGGTCACTAATGACAACAAATCAAAATGAAGCAATCAGTACGTGGTCAATGCTAAAAATGAAAGAAGAGTAAGTGAAACCAGCAAGCACTTGCCACTTAGCAGGGAGCAAAAAAGAATGACAATGAAGCTAACACATGGTAAGCAATGGATGTGCTCCAAGCCGGCCAATTGTAAACAAAATGTCTTTCATTGAACAGTATATGCTTAGTCTCAAGAAATAAACTTCTGGCAGGCTAAATCCTCCAAGGTATTATATTTTTATGAAAAAATAATTCTAACTGTAGGGTTATTTTTACACTTACCCACGTTTCTAGCCAGCATAAACCTACTCAAAAATACTTTTGTCCTGTTAAACTATTTTAGTAATAGTATTTCCGCCATAATGGATATGCCTATAAAACGGTGGGAATTGTTGTGTTTTTCTGCCAAATAAGGAACCCATATTGTTTTGTTTTAGCTCTGTTCTTTCCCTTTTCTACAATGTCACTCTTCTTTAGTTTTTTACTTCTTCCCTGCAGGAGCTTTCCGGACTGATATAGGTAGTTCTCGAGTCACTAAGGGGCACATAAGGATGGCGGGCAGACTTTGTCCGCTCGCCATCCGGTCGTACAGAGGGACCGCCCACCATAAGGGCAGGGGTCCGGTGCCAGCCATTAGGATGCGTCCGCCACAGTGGCTGGCGCATCCTGCATCCCTAACATTGTGACGAGCGGTGCACTCAGCACAGCCTGCCACAATGTTAGGAAGGCATGTTGTGCACTTCCATGCACAATATGGCAGGCACCGCGCAGTGCCTGCCATGTTGTGCATGGAACTGCAGGGGGGTACCATAGGTACCCCCCATTTGCACCCCCCACCCCCCCGGAGTCCTTGCGGACCCGCAACAGGCCCCCCTAGCAGACTCGGCTTGCCTTTCCGTGGCGGCATTGCTGCACCATACTGCAGCCTTTTCCGCCCCGTGCGCAAGTCGACCGGGCGGAAATGCGGCGGACGGTCTTTCCGTCCGCCACGGACCCCCCTGCCATAATTATATGGCGTGGGTCTTTTCTACACGGATGGCGGGCGGATTGCCCCCGCCGGGCCGGCAGTGACCACTGCCGGCCCGGCGGGGCAAACCGCCCGCCATCCTATTGGGGCCCTATAGGTGAACAGCAACATAAGCAAGTAGATTTAACATGTATTGTTTCTAATTTTTAAGACACTGCATGTTGACATTGCTTGTGTGTCCTGAAGCACAGATAGACACTCTGTATATGATGCTGTGGAAGATGCAATTTAACTGTCCGAATAGACGCATTGCTACAATATCATCTACTAGTGACTCAAACTGCCAGGAACCTTTAGCCAAGCACAGCATGTTATTTCAATATGAGCATAAAGGCGTAGTTCAATTCAGTCGTGTTAAGGGGTCGGGGGGATGCACATTGTATGTTTTTGCTCTCTACAAACGAGGGCTGCATGGTTTGGACACTAGAAGCTTCGGGGAGTTATTTCTAGTTCTTAACTTAAGACTTTCAGCCTCATTGGATGCAAGTGGAAGGTTTGTGGAGAATTATTCCTGAAGAAAGGGGGTTCTTCAATTCCAAAGATAAGTAATATATATGGTCTTTGTGGTCCTCTGCACATTTAAGGCAGCTGTATAAGTTTAATTTCAGTCCTGGAAGAACAGTGCTTCCAAACTCAACAGCATTTGGTGCTCTTTAGAACTCTATCAATCTGTCCATCAGAGCAGTACAAGTAAATGAGGGTACCATGTATTTATCATGCTATGTTGTGCCCTGTGATTACTTCACATACACATTGCTATAAGGGAAATGGAAATGCTTTAAGTATTTGTAGACCACTGTTTTTCTTTGCTGTAGGAACTATAGGGGTCTAAAGAACGGCTGGCCCTGATAAAGAGCTGTGTGACAGATATTTCTTCAGCGATGTGGCACTATCCACAGAGGGGCTTATGATTCAGCTGTATATAGGCTAATGCTTTGGTGACTTCGGTCACATAGGATGTGGGTGTAAAGATAGCAGCCCAATCTGGCAACATGGGGGTTCACATGATACTGACTCATGGGTAGGCATGGGCGGAAAATCCGTTCCGCTCGCGGATTTTGCGGATTTTCGGGAAATCCGCAATCCGCGAGATTCGCGAATCTCCCGCAAAATCCGCAAATCCGCGAGCAGCGGATTTTGCTCGCACTGCTCGCACTGTTCGCGTGAGTTCGCGCCCCGCGAATAAGTGCAAAATTGCAGAAATACGATCTTAGCAAAACTGAAAGTAACTACTTACCAGGTTCAAAAGTTCAGGCTCATCATTTGTAGCCATTTCCTGTAGTGCTTCCTGAGGGGCCCCTCCAGAGTTCAGTTGCCAGTTGAAACTATTATGTGACCCTGCTCTGAACCTCAGAATAGTTACACATATGCCACAAAGGTCCTGAATTACAGCTAAGGGAGACAAGCAGGAGCCAGGCTGGAAGTTAAAATCCATTAATCAGCCCCTAATTCATTATTGTCAGTTGGGGCAGGGCAGGTGTTGTAACTAATTTTGCAACAATGAAAGCACTTAGCAAGTGCAAAAGATCACTAATCAGGGCGCACTAAGGAAGCAGGTGCCAGCTAAAAAAATATTCTGTGACACATTAATCAGCCCCAAATTAATTCAGGTCACTTGAGGCAGGGAAGGTGTGCTTTGCTTTGCCGAAAATAATGTACACTGGACAACCAGAGGGTGTGGTGATGAAACAGAGGGTGGCATGGGTGGGCCAGAGGGTGGCATGAGTAGTCAGAGAGTGGCAGTGGTGACAGAGAGTGGCAGTGATGAAGAAGAGTGTCCCAAACAGGCTGGACACGTAGAAACAACAAGTTCGCGAAACTTGCGACCCGACAGGTAAGTTCGCAATTTGCGAAAGTGTACAAAACCCTCGCGAACTGGCAGAAACACGGGCGAACACAAAAAAAAAAAAAATCCGCAAATTCGCGGGAATTCGCGGATTTTGCGGATTGCGAATCCGCAAATCCGCAAAATTCGCGAACGCGAGATCCGCAAAATTCGCTCATGCTTACTCATGGGCCCGGAGCGAAAGAATCTAGGGCGGACCAACTGAATATATGATTATACCACGATTTCAATTACCACGCATGGCTTTATCACGCGAATTTTACATTGCAAGTGGCTTTACCACGCTGGTATTTACAACGTAGGATTTTACTACGCGTAGAAACGTCTTACCTGCACGTCTTTCTCTACGAGCCCTTACTTCCATCCTCCATGGAAACAAGCGTCAAAACACGTATACCAAAATAAAAAAAGGACTGCTTTTTTGACGTACACGGCACGTCTTTGGGGGAGGCTCTTTCCTTTTTCTTCTAAAATTATGTTCGTTTTTTTTTTTAAAGTAACCTGCTTGTTATTTTTTAAGGGGGGAGACCCCCCCCAGCCCCCCTCCGAGCCCCCCCCCTCTGCCCCCCCAAGCCCACGCAGAACGACTTGAAGTAATACCACGTCTCCCCCCCAGCCCGTGGTAAAGACGTCGTGGAAGGCACCCTCGTTGTAAAGACGTTTGCGTGGTAAGTGTCACGTGGTAAACGTTAGTAGTGGTAATGCCTTCGTGGAAAAATTATGTTTCCCGGACCAACTCTGCTAGTGAATTAGATAAAGCTAAAGGCGAACTGCAGAATATCTGGCTATGTAAGCTTGCTATGAGCTCATTGTTTTTTTACAGCTGGCTGTATATTTATTTTACAAAATGTGTTGCAAGTTCATATTGAAAAGGGTGAAGGCTGATTACTAAACTTAGTCTGGTCTCAAGCATACTTCTCTTTTTCTGGGGCAGTTCGGGCACACTCTCCTGCTTTGCGTGTGGCAAATGGACATAACAGTGATATCCAGTCTAGTGATGGATTTAAGGTTCTGTCAATCTTTTTTTCATTTGGACACTGTGACAGTGTCTATAGAGATGGTATTCAACTCACAGGCAAACACAGCACATTAAAATCAGAAAAAAAGCAGTGTGGTGCAGCCAGCCTCGACCGCATTCACCGCTGTGTTGAACAGCAGGCCACGCTGCTGTTGAATACGTTAAAGAAAATGGGGGTGGAGAGGAACAAGACAAGGGAAGCACGGGGAAGGGGCAGCAATAACAGACAGCAGCAGGTATAGGAAAAGAAGAACAAGGAAGGAGCGGGGAGGAGGGAGGACCACCCGGGGGCAGGTAAAGTGAGGGGTGAGTAGAAATAGTACCTCAATAACAGCACAAGCAGCAGAACGGCACTAATTAACTTGAATCAATCTGTCCTTGGTCCATGCTTAACAGAAACAAACGGAAGTCAAGCTTGTCCTTCACTGGCCAATTAGGGGCAGTAAAGGAGAGTGACACTGAAGCCAACAAGTTGTAAGCAGTGGGCGGCGCTAAGCCCTTTATTGTAAACAACAGTCTTGTAAGCGAATGTGTATGCAATGCATGCACTCTCGCAGGCTCCACCTAAATACAATCGACCCCCGGGATGAGGCCCCTGAGGTGTAAAAAAAAAGGCTAAGGAAGGGAAACCCTGTGCCTTAACAAGGCTCAATCGAGGGGGGTATCCCCTCCCCATCTCATGAAAAGAACGCCCATAGTATCTCAAAAACGCAAAAAAGAGAGTGCTACATGCCCTCTCATAAAAAGCTTACCCTCAAACCATGTCCATCCCTGTGCGGCTCATAGTTACAATTTTCGTAATCAATGCTGCAGATCTGCAGCTCGGATAAAAAAAATATAGGTTTTCGATCTGCAGGAAGGGTGATCCCTCTCTGACTCTTTCATCAGGCCTATGGGGCCAGGGTATCCCTACCCTGTCCCCTACACGTTTTTTATACCTCTTTTGTAGAGTTGGGAACTGTGTCCTCAAGTCCTGAAATGGCAGCTGTCTCATCTTTGTTAATGGAGGGGCAGTCAATTAGATATTTATTTTTTAATCTATACGATTGATGAATCCTCCTTAGCGTGAATGATGATCCTCCTTGGTGTGAATGATACAAATATTTCAAACCTTAATTTCTCAAAAACTGCTAAACAGATCTACACTAAATCACCAATATCTTGGGGCATATTTATCATTGGATTGTTTTGCTTCGGCACCATACAACGGGGTGCAAACTCGGCGCAACCATTAAGTGTGATGTATGAAGCCACACAAGGCCACCTTCTGTGGTCCTGAGTCACTTGATAAATCCGGAATAATGCAACACCGCGCAAATCAATGCATTGCGTTACTTTGCCCTAGGGAGGAATTCTATGGGTGGTGCATGGGTGTTCCCATGCAACACCCATGGATTTTTACACATTTCGAGATTTACCATAATATGCTAGACATAGGAATGTATCACAACTGCTATTCATTCCCAGGGGAGGTGAAACAAGGAGAAATATCATTATTTCTCCAAAATTTTCTCTTTCCATGTGTACTGCATTTTGCAGCACATATAGAAAGAGAAAAATACCTCAGGGGGTTGTTTATGAGCAGGAAGCTTTCCCTTCCTAAACAAAAAACAATACTTCTAACAATGCAAGGTGCAAGGGTGCCTGAGTTGTAGCTAGGCAGCAGATTGTGTGCCAATGCTGGGAAAAGACAGAAATGCGCCATATTAAGTTAAATACTGTGCGTTCCTGACCTTTCCCTTCCACGCAGCGCAGCAAGGTGCCTTGAAGTTAAGTGCAGCCTGGTTTGAGGTATACAGTTGACCTGGAAAGTCAACTCAAACCTCCAATGTCCCACCCTGGTGTTAATAACTGGAGTTAATAATAGAACATCTGCACACTTTTGCAAACATGATTTAGGACAAAGTATTTACATCAGATGATATCTCTGCCAATGATATTCTGATATAAAAAAAACATATCCTGGACCGTTTGCAATGTAAAAGTCCCAGATGTTCTGCATCCACCAGTTAAAGAGGAAGGATACAACTTATTTTGAGGGCAAAAATCTGGCATATGGTGAATACATCAGTCAAACAATGTAAAGGACATGATTTAATATTGTCGTGTTTTCAGCATAATATATTATTAGAACCAAGTAAAAGCAGAATGCCTGCATCTGTTATTATCTCTGGGTCAGAAGCAATTATCACATTTAAAACCCCATTAAATATTTCTGCACTCAATAAACTTTTAGATTGTGTTTTCTTTACAGGGTGTCAAAAGTATTTTATCTGCTGGCTTACAGTACAACCCTTACTACACAGTCAACAAGTATAAGCTTTATGAAAGAATAAATATATATTAACTTAGAGACACCAGTACGTGCTTTCACACATGGAGAGGAGTTGAAATGTGCGGGAGGGAAAAACATCGTTTTTGAAAATGTGTTTTTTTTCTGTGCAAACTGTGAATTCTACTTATAGCATGACAAAAAAAGCTCTTGTCAATGTGCTCCACATATTATCTATTTGAACATCACCAAAAGGCATCAGGAAATGTACACGTCTTGGGAGAAGGGGGGTTGGGGGTCAACATATAGCAACTGTTTATATTAATCAGTTCCATTTAGATTCACTGTCTGAACATTGAGGCCAAGTTACAAAGATGTCACTTACACTTGCACAAGAGTAGGGTAGGAGTAATCCAGTAGTATGCCTAATGTACTGCTGAAATGCATGAGGAAGCCAGGAGAAATACTCACGCCTGCGCATTCAACAATCTTTGTGAATCGGTTCATCTTGTTTTAAAATCCTCAACGTTTTAATATGGATCTTTCCCTACTGGGCATATGTTCAACAGTCTTGTAATGTGTCATATACAGTAGCAGCCGCATGGAGGGACACTTGGTGGGGCAGCACAGGGACATAAGAAATACAAATAAAAAAAACATATCTGCCGCCTGATGTCCTCCGCTATGCCGCCTCTTCAGCTCCCATGCTCACACAGGCTTCCAGACTCCCTTGCACCACTCCAGACGTTAGTCTCATGCGTGTATTAACCAGAGTGAAAGAAGCATATGGATTGGGCAGAGTGGACTTGTTCCATGCTCCAGCAGAGACTGGGATCCTGTGCTCTTGAGCCTCCCCTACATCAATATATATATATATATATGATTTTATTGTCTGATTGCTGATTGGTTACCAGTAACAAACAGAACAAACAAAATGTTAGTCTGCCCTGCCTCCAGATATCCTCAGGAACTGACTCCATGTTATCTGAAGTTCAATATTCCGTTTGTCTCGTTACCCTTGACTCAATCAATTACTAATGGCTGAAACTCAATTAGCCAGAGCTGGGGTGACAACCGCTACCCCTGCCTTATCCTTTAGTAAATCTGGCACTGACATTCCTAACCCCAGTATACATTTCAATGAAGGCTGCCATGGAAACAGTATGTAAGCAAGACTCAAGAGAGCTTGTCCTCTATTCTGCAGAGTGCATTCATTGCCAGTACTCTAGCTACTCAGCAAAAAAGAGTCTGTACAGTGATGATGCAAAAACAACAGTTGATGGACAGAATGCAGAACAATGTCATAAATCCACCCCAGTACAGAGATATGGGCTTAAATCCATCGTGTTGTTGCACTCCACAACCCCCTAGTTCAGACATGGCCATATGCAAATCAGCCTTGACCCTGTGCCTCATGGGAACAGTCCAGCCCGAACTGCCAAGCCAGGTCTTCCCTGGACCGGAATAAAGCATCCTTGGACCAGTTTCTGGGTACCAGCCGTCATCAGCCAGGATAGCTTGACTCCAGTGGTGTGGAGAGCCCTGGACTCCAGTCTGAGAATACCCGTCCCACTCGGGGTGACAAATGCAAAAACAACAGTTGATGGACAGAATGCAGAACAATGTCATTCATTCACCCCAGTACAGAGATCTGGGCCTAAATCCATCGTTGTTTTTGCACTCCACACGCCCCAGTTCAAACATGGCCATATGCAAATCAGCCTTGACCCTGTGCCTCATGGGAACAGTACAGCCCGAACTGCCAAGCCATGCCTTCCCTGGACCTGAATCAAGCATCCTAGGAACTTTTTCTGGCTATCGGCTGTTATCAGCCAGGATAACTTGACACCAGTGGTGTGGAGAGCACGGGACTCACATCTGAGCATACCCGTCCCACTCGGGGGGACTTTTGCAAAAACAACAGTTGATGGACAGAATGCAGAACAATGTCATACATTCACCCCAGTACAGAGATCTGGGCCAAAATCCATCGTTTTTTTGCACTCCACACCACTCCAGTTCAGTCATGGCAATATGCAAATCAGCCTTGACCCTGTGCCTCATGGGAACAGTCCAGCCCAAACTGCCAAGCCATGTCTTTCCTGGACCGGAATCAAGCGTCCTAGGGCCGGTTTCTGGCTATCAGCCATCATCAGCCAGGATAGCTTGACTCCAGTGGTGTGGAGAGCACGGGACTCACGTCTGAGCATACTCGTCCCACTCGGGGTGACAAATGCAAAAACAACAGTTGATGGACAGAATGCAGACCAATGTCATACATTCACCCCAGTACAGAGGTCTGGGCCTAAATCCATCGTTTTTTTGCACTCCACACCACCCCAGTTCAGACATGACCATTTGCAAATCAGCCTTGACCCTGTGCCTCAGAGTGGGCTAAAGAACGGTGATGGATTAAACCTAGATCTTTTGACTGGGTGTGAGTGTTTGATTGGTTCAGATGCTTCGTCCATCACCACCCCCTTTTGTACCGCTTTGTTCACCATAAGTTGGCAGGGTATGCTCAGATGTGAGTCCCTTGCTCACTTTGCCACTGGATTCAAGCAAGCCTGGCTGAAGACGGCTGTAATGCCAGAAACCGGTCCTAGGAAGCTTGTTTACGGTCCAGGAAAGGCATGGCTTGGCAATTCGGTCTGGACTGTTCCCATGAGGCATAGGGTCAGACTGATTTGCATATGGCCATGTCTGAACTGGGGTGGCAGAGTGGGCTAAAGAACGGTGATGGATTAAACCCAGATCTGTTGACTGGGTGTGAGTGTTTGATTGGTTCAGATGCTTAGTCCATCACCACCCCCTTTTGTACCACTTTGTTCAGTGATGATGGCTGGGTTCTGAAGTCAACCATCTCATGCCATCAGGGCCCGCCTTCCATATTCCCTCAACTTAGGTGAATCAGTGCCCTTAAGGGCATGAGTTTTTAGTAGAGGCGTTAGAGCTATAACTGTACTAGAATGTGGAACTACATGTTTGCTTCATTGCACTGTGAGGAAAATAAGGGCACTTTACCATATGGAGCAATTCCTAAGGCGTCCCACTGTAAGTGTACAAATGGGAAGAGGAACTAGTGTCATGTCATATTTATTACTAGTTATGTTGATAGGAGAACTTGCTAGTCATTGCCCTACTGTTGAGATTACATGACACTGTAGGAGCTTAAAGCCATTAATCAAATATGGTGTCATGCGTATCAGAGCTCTCCATCTAATTCTGGAGGAAGCACTCAAATTGTTGCCGTCAGTTGTACATCATGCACTATATGTGCCTAATAGCAATGTGCTTTTAGTCTAAAAAATTAACTGAAAATGAATGAGGCTGGACAATACATAATGTATTAATGACCCCCTTCTACTTGGTGAAAAACAGAGAGATACTAAATTGCACTCACCATGTCATGAGAAACATGTCAACATGTTTCAGAGTTCTGCATAGTGTTGGTGCTCCCATCAGGACCCTATTGTTTGTAGAAAACAACACGCTATCTTATTTCAGGTCACCAAGATAGATAAAAAGGGATTTGTGTCATCTCATTTACCAGCTTTGGTGCTGAGGCTGAACTTCCCAGGGAATATTTAAAAGCAGATAAAGTGCTATAATTGTGGTAAAGGTGTTATTCTTATACACAACAAAACAACTGCTTCCTGTGCCCTGACTAACACGGAAATATTTCCTGTAGATATTAGAAAAAAAACTTGAAGAGCGAGGTGGGTATGATTTCAATTTTAACCAACTAACACTATGGATAGTAATCTATGATCTAGGTTTTTTAACAGATTACATTTGAGAACAATTTGATGGAATTTAGTTTGCGAGCACACCATATCTAAATTTAATACAGTTAACTTGGATAGCAATAAACTCTGAGGGCCTGATACACAAAGAGCATCTGCACTCGTGCTGGAGGTCTTGCAGTCCTGTGGGATTCTCAGCACTTGGGGTGGATGAGAATTATCATTGTGGAGATTCCCCTGTGACTGCGGGGCTCCCGCCAGGAGTGCAGATGCCCTTTGGGAATCAAGCCCTGAGCTAATAATGAAGTAGCTAGTGTGGTTTCTCAGGCTATATCCTCTTACAAAACACTTCCATGTGAGTATGCAAACACATTGAAAAGCTAAGCCTCTGTTTGCAGGGTGGGATCATATACGTCTTCACGTCTATCTTTCGGTACAGCATAAGAAGTACTAAATGGGTGTTAGATTTTGGGGTCTCTAGTTGGCACAGGTAGGTACTTGTGACAAATAGGGACCCTTGCCTCTAGTCAGGGTAAGGAGGTACACTCCTAAAGGAACCCATGCTCACCCCTTGGTAGCTTGGCACAAGCAGACAGGCTTATCTCAGGGGCAGTGTGTTAAGCATTTGAGACCACATACAGTAATCAAGTGACAACACTACAGATGAACACCACACATGTTTTATATATAAAAAATAAGTATTCTTTAAATAGATTTACCACAAGACCACAAACGACAAAAATCCACAATACTGTCCTTAAAATGGCAATTTTAGCTGAGTTCTCTTTAGTTCTTACAATGCGACACTTTTTTGTCAATGTACCTTACGATGCGTCACGCTTCCACAACAAAAGTGTTGCAGAGATGAAGATGTGGCAGAGATCCGGTGCAAAGAAATAAACTTGTCAAGTTCTTACTGATGCGACACTCTTCTCCGATCTTGCGAGAAGTCTCCACTCGATGCATCAGTTGCAGCGGTGACACCCTTGTTCAGATGTGGAATTTTAGTTTGCAATCTGAACATCATCTGCGCCAGCTTGTCACCTATGCACTACGCGCACGGCAGCCCTTCTGGGTCACCTATGTATTACGTGCACGGCAGCCATCTTAGATATCATGGTCTCCCTGTCCACGACCGATCGCCAGCGCGCCCCTCTGACCCAGCAAGCATCCTCCGCGCGCCCTGGCTCCCCCCTCCCTCCTCCTTATGAGCATGACCCATCTGCATGACCCTGTCCTTAGGAGTCACGCCAGCGCCTGACCAACACCTCCTCTCTTCCCATGAATGCCCCTCTGTTGATAAACCTCCCCTCTGCGCTGGATTGTCCACGCAGCATGAATACCACTCCATTGATGGCCCCTCACCCGGTGTCCGACTGTCCACACAGGTCCGAGGCCATTGCCTAAGCCGAGAGATACCATTTACTGCCCTTATTGTATGAGGTCGCTCTCCTTCAAAGGGCCCTCTATTGATCCAGGCCTCCCCACCCCCTGTGACATGATCAGGCGCACACATCCTAAGACTCGACGAAACACTCAGCTGCGTGATGACCCTCCCTCTTATCAGCAGGTTGAGGACCTCCATTGTGAATGTATATGGGGGTGGGATTAACACGAGGATTACGGGGATGTCTTTTCCCATGCCTTACAAAGTTGTGATTGTATTAAAAGAAGGTCACATGCCATAAACCAGTGTATAAGAGGCCAGGCCTCTGAGTGGCTGTTAGAGCACCTCGAGACGATACCTTGTTGTCTGATCTGATGTGTTCTGCTCCGTCGGAATAAACTTCTGTTTCCTGCCTTCTGGTCTCCGGTGCCTGCCTCATTGCTTGGTAAACTTGAATGGTACAAGGGCGGTTAGCGCCGGGCAAAACTTGAGAAAGGTCCTAGCCCTACCTTTTTCTACAAATTGGCGTCCCAAAGCGTGGGGCCCATCAGCGACACGTGGATCCAGTGGGAGAGGTCCCGATGACAGAGTGAACGACTGCAACGATCGGGAAGAGCTCATGTCCGATAGACCCTCGTCTGACAGCCGATCATCCGACCTTCACTAGTTCTGAACAGACCTCTCTCGAGTGATCTACGGTCCTGACTGGGAACCATCAGGAGTGTCGCGAACATCACGAAGGAGAGAGGACGATCGGGCGCTGGATCCAGAGGACAGGAAACCGTCCATGCGGTCCAGGTAAGGTCGTGTAAACACGACGAATTGAGGAAAATTGTTTTTGTTTGGATAATACTAGTATTACGCTTTGTTGAAACCTCTGGAGATTCGCTGTCTGCAAACGGGGAAAAACAAACAGGCTCTCTCTTTGCAAACAGTGAAGGATAGGTAACGCAGACTTTTGTCCCCATTGTAATCCGTCGTGCCTATCTTCCTCCCCCACTGTTTCCCGAACTGTCGTTCGTGGATTATTGTCTGGAGATTCTTTGTCTGCAAACAGGGAAGAACAAGGTCTCTCTTTGCAGGTAGAGAAAGAGTGGGTAGCGATAACTTTTCGTGCCCACTTATTCTCCCCACTGAATTGTTTGATTGGCCGATTATTCGGTATTGGTTCGTTTGAGGTATTCACCGCCGCCAAACAACGGAGAATAGAAATATTCTGCCTAGTCTTTGCCCGCTGTGATAAGATAGGGAGTGCAGACTTTTGTCCCCGGTGTAAACCGTCATGCCTATCTTCTCCCCACTGGTTGGTAGCCTGTTTAGCCCGGACCGCTTATTAGAGATGAACCATCCAGCTCCACTGGAGGGCACCCCTAATAAGGACATGTTCACTAAGTATGGACTAGTCGCTATAGCTTACACTAGACTATGGCATAAATATACGAAAAAGAACCCTGAAAGTCAGTGGCCACTGATAGGTTCCTTTAGTGAAAATAAAATAAAAACATTAGAAACAGCGCTCCAGAAGAATAAGACCACGCCCACTATGCTCGACAGTATCGGTATGTGGCGCAAAGAAACGGAACAACGAAAGAAAAGAGAAGAAGCAAAAGTAGGGAAAGAACTACGAAAGGCAGCCCACCTAGCCGCTAAGCAACTAGAAGAAGAAATAAAAGAAAGAAAAGAAGCTACACAAAACCAAGAATCAGGGTCAACAGGCCAATGTCCTGTTAGGACCCCCTCTGCGCTCTACCCTGAACTACCCTCCAAACAACGGACAAACGATGAGCTATTGCTAGGTCCACCGATCATCTACATGCCCCCTCCATATGCTCCCAGCCAACAAAACCTGCAAGCCCCGAGTGTGAGTGAAAGTGACCCTAGTGCTAGAGCACCAGCCCTCACGGCCTCCGCACCAGCCACATTAACAACTTCGTTAAGCGACCCCGAGGCTAGCAAACAATCATCAGCCAGGTTAAATAGGTTAAACAAAGATGAGCGGGATGGGATCGACAAAATAGCAAAGACATTGGTAGAACGAAGGGAGAGCGAAGAATACACAATGAGCGTGTATAATTCACATGCCGACAGCCACAGACGGCATTTTATTTTGCGATTCAGCTTCCACACCCTGAACGCGTATGAAGATAGGTATCAGAGTAAGGGTCCCGCTAAACTAACAACACTGTATAGGAAGATTGATGTCGGAGATGGGACTGAACGTGAGGCGACGGAGCTCTTCATGCAAATGCTCGAGGTCTTCCGCCACCTCGCCGAACAGAAACCAGAAACCAAGGTTACGGCCCCTGAAACAACCTCGGCAGAGGTAGCCAATACTATGATGCCTATCAGAGAAGCGGCTCCTTACTGGATCCCGCCACGGGGCCAGGGAACGAGCGATGATATTAATAATGAACATGCAAAGGGAAGGGTTGTGTACAATTGGGTTTACCAACCATGGGACCGACAAGACATCCTAACCTTCAAGCAAACCTTGCCCGACTTAAGAAAGAACCCGACGGCATTTTATACTGAATTAGGCACAGCCTTGGGTTCGACAATAATGACGTTAGCAGATATTGACTTGTTCTTTGGGTTATGCCTGCCAGCTGATGTGTGGAAGCAAATCCGGAAAGTCGACCACACGGATCTGTTTGGACATACCTGGGACCAACTCGGTAAACTAGATAGACAGCGAGAGCCGGGGAGTAAACCAGTGAAGGACATACTGGAACTCCCAGACAAACTGGTCCAGAAGTTAAAAACCCTGGTCCCGGAAAGAAAAGTAGACTGGTCGATAGTCACGGCCTGTCGACAGAAACCCCAGGAGGATGTGTCAGAATACTTCTCCCGATTCGAGACAGTGTTCTCCGACTACAGTGGCCAAGACATGACCACCGCAACCGGACAACACCTGTTTGTGCAAAATTATGTAAAGGGACTAACGCCAGAAGTCTCCCAAAAACTGCAGACGAGTGAGAGTAGCTGGGGGGCCTCCAAACCCGCAGCTATCCTTCAGATGGCTCAGTATTACGAGCACCAAAAGAATGAGAATGATAGGGCGTCCGAGAAAAAGAAGAAAGATTTGAAGGAAAGGGTAATGATAGCCCAGATACAGGGTATAGCACTAGGACGGGAACACCCAAGGGGGAACTACCAATCAACCACCCCCAGAGATCTACCTCCTAAAGATCACACCCCAGCACCCCACACTGGACGTAGAGACGTTAGCAATGACCAATGCGCCTTCTGCAAAGGGCTCGGTCATTGGAAATTTCAGTGTCCAGTTCTGATAGAAATGAACAGAAATAGGGAGTCCAGGGATGTGGCGGGTGGTCCGAGGAATAGAATACAGGGACGAGGGAGCCCCAACGACACCAATAATGACAGATCAGGAAGACTGAACACATTTGACCGTCCCCGACAGAACCAATATCAGCTATCCGAAGGTGAACATGCCCCCGACTTTGCATAGGACTGCCAGGGGCAAGGGAGGGATCCAGTCGAGCTCTGTGTTGACCAGCAAGGTCCTTATGTCACCGCTAAGGTCTTGGGTACAGAGTCTCCATTCTTGGTAGACACTGGGGCGACACGTAGTGTGTTATCAAAACGACTGATTCCAAGGGCACCCTTGTCTGGCTCACACATAACGTCGATAGGTTTCGATGGGACGCCCTCCACTAACCCCCTGTCCGTACCTATTACCTTTGACCTAGAAAACAACACTACTGACGCGACATTTCTCCTTTCCTCCAACTCCCCTGACGCCATTATGGGCATTGACTTACTGAAGCATTTTCGAGCTACCATTAGGTGTTCCCCAGATGGAATACGAGTCATCCTGTACGACAACCCAGACATGCCCAGATCCCGTCCCCCACGACACATGTGCCCTATAACTGACGCTGACCTATCCCTGCTTGACACCCTACCTTCGTACTTGTGGGCCAAAAATGACTCTGATGTGGGGCGAATGATGATTGACCCTATTCACATAACTGTACGACAGGACGCTATGCTCCCGAAACTCCCGCAGTATCGGATATCGCCAGAGGGTGAGAAGGCACTGGTAGCGATCATTCAGTCTCTGGTAGACGCAGGAGTGGTTGAAGAGGTGGTTAGCAACGTCTGCAACAGCCCAATCCTACCTATTGTTAAGAAGCAGGGTGAAGGAGATGAGAAAGCGTACCGCTTCATCATCGATTTGCGAGAGATTAACAAAGTAGTTGTACCCCAATATCCTGTGGTATCTGATATCACCACCATTCTAACCCTCATCCCGTCCACTGCCACCACCTTCACTGTTATCGACCTTAAGAACGCGTTTTTCTCTATCCCCATCCATCCAGACAGCCGTTATCTCTTCGGCTTCACTTTAAAATCCCGTTCGTACCGATTTTGTAGAGCTCCCCAGGGGTACACTGAAAGTCCCAGCATTTATAGCCAAGCCCTCAAAAGACAGTTGGATGCCTTCCAGCTACCAGAGGGAGTGGTGTTGATCCAATATGTCGATGATATCCTTTTGGCGGCTGACACCACCCCGCTTGCAACGACAGCCACCGTTCAACTCCTACACTTTCTTGCAGAAAATGGCCATAAAGTCTCCAAAAAGAAGTCACAGTTCTGCCAGCCACAGGTGACTTACCTAGGCCATCTTCTGTCCAAAGAAGGGAGAAAACTTACACCCGACCGAATCCAAACCATCCTAGATACCCCCATCCCGAAAACACAAAAGCAGGTCCGCTCTTTGGTTGGCCTGACATCTTTTTGCAGACAGTGGTTGCCTAATTACAGCCTCATTGTGAAACCATTACTTGCCCTACTGACCAAGGATGCCCCCTCCCCGTTTCCTTGGACCGCTGAGTGTCAAGCCTCCTTTAAGGAATTACGGGATGCACTCTGCTCAGCGCCCGTCCTCGGAACGCCGGATTACTCCAAACCCTTCTCCCTCTTCACCCACGAAAGGGAGGGATGCGCATTGTCTGTCCTAACTCAATCAATTGGTCCTAAGCAGCGCCCTTGTGCCTACTTCTCCGCCACTCTTGATCCTGTAGCCAGAGCTTTGCCTGCCTGCCTTCGAGCAGTAGCTGCCGCTGCTGTCTCTATCCGTCAGAGCGAGGGAATTGTACTTTCCAACACTCTCACAGTGCTAGTACCCCATGCAGTTGACACCCTCTTGAACCAGACCAAAACCCAGCACCTGACTAGCGCCCGGCTGACAGGGTATGAACTGACGCTACTTGCACCCCACATCACGCTAAAAAGATGCACGACTTTGAATCCTGCCACATTGTTACCCCTGCCTGAAAATGACCCTGACCTTCCTCCCATCCATGACTGTGTGACCCTCACGGACGAACAAACTAGGAGTAGGGTTGACCTCCGAGACACTGCTTTTACTGACCCCGACGGAGAGCTATGGGTAGACGGCTCATGCATCAAACTCCCAGATGGCACCACCTCAGCTGCCTATGCAGTAACAACAGCCCGAACAGTAGTTGAGACAGCCTGCATCACACAACGATCTGCCCAAGCAGCAGAGCTGATAGCCCTCACTCGAGCATGCATCATAGCCGCAGGGACCACCACGAACGTATATACGGACAGCCAGTATGCCTTCGGAGTGGTCCACCATTTTGGGCTCCTGTGGAGGGAGAGGGGATTCCTGACGTCCCACGGCACCCCGATCCTCCACGGAGATTTAGTTTCCGCCCTGATTGAAGCAGTTCTCCTCCCCAAACGATTAGCGGTGATAAAATGTCAGGCACACAAAAGGGTGACAGACTTAGTTGGACAAGGGAATGCATTGGCCGACATTACTGCACGAACCACAGCTGAAAATAGGACGGTGACTCGCATGTACGTGACCAGGTCACAAGCAGAAACATGGAGTGACACAAGGACAATGATCAGAGACATACAATCGGCCAGCACCCCTCACGAGCTGACTAAATGGGCAGGGGTGGGTTTGAAGGATGAGGAAGGCTGTTGGCGAACGAAGGATGCAAGCAAATGGATGCTGCCCGACTCATATCTGATTCCCATACTGACCATGGCTCACTCCCCCGCACACATAGGATCTGCACCCATGATTGAACTCATTTCCAAAGTCTGGCATAACGACAAAATCCCTGACTCAGTCAGACGCCTAGTTCAGCAGTGCCTTATCTGTCTGCAACACAACCCCGGGAAAGGGACTGTAGTGCCCCGGGGAGGGTTCGGGACCCCCAATCACCCCTTTGAGGTCCTTTAGATGGATTACATCCAACTAGAGAGATGCCAAAACCTGAAGTATGTACTAGTCATCGTATGTGCCTTCAGCAAATGGGTAGAAGCCTATCCAACCCGTGACAACACTGCCATGACTACTGCCAAAGTACTACTGAAGGAATTCTTCCCTCGCTATGGCCTTTGCCGAATTTTATGGAGCGACAATGGCCCCCACTTCATAGCTGAGGTTATCCAGCTAATCCTGAAAGGGTTGGGGGTGAAGCAACGATTCCATGCGGTCTTCCACCCCCAATCCGCTGGTCTAGTGGAACGCCACAATGCCACACTCAAGCTGAAACTGGCAAAAATAGTGGCCACCACTGGACTTAACTGGCCGGATGCCCTCCCACTGGCTTTGTTATCAATGCGCTCCACTCCCACCAAGCACCATTTAACCCCCTACGAGGTCGTGTTTGGGCGGCCTATGAATCTCTGGACTGCTCCCAAACCGACCTCCATTCATGACGTCCCAGACGTCCTACTATCTGATTATTTGTGCAAGTTGACTAAAACGTTGTCTGTCATTCATCAACAGGTGCAGCAGGCCATCCCCGATGCTTCCAGGGGCCCCGGTCACGACATCCAACCGGGAAATTTCGTATTGATACGAAATTTCCAGCGAACCAAGAGTCTGGAACCTCGGTGGACGGGCCCCTGGCAAGTGCTGATCACCACCCGAACGGCACTCCGAGTGGAGGGGAAGAAGCACTGGCTGCACGCGCATCATTGTCGGAAGGTCCCTGCAAACCTGGCCACGACAGAAAACGTCAGCACCCAAGAAGAGCTCCTGAACAAAGACCGACCGATATTGGACTGTTATCCAGATACTGGGGCACTCGAACTTGCAAAATTCTCTGATCCTACTGTGCCATCCAGAGAAGGGTATTTCCTGCGTCGAAAGGAGGGAGTCTCGGCTAAGTAGGCCACGGACTAAGTTAAAATCTCAGAACGGTGACCTACACACAATCAAGGGTTGCCGGGAGAGAAGCTAAACGAGGTCTGTGGTTCTGCCCACTACCGAGCCCCTTGAAGGTGATGGAAGCGCCAAATAAGAAGATGATGGAAGCGCCAGATAAGAAGATGATGGAAGCAACGGGAAATACCCAGTATAGAAATCCAAAGACTGACAACCTGCACAAATCGAAGACAATTGCACTCTTCATTGTCTTCCTCTTCTGCCTCCTTCTCATGACCTCCTTCTGGATTCTGGAAGAGAGCACACCGGCTCATGAGACATTGCTACCTACTGCACAGCCAACACCTCTGAAAGAGCATCACCTAATCTCTCTGTCGCCTCAGCTCCGGGAAAGGCGCAGGGAATTCTGGAACAATTCCTTCGTGCAACTGTTGCACCAACATAACCTTGCTGCAAATGCTACGAACTGTTGGATCTGTGGGTTGCTCCCACATGCCACTGGACACTCCATCCCCTTCATCCCTTCACCCTTCTCAGTTCACGGCTCTTGCCTCGCCTGGTTGATCCTCATGCAAGAGAGCCACAGGGACAACGCCACCTCCAGCCGGACAGTGTCACTCTTCTACTCTGGGTTCTGGCTGAACAAAACAGGAAAGACTCCAGCTGCCCTGTGTCCAGCGCTCGCAGGCACCACCTTCATCAAAGACATTCCAGCCAAAGAACGAGTCGAAGTACAGGTGCTCCACAATCCAGCCAGAACCACCTTCTCTCATCTGCAGAAACAAACTACCGCCACCCTGACTGTGGCTCTGTCCGTGATCAATGTCACTGGCCTTGTGTGCCTAGAAGGCCAGGGAACGCAGCTGGTGGGTTACAGCGCCTGCCGAGTCACCAGAACATTGGACTCAGCTGAACCCCCTTCTTTTGTTGCTTCTCCGAATATGTACTTTGTGTGTGGCACCCAGGCTTACACCTGGCTCCCGAAAGGATGGAAGGGCACCTGTTATATTGCCTTCATTCTTCCACCCACATATGTAGCCCCTGCCAACCACCACCGGCAGAGGCGTGCAGACGACCTTGGACAAGCCGACTCCACCGGAGCACAGTTCCTGGATGCAGCAAAGGGACTTGTTCCTCTGTGGGGCCCAATGGCAAACAGCCGTGCTATCCGACATCTGACCCAGGCAGTAGAAACAACGATCAACATCACGGCTGGCATCCTCGCCAACAACACTGCGGAACTTCAGGCGGTCCGCCTTGTGACCCTTCAAAATCGACTCGTCCTAGACGTAGTCCTAGCCGACCGAGGAGGAGCATGCCGCATCATCGGATCCAGCTGCTGTACCTACGTACCTGACAACTCGCCCTCAGTCTACAAAGCCATTGAACACCTCCACAGACTGTCCTCAGAGGTTCACCAAGAGCAGGAAGGATGGTCGCTTGGGAGCTGGTTTTGGGACACCTTGAAAAATTGGGGTTGGAAGTTGCTTTCCTTCGTGCTGATACCTATTGTAATATTATGTGGGTGTTGCTTAGGTATCCAATGTCTGCCACCATTGTTCGGCCTTCTTTCTAGCTACATGTGCCCAAAGACTTTGGACTTCCGAAAAGAGCACATGAGCCCCCTCTATGAAGTAGAACTACGTGGCCTTATGGGGATAAATCCGAACTGACAAGTTGGCGAGACATGTTAAAAGGGAGGACTGTGGAATTTTAGTTTGCAATCTGAACATCATCTGCGCCAGCTTGTCACCTATGCACTACGCGCACGGCAGCCCTTCTGGGTCACCTATGTATTACGTGCACGGCAGCCATCTTAGATATCATGGTCTCCCTGTCCACGACCGATCGCCAGCGCGCCCCTCTGACCCAGCAAGCATCCTCCGCGCGCCCTGGCTCCCCCCTCCCTCCTCCTTATGAGCATGACCCATCTGCATGACCCTGTCCTTAGGAGTCACGCCAGCGCCTGACCAACACCTCCTCTCTTCCCATGAATGCCCCTCTGTTGATAAACCTCCCCTCTGCGCTGGATTGTCCACGCAGCATGAATACCACTCCATTGATGGCCCCTCACCCGGTGTCCGACTGTCCACACAGGTCCGAGGCCATTGCCTAAGCCGAGAGATACCATTTACTGCCCTTATTGTATGAGGTCGCTCTCCTTCAAAGGGCCCTCTATTGATCCAGGCCTCCCCACCCCCTGTGACATGATCAGGCGCACACATCCTAAGACTCGACGAAACACTCAGCTGCGTGATGACCCTCCCTCTTATCAGCAGGTTGAGGACCTCCATTGTGAATGTATATGGGGGTGGGATTAACACGAGGATTACGGGGATGTCTTTTCCCATGCCTTACAAAGTTGTGATTGTATTAAAAGAAGGTCACATGCCATAAACCAGTGTATAAGAGGCCAGGCCTCTGAGTGGCTGTTAGAGCACCTCGAGACGATACCTTGTTGTCTGATCTGATGTGTTCTGCTCCGTCGGAATAAACTTCTGTTTCCTGCCTTCTGGTCTCCGGCGCCTGCCTCATTGCTTGGTAAACTTGAATGGTACAAGGGCGGTTAGCGCCGGGCAAAACTTGAGAAAGGTCCTAGCCCTACCTTTTTCTACACAGAGATGTGACAACAGCGGCTTTGGTGGCGAGCCTCTTCTCCGACGATGCGAGACGCTTCCGCTCAATGCAACAATTGCAGCGGCGACACCCTTGTTCAGTGATGCGAGGACAACAGCTCAGATGGCGGCACGCTTCTCCGTGGATGCGAATCACTTATTTTGATGCAGTGCAATGCGACAGCTACAGAGGCGACATCCTTACCCAGAGATGCGACGGCTGCGACGGTAAAACGTTTTTTTCTCATTGCGAGACGCTTCTCTTGATGCTGTGCAAAGCGACAGCTACAGTGGCGACATCCTTACTCAGCGATGCGATGGCAGTGGCTGCGACGGCGACACGCTTCTTCGGGGATGCGGGACGTTTTTTGAGATGCGGTGCAATGCGTCAGCTACAGCGGCGACATCCACGATGCGACAGCTGCGATGGCGACACGCTTCTCACTCTTGAGTCGCGCTTCTAGCTCCTTGCGACACGCAGTCCCTCAGAACTTAGGCCCAAAACCGCAGCAGGCACTTCCAAAGGAACTCTGGGGAGCTGGGGTTTGAAGTCTGTTGTCCCTGAGACTTCAGCTGGAGGCAAGCTTTTTTCTCAAGCCCTTGGAGATCCTTCAAAAGTTGAAGAAAGTGCACACAAAGTCCCTTCTCCTTCCTTTGGCAGTCAGGCAACCACTGCAGGCCAATCCCCCAAGCAGCTTTTCAGCTTAGGGATAGAGTCTCCTTAGTTTCTTCAGGTTCCTCTCCTCAGCAAAGATGTCTTCTTGTTATCCAAAAGTTATCTAAATTCCTGGGATCAGGGTCCCAATACTTATACCGCAAAATCCTTTGTTCTCTAAGGGCAGAAGGGCCTTTGCCTAGTCCAAAACAGTTCTGGTCTTTCCTGGAGCACTCTGTTTACATGACTTCTTCTTTCCTTTCACAGTGCGGGGCAGAAACATCAGACACCCCACAGGAGGTGGAGCCAGCATTGTGAAGGGGAAGTACAGCCCTTGAGAACTCTGTTGACATGACTTCTTCTCTCCTTTCACAGTGTAGGACAGAGGCATCAGACACACAACAGGAGGTGGAGCCAGCATTGTGGAGGGAAGGTACAGCCCTATTCAGGTCCCAGGTGCAACTTCTCCCTCCCATCTAGATGCAGATCTCTCTATTCACCACTGGACTGACTCACTCTGTCTCCTGGAATCCCCCAGCCCTGTCACTCAAACTCCAGATAAGGAATACACAACCTAGCAGAGGCAGGCTTGGATAGTTAGACAAGAAAATACCTACTTTCTAAAAGTGGCATTTTCAAACACAGAATGTTAAAATCAACTTCACTAAAAGATGTATTTTATCATTCTGAGTTCAGGCATACTAAACTCAAACTTCTACTGTGTTCCCTGAGTCTGTGAGGATTATAAGATGTACTAATCTAACTGCCCATTCTGGCCTATGGAGAACAGGTAGCCTTGCAATAGTAACAAACGAAAACGGCTGTAAGTCACTATTAGGACATGCCACACACACCAGGGCTTGTCCTGCCGGGTCTGGTGGCTCAGTGGACTAATGCGACTACTGCAGGGGCCTGTGTTCGACCTCATGGTCACAGGTTCAAATCCCGGCGGGTCCACTCAGCCTTTCATCCATTTGGGGTCGATAAAATGAGTACCATTGAGTTGGGTAACAACAAACATCTGTTATTTCAGCGCCAAGATGCCCGTAGTGGTGAACGTGCGCTTTACAAATACTCATGTTGTGGTTGTTGTTGTTGTCCTACCTTATACCTACAATGCACCCTGCCGTTGGGCCTACCATAGGGGTGCCTGATATGAAGAAAAGGGAAGGTTTAGGGACTGGCAAGTGGGTACACTTGCTCAGCCAACATGGCAGTACCAGACTTGCCACAGTCTCTGCAATGGCAGACCTTAGCCACACTTTTAAAGACTGCTTCTGTGGGTGGCACAACCATTGCTGCAAGCCTACCATCAGCATTTGATTTACAAGACCTGGGCACCCCTGGTGCACTGTACTAGGGTCTGACAGGTAAACTATCCAGCCAATCATGGAATCACAAATTCATACATTAATTTACAACAGGGAGCACTCACACTGTGGCACTGGACAGCAGTGGCACAGTGCCCCAAGCATCTAACACCAGCAAAAACAAATGAGGCACCAGCAAAAATGGAAGGCAGGCCCACGCCAATGGTGCCAGGTCTAACAATGGGCATCTGTTCCCTGAAATATTCCAAACTATACAACCAAGATACAATTTTATGACAATTAACAAAAAAGGTTTTTTTCTGTGTGCATTCTTTTTTAGTAGATGCTTAAGAGTAATCACATGGCAGGACCTTTCAAAGCACAGGAAGAAACAAACAGAGGACAAATTAAGAGCAGTTAAGTATGAGGCTAAAAAAACAATAATGTATTTTGGTACTGAACATTCAACTCTTTTATGAATGTGAGTAAATGCAAGTGGCTATGAAAGCAGCTTAAAAATTCAACTGACTTGAGTCAGACAGCTTATTTAAATTATGGATGATTTGAATAATGCCTTTGATGATTGCAACTTTGGTACCTGAAACACGATCACTTAAATTGATTGAGTGATTGACTGAGTCATATTTGTACAATGCAATGACATGAATCATTGCCTGGTGCTAAGAATATGGCCTGATCTTAAGCAGAGTTTAAAATAGCCATGTTTTCAACCTTTTCTGGAAAAGGCCGATTGTGCATCTAATGTCAACTCTGTGGAAAGAGAGTTTCAGTGCTTAAAAGCAAGAAAAGAGAAGGCATGTCCTTCGGTTCTGCTTCTCCTGATCTTGGAGAGTATACGTTTTTTGTTAGCAGATGATCTGAGTGTGCAAGATGGGCAATATAATGTGAATTTCTTTCTTAGGTGGAAGGGGACCAAGATTTGTCGGTGAAGCTCAGAGATTAGAATAATACACAGTTTAAAATGGAGAGCCGTAGACGTGTTTTTAAAAGTGTCATAACAGAAGTATGGGGTGAAATAATAGGAAAGAATCTTTCTGCAGCATATTCACCATTTAATGGAGGTTAATGAAGCATTTGAGAGCCTCCAAATACAGAGAATTGGTTTAGTCAAGGTGGGAAATAATGCGAGGGTGCATCATTGATTTCCAAGTTTCAATGAAAAACAGAAGAAGGATCTTGCCTAACATGCACAAAAAATGAAAACATGTTTCTTACTTACATCCATGAGTGCACTTAGATTCCTTGCTGGGCTTACCGGTGTAGTGCAGAGGCCAAGGCCGATAGGTCACCAGACTGGTGTGAGAGTTGAGTTTCTATTAACAAAGAGCATTACAAACTAGCTTACTCTAACATTGGGTTGTCTTTATCCTGTTCTCCATATTGCAGCAATGTCACAGTATATCACATGATAACTACTGCTTATTTCTATTCAATAAAAGTGTTACTAATGTTCGCATGACTAGGCAGAGAGTGTTCCCAGAGATGTTTCTCACTGTATCAAGGATGCATCAGATTGTCTCCAGCTCTTGCTCAAACAATGCATCTGTTCACTTGTTCAACTACAAACTGTGAGAACGATTGAATATCAATGTAGTCCTATCCCGAGGAAATTCTCAAATGTATATTATAGTGAATTGTATCTTCTAGTTTGTTCCTTATTGTTGCACAATCCTGAGAACCATGCATTCTTACAGAGAGTATGTAAGTCTTTGTATAAAATCTTATAAATGACGTGGATTTCTGTTTTTCGAGAGAGCCTCTTTCCCAGAACGTAGAAGGCAAATCTATGCCAATGTCCATTTAGAACTGCATTGAGTTCTTTGTACTTGTGATTATGTGTTTTGCTACCAAGATTACTGATGGCGTGTTTATTGTATTTTGCTATTAATTCTTTACTTAAAGCCTTTAAACGCCAAACTTGTCTGTCATTCTTAGGAGAATGTTTCAGCATATCCTTGTGGACATTAGCTAAACATTAGGAGACGGGTCAGTCGGGGAGCACCAAAGTCCATATTGGGACTGCACCACTCCTAATCCACGTCACTGGCGTACCCCATGACTTAGAGGTTGGGGATTGATTTATGCACCACACTGGTGACCAGGCTAATGGGTTTGGCCAAAACAGAAAACCTCAATATTGTTGCTATCAAGTTTTTTTTCTCTCAATTAGCACTCATCCAATCAGCTACTGGTTCAATGTAGGCTTCAAACGTGTTTTGTGTGGCTAAGAAGAGATGAGAAAGAGAATTTGAGTGTGGGAATTATTCTCACAACCAAAACTCATAACAAACGAAGCTGAGAAATGAAGATAGATGTAAAACAAGGTGTGGCTAAGAGAAGACCCTTGAGGGACCCCATATTTCATAGGGTGGCAAAGGGGGTGAAGGGAGTGAGGTAGATTTTGGAGGAGCAGCCTTTAAAGAAAAAAGTGTAGCCATTTCAAAACGTGCTTAACAATACCAATTTTCTGAATTTTCAAAATAAGGATAGAGTCTGAGACAGTGTTAAATGTCAGTCAGTCAGTCAGTCAAATACACTTTATTCGATTTATAAAATCATAAAAGGCATAAAACATTTACATACATACATAGAAGCATAAAATACATTTTCCGGATTCAATACGAGCTTGTTGTAAACATGTGCAATACAATTCATCAGATAGTTATTCGCTCAACTTATACACCTAATCGAAAATATTTTATACTACATTCAGTGGCAAACTATGTGACTTAATTCTAGTTGCCGCCACTAGAAAATTGGCCACGCAGAATATAGTGCGGGTGCTACTCAAGGACTGAAGATAGACCAGAGCCGGCCTCACATGAATGAAGCCCGCCTCTCTCAGTATAGGCTGCAAAAAATGTTTCCTGATGTCCGTCAAGAACCCACAGAACATGATAAAGTGCATGGTGTCTTGCGATGGGAATTTATCACAGTTACACGGGGGCCCCTTCCAGTTTAGCCCATGACTGATAACTACCCAAGTAAAAGTGAATCAGGTTAAATCTAAACTTTGTTAATAAAAATCTGTGAAATGGTCTGGAAAGAATCTTAAGGTATGGCTCGAGTGAGGGGGAATATAACAGCAGGTAATGCGATCCTACTGTGGGTTTCAGCAGTTCGTGTTCCTCCCGGGCCTATCTGCCCCTATCCATAAAGTTCTTTATAATCAAATTAATGTCCTCTTTCCTAATGCTGGATGGTATAGAAAATAGTTCCGGACGTCCCAGCAGTCCAAAAGTATTTCTCACAAATTCCAACCAGGGCACTTTTATAGCGTGATCTAATGACATAAGGTCAGTCAATATTGCATGGTTGAGGGTTAGTTCCTTGTTCAGCCATGTCTTTAACCAGAATGTTAGCGGGGCCAGACTAAGCCTATCGGTAACATTGTTAAATGTCATGGGGAAGATCCGATAGGGCCAGAGTGGCTAATCCTACCTGGTTGATGATAAGTTTGATATCGTCAGTGATAATAAGAACAACTAATTCTGTACTATGTATTGGACAGAAACTGGATTGGAAAAAATCTAGGATGTTGTTCTGTTCCTACTAGTAGGATAATTGAAGGTTAACTCCTTTTCCAACTGTGCAAAGAGTAGGGAAGGAGCAACTTTGTACAGAAATTAGAGAGTACAGTTGAACCCACAGTTGGCTTCTTCAATAACTGGATAATCTGGGCTGTTTTCCAGGGGTTGGGTACACATGCTTGGGTGTGGGGAGGTTTAAAACATGCATTAAGGTATGAAAAGCTTTCTCAGTACTGAGGTGAAGAATAGAAGGTGGGCACAGATCAATGGAGACGCCAGAAATAATTGTGTTCATACTAGATTGAACCTGAACTTGGCATAGAAGATCAAATTCTTATAGAACCACTCCATTTGGGACCTGAACAGGAGACCACATACATTGTGTAGTGTTTGGCAAAGTGGTTCTGAAAAAACTCATCAGAGATCGTTAAAATTTGCCCAGTGAATAAAAATGAGAAAGCTCTTTACAAACATTTTGTGATGGCTCAATGAAACTAATATCAGATGAAAGATCCATAAATTCTTCACAGTTGCACGGATTTTTTATTTACAATGTTTAGCTTTGTTTATTTTGGAAGCCTAGTATGAGATAGGGGCTGAAATAATAAGATGTGTATATTTATACTCCTTACACCATATTCGTCAGAGCCATTTCAGGAGCGTTTAGCCTCCTTTATATGATTGTTGTACCATGGTGCAGGAAGGTGTATACAACTGGGTGTACTATGTCTGGTAGCTTGGGCTCATGGGCGGGATGTGTGTATAGTTATAAAAAGACTAGGAGTGATGATGTTGGGAGGTTGTGTAAGTTCCATTGGGACTGCCAAATGAACAGTCTAAATAAGTGTAAGTGGTGGTGATACCTGAAGCCCCGTATGATTGATGAAAACAGGGTCTAGTGTGTGGCCTGCTCTGTGTGTGGGTAGTTAAATTATTGCTTGAATCCTAAACCCTCCATGACTTCATGCATATTAGCTGTGTAATGAAGATTATTGTTTTCCAGAAGGAGGTTGGGATTCCCAAGCATTGTAAAATGTGCTGTTTTAAGTAGATAGGAAGATAGAAGCTCAGTCGTTTCTTCATAAAAACAAGATGCGGGGTATGGAGAGGGTCATAAATGAGTGGTCCTGAAAAGGTGGTGGTGGGGGCGAAATTTGAGTGAAAAGAGCAAGGTCTTTTCAGGAGTGTAGTTCAATGAATCCATCATAACACAGTAGATACAGGTGTGTAAAACAATGCATAACTGTCTGCTCCTTTAGCCTGACAGTTGCACTGAACACTATTATAGCCTTCAGGAATGGCAAGAGCTAGGCCTGGTCCAGAATAGTCACATAGCCAGATTTTCATTGAGGAAATGGTATTTGGTTTATGTGTATTCAGGAATGGACATTTTATTATCGATTTTTAGGTAGTGACCTGACAATAAGCAGAAAGCAATTATCTAGGATTTTTGTTTTTATAGGTGACTTGCTAATTCCAGAGTCTTTAGTTAGGACTTTTATACATGTAAAAGGCAGCCGTGGTCCATGCAGGTAACAGCGGTGGGGTGGTGGGGCCACGTGGGGGAGATTTCGAGCGACGATGCAGCAGGAAAACTAAATAAAAAACTATTTTTTCTTCTGCATCGTCCCTCGAAATATACCCCCCTGCAAGCAGCCCCTCCTCTGTTACCTGCACGGACCGGGGATGGTGAAAGGCATGCGTACGGTGAAATAATAATGTGGGCAGCAGAAACCAGTCTGCAGGTCCTCCCTCAGATTTGTTTATTTATTTGAGTTTTATATAGTGCTGGCTAGGCCGGGAGGTATCAGAGCGCTTTACAAAAGGATCCACAAAATTACATCAGTTACAAGTTACATCAGTTACGAGAAAACATTTTAAGAGCGTCGGAAGATGGAATAAATGGAGCTTAGAAGGGTAAGGGGGAAGGGTAAAGGTATAGGAGGGAGAAAGGATGGAGATAGGGTGGATGGAGAGACGAAGGAGAATCTGCCCAAAGTACGGCTGGGTAGGTGACGGCTGAGGGGGAAGTCCACAGCCCATCTCCTCTATAGCTATCAGGTAGCTCCACCGGGCATCAGTCAAGCGGCTAGGTCTCAATGAGAAAACAATTAGAGAGCAGAGAGGAGGGATAAATGGAGCATAAAGGAGAAAGTGGGTGGAGTGAAGGGGTAGGAGGGAGAGTACGACGGAGAGACGAAGTAAGGTCTGCCCAATGTCCGGCTGGGGAGGTGACGGCTGAAGGGGTAGTCCACAGCCCATCTCCTCTATAGCTATCAAGAAGCTCCACCGGGCATCGGCCAAAAAGCTAGGTCTCCACGGTCAGAGGTAGGTTCACAGATTCGGTATCCTGAAGGGTAGGCCAGATGGGGGATGTGTTTGAGGTCTGGTCGAAGTCCATTTTGTTTCCAGAGGAGTAGCGCAACATGGTGGGGAATCTAGTGGCAGCCATCTTGGGGTCAGGAAAGGGATTAACAGGTAGTAGTAGGAAGGGTTTAAAAACTTGCATTGCCAAAAGATCATGGTGGCCCACATGCCCCTCATAAGGGACATGGCATTAGAGAGCATTCATAGAAAACCAAATGTATGTAGCAACAGCTCAGTGAGTGCAACATGGACACGCTCGAAATATGTAAATTAGAAGGGAGCCATCGCTATTTCAATATCAGCAATTATTGAGAGGTAACCTTCACACTGGTGTACACAGTTAGAGTGCATGTCTTACCTACCGTATGGAGATTTTTTAAGGACAACTAGGGATTAAGATCTGTCAAGCTAGGCATGGTCCAGGTGCCAATGAGCAAAGATGGGCTTGCCTTTGATGTGTCTATGGCTTGCCCACTGCACACGTCTGCTGCACAGACACACTGCCTGATTGTTCAAGTAGCCTGCCATGTGAGAAAAGTGCATGGCTAAATGAGACTAAGGAATGTTGGTGCACAATCTTGGTAAACAGCAAGGTGGGCAATGGAAAGAAGGAACAGGAGCTCATGAACTTCTCCTGTGCTGGAGGACTACCCTTCTGACATAGATATTGAGAAATAAAATGTAAATAAAATAATTGTGAGTGAAATGAAGCCTTAAAACCGGGTAACTCCAAAATACAAGGAAAAGAATACGAGATCTCACAGTACTCAGAGGAAGATCAGGCAGATGTCTCTGTGACATGGAAAGGCTGTAGTGTACACTATACTGCTGCAGACACAGATGCCTGATTGATTAAGTAGTACACTATGGGAGGAAATAAGAATGCTGGAGGGTGAAATTGGCAAAATACTAGGTGGACAAAGGAAAAATAAATTGGAGCGCTTCAATTCCTCCTGTCTTGAAAGGTTTCCATTTTGACACAAGTACTGAGAGATAAAATCTAATTAAAATAAAGGTGAGCTAAAGAAAACCATAAAACAATGTAACAGCCACATTCATGGCACAGTGACACAGTGATTAGTGCAACAATGGCACCTTCTGTAACCAGGTAACTCCAAAACAGAAGGCACAGAATGAAAATATCTCACAAAGTTCAGAGAAAGGCCAAGCAGACATCTCTGAGATGTGAACAGACTGCACTTTGTGTGGATGCAGTGCTTGATCTTTTAACTAACACACTATGTGAGGGAAAGCCATGGATAAGCAAGACCTAGGACATCTGAAGTGCGATCTCAGCAAAAAAGGAAGGCGGAAAAGGAAGCTCACCAACTCCATCTGTGTGCTGGAAGGCTCCCCTTCTGACACAGGTACTGAGATATAAAATCAAAAAGCTGCATCCATGGTATATCAGTATGGCGACAACTGCAAGTAATGCTCTTCCTGTAAAAGGCAAATCCAAAATAAATGGAACAGAATAGGAGGTCTCAAATATTCAGAAGACGGTCAATAAAGAACAAATAGCCAGTAGGTCAATCATTATTGTTTGATGAATTAAAATTATAGAGTGAAAACATATTGAGTAACTATTTATTGATCTTAAGTCAGTCAATGGTAATTTTTTGATTAATTGAAACCATGCAGTGAAAACAGATTGACTGTTTTTTTGATTTTCATTGTAGTGATCATATTTTGGATTTTGAATTTGCAATCATCAAATGCATTGCTGTAATCAAAATGCATTACTGTAATCACCTCAGACTAAAATAAGCTGTCTGCTCAGACCAGGAGAATTTTTAAGCTGTTGGAATAGTCACTCACATTTACTATATATTCATCGCAGAGCTGGAAGATCCATAAATAGTTGATTGAGAGTATGCAATACAATACGGCTGGAAAGAAAGACCTTGTTTTACCAACTCTTTAAAAGTATACACGCAAGACGTGTTATACAGAGAGTAGGCTTTGGGTCAGCCCACTTCAGCAAAATTTCTATCATCAGTTTTTCACGGTTTACCATTGCTTGTATAGGCTGTCAATCAAAGCCACTGCATTTCATGGATGATTACATTTTTCCATTTGGTTTTGGTGATAGTGTTAAAGTAGTCCACTTGTTAGACGAGGAAGCAACATGGTGTGAAGCTTGTGATGCTGAGTCTGTTTAGTATACTGAAGAATCAACATGATTTGAATCTTGGAAGTCAGAGTCAGTGACTGCTCTTGATGTACGTACTTGAAAAAGATCCTGACATTACAATTGATAGTTTATGGCTTTCTTATTTAGGAAGTTGTCTTCTTTGTCTTCATGGCAGACTAAGGCAATTCAGTAATCACAATTTCATTAGCTTTACTTTGCTGCCAGGATAGCATATTGTTCAATTTACACCTTTGTTGTTGACAAGATAAAGAAGAGTGCACAATGTAAGCTTTGTCACACATGCACCGAAAAAACTGGCTCATTATCAAAAGTGCATTCTATTCAATATGTTGCTGTTTATGTCATTTTCATTAAACAATGACAACACAAACTTCATCTACTGAATTATTTTTACAACACTCTTCTTTGAGGGTATAGCTTACGTCTGCTATGACAGTCTACTCAATAAACCAAACCAAATGGCTTTAACATTACAGGGAAGATTGTAGGTGATAAGTTGTCACCGGGCCCTTCCTGCACTGCAAATGCTAACCTTTGAGGTTGGCTACTCATTTATCTCACTGGATATACTTTTTTGCACACAAATAATAAATCTTTGTCAACCTTTTGTTGCTTAATCTCAATGTTGAGATTAAGCAACAAAAGGTTGATAAAGATGTATTATTTGTGTGCAAAAAAGTATATCCAGTGAGATAAATAAGTACCCAACCTCAAAGGTTAGCATTTGCAGTGCAGGAAGGGTCCGTGACAACTTATCACCTACAATCTTCTCTTTACTCATAGGAGAGTAGCGCCCTCCTCCCAACCCGCACGCCCTGTTTGAAACTACACAAACTTTAAAAACTAGGGAAAACAATTAAGATTTGAGTGCACAGTACAACCCAATACTTTCTTTAACATTGCAGGGGCACCCTGCAAAGTACATGGAGAGGGCACCCACCCTCCTGACTCAGTCAGGAGGTCGTGGGCCAGGGGCCTGACACCCATGCACAGTGCCGGACTGGGCCCCCTGGATTTCGCCCCCCACCCTCACACTACAGGTCTGTGGAGGCTAATGTTCTGCCACTGTGCATGACTAAGAAAAATGAAACCTATTGGCTTTTCCACTGATTGTAACTTAAGTAATAGCCTAAATAGTTAACTAAGGAATGCCTCTTTCCAGTCATTTAAAAAGAATAGCTTAATAGATTGTGTGTCAGCGCAGAGCATTGGTCATTGTTGTACTTGGCCCTTTTTGCAGGGTCATCCCTAAACATTTTTTGCCTTCCTCCTACCCTTTTTGCTGATATGGTGTTGGTGGGTTTAGGACTCTGGGAACTTTAGCACTGTAGGTCTGTGTAAATTGCATGTGCTCTCTGCCCTCCATAGGCTAACATTGGGAACCCCCCCTTATGGGATAACTCCTACATGGAATATAATAAGTATTTAATTTTTGGTGTGTCTGGAATGGAAATAATAAATGCTGCACAATGGTGTGCGTAGGTGTATTGTCACTATTTTAGAAATGCCACTTCTGTGTGCTTTGTGCCTGCCTGCCTGATGTGGATTGCATGGCTGTTTCTAGAAGTGACCAGGGCTGGGGCGGTGTGTGTGACTTCAGGGAGATTAGAGTCAGGCTGAATGGGAGTTCTGCAATTAGAGTAGTGGGCGGAGAAGTCCCCTGTCCCTGAATAGGTCTGTGCTTGCGCTGTCCAATGCTGGCTCCGCCCCCTGTGGTGTATCAGATTACCAAGCCCCTGCTCACAAAGGGAGGAGGGAAGTATGGTAAACAAAGTGATTGACACCTCTTATAGAGCCAGTCGGGACTGGAAACTCCAGGACCCTTCCAGAAGCTTCTGCCCCCTTCTAGTAGCAGGGCAGAAGTGTGTATAAATACAGGGGCTGTGACCACATGGGGTTGTTGTGCTTGTGCTGACATGGAGGGGACACTCTGCCAGGAGGAACTGCGGCGGGACACTGCGTGCTGGCCCCTGTGCCCAACTTTGCCCCTCTACCTTCTGCTGGACCCAGGAAGAGACCCTGCTGGAGTAAAGGCTGCTGTGCCAGGAAGATTACCATCTTGCTAAGTTTGATTGTTCTTAGGAGCTGCTACTTCATTGGGCTGAGCTGGCCCGCTGACCTTTGCCCAGCCTGTGCCTGTTTCCTAGTGCCTCGTGGGTGCTAGAATTAGACTGAAGCCCCAGAGGACTTTGCTCTCTGCCTGCAGTTTTAAACAAGAGAGCGGACTCCCACCCCACGTTTTCCGCGTTCTTCACATATTTTATTAGCGGGTGCCCACCCTGCGTTTTCTGCAGCATTTCACGGGTGACCAACCCGCGTTTTCATCTTTTTTCAGCGGGAGCCCACCCCGCTTTACACTTTAAATTAAGCAGGTGCCCACCCCGCATTTTGCTCCTTATCAGAGGGAGCCCACCCCACATTGCCGCTACACATTGAAAGTGCCAAGGAAGCACCCGAAATCGCCACCATGACCCATGTCAACAAAGGGGCACGGGCACCGTGCTAGCGCGGCAACCAGGAAGTCAGGCAGGGTGCCGTCTGACTGTGGGCAGGGCCTGTCCCGGAAGTCCAAGTCCAGAGCGGAGGCTACCGTGAGTGGGTGGGAGACCCACCCATGCCAGCCAAGGAGAGCGGAGACCCAAGGAAGCCCCAGATGAGTGGGGGCTCCAGGAGGGTGCAGTGTTGGTGCTCGCCAGGCTCCAGAGCAGTCAGGTCGGTGATTCCTGAGGGGCCCTGCAGGACAGTGGGCCGCTCCAACATTGGCGGCAGAGATCACTGGACAGAAGGCTGCAGCAGATGGCTGCCATCTACTTCGTTCAGCCCCCAAGGAGTGGTGAGTGGGGCTGAGACTCCCCTTTTTTTTAATTTATCTCCCTTGGGTCATGCTCTCTCGGGCCACAGTGGTGAAAAGCCAGTATCCCTCTTCACTACACAGCGGCGCCGCAGTTGCGGCCACTGCAACATTGTGGGCCAGTTTACCTTCAAAGTCCCCAGGGTGAGGTTCACATTTGTCACAGCTGTACTGCAGTAGCGGGCAGCTGCAACGTTGGGCATTTCAGAGTCCCGGAGTGAGGCTCCAAAGTGCACAGTTGTGCCAGTGATTTGTTTGCTTTTAGGGCCATTCTTCTACTACCTGGACACAGCTGCACAGCAGAAGCAGGCAGCTGCGACGTTGGCCCCCCATTTGCACCTTGTTAGTGCTAACGCTTGTTTCCCCGGCTGCACCACGAGAGCGTGGGCAGCTGCAATGAGGGGCATGGTTGTTTTACATACCAAGGTGGGCACTATGATATAATGAGGGTAATCTGAATGCACTGCTAATTATGGTCAGTCTGATAGGAGTGTGCATATGGGTTTTATGCTGGTGCTTGCCAAATGTGATTCGTGCCCCATGATTGTGGTATAATGTATTTTGAGTCCAATGATGATGATACCTAATATACTTATAATGATTCATGCATACGGTGATTTGGGCACCATGAGTGTTACATAATGCATTTTTCTATCCCCAATGAGGTTGCATTTATGCTTATTATTATACCTAATGTATTGAGGAATAATGTGTTGTATCCCTAATGAGATGCATCATGTTTATCATGCCTGATCTAAATGTGATTTATGCCCATCGTGATATAGTGCTAGGTTCATCCATTTACCAATAGCTACTGGCGGTTATTTCTGGTAGTTTTATACTTATTACATGCACTTTTGTTTGGTTCTGGCAGCAACCCGATAGGCAGTGCCCTGTACATAATCCACTGTAAATAATGTCCTGGTGCCTGTAGGCACAGTGTATATATCTGTGATTGTAATGTGTTTTTTATAATACAAAGGCTATTGTTATATAACCTTGTGTGGAGTCTCGTGAAGTGTGCCTAGCGGGTCACCACTGTGTGTGCATGTTGTGTAAACGCTTTACACATAGCCTCTGGGATAGGCCTGACTGCTTGTGCCAAGCTACCAAGGGGGTGAGCAGGGGTTATCCTCAGGGTGTAGCTCCCTCACCCTGACTAGAACGGGGGTTTCTGCCTGGCTTTGGCGCTTGCCCTTGCCTATCGGGAAACCCTGTTTCTAACAGTCATTGACACATGTTATGGAGCCAATCATTTAGCTATGTAGTGATGATGATCTCCATGTCTTCTGACTATGCCAAACAGCCAACAAAGTAGCAAATCTGAGTGCTTCCATGGGTATGTGGTGGTGAAAACATGTTTCAATTTGCATTGCATAGTCCTTGTGGGAAATTCCTGTTGGTGGATCCCTGGGTAGTCAGAGGATACTAGAACCCCACTGACTCTAGTGTCCTGGTGCCCTCGTACTGTGAACCCCCAAACTGGGAAAACTGTACCCCTTTTAGCAGCTGACTTTCACTGCAGCAATGCAGAGCAGTCAAAGGCTTACTCACGTGTGATGCGGCCAGCTAGAGATTCAGAACTCAGCTATGCAGAAAACGGTCTTAATTTTTAAACAAAAACTACTTAGTTACACACAAAACTAAATAATATGTTCATGTCATCGAATATATACTACCTGGCAGGTACAAATACCAATTGGAACACCCTGTAAAGGGATTCCTGACCTAAATGGGTCACACAATAAGGAATGGTTGCATTGGTCAAGGAACCACCTAAATGTAGCCTGTGCCCCCTATGCCAGAGTCACCTCTAATGTTCTGTGGACCATAATGCCCAAACTTATAGAAACAGAGGGCCTTATTTATGAGGCCTTGCGTCACTTTTACGCCACTGGTGGGTCACTTTTTTGTGACGCACCAGCAGTGTAAAAAATGCGCCATGTTGTGTTATATTTACAAAGTGACGCATCTAGGTAGATGCGTCACTTTGTAAACCCCTGCGCTACATTATACCTGTGCCAGGTATAATGTATGCGGGGGGAGTTCCGATGCAAGAAAGGGTCGTAGAAGTGACGCCGTGAAATCTATGAGATATCAGTGTGCCACTTCTAGGACGCAAACGAGTCAATATCTTACTCCTGCCTCATTGCAGGCGTAAGACTAATACAGGCACATTTCACATGGGACTTGCCCATGTGTAATGGCCCATTGCTGCAGTTGCGTCTCTTTTGTCATTTTTGCGCCTACAGATACTTCAGAAATACTGACGTATCTGTAACTCCTTGTGCCATGATGCGTCATACTGTAGATATGATGCATCATTGGTGCCGCAAGGAGGGCGCAATGAAAAGTGATGCATCGCTGTTTTCTCGCAGAGTTGCGTCCTTTTCATAAATGAGGCCCACAATGGTTTTCTATGTGCCTAACTAAAACACAAGGGGTGTGTTAATAAAAAAGCATGTATACTGGCTTGGCCAAGATGTGACCATACAATACCACAAAAGCAAATACACACTTCGAATTATAATGCATTTCAGTCATAGTAAAAATACATTTGGAAATTGTACCAGACAGTGTTGCAACTATAAAGCATTAAAATAATGAACACTTAAATTCCAAATCATATATTTACCTTGTACAAGGTAGCCCTGTAACCAAATGGGACCAGAAAGAAAACATTCCATGCACTTCAGAGCCTCTGGGCAAAAACTCCACTCCACAAATGCTCAACTCCATGGCAAAAATCTCTCGGTACAGACATTTAGTGACTCGTGAGACTTATGGTGACAAAAATACTTTTTGAGGTTTTTATTCTAAACTTCTAGGGCCCAGCAGCTACCCCTGCTTTCCTCCCACAGTCAATACTGCTCTCCCTGCAGTGTTTTTGCCCTCCAAGAGACCATATAACCAATATACAAACTTTGGGAGGCCGGCAAGGGCTTACTTTGCCCTTCTTTCAGCCCGCTTCTATACTTTTGATCTGGCCACACTAGGACAATACATTTTTACTTTTTTTCTGTTTTTCTTTTATAAAGAGTCCACTCCATGGGGATGTTGCTTGTTGTGGGTGTCCCTGCCCTTCTTTGGAACATCAATGCATATGGAGAGTTTGACTAGGTGGCTCCCGAGTGCACTCGGTGGTCCTGCAGCTTTTCCTTGTTGCCAATCTATTTCTTCCCACAGCCACATGGAGCAATCACTCCACCTCATGCTCCAGCATTCCCAAAGCTCTGCTCCTAATGGTATGGTGTGTTAGAACTGCAGATTCAGGGGTAATATCCTCCACCACAGAGGTACAATTTATTAGGTGGGAAATCAGTTCAATCCAGAAGCTGCTCTTTTCAGTGGAAGAAATTGTTACTGATATGTAGAGACAACTAGACATCCAACCAGAATGGCTAGCTGAACTTTGGAGATTGCACAAAAAATATAGGCTTAGAAGACAGTTGTTTGAGAGGTAACATTTGAATCTCAGGAATAATGGAGCACACAGAAAAAGACGACCCGTAAGCATTCTTACATAATCTTCATATGTCATTGTTAAATATAAAATACAAACTTAGAGCTGAAACAGGCACACAGAGACTCGTAACAATGTTACCAGTACTGCGTCTCAACAAATCCAAATCTGTTGTGTTAGATGCAAAGAAGAGTTATACCAATACGAGAATAGTCTGGCAGATTTTCCCTATTATACCAGTGCAAAGAGGACACTTTTTCCAGCCCATGACTAAGACAAAAAAGAAATCAAATATGGCCTATTGGAATCAACCACAATTCTGATCATGATTGATGGCGGCACAATAGAATATTAATTAATTAAAGGACATGGAACGATTTTTGATTGAAATGAAGTGAGTGAACATGGAAACAGCACCACCAAGATCAAGCACAAGGAACAAGACACAGAATTAACCAGAAGAAGTAGAGGACAATGACCTTGAGGGATAGCCCATCTGGGAAAAGTTTGCATGTAAATAGGTGCAAGGAGGTAAGCGGTGAGAATGGGCACAAGAGACAAATCTTGATTGCTCCCTAAACTGTGGGGAAGCCTGAACCATGTGGGGCCACCTCCATTGAAAATATCTTGCGGATGACATTGGATTTGGGTAAGGTAACTATAACCAGAACAGGGTTTTATCCATGACATACATAAACCCCAGGAGGTTTGATGGTATGGGAGCAAATAAGAGAGAAGGGAGCATTTCTGTGGTCTCTCTGGGAGGTCTAACCTCCATGAACAGTAATTTGTATAGGACTTGCCCAGCATGATATCTCGAAAGGTCTATATAAGAAATTAGTAACCAGGAAACCGTTCAAAATAGACAGTAGGGGCAGTAAGTTCTCATGTGCTATTTATTTTGGGAAATAGGAAACTGGCATAGATGATATAGTGTTATAATGGATGGGCCGGTGATACCGATTTCTCTACTTAGGACACCTACCACAACCAACGCGTTTACAGGTATAGAGAACTGATAGGATAGGTACTAACATCAAATTATCCCTAGAGTGGTGTTAGAATTGAAACGTATTACTTCCATATTACTTGTACTTTACCTAGTATTATGTTAGCATTTATTTAGTTATCTTATTATACATTCTTGCTGGATGCATAAGCAATTAACAAGGGCAGATGTCATGTACTTTAGGTTGACATCTGTGCCACCATTTTACCTTTAGTAGACACCATGTTGTATAATAATCGAAACTGTTACTGTATCATTTACGAGAAATGATCCTTGGTAAGTTTTGTTTCTCAAATGATGAATCTTGCTCATTAACGCATGCCTTTCTCTCTATGTAGAGGCCATTCCCCACCTGCCTATACGGGAGGATAAGCCAGACGACCTTGGGCAGTAGATAGCTTGTGCCAGGCTGCGGAATCAAAACTTATGCTCTGTACCCTCATTGTATTGTAAACTAAAAACACCAAGGTCCCTATATTTCAATATCTAAGAGGAAAAATCCCTCACCAAGGTCAAGTGTCTTGTAGAGATGTTAACAAATCATGCTTAAAGATATGCTGTGCCTTACTCAAACAAACTGTATCTTCCTACTTTATCACAGTAAAAAAGTACAGCAATCAATTCCTAAAGATATTCTTCAATTTGGACCACAAATTATTTTAAAAAATGGGATTTATTAAAAAACAATAATACATTACATAATCAATCCAATATCATTGATAGCATACCTCCCAATGCAGGTTACAATCTAATTATATCGCAAATCTAGATAAAAACTTTACTTTAAAAAAACAGTTGACGCGGCATTTCGGTGTTAATTCAATATTTTCACCTTCTTCAGGGCAGAAAGTTTTCATTAAATCTTTTTTATTGGGTGGATTATGTTTATTCAATTACATGATCTGCAGAGTTTTAAAAATCTCGCCACCATTAGTGCTTCTCTGATAGAGCCTCTCTAATTGCATGGCTTCTTTTCCTTTATGCGTTGGAGCCACCGTGTTTTTTGGGGTAGGGGTTTACTAAAAATATTTCCTTTTATATATAGGAATTCTATTTATATAGAAATACTGCATGTATTTTCTATTTTGCCAAACATGTTTCTAATTTCTCGTTGGCCTAATGATACTTTGTTGACAGGCTGATCAAGAAGATGCACTCTTAGTGGTTCAGAAATAAAATCTGTGTGGGATACAGCGGCCTCCCTGGTCTGACGGATCTCTGCAAGTATTCTGTGAGATCCAAAATAACACGGAGAGTCAATGACGCAGTAGAGAATGCAATCTAACTGGTTTATTCACAAAGTACACCGCAGTGGAGTCCACTCTGTACACTAGATTCGCCTTTGTGATCAGTGACTGCCATAATCTGTCGAGCTTCAAGACCATTATCTGCAAGCAATTGCACAGCTGTAGAGCGCAGAAAATGGTTTGTGTAAGTGCAACTTAATCCTGCTTTTCTGCTGATTTCTTTCATTAGTCTTCCTATTGTGTTTTTCCCAAGGGGGGCTTTTAAATTACCAAAAAGAGGCACTTGCAGCATCCTCCATAGAACAAAGAAGCATGTGCAATCTCTGGGCAATATGGAAATATAAAATTTCAAAGATTTCTCAGCACACATATCATTGCCTGGCTGGGCACAGATACGACCTCTGTTTTGGTATCTTAATTTCTCACCTACTTCTTTGTGGTTTTTTGTTTGTTCGTTAAAAGTTAAGGTTGCATACTCTTGGTTGTTTTCATCTACTTGAAAGGTGAAAGCATTTTTAGGCAACTCCCGTAATCCTTCCCTGCCAAGTCTTGCAAGGTGTAGATGGGTATCAAAAAAAACTTTGTACTGCAGTGAAATAGGTTCCTCACAGTTCAAGATACCACAGTGTTTCATCAATGACTAGTCCTGTGCTGATATAAATTATTTTCTTATACTGATATCTTTGCCTTCTCTACGTTGTTGTTTTTAAATTGCTACTAACACATTGTTAGCAGGTTCAAATACAGCATCATGCATGATATTAACAGCTCTGCTAAAAGGAGGATTAATAATTTGTCTATTTAGTCCAGCCCTTGCTGATATAAGGCTTTGATTACTGTAACATTCCCCCTTAGCATTTCTTACCTCTGCATAAAAATGTCTCAGAAGGCTACAGAGTTCAGGCAGTGGTTTCATCTCAAAGTCTGGCACATACCTATTTTCTACCAACCAGCCTCTGAATATTTGAGTCGCCCATTTTGTTGCTGTTCTAGTGTTGGTTTCAGCCCTCTGCTCTTTAAGTATATCCAGCTCAGGTGCAACAAAGTTTTGGTGATGTTTTCCAGGCTTCTCCATTTGAACTCCAGCAGATTTACTTACCCATTCATCAATGGAAAGGTATTTGTTGAGGCTTTTTTCAAAACTGTACATATCTTGGAGGATTTGCCATTGCTACTGCTCAGCTCTTCAGCTTGGCTTGACTGTTGAGCTAATTGTGATTTTGAACAATAGAATGGATTGCTCTTGGCAGCTAGTGGAGTTTAGAATACTCAGTTAAGGGGTCCTTTACCAGTGAATACAGATTTATGGAGCTGCATAGTCTTTAATGGAGCTCCCAACATTCCAATGTTCTAATAATACATAAAACACTTTCTACCAAAGTACTTGATGGGCGATATGTTAATGTGAAACCCATAACTTGCAATGCACATATAAAAGTGGGTCCATCTATCTCCTGGCTGGGCATACATGTGATTTCCTCTTCAAGTTGGGCGGATATTCACCTTGTTCATAAAGGCAAAAGTCCTGATGAGAGAGGCGCCTGGAATGTCACCAAAGACCAGGTTCTAGAAGGGTATGGAAAACTAAACATACAAAACAACAAGGACAAAAATATTCTTATTGACATGATTCACGATAATGCTCTTATTAAAACTGCAACTCTTAAACTCCATAGACAGGGACTATACATTCACTTTGTACACCCATGGTATCTAACTTGGATGGACTACTTCATACTGACTAGGGGTGGGTTTAACTCACGTAATTGGCTGTATCATAATTTTGCAAAATTACAGCAAACTTAAGCAAGGTGACGCTGAATTACTCAAGGAGCATATGCCAGCATTTAGCCCTAGTTTTTTATTCAAAATATACCCAAGGAAGCATTTTGTGTAGGAAAATAGTACTAAATGCAACACGACACGAACAACAGCTTACGCTCACGATGTTTGGTGTTCCTGTGTTCCTGCGGTAGAATCTTTGTACTAAAGTACTCAAAATTATGCAAAGGGGCGTAATTGTGTAATTTTTAGCCATTTTGCCTCACAAGACTAATGTGAAAATACCAACGTTACTTTGATTACTCCAGAGTAATTTAAACTTTGCTCAGGCCTAATAATGACATTCAATCTAGTGAGACACTGAGGGGCACATTTACAAAGAATTGGTGTAGGGCAGCTCCGCAAGTCATTTTGCTGTGCTGCCCTACGCCATTCGAAAGGAGGGGAAGGTTGAGAGTGGCGAAGTGTGGCTCAATGATTAGAGCGGCAGACCCTGATGCAGAGGTCTAGCCCGGGACCAGGGTTCAATTCCCCGCCTCGGTGGGTCTTGGGCTCAAAAAATCCACAGACTTGATAATTCTCGCCTCGGTGCCTATTCTAATCATGGGTCCCACTCTGCAACTCTGGGCAATAGCTTGCTTAATCTCCACAACGGACCCCACAACACTAAGGATGCCTGGCCTCCACCTTGGGGGTGCCCAGGAGTGGACACCTCACAGGGAAAGCCAGGATGGGTTCCACGGCGGTATTCGTACAAGCGCCTTGAGACCCTTGCGGGTGAGTAGTGCGCTATACAAGTATCAATTTACATTTTACATTTACATCACAAGATGCAGTAGCAGAGAGCAGGGTTAGAGGAAAAAGGAGGTATATGGCACAACAAGGAAATAAATGTGAGAGACTGGGCAGTGCTGGGTGCAGACGGGGATTATTGAGGTAGTCTTTGAGGAGTGAAGAGACAAATATAATAAGATAAGGGTTCGGTTTGTGCGAGAGATAGACGGAAGAGAGAGGAGGTCTGGAAAGAATTCTATTTGTCTCTCTGAATTAGCAATATTTAACAGACCCGCCATTAGTGTCAATACGCAGAATACAGCTGAGCAGGACCCGGCTACTTTTTGACTTTTTATTTTCTCTGTGCTGAGGTTGCACCAGGTATTGCAGTTCCTCCACGAATGGTGCACTTCCTTACCGGGGTAACAATGTTCTTTAAACAAAGAAGAGAAAACAAAATTAGCACTTCATTGGCAAACTTTTACAGTGGGACTAATTTGTGTGGTTGTGAGGAACACCAATCTGGCCACATTGCGACCACTAAGGAGGAGGAGCGAGACAGAAGGAGAGGCAATAAGTGGAAGAAGGAGAGTGGCGAGGGCAGCTGGTAGAGGCAAAGCAGGAGACGTGACACTGTGGTTTAAAGAAACATGAGAAAACGAAAGAAGCGCTTCACTGGCAAACTCTGTTGAGTAGTGCTAATGTGTGTGGTTGTGAATAAAAGCAATCTAGCCACATTGCGGCCACTGAGAAGGAGAGTGTCAGACAGAAGATGAGGCAATACCTGTAAGAAAGAAAGAGGGGGTCGGGAGGGGCCGCTGCTAGTGGCAAAGCAGAAGTGAACCCTAGTGTTTAAAGAAACATGATGAAAGGAAAGTAGCCCTTTATTGGAAAACTCTGTGAAGTGGCGCTAATGAATGTGGTTGTAATTACAATCAACCTGACAGCTTTATGCATTTTAACAATTTCTGTGTCTGTCCCGAGGCTGTGGCGCGTAATACAGTCCCTTAGTCTGTAGGCATTTTTATAGCACACACAAGAAGATATTAACACATTATGCATCCGTAGTGGCCAGAGGGTTGTTTTCCACCAAGATGTTGTGTGACATTGTAAACAACAGGGGATCAATAGCACATACTGAGTGACGTAGAAAAAGCACGCGGCAGATGTCTGTAGTGTCCCTGGAAACCACAGTTGGAAAACATCTGCATACTTATTTATTTATAGCGCCGACCATACCAGCTGGTATAGCAGTGCTTAAGAAAATAGAATTAAGAGAAATGAAAAAAACAAGCTATAAAGTATAATAAAGAAACATTCAAAGTAACAGTTTCAGGCATTAAGAACATGCAGAGAGGGACGGTTCACATTTCTCCGCCAATAATGGTCTCCCTCCCGCACCTCCACCCCGAGAGATCCCCATGTATGTGTGTGCGTATTTGTGCATGTATGACAACAGACACTAGGGCAGTGTGTGGAAACCTGTGGGACAAAACAAAGAAGGAAAAAGCCGCGGAGGAAAATAGTTACTGAATTAGAAATAGCACGATTTTATTGCAACCACCTGATTCTTGTTTTTGAAGTTTAAAAATGTCATAGATAAAATAAATATGGTTATTGTACTGGTAGCCTAACGAATCAATACCAGGGCCTGGCAGCATCTGTATAAGCACGTTGCCAGCTGCTCTGTAGCGCCACCTGCACCCCGCTTTTAACTGAACCTCAGTGACATTTTTTACATTTGCTTGATCAGAAGGGGACACGTTGTCACTCAGTCAGACATGTTCTGAAAGCGTTGGTACTGCTTCCTTTTTTTTAAATATGGCAACTGGTTATTTTTTTTTATGTAGAGCATGTAGTCAGAAGTTATAAGATGAAACCAGCTACCAGACAAAAATGCAGCTCACCGTACTTTAATAATGTGAAATTGCTAAATCATGTGCGACTCGTACAATTTAGAAAATGCAAGAAACATCAAGCCCTTCCAATTCTTTAAAAAATCATCACCACCACCGTTTATTATTTTACCAATAAATGTATTGTTGTGCTTTAAAGAAACATTCTTTTAGAAATTAAATTATTCTCTGTTACACAATAGGTTTATTGTGGTCCTGAAAATAAAATTAGAGCAAATAATTTTCTTGAGTTTAGCAGGCGTGTTTTACGTAATCGCTATTATTCTCACATTTTGCAATAGTGGGTAATATGTACGATGAAGTGGCAGAGCGTGCCGTTAGCCTCCTGGACTAAATGACACGATCTGCCACTTCGGAAACGCAAGGCTGCAGCATATTTACAAGAATGTGGTGCAGCCTTGCGTTTCCCCTGGCGATGGCGCTTAGTTTAACAACTTAGAGCCAACGCAGGCACGGTGCAAGAGTATCTGTGTGCAGGTGAGGATTGGTTATATGTAGGAAGGTGTCCCTTCCTTCACATAAACAATCCTAAAATGCCATTTTGTAACTTTCATGTGTGCTGCTTCATGCAGAACACATGTAAATTACAAAATGGCATTTTTACAAAAAGTTTGTTTAAGTACAGGAAGGGACACCTTCCTGTACATAAACAAACAATGGCATTTTGCTTTTTCCTTGTGTGCTGCACAAGGCAGCACACATGGAAAAAGCAAAAACGAGGAGAAATAATGCATTTCTCATTGTTTCGCCAACTTAAGACCAGGATTTTTCCGGTCTTCATTTTGGCGCTTCCTCCTATGTACGCCACCCTTGTACATAGGGGGCAGCGTCAATTACAATGGGTGTTGCCCTGGAACGCCCATCACAATACCCACTGGACGCCCCTTTCACGCTAAACATAGCATGAAAGGGTGCCTTATGTACAAGGCAGCATTAAACTATGTTACGTGGCTTAACACTGCCTTGTACGTAAGGCAAGGCCCCTATTGCCACGGGAACGTCACAAAAAGTGATGTTCCCATAGCGATAGGGGCTTGTAAAAATGGCCAATGTTTTTTTATTATTGCCTTTTTTGCAACTAATGTGCACTTTGCACAAATTGCTGAACATTTTTATTAAATATTCGCCAAGCTACTGGAAATACTAGTGACCACTAGCACATTAAACAAATTAGCTATCCTAAATTTAAAAATCGAAGCTTTAACCTTTTCACAAGTAAATAATGTAATTTGTTAATTGGTATCTCTTCCTATTTTAAATCTGATGGGCTGCAGTGTGATTGCCAGGGAAGTTGATTATGAATGAAGGAGGAGGGGGGGGGGGGGAGTTTGACTGCGACTCTTGAGAAAGTGAAACATTCTGATAGCAGTGAGGTACAAGAGAGCAGTTTTACTGAGGCTCCAGCTGGGCACAGCGTCCAAAGTATGAGCGCAGGGGGGGTGCACAGCATAGCAGAGTCACCAGGATCGAAAATTCTCCTTCCGATACCGGCACAGCTGCACACAAATTCAAAAGAGCGATACCAAAGGGGATGATGGACAGAGCGTTTAGCAAATCAAACACCTACCCCCAGTCAACTGATCTGGATTTAATCCATCACCATTCTTTAGCTCACTCCACCACCCCAGTTCAGACATGGTCATATGCCAATCAGTATGACCCTGTGCCTCATGGGAACAGTCCAGCCTGAACTGCCAAGCCACATCTTCCCTGGACCGGAAACAAGCATCCTGGGACCTGTTTCGGATTCATAATCCCCATCAGCCAGGCTATCTTGAATCCAGTGGTAGAGGGAGCAAGGGACCCATTGGCAGGGCATACCCTGCCAACATAGGGGGAACAAAGCGATACCAAAGGGGATGATGGACGGAGCGTTTGAGCAAATCATACACTCACCCCCAGTCAACTGATCTGGGTTTAATCCATCACCATTCTTTAGCTCGCTCCACCACCCCAGTTCAGACATGGCCATATACAAATCAGTCTGACCCTGTGCCTCATGGGAACAGTCCAGCCCGAACTCCCAAGCCATGTCTTAATAGAGCACATTGCCAACTGTAGCGAGGTCGGATTCAAAGCCCGGCTTTGCTGCCTCACAACATTGTGTGATCCTGGGCAAACAGCTTAGCCCACTATGCTACAGCCCGGCCTGTGAATTCCCATAAGCGCAGGGTCTGTGGAAGAGTCGCTGCACAGTGATCCCCAGCCAGTCAGCTGCCCAAACTTCAGAAACAGTATTTAATTTGCATGTAGGATAAACACACCGCCGCTGTCCTGGCCGCAGGAACGCTGCTGAAGACTGACAAAGCAGCTGATGGCCCGCGCTCGGAGAGGGTGGGCGAGTCTTCAGCCTTTTATTGATTATGCACAACTTTATAACATTAAGAAACCTCTATTAGTTAATGCACTGCATAGGTATGTATCTGTAACCAGATAAATAGTCAAACTTATTGGCTTTGTTGACAGGTATATAAAGCATTGCAACCGTGCATAAAGTTATGTATTCCTGGACGACGCTCTTAACTGCTTGCGGTGGAAAGGTACAATTAAAAATGAGAAGGGGTGGTGGTGCCAGTAAAAGTCTGCGACAGGAGTAAAGCAATAATAATAAAATAAAGAGTTCCCCTAAATGTTAGATAAGGAATGCACATGTAAGGAACCTGTTCTTGGACAATGCTCCTCAGCTGTAAACCTAAGTTTGGTATCGGCCAATCGAAGCAGTTAAGATGTAGCCAAAAGGAGCAGCACTGGACTAAACCTATGACAAGCAGGAGCCAGGAAAAAAGTGGTTTGCATTGAATACAGCAGGTCTTGTAAACAGTGCATGTGCGCTGATGCTCAACCTAAAAAAACGTGGAGAAATAAAAACATTTCTTCTCGTTATGCCTGATGTAGGGAGGTGCAAGATTTTGGCTCTGCCCCAGATTCACGAGATGTTGTAAATATGGAGAAGTCTCAAATTCCAGGGGTGTTGAGTGGGAACACCCACAGCAACACCGATAGAAGGCCTATTTCATGTAAAGCAAAGCAATGACTTGCCTTACTCCATATCTACACTGCCATGAAAAGCCACGCAGTGTGGCTTTATGTGGCCTTGAAAATATCGCTAAACTCTGTGAGCCACTTGAACAGCACAAAGAGTGACGTTCCGGTGGGGCAAAAGGCTTGTAAATAAGCCCCTTAGTTGCTACTTCATAATACAACATGCAGTCTCTGACTATGACCTCATTGACCTATAATTAGACATGGACCTCATCACTCTTGATAAGGGCCTTGGTGCATGAACATCTCTCAATTGAAAGACCAGCAGGACAAAGGTCTGACTGCGACTTAATGTAAAACAATTCCTATATAAAAACAAAGAGTCAGTCACACAGGTGTGCAGGATAAACCTGCCTACAGTTATGAGGAGCCCTAATGAGAAACTATGCCTTGTGAAAAAGAAGGCCCAGGCTGTTTCACTACAGTTATAAACATAAACCCGAGCTTTATCATCAGCTTATTCCAAAACCCCTATTCAAGCTTTGTTTCGAGAACTACTCCAGGCCAAAACCAACACTACAAAAGAAGGTAACAAGCTGTCCGACTATTGACTACTCAACTCAGACAGCTTGAATCAAACAGGACTATCCTGGCACTACTTAATAATAAAGGCAGACTTTATTCTACATCTGGCAGATTCCATACCTAAATTCACAGCTTTTTATGGATCACTAAATAAGCTGGATGAACGATCTGAATCTGAGGAGGAAACTGAATTCTTCCAAAGACTACAATTCCCCAAGCAGATGAGAGATTGTACAGATAAATTAGAAATGATCCTACCTGGTGAAGAACTTGCCATGACAATTGGCAATATACCCTTTAATAAAGCCCAAGGAGATGATGACTCCCCATCAAATTCTATACCAAAACTCCTGATTGTACCGCTGTTCGCCTCAGCAGTCCAGGAACCTCTGGAGGATAGATTCTTAGGTGATGCGTTTGGTAGAGTCAGACTATCCTTCATTCTAAGGCTGGGATGTTCTAACTATAGGCCAATTTTGCTCATCAGTGAGGATGTTAAAATCATGGCAAAGGTTCTTTCAATGTGCTTGAAGACAATCATCCCCAGATTGATTTGTCAAACACAAGTGGGTTTTATACCGGTCGGTTCATCTGCTAACCACCTGTGTACAATATTTCCACATCTAGCTAAGATAAGAAGACGCTGATGAATAGGTCCTCCTGTTATTAGATGCTGGAAAGGCAATTAATGGGGTAGAATGGTGGTCTGTATTCTGGACGGTGGAAAGAATGGGCACAGGTCAGAACTTTATCACATTGGTCAGGTGATTGTAGTGCAACCCTACTGCGTTAGTCAACTGTGATGACCTCTGCTTCCGTTATTTTAAAATTCATTGGCGGGGCCACACAGGGATACCAGTTGTCACCCTACTGTTCTTACTAGCTCTTTAGCCCTTCACCGTATGAAATAATTACCAAATTAAAAGAATAATAATGTTGTCATGGGAACATAAAGTGTTATACTATGAATAACACATAGAAATGTCCTGGGCTCATCCAGCATAATCAGCAGATGCCCCAATAAAACAATTGACTCTTTTTGGAGTTTTCAAGTTTTTAGGGTATAAGATTAACTGGACACAGTATGAGGCCTTATCACTATCTTTATTCGCTACACGAACATTCATAGAGAATCTGCCCTTTAAAAGAAAAACCGATTGACTAAAACGCTTAGGAATATACGTCAACGGAGACCTATAGAAGATGACACAAGACAGAATGTCCTCCTTATTGAATAAAATGAAAGGAAACTTTGGGGAGAAGACTAATTTAAACCTCTCTTTATAGGTAAAGGTGCAAGTAATTAAAATGAATATTGCACCCAGGTTCAACTATGTATTCAGCATGTTACCATTATTGAACCTGCCAACAGTGCTTAGAGATATCAAGAAAGCGTTACTTCAGTTTGTGTGGAGCAACACAAAACCCAGGCTAAAAGTTCAAAATTGTATGCTTCCTCCACTAAAGGGGGCTCAGCATGCCAAACACGGACAGCTACCCGTTGGCACATCAACTAGTGCACTTGAGATATATATATGCGTAAAACACACAAAGAAAACTGGGCCTGCTTACTGCTGGAGAACCACACCCTACACATTAAGGGGAATCTGTCCCTGTACTACATGGAGCAGCTTATAGGGTTATCTTCTACCAACACATTACATCTAATGCAGAGCGCATACTTGTTGCAAACAATGACAGGGCACATACATTTTAAAGCTCCCTTATGGAGTAAAATTGCCATTTAAATTTTCAGAGGATGGCCATTACCATAGGAGGTGAAAAAATTAGTTGGGCACTATGGAAAAAGTATTAAATAATGCATATTGATAACATGCACCATGGCGCACACCAGAATATGCTCCCAGAGCTTAGCCGCATATATGGTATTCCGCACACACAAAGATGGAGACGCTTGCAATTCTTACATGCATTGAGTAGTATATTAGGTCACTCCCACATCGCCTTCAAGAAATCTTCCAGTGTCCAATACTTACATGTTTGTAAGGAAAGCAGGTACAAAAGGGGGTGGTGATGGACGGAACATCTGAATCAATCAAACACTCACACCCAGTCAAAAGATCTGGGTTTAATCCATCACCGTTCTTTAGCCCACTCTGCCACCCCAGTTCAGACACGGCTATATGCAAATCAGTCTGACCCTGTGCTTCATGGGAACAGTCCAGCCCGAACTGCCAAGCCATGTCTTCCCTGGACCGGAAACAGGCTTACGAGGACCGGTTTCTGGCATTCCAGCCGTCTCAGCCCGGCTTGCTTGAATCCAGTGGCAAAGTGAGCAAGGGACTCACGTCTGAGCATACCCTGCCACACTTATGGCGGCCAAAAGCGGTACAAAAGGGGGTGGTGATGGACGGAGCATCTGAATCAATCAAACACTCACACCCAGTCAAAAGATCTGGGTTTAATCCATCACCATTCTTTAGCCCACTCTGCCACCCCAGTTCAGACATGGCTATATGCAAATCAGTCTGACCCTGTGCCTCATGGGAACAGTCCAGCACGAACTGCCAAGCCATGTCTTCCTTGGACCGGAAACAAGCTTCCGAGGTCCGGTTTCTGGCATTCCAGCCGTCTTCAGACCCGGCTTGCTTGAATCCAGTGGGAAAGTGAGCAAGGGACTCACGTCTGAGAATACCCTGCCACACTTATGGCGGCCAAAAGCGGTACAAAAGGGGGTGGTGATGGACGGAGCATCTGAATCAATCAAACACTCACACCCAGTCAAAAGATCTGGGGTTAATCCATCACCGTTCGTTAGCCCACTCTGCCACCCCAGTTCAGACATGGCTATATGCAAATCTGTCTGACCCTGTGCCTCATGGGAACAGTCCAGCCCGAACTGCCAAGCCATGTCTTCCCTGGACCGGAAACAAGCTTCAGAGGACCGGTTTCTGGCATTCCTGCCGTCTTCAGCCCGGCTTGCTTGAATCTAGTGGCAAAGTGAGCAAGGGACTCACGTCTGAGCATACCCTGTCACACTTATGGCGGCCAAAAGCGGTACAAAAGGGGGTGGTGACGGACGGAGCATCTGAATCAATCAAACACCCACACCCAGTTCAAAGATCTGGGTTTAATCCATCACCGTTCTTTAGCCCACACTGCCACCCCAGTTCACACATGGCTATATACAAATCAGTCTGACCCTGTGCCTCATGGGAACAGTCCAGCCCAAACTGCCAAGCCATGTCTTCCCTGGACCAGAAACAAGCTTCTGAGGGCCGGTTTCTGGCATTACAGCCGTCTTCAGCCTGGCTTGCTTGAATCCAGTGGCAAAGTGAGAAAGGGACTCACGTCTGAGCATACCCTGCCACACTTATGGCGGCCAAAAGCGATACAAAAGGGGGTGGTGATGGACGGAGCATCTGAATCAATCAAACACTCACACCCAGTCAAAAGATCTGGGTTTAATCCATCACCGTTCTTTAGCCCACTCTGCCACCCCAGTTCAGACATGGCTATATGCAAATCAGTCAGACCCTGTGCCTCATGGGAACAGTCCAGCCCGAACTGCCAAGCCATGTCTTCCCTGGACCAGAAACAAGCTTCTGAGGACCGGTTTCTGGCATTCCAGCCGACTTCAGCCCGGCTTGCTTGAATCCAGTGGCAAAGTGAGCAAGGGACTCACGTCTGAGCAAACCCTGCCACACTTATGGCGGCCAAAAGTGGTACAAAAGGGGGTGGTGATGGATGGAGCATCTGAATCAATCAAACACTCACACCCAGTCAAAAGATCTGGGTTTAATCCATCACTGTTCTTTAGCCCACTCTGCCACCCCAGTTCAGACATGGCTATATGCAAATCAGTCTGACCCTGTGCCTCATGGGAACAGTCCAGCCCAAACTGACAAGCCATGTCTTCCCTGGACCGGAAACAAGCTTCCGAGGACCGGTTTCCGGCATTCCAGCCGTCTTCAGCCCGGCTTGCTTGAATCCAGTGGCAAAGTGAGCAAGGGACTCACGTCTGAGCTTACCCTGCCACACTTATGGCGGCCAAAAGCGGTACAAAAGGGGGTGGTGATGGACGGAGCATCTAAATCAATCAAATACTCACACCCAGTCAAAAGATCTGGGTTTAATCCATCACAGTTCTTTAGCCCACTCTGCCACCCCAGTTCACCCATGGCTATATGCAAATCAGTCTGACCCTGTGCCTCATGGGAACAGTCCAGCCCGAACTGCCAAGCCATGTCTTCCCTGGACCAGAAACAAGCTTCTGAGGACCGGTTTCTGGCATTCCAGCCGTCTTCAGCCCGGCTTGCTTGAATCCAGTGGCAAAGTGAGCAAGGGACTCACGTCTGAGCATACCCTGCCACACTTATGGCGGCCAAAAGCGGTACAAAAGGGGGTGGTGATGGACGGAGCGTCTGAATCAATCAAACACTCACACCCAGTCAAAAGATCTGGGTTTAATCCATCACCGTTCTTTAGCCCACTCTGCCACCCCAGTTCAGACATGTCTATATGCAAATCAGTCTGACCCTGTGCCTCATGGGAACAGTCCAGCCCGAACTGCCAAGCCATGTCTTCCCTGGACCGGAAACAAGCTTCCGAGGACCGCAGGAGCAAAATAACTGGTCTTTATTCTATACTGATTGACCACAAATTTTCTCAAGATAATATAGCCACAGTGAGCTCTTGGGTGGAGGAATGACTACAGACCCAATTTCAGGAAGGGGAGAGTGAAACCATACTGGATCATTACAATAGAGACTTGCTGGAGTCATGTTTAAAAAAGAGCTCCTACCGCACACTCCCCCAGTGGCATTGGTCCCCAGAAAAATTATGTAAAGCTAAATTATATCCTGACTCAAGATGTTCGAAATGTGTGGATCAGGACTGGTATATTGAACATATTTTATGGGACTGCTCAAAAGAACACGGGTATTGGTAGCAAATATGGACTTGCTTGAACAATGACCTGGAAGTAACAAGTGACCTAAGCATGATAATAGCATTATTATATGACACAACTGACTTTTCCGACCTATCATCACATGTCACGTGATGGTTAGCCACCGCCTTAAGGGTAATGAAGAAAGCACTTTACGGCACTTCAAAACCAATAAGGTTCCACTATTCCATGATTGGCCGGAAGATATGCATGAAATGGAAACCTTCGAAAAACTGATACACAAAATTAACGACACTTTGTTCCAGTACATTGGGCTCTGGGGTTTGAGACCTGAGCAGTTCTACATACCCTTAGCAGGGGTCAAATTAAAAGTATTTAAGGGTTAACATTTTTTGCGAACCAGTACGAACCCCCCCCTTACTTCTTTCTGCAGACAATAAAAAATTAAAAAATAAAATCATTACCAGTTTTTATTTTTTTATTTTACTTGGTTTCGTACAGTTGGAAGTTTTTTTGTTTTCTAGTTAATTATATTTGTTTCTTCCGCATCTCTGAATTCTTCGATCAATCAAATGCAATTGTATATCACAGTTCGACTTGGTTTGTTTCAGTTCATTGATTAATAGTGAGGCAAGAGAACGTCATGCGTAATGGCTACTGATGCATAGATTTAATTTAGTTGAAACTCATAGGGGCATATCATCAAGGTCCGGCGATAATTATCGGTCAGCGCGCTTAGCGTGAGGATAATTATCGCTGGCTATCGCAGGGATTTATCGCTGAGATAGCGCTCTATCAGCGACGCTTATCTCAAAAGTGATAAATAACCCAGAGTTAGCTGAAAATTGTGGGATTAATCACACAGGGAACGGTGATACCTTGATAATAGGGCATGCCAGACTTTGCCATAATATCCACCTTCCATTGGATATTATGGCTGAGTCAGGTCGTCAGCAGGCGTAAAGTTACCCTGCGTAAAGTGCGGTTAGCGCTACTTTTATGATCGCTAAGACTGTTAGTGTTCACATTGATAATAGGAGATATGTCGGTTAGCGCCATTCTCCACAATACTTTGGCAGGGTACGCCCACTTTGCATCTCATTAGAGATGCAAAGCAAGGCATTCATGGACACGGCACTAAAGCAAGGATTCACGCGATAGCGTGACCTTGCTAATAGTGCAATACAATTATCGCCGCTTTACTGCTGCTAAAGCGGCGATAATTGTCTTGCTGATATGCCCCATAGTGATGGATGTTTATGAAATATTACCAGCAGACCGAGCTCTTCAGAATGAGTTATAAGGGAAACCTGACTTAAACCAATGCTAAACTCTTTATTGTTTTGTTCTTTTGTTAAAGTTTAAGAAGGAAACAAGATACAAAAATATAATGCAGAGTCTATCTTCTTGGCATTCGGCAGGAGTTGTACCCATTTTTAAAAAAGGAGGTAGTGCCCAATCTCTCTAGTGGATGTTATTTGGGTATTTTTGACAAGGGGACATCAGCTCAATTCAAAATTATGGTCTGCAGAAAAATGGCCCGATCTCCGGAAAATGTCCCACTGCATCCAAGTCTAGTAGAAGTCAACCACATTTTTTCAAGTATGCACCACTACATACACTGTATATGTGTTCAACACGGAAATCAAGTAACTGTCCACGGTGTTTGCCAATCGCCTTTATAAATAGCCCTTGACCAATCAGACTTTATGCCTCTATGAACAGCACACCACAAGTCTATGAGATTATTTGGGTGTCTAATGAGATGCCATAAAATCCATCTGCTGTCTCTGGATGCAGGAAAGTCATGTGATTCAACACTATGGGCTTATTTGCTGGCAATTTTGCAGAATATGTGTTCCGGCCTGAGTTTCTGTCCTAGAAGAAATTTCTGTATGCCAACCTGGTGGGAATAACAGACTCAATGGGGTAATCATGAAGGAATTAATTTTGGGGAGGAAGAGAAGGCAGTGTTTTCCACTCTCTTTCCTTATATTCACATTAGAAATGGAGACCCCAGCTAATTGGTTGAGGGAGGATGCTTCATTTCCAGGCTATGCTGTGGCCTGCACTGGAAAAATATGATTTCTTACATGCTGATGATCAGCATCAATATTTGGTAGACCCAATACACTCTATACACACTATTCCTACAGATCAGGGAATTCTGGAAATGTTTGGGACATATTCAGGGGTACATATTAAGTGGCACCTATCACTGGTGCTCTCAAGAGCCCTGTGGCAACTGCCGGCTGACTGGGAGTGCCCTGTAACATTGACACAGAGCAGAGGTGTTTGTTGTTCTGGGAATCTATGTGTCCTTAGACACAGCTGCATTTCCGCAATGTAAACTAGGGAGGATCCTGGAAGAAAACTAACAGGAAGTAGGTCACTGGAGGGGACTCCCAACTTCGCAAATGAGTTGTGCCTATGTTGCAGAACACACTTTATGAAGCAGCTACAAGTTCATACATACTGTGGATGCTGTAACCCTTTCTCTGCTATGAAATGGGGGTGTCTGCAGTACAGTGTTTTTGACCCTGTCTAGGAACCCATATAAGGGGCATATCACTCTTCCAAACTTATGGATGTATTATTGGTGACTCAGTTACTGGTGCGGCTTTAGTGGACCTTCGCCTCTCAGCAAGAATATGCTTTGCAGGCTGACAGAAGGGATCTGAATTTGGGTGGCTATGTACGAATGGTGTACGGCAAAAGCTGTGTTAGTCTATAAACTAATCTGAAAGAAATAGAGTTTAAAGTGTGGAGAAGCGCTACACAGATGTGGTACATATGAGATAGACATAAGATCCTATAATTTGAAGAGCTTCAATGACAATATGACGTAGTGGCCAATCACCAATTTTGGTACAAGCAAGTGCAACATGCCCTCACGAGGTGTGGTGATAAGCTCTGGATGTGAGGGAAGAGATGCCAGTAGAGTAGCAGACCTCTTTAGATGGACTGAAGGATAAGTGAGAGGAGTACCTGGTTATCTTTGAAGTAGAAGACTCGGATGAAGCTCACCATTAGGATGGGGTTCTGTGTTGTGCGACTTACAATACTGCATCATGCTTGTTTTACTAGGGCTAGGCATTTGTTCAATGGGGAAAATGAACAGTGATAAATGCCTGAGAAGCTATGTCCGTGCTGGGATGCTGCTTCATACCTTTTGGAGCTGGTAGACAAATGGTTAAAGAGACAACCTACTTATTATTCCTCCCCTGACAACATTAGGGACTCGGAAGGAGTCAAGCAGTACCCAAGTATGCACTGGTATTTTGTGACATGATCCTAATCGTGGGCAAAATACATATTAGATTTGGGAAGTCCAAATGTTCCAGGACCGGAGCACTGGATTGCCAAAATCGACGGGTGCATGCAAGCAGTCGAAGCATTGTATAAAGCATGTGCATGTCCACAGAAGTTTCAGGGGATGTGAAGTCCGTAGAGAGATTTTAGGGATAATTTTTGATGTCCCTTCTGAGATGGATGGTGTTCACATAGACTCAGATGAAAGATTTAGCTCAACCAGGTACAATAAGCCAGGGGGTTGATGGTGAGCATGACTCACTTTTCTCTTGTCAACCTGAGCCGCTCCTAAACCTGTATTCTACAACAATATTGTGGTTGACAAATTGCACTGCATGTCTGAATGTCTGAGAAGTGCGGGACCTTTTTTAGGTCGAGCAGCGTCTGCTCGAGACCTATTGTTGCCCGTATCTGGGAATGTAGACACGAGTGTGACGTGCGCTTTTCCATTCTCAGTTTTCACCGCGGGAGCGCGCCTCTGAGACGCGCTTGCGCAGACGCACACACAGCCCCTGCTTTCGCTTGGCCTGCATGCAAACACGGCGCACACACACACAGCCAGCCCCCACCCCCTGCACACACACACAGGCGCGCGCACACATACACACGCTGCCGCCCCCCCACCCCCCCTGCACACACACACACACATACGGACACGCACACACACAGACACGCACGCATACACCCGCCACAGCCCCCGCCCCCCACTTACAACTAAACCCCACTCACCGCATTGGCGCCACTCCTGACTTCGGCAGCCACCGCGGAGCTCTCCCTCAGGCATGGGAGCTCCGCCCGCATCACCAATGCTGCGCTCTGGGATTCCGGGGATGCGGGCTTCACGTAGAAGGCGGATCTCCCACCCCATGACCGGCTTCACGCTGCCCGGTTGGCGTTCTGCTGTCGTGAGCGCGCTCGCTTCACAAGTGCGCACCCTCTTAAGCTTCGGCTGAAAGGCTTGTGTTTAATACCCTTTGCCTCCCATCCGTACAAACAGACCGATGCGCTAAAGGCCAATAAACTAGATTTATTAAGATGTACTTGCATTTTCTTTAATTCGACAGAATCTAGCTTATGAGCTCCTCATTTACATGAAGTATGAGCGCCAGATTTTATTCGACTGGAAAACTGTTATGGCAGCGGGTTTTAGTGGACATAAATCAAATGCAATAATGTTGTTACAGTTTTGTCCTGCTTGAGCGGACTTTGAAGCAGAGTTAAAAGTATTATGCCTCACAAACTGCACTGCCTGGCAGTAGCTGCGCCTCCTACATTTGAGTGACTGGTTTGCGAAATTACGTGATATTCCCCTTGATAAGGAGGAGTCAGGTTGGGCAAAGCACAGTGGATGAAGGAAATCGACTCATGAGTGAGGCTTTGTTATTGTTTATTGCTAAACCATAAACTTTTGAAAAAATTTCCAAAACATATCATTCTGTGACGAACTCTGGACCAGTATTAGCTACTATAGAATTTAACACAAGTTAGTGCACCCGGAACCAATCCAGTGTGACACGCCGGTTACCAGGACGTACTGGAGGTCTTATGAACCTTGTAGATGGATCTGGAAATCTGCACAGAGATGGACCATTGACAAAGGTGAGTGTTGGTTGCATTACCATAACTCCAATATTGACGGCTCTGGCTTGTCTAGCGATATTTGTGCATGAGTCCATTGGAGTCACAATGGGAGGAGGGCAGGCGCATCATCCAAATAAAGGGAGTTAGCATGTCGATTAACCCACTGTTGAGAAGGTACAGCTTTATGAATAATTAGTGTTTCACCTATAATCGTTATTGCTATACTCATGTGAAGGGCATATGTGCACTTGCCCAAGGGATTCCCTCATCATCCTAAGAAAAGCTTAAGAAAGTTACAGATGTATTTCTATTATAAATGCCCAAAATTTAATCACAGGACCTCTTAAATTAAAACACAATATAAAAAAGAGGCCAAAACACTCTCTCTCTCTCTCTCTCTCTCTCTCTCCTCCCCTCCCTCTCTCTCTCTCTCTCTCTCCTCCTCTCCCTCTTTCTCTCTCTCTCCTCCCCTCCCCCCCAGCACGGAATACAGTACCACTGTGATCACAAAATTCTTAAGCACCCTGCAACACTGGGGATTTACAGGAATCCAAACACCAGTGTAAAGTACTCGAACAACGATGACGTCTGTCTTATAAATGTCACAAAAGATGATAATATTTCACTTCTGTTCTTAGATTTTCGTGAAAATACAACACATATTGCATTACAAAAGCTATAGGTGTCACATTTGTGAAAGTTAAAAATATTGGCATTGTAAATGACAAAGCTATTAATTTCGCTATTTTCAAAACCAACACATAAATAAAAAATATGTCATTTACAATACCAATAGCTCAAACTTTACTAATGCGAGGCCTATTGCATTGCAAATGCTTGTTTAACAAGTTTCTTTTCCATTTTTCTGTATTGCTAATGGAAAGTTGATAATAAGATCGAAACTGGCACTGCATGCTCTAAGTACATTTGGATACTAGAGTGCAACAGTAAAATATGTTTCTAGAGAAGACCAGCAATGGTGCCTCTTTAGCCCCCATGCTGTTCATTACAGTTATTATTTATAAAAATAAAATGCTGTGCAATGATACAATCAAACTATATTTATGACAGTCACAAGGTCATGATGAACATTGCGTTGAGTTGGGAATTGTGTTGCATGAAAGAGAATAGCATGGGCAAATATAGCTCTAAGTATCAAACGTGTATGGCATGCAACAAACATATTTGACTATATTTGCATATTAAAATATGTACGCTGATCGATTGGTTGATTCTGAGCTGAAGTAAATAATTATTGAAATAGCAAGAAGTTGTATTTTAGAGCTGAATGAACTCCAGTCCTAGATGTCAACAAGAAAGAAAAGCATCCGAACTCTGGCTTAGATGATTTCCGCATGAACATGATTGTAGTAGAGGTGAAAAAGTTGTGAATGAAAGATTTGCATGTCATCAGCATACTTGTGACATAATAAACCATAAAATGAGATGATGTCAACTATGAAGACAGCATAGAGCGAGGGAAGAAAAGGGTACTATTATTAGCCTACATGACGACCTTAAACCTTTTATCTTGGAAATGTTGTACATAGATGATGCATCCATGTTGCTTCTCCTTTACGCGGATGGCACAATTGTTCAGGACAAGCCTAAAAATACCCTGGTAAAATTGCAGGTGGGTGTTGACATATTTGTCTTTGAAAAGATGTTTTCAATGATGTGTTCAATGATGTGTTCTCTGAATGTGTTCTCTGGTGTGGTTTAGCCCCACCTGAATCAACATCAACAGTTGTGTTGCCGTCATAACTAGGTTCACTTGCCATTGACCATACCATCCATATGTGTCCCTGACGCTAATGGAAAAGGGCATTGATGGACTTCAAATGTTCTATTTTCAGAGAAGCCCTTTATGACATCAGGATTAGACGTCCTGCCATAGTTAGTAAATATTGAAGCTTTGTTTTAGGATTTTGAGCTCCCACAATCGGCATGATCCTCCAGAAGATTGCAAGCAAGTCGTTGCTAAAGTCAAAGACAGTTAGAAAAAGCGAAAAGAAATTAAAATCACTGCAAATATTCAGGCTATAAAGTATGGCTCTTGCCGGCTGAAAGTCAATCAACAACTGTGCATCTGGTGCCATTCCCAAAATTTAGTCGTTGCCCCTATACTTTTTCATTTTCAGAAATTTCCAATGGGCCTGTAATCTCATGATACCACCCAAACTTCAGATCTAGTGGCCCAAAAGTACATCCTTGATGTTGCTTAAGTTTGATGAGACCCTAACATAAGCATGGGAGAGAAGGCCTTTTAAATCCCTTTGTTGAGGTCTTAGGTTGAAACAATATTTACCAATTTTGGGGGAAGCATGATGCCCTGCCAAAGATCTGATGGCCGAAGCTCTGCTGGCCTCCTGATGAACATTCCTTCATGGAGGCCTTTGAGTCTAGAGACGTGGAAAGAGAGCACAAAGGAGCCGCCTCTACCCCTCAACGTAGACTGAACAAGAGTTGTCAAAACCAACACCCTACACCCACAGGTGAGCTGACCAGTGATTTTGCCTGGGAAGCACTCTCCCTCCCTTTGCCACTGTTGAATTTCTTTTTGTTATTTGGAGGGCGCTTCCACTTGTCCTTTCTGGGTACTGTGTAGCCTCCAGCTGTGACGAAATGTGTATGGGCCCATCGCCCACCTCAGTAGCTTGGCTGCATAAAAAAATATTCTAGAGTCCAACCAGGTGAAGCCTTAATAATACTTTGCAGTGAAGTAGTACGGAACCTGGTTACCATGAGTACCAGCTGGATCCAGGTAGCAAGAACAGGGTCTGCATGTCGCTAGGTGTTGCTCTTGTTACCGAGTACCCACACTAAGATTGCCCCTTTGAGTCAGACATGTTCGGAGTCACTGAGGATAAATTAGGGACATGCCTGAAGGTATTGAATGCTGGATGTGGCATATTCATATGATAACGAATAGGAAAAGATATTCTTCATTCCTTAACAGTTCACCAGTTTGGATCAACTTTAGGTGATCCTCTGTGCCTAAGAACCTTAATCTGCCCTGGGATTTTAGGGGAATGTTTTCATTCTGATCTCTCTCCTAGGCCTCTCAGATTAAAGTAGTGCCTCAGACTTGCTTCTTCCTTATTTATAAGATTGCTCTAAATCTATTCATTCTCTCTCCTGGGGCTGGATTAGACATCGTGCCTGAGTGGAACCAAGGACATGTGTGCTTTGTGTGCCCCTGGGGAACAATGGTATTGATACTACAGATGAAACCACAGACGCTTGTGCGTCCCCTTCTGTAATACTAATAGTGCTGGTGCACATGGGCATTCCAGACATCCCTTGCATGTAGGTGCAGTCACTCACAGCAACCGCCTGCATGGGGATATCTCTCCCTTCTTTAAAGTGCAGGTGGCATTCTGGCCGCACAGTGAACCATGGAGCAGCTTTGAAGCAACGGTTCTGCCCAGTGGCGTAGCTAGGCCTTATGCTGCCCTTGACAAACCCTGCGTTTGCCAAATAGAAGATAGGTGGGTACTGTCAGTTCCTGTCTTTGTCGCCTCACCGCGGCCACAGGTAAGAGTGGGTGAGAGTCTACCACCGTCAAAAAATGTGTCTCCTGGGGTGGACCGTCCTCCCCGCCCCCCTCCCTTTGCCACACCACTGGTGCTGCCTTTTACTGAATGCACAGTCCTGAGGGCAGCACAAGTTTGCAATTCATTGCAATAGGGTGCACAGTCCTTGTTTGTGTGCTGCGCACCATTTAAAGGGAGTGTGTGCCCATTCTATAATTCGGACCCAGGTGTTCATACTCAATGTTTATATAGAATACACACTCGAGTTTGTAGTTGGGACTGCCTAAGTCTCCCATCCATACATTACAATTAGTTCATGATCGATTCTGAACATTAAATCAAAATGAAAAGAAGAAACCTCCAATACAAGTGTTATGATTGATTGAACCGCACCGCGAGTGGCATATTTACAAGCCCCTTGCGCCACTTTTGCGTCAATTTTCCCATGTTAAAAATGGCGCAAAAGTGGCGCAAGGGGCTTGTAAATCTGTCCCCTAGTGTTTAATACCCTTAAACGTATATGGATGTTAACGTACACCCACGCCACATCTCCGGAGCAGCTTTAAAGTGTGAACAAGTAAAATTATGAATTGAAATTCTGATTTTGTGCATACAAAATACACGTTTACACTCGTAGAGAGAGGTAATGGTGCACTTACTTTCAATTTAGTTGCACAATGCACATAGCAACCCGACCCAGCGGCTGCATTCGTTTCTACCTAAAAGAGCCTCTCGCTCAAAATAAAAAGGTGATAGATTTTCAGTATAAGAAACGCAGTTCCTGTAACCTGACATTGTCAGCTACTGTGAAGTTGCAACTGCATGCCCTCGAGAATTGTAACCTCTCCCTTACTTTGTGAGTTTCTCAAATATAGCTATGGAAGCACTCTCTAAATCTAGAATAATAGGTTTCCATTGCTTGCAAAACGAAAACACCAGTTGCCAGTGCTGCAAACTATAAAGGAAATGACTATCACTATGTTTGATTTAATGTTAGTTTCAAAGTTTGAATGTGGGTTTCGGGTGATTTTCTTGGTGCCAGGCCCACAAGAAACTGGAACGTTCTTTAAATAGACATGTATTGTTAATGAACTCTTCCTGTGCAGAAAGGAAACTGGTACAGCTGCTGGCACAACTATCATTCATTTTAACTAGCTAAAATGATAGTTACTGTACCAGGGAAATAAAGAGAACAGTTCTTACAGAGCCCAGATGCGTAGTGCATATGCTTCATTCTGGACAGTTTTATTTTAATTTAAAGGAGCTTGTAGAGCGCCTGGTGACGCCTCCCGGCGTGTCCCCGCGCTGTGGAGAGAGTGTGAGAAGGAGTAGAGGAAAACCCATCACCAAGTAAAGAGGCAGGTTTTTAGTTTCTTCCTAAACAGGATTTCATTATTCTCCATCCTGATATCCGCAGGAAGAAGGTTCCATTTCCTGGCCGCCAAAGTCCGGAAGGATTTGCCTCCCATTCTGGCCCCAGTCCCACTCTTAAAGAGAAATACATATTAGACGCACAAAACATTGGTCTCAAAATATTGGTCGCAAATTGTGACAAGTGTTTTTGTAACCAGTAAAGAATTTTATGAACCAACCTATGTATTAGTAAGTTGGTGTATAAAATTCGGAATCATATTGAGTTACATTCCAACCTACCTAATTAATATTAATGAGGTAGGTTCCAAATTGGGACTCACTATGATTGGAGACTGTCACAGTAATGGTGGCCATGTCAGTTATTGCTTTTAAGAAAATCAAACTTGTTTGTATAATGCAGCTGATTCTTCTTAGAGGAATCGAGGCTGCATTTAAAATAAGCAGATTCTTTTTTTTAGAATTGGCAGTGGTCCAGTAAAATTAGACCTTTGGCCTAAGTTTATCTTTGTGAATACTGAAAAGTAGTAAACTTACTCAAAAATGTGAATTTACCTTTTTTCCTCATCTTCCTGAAGAAATCTCGGAATAGAAGGTATTTACCTGACCTGGGAAATACTGCATCCTGCAGTATCACGATTGATTGGGTTTGGACTTTATAGAAAAACATATGCATGCTTTAAGGAAGCTTGAAGGTGGCCAACAGATGAAAAGGTGTTTGTCATCACAACCTTTTGAGGGAGAAGCCAGGAATAGGCATGGGATGCTGGAAGTTGCTTAGTTCACTTTTGGGCTTGCTATGCAGGCCAATAAACCCGGGCACTGATGAGCCCCCTGTCTGTTGGACACATACTTTTCCCTCCTCCAAGCACTTGCAATTAACCTTTTCCATGCTCATGACGAGCTGAGCTCGTCATGAGGCACGGTGCTCACCTATCTATCTATCTATCTAGCTGGCTATTGGTCTAACTGTCTGTTTGGATAGATAGATAGATAGATAGATAGATAGATAGATAGATAGATAGATAGATAGATAGATAGATAGATAGATAGATAGATAGATAGATAGATAGATAGATAGATAGATAGATAGATAGATAGACAGACAGACAGACAGACAGACAGACAGACAGACAGACAGACAGACAGACAGACAGACAGACAGACAGACAGACAGACAGACAGACAGACAGACAGACAGACAGACAGATAGATAGATAGATAGATAGATAGATAGATAGATAGATAGATAGATAGATAGATAGATAGATAGATAGATAGATTACCTAGTGGCGATAGCTACTAGGTAGTTATAGTTAGGTCTGCTTTTCCATAGAAAGTGTTTTTTGATATGATAATACATTTGCTTTCGTTTGATGAATCTTCACAAAACTTTCACACAAAAAAGTTCATCCCCATCTATCCCAATCCCCGGAAGTTTCAGGGTGAGCTGTCAAACTGGGGTTGAGAAAAAAGGGGGTCTCAAAACACAGAATTTCCATGCGATTTCCCTAGTTTAATTTAGACAAGGCTACAGCATAAACTGCTGAACGGAATTACACCGAATTTAGCCGGAAGCTAGATCTTGGTCTGCAGATTGTGCTCTTTGTGGTTTGGTGTAAATCAGTTCTGTACTTTTTGATAAATTTAGTGTCACAAATAATTATATATTTTGGCAGATGTGTCTTCATGAGTCTAGGGAGACTCTCACAGGAGTGCCAGTTTAAAAATCGGGTGTTCTGTGTGTCTCAGGATGCTTTATTTCCTCTGGACCATCTCACTCCAGTGGGAGTCAAACTTCCGTGGGAGCGAGTGCTCTGATTGGATGCCAGCAACATGAGAAAAAAATGCTGGCAGCCATTACAGGACTCAGTGACTTAATCCCCTGTCCTAAAATGTAAAAAAAGAAAATAGTATAAGGGGGTAGGTAGGGGTACTTTGACCCTCTGCCCCATGGGGAACCCAGGGGGACCCCCCCGGGCCAAAAAAGAAAATACATCTCCAAAGATGCCGTGATCCCATGAGACTCTTGCAGGCTTGAAAAAGCAACAAAAAAGAATGATGGCCGGGCCAAAATCAATAATTATAGGCCCTGGGGAGCCTCCCTGGGCTGAATTCATGAAGGGGAAAGGTGCTGCGTGCCCCCCCTCCCTAAGCCTACAGGTGCCCCAGGGAGCCCATCCCCAGGGCTGATTACTTTAAGGGAGTGCCACTCCCTGAGCCATTAATGACCCAGGGTCCCCATCCTTTGGGGCCGGCTTGCACGCGATGTCCTGAGGAGTCTACTCCCTTGGACATAGTAGTTTCCCTGCTCGCACCGGTTTGGGCAGGAAAAGATGTGTTTGCTATCACTTGGAGGGGGCATTTTCAAAACTCTTGTGATGTGAAAGCAAACACCAAGTCTGCTCCAAGCTGGCAGGAGCTTCAAAAGTGCTCTTCTCCGCTGGGAGCAGACTTTTGACTTGTTTACCGGCCCACTTCGAAGCAGCAGCAAAACAGATCAAAATATTGCTCCCTCCCAGAGAGAGCAGCATTGCGAGCAATGCCAGCTCCCACTATATGCAGAGAGCTAGCTGGGGCCCCATGGGCTAGGGACTCTCCCAGCTGCCCCCAACAAAACTATGGTGGGTGCCCTGGGTGGGCACCATCTTTTAATTGTGAGGGCCCCAGGGAATGGTGTCCCCAGAGCTGAAATCAGCCTAGGAATGAGGGCTGTGTGCCTGTCCTCCTTCTGGGTCTGAGCTCCATCAGAGGGTGGGGCTGCATGCCTCCTCCCCAAATAATCATACCGTGCACTGTGGGATGGGGTTCCTGGGGTAAACGCAGTCCAGGGAGAGGGGCCACTGGCCCCCTCCCCTTAATATTTATGCCTCAGTCTGGGGGATGGGGTCGGTAGGACCAAAATCGGCCCTCCCTCCCACTAATATTCACACCAGGCCAGAGGGATGAGGTCCACAGGGCAGAAGTCGGTAGGGAGAGTGGGGCGAGTGCTCACCTCCCCCTGAAAATTAAGCTGAGCCCTGGGAGATGAGCTTCCTGGGGTGTTACACCCTTATTTGAAAGAGTGGGTCTGGGTGATGGGATCCACAGGGCCTAAGAAGGCTTGGGGAGGGGGCCACATGTCCCCTCCCCTTTAATAAAAAAAACAATTACCCTGGGGAATTGGGTCTCCAGGGTCTCACAAGGCTTGGGGAGGATGGCCCCACAGCCCCCTCCCCTTCTAACATATGTGTATAGCCTTGAGGGATGGGATACCTAAGGCCTAAAGAGGCTCGGGGAAGGGTCCACATCCCCCCTCGCCACTTTACTAAAAAATAATAGGCCATGGGTGATGGGGTCCAAAGGGCCAGGGCCTATGGCCATTCCCTCACCACACACAGCCAAAGGCCAACTGCAGTGTGGGGTTGGCGCCTGTTGGGGTTGTCCACAGGGCCTAACCAGTTCAAGCCCTGTGGCCATCCCCTCACTGCACAACGCCGAAGTCTATGCAAAGCATGAGAATGAGTGCATGTGGGAGGTTAGCTGCAAGTGCCAACTGTGCACAACTGAAGGCCCTTCACAGTGTAGGACTGGATGCCTTTAAAGGGCTTGGCCACAAGTCCTGGACCCAGGCCAGGCATTGTGGACAACTCTGCACTGTGTACAGCTGTGTGCAGCTTGGGTTTTCTGCACATGGGAGTTTTGCTGCAGCCAACCACTCACTGCATGTGGCTGATGTCATCAGTTATGTAATTTGAGATACCATCAGTGATGTCATAAAAGTTGTCATAGAACATGTAATGAGTGATGTCATAAGTGAGGGCATAAGCAGCGCATGGCATGTGAGCACCTTTTAGTTATCTCTTCTAACTAAAAATGGTACATTTCTGTTTGTTTTTGTTCCAAACGTTAATGTTGTCACTGACAAATTCACCTAACTATAATGTTAATTTAACCTTTAGTTTTTCAGTGTATATATAGAGATATAGATATATCAAGATGCACAGAGTGTACTATGTTTTTCTATCACTTTATTTATTGTGGTATTGAACCATGATTAACGAGAGGTGAATGATCGAGTACGTTAGTGAGCTATGATGCCTCTTCCCTCCCTCAACAATGGTAATGATCAGCATATTACACCGTTTGTATCTGAAAAGATAATTCATGCCATAGTATTTTTTCATGTTTTTTTTTAACAAGAGTTATTTAAACAAAACCAGGATGCAAGGGGTTACATTTGTGACCTATGGTAATATCACAATGAAGAGACCTGACTCTTTGGAGAGCGTTTTCCCTTTGCAAAGTGGTTGTTACATGCAATCTGTAAGGCAGGCAGCAAAAAGTGTTTTCCTCATGTCAGTTTTGCTGAAATATGGTGATAAACTCGAATTTGACCATCCCAGGGTATTAATAAATGCCGGATTGTGCATTCATTAATAGGGTTGTTCTAAATATTATGTGTTAATGTGCCACATTTATTTTCACTGTCATAGGATAAATATATTAAAAAAGTCATTTTCCATATCACAAAGAAGAGCGTTGTTCACAGTCTGTTTATTCCACATGGAACCCGGAAATGACCACAAAGACACCACATTTGATCCAGGACCGACCTTTTTGAAGTAAGGTCCATGTGTGCTTGTTTTAATGCAGTCTTAGTAATGTCTCTGAAAAGCCAGACCAATGGTTAGGTAAGGCACCATAGCATCATTTCTCAGGAACATCACTTGATTCTGTGAGCAGCAATTAGGAGGAGCAATCACCAACACTTGTGACATAATTGAGGATAACTGCCTTTAAAACAGTACTTCATGATCCCGCCTCTTAAGCACTTGTTATCTTTAATACTTTGGTCGCCCCCATTGAGCATGTGCGCTTTCAGCCGGCAGAATTTGTACACAGTACTGGAAATGTACTGTCTGATTAGAAATGCGTGGAATGTAAAGATTTAACTCTTGTTTACTGTATGTATACTAGATATATGCAATTAATATTTCAGTCTCGCAACTAAAAACGTAGGGCCTCATTTACAAAATGTTGGCGCAGGAAAGAACCGCACTGCTTCTTGCGGTGCTGCCCAGCGTCAAAAGAAAAGGACAGGAATGCGCCCTATCTATGAGATACAAGCCATTCTATCTTTTTTGACTGTGTTGGCATACGAATGGCTGCCTTGCCCCAACACAAGCACCCTTGCACTACGGTGCAAGTGTGTCCACATTGTAGGAATAATTGTTTTCCCTTCTGTGTAAAAACAATCAAAAGAGGCGTTTTTCTCTTTCCATGTGTGGCGCATTATACAGCACACATAGGAAGAGAAAAATATAAGGAGAATTAAAGGTATTTCTCCTCACTACGCCACTCCTGGGAGGCGCCCGGTTTTGATGTATACCCAGATTTATGCTAAGTTGTAAATATAGGAATGCGTCAGAATCCACGGGTGCTACATGGGAACACCCACCAAAACGCCAATGGGCCTCCTCCCAGACCCAGTGTGAGGCAACGAAAGCGACTTGTGCTGTGTTGCCTTACACCATATCTATACGGTCATGAAAACCCACGCAGTATGGCTTTACGTGGCCTAGTAGTTATGGGCCTACACTCAGCACTGCCGGAGCACCGAAAAAGTGATGGTCTTGCGACGCACGGGGCTTGTAAGATCTCTAATTTATTACTTTCATCAAGATATAAATCTGAGTTGGGCTTGAGCAGCAATGAGCTTGTGTCCTGCTGGTTGGGGACATGTTGGTTGCAGTGACCAAAGGCAACAGACTGGTTAAAGGAGAACATATCTGCAAGCTGTGTAATATTCCTGTGAACGATTGTCTGTCCAAACTAGAGGCCCACAGGGTGAAAGTACACACAATTTCATGCTTGTAGTAAAATGTCACAAAATTCGTATAATACAGAAAATGCATATTTTTGAAGATTTCGCATCTAGAACAAACATTTGGCAATGACACTTCTCTTAAGCAACCAGTGTGCTTTCTTATTCCCTGAACTATCAATATTTGTAAAGCTTCTCTATTTCTTAAGTTTCCCTCACTTTTAGTTGATTGAGGGCCATATGTAGGTAAAGTCAGTTTTGCGAGTCCTTAATAGCGATTTTTACTGAATCGCTATTAAGGTTTTGCAAAATGCCATCTAGGTAGGAAGCGCATTATTTTTTGCGATTCCTTAATATTCCTTAATTGCGAATTGCAAATTGTGAGTTGCAATTAAGGAATACCTTCCCATTCATTCCTTTGGGACTAGAGGCCCATAGGAATGAAGGGGAAGAGCGCCCCCAATAGGTACTCGCAAATTGCGGGTGCAATTTCAAGGGTACAAGGGTTCCAGAGGGACACCCTGTTGCACCCCTGAAATGTGCATGTGTGCACATGTGGTGCACATACATGCCCTAAGGGCATGAATTGTGTGCCACATGGCACTTTAAAAAAAGCAAAAAAGTGTTTTTTTAAAAGAAATTGCAAATTACCACCAGCTTGAAGTTGGTGGTAATTGGCGATTCCTTAAGGAAATATGGCAATTTGCGATGCCCGCTAGCATAGCATTTAGGGAATCGCAAATTGCGATTGCCAAGATGCAGCGAGGATCTACGATGGGGTACTGACAATTCCTTACATACTGAAGTATTACTGGGCCGCTCAACTCCTGGTCATTATTGAATGGGTGGTTACTGACCACCAGGATCCAGCATATAGAGTACACAGAGAGTCCATGGGCCAGGATGGGTATAAGGACCTACTTTATGGAGTGAATGGGAAAAGCGGTCAGCCACAACATACACAGACAGTAATTGATGTTTGGAAGATACCACACGGTTTCTGGGCTGGAGGCGGAATCTTACTGGGCTGATGCCACTATGGTGCAGTGATCTGCTGTCGGTGTGGCAGGTCTGGAAGGATTCCTGAAATGGGAGTGCTTAGGCATAGAACACCTCGGAGATGTCTGGAGAAATCAATCCTGCATAAGATTCTAGGACCTCAGAGAGAAATCAATCTGGGGGAGTCTGATCGCTTCAGACATTTACAGTAAGGGCATGCCATACGCTACCATTTATTGGCGAGCGAGCAAATACCTGAGTCCTCATTCATGAAGGACCAGATTTTAACCAAGGAACTGACGGAAAAAGGAGCATCAATGATTTACAAGAAATCAATAAACAATTTCCCAGACCTATTGGGCTCCTTGAGGCTGGTGTGGATGGGAGACCTAGGAAGACAACTGCTTGGAGGCCCTAGAGGGCCCACGGGAGATCGCTATCCGAGTGCAATTCAGATTGATCCAATTTAATATACTCCATAGGACCTATTACTCACAGACATTGCTGCACACGATAGGCAGGGTAGAGTCTCTGCTGTGTAAGAGAGGGTGTGGGAGTGAGGAAACCTTCTTTCATACCCTCTGGGAATGTCCAGTGGTGCAGGGCTAGTAGGCCAGGGTGACAGCCAAAATGAACAGGGTCCCAGCGATGAATGTCCCTCTCAATGCAAAATGGTTACTCCTGGGGATAAAAGGGGAGCAGGATTGGCCTAGGTGTATGGAGGTCTGGCTGAGACTGAAAGCTGATGTTGCTAAATGTAATATTTATAAATCAATGTGGAAAGGATCACTGGTCCTGCATAACCAAGGTCTGCAGGTGGATCGGTAGGTGTCTCCCAAATAAAAGCCCCTCATACACATGTTTTTTCAGAGTCGTGTAGCGGTATATGATGTGTCCCCGCTTCTTGTAACACGTGTCCGTGCGTAATCCTTGGGTCAGTTTTTTGTTTGCACCCTCCGCCAGGAGGTTGTACCATTGGTTAAAACAGTAGTGATGGTGAATAAGTGAAATAGTGCTATAACGGTGTTCTAAAATACACGGACAGCCAGAGGTTCAACTTTAATATTTCTGGATTCGGGTAAAAAGTTAAGGCGTGTCGCTATGGAATTATTTAGGAATTCTAGCGCACTAATCTTGTGAGGTTAAAAGTGGTCGACATGTTTCAGCCTTATCTGCCTGTTGGTCAGTCGGCTTTCCTTAGGACCATAAAGTGATTAAGAGAAAAAAGAGAAAAGGTAAATTTGTACCCTGATTCGTTTTGTGGTAGTAGGTCACATTGTACCTGTAATGAAAGAAAAGGGAGATAGTGCAACCACATTTGTAGCGAATAAGTGGGAAAAGACACTTCAGCAATGTACAATGACATAGAGACACAGTTGAGAATTAAGAAGCATATTATTAAAAAACATATAATTAAAAACGAGTTGTGCAATACTAAACTCAGAGTCACATTCATATTAAGCGTCAACTTACTCATTCTCAAAATTCTATGCGGAATATTGTGATGTATAAATCCCAAAATTGTATTTAGGCGTCATGAGATCATTCCTTTACAGTGTCCTGATATTGAAAGCGCTATTTGGTTTAATGCGCAATTCTATTGTTACATTGCCATGACGTCCAAGGCGCTAATCAATTTTACTGTGTCATCACGATTATCTTAGACATTGGTATAACTATGTAATACCTGTTCGAGTATAGACTCTTACAATTATTTAAAAGTACATGCATTCGTTATTAGACGGTACCAAGCACTCGTTCTACATGTATTCTGAAAACTGAACATGTGCATACTGCCGCTATAGTCTCTTTAAATGCGCACTCTGGAAAGCCTATTCTGAAAAAGATTCTCTTCAAAAAGTAGGCACTTCTAACAAAAGTCTAAAACTAAGCAAAATTCAATACAGAGCGGGGTCTTCACATGTGCTTATGCGTAACTAGACCTTATAGAATGTACCTCTACATTATGTAAGAATTGTCTCCTCGGGAACCATGGCAGTTAGGGGGAGGCTTCACTGTTTTGGAGTGAGGAAAAAGAGGAAGTTTAGTAAAGGGGTTTTAATGCTTGCAGTTTACTCCATAACGAAAAGGACAATGCTCCTGGATACCTCTAGCCTTCAAACACCCGTCTAGCAGCTTGTGCTGTCTCTGCCCTTGGTGACCCGGAATCAATCGCCAGTGTGTAACTTGTCTTCTTTTATTGCAAAGTAATGGAAACTGAAGAGTTACTCGAGTGTTTGTACTTATCAGTTGTGCTAAATTGTTATACCTAATTTTCAGATGAGAATTGTAATAATTTCTAGCTTGAAAATAGACAAATGGAGTTTATGAGAATGTACTCTTTAAGCGCTCATTCGAAATTTTCTCATAATCAAAGAACGTTAGGAAATTCGTAATTCAGGTAAAATATCAATTATTTGTTAAGACCTAACCACGGAACGGCATCATTCAGGCCCTCACTGTCTGTCTTAAGTCTGTGCACCCAACATTGCTCTTTTTCAAATAAAATTTTAGCTGCATTCCTGTCCACAGTTTCGAGGGTTTCCAGGATGACCCACTGTAGGTCATTCACAGAGTGCCCAGATTCTTTGTAGTGAGTTGACATTTTTGTGGTTGTTTTTTTACAGTTCACATTGCTGCGGTGTTCGCAAATTCTTTGTTTTGCTTTGCGACAGGTCATGCCAATATATCTCATTTGGCACGGGCAAGTTATCATGTAAATGACATGGATTGTGTTGCAGTTCGTATGTTTTTTTAAATTCCAATTGAAGTTGGGAAGCAGCTGTAGTTCCTTTGTGGGTTTTGTAGTGTCACAGACTGTGCAGTTTCCACATGGGTAATGGCCTGTTACTGGACTGTTATTCCACAGTCCAGGTGTGTCTTTCTTTTTCTTGGGTGGAGGTCTCGTGTGCACCAGCAAGTCCTTGATGTTGCGACTTCTCTTGTTGGCAAACATCGGTTTAGGCCAATTCAGATTGTGAGATGTTACTATTCTCCAGTTTCTGTTGATTATTTTCTTCACTTGGTTGGTGACTGGGCTATAAGTAGTTACGCATGTGATCCTATCTTCCTTCAATTTAGGACACGTCTCTAGGAGTGCTTCTCTTGGTTAGTTGCGGGCACGTTTCTTGCATGTGTTGATCACCTTCTTTGGATATTGACGAACCAGTAGTTTGTCACATAGGTCATTCGCTTGACTTTTGTAGTCAGTAATTGAGCTGCAATTTCTCCTCAAACGAAGGAATTGGCTGTACGGGAGATTTTCCCGTAAGGGTCTTGGGTGAAAGCTTTGAAAAGATAGCAGGCTATTCTTGGCCGTCAGTTTAAAGAAAGTACGGGTGTGCAAAGTATTGTCTTCAGAAAAGATGGTAATGTCTAAAAAATCTAAAGTACTTTCATTGGCAGTGTATGTAAATTTCAAGCATTCATCTTGGGTATTAAGCCAGCGATGAAAGTCTGTCAAGATTTCCTTATCACCCTTCCGAATTAAAAAGATATCATCTATATATCTCTTCCAAAAGAGAACATGAATAAGAAAGGGATTGTTCTCATTCTGAATGAAGGTGGGTTCAAAGATGCTAACGTACAACCCCGCCACACTGGGGGCAAATGTACTGCCCATAGATACTCCATGGCGTTGAAGGAAGAGGGTGTCTTTGTACTGGAAGAAATTTTCCATTAGAGGTAATCTACAGCACTCCAAGACAAAATGTCTGGGGGTTTTGTTTGGCCAGTCAGTGTTAAAGAGAATTGTTTCAAGAGTGTCTAGTGTTTTTTGTTGTGGCAAACTAGTGTAGAGACTTTCTACATCTAAGCCCACTAAGAGCATTGTTCCTTCCGAGTACTCAAAGTTTTGTAACATGTTTAGGAGGTCTCTTGTGTCCTTCAGATAGGTGGGTGTCTTTTGGCCCAGTGGTCTTAAATATTGGTCTGCAAATTCTGACAGTGGTTCCAAAATCGAATTGATTCTGGACACAATTGGTCTTCCTGGTGGTGGCATTTTGCCTTCATGCGTTTTTGGTAAGGAGTAGAAGTATGGTGTTACTGGTGTTTTTACTTCCAGATATTCTGCCTCCTTTTTGGACACCCAATTATTGTCTTCCGCTTCTTCCACCATCATGGATATTGTATTGTTCTTTGTAGACGGGCAGTTGGGTCTCTTGTTAGAACCTCAGAAAATTTTGTATCTGCAAGGAGGTCCATACATTGTTTGTCATATCCAGTTGTTGTTAATAAGACTACTCCTTCCCCTTTGTCCGCCGGTTTGATTACGATTTCTCTATCGTTCTTGAGTTCAGTGAGAGCCAGTTGTTCCGCCTTGGTGATATTTTGAAAAGGTTTCTGTGGTTGATTATGCAATAGGTCAACTTCCTTCATAATTGCCTGTTCAAAGGTGCATATTTCAATTGGGACTTGTGAGTTGAGGGGGCAGAATGTCGATTTATTCCTCAGTGTTGTATCTCCTTCTTGTGTCAATTGTTGGCTGTCTTTAAAAAAGGCTTTCAGTTTCAGGGTATGGCAAAAGGCTGCGAGCTCGCATTTTGTTTTGAAGATGTCAGTTCTTGGAGTGGGGACATACCTTTTTCCTCACTCCAAAACAGTGAAGCCTCCCCCTAACTGCCATGGTTCCCGAGGAGACAAGTCTTACATAATGTAGAGGTACATTCTATAAGGTCTAGTTACGCATAAGCCCATGTGAAGACCCCGCTCTGCATTGAGTTTTGCTTAGTTTTAGACTTTTGTTATAAGTGCCTACTTTTTGAAGAGAATCTTTTTCTGAATAGGCTTTCCAGAATGCGCATTTAAAGAGACTATAGCGGCAGTATGCACATGTTCAGTTTTCAGAATACATGTAGAACGAGTGCTTGGTACGGTCTAATAACGAATTCATGTAATATATTTGTATAATAATTGTAAGAGTCTATACTCGAACAGGTATTACATAGTTATACCAATGTCTAAGATAATCGTGATGACACAGTAAAATTGATTAGCGCCTTGGACGCCATGGCAATGTAACAATAGAATTGCGCATTAAATCAAATAGCGCTTTCAATATCAGGACACTGTAAAGGAATGATCTCATGACGCCTAAATACAACTTTGGGATTTATACATCACAATATTCTGCATAGAATTTTGAGAATGAGTAAGTTGACGCTTAATATGAATGTGACTCTGAGTTTAGTATTGCACAACTCGTTTTTAATTATATGTTTTTTAATAATATGCTTCTTAATTCTCAACTGTGTCTCTATGTCATTGTACATTGCTGAAGTGTCTTTTCCCACTTATTCGCTACAAATGTGGTTGCACTATCTTCCTTTTCTTTCATTACAGGTACAATGTGACCTACTACCACAAAACGAATCAGGTTACAAATTTACCTTTTCCCTTTTTTTCACTTAATCACTTTATGGTCCTGAGGAAAGCCGACTGACCAACAGGCAGATAAGGCTGAAACATGTCGACCACTTTTAACCTCACAAGATTAGTGCGCTAGAATTCCTAAATAATTCCATAGCGACACGCCTTAACCTTTTACCCGAATCCAGAAATATTAAAGCTGAACCTCTGGCTGTCCGGGTATTTTAGAACACCTTTATAGCACTATTTCACTAATTCACCATCACTACTGTTTTAACCAATGGTACAACCTCCTGGCGGAGGGTGCAAACAAAAAACTGACCCAAGGATTACGCACGGACACGTGTTACAAGAAGCGGGGACACATCATATACCGCTACACGACTCTGAAAAAACAAGTGTATGAGGGTCTTTTATTTGGGAGACACCTACCAATCCACCTGCAGACCTTGGTTATGCAGGACCAGTGATCCTTTCCACATTGATTTATAATTATTGAAAGGCGATTGAAAGGATCTCTAATCTCTCTCCCTCCACCAATTGATGATACGCTAAATGTAATATGGCAACACCATGGGGGCCGCAGCCCCACTGGGGGCGGCCAAATAGGAGGTCAACCTGGCAGAAAAAGTGATATATAGGGCGAGAAACTGCTCCAAAAAATGGAAGAACGTTTGGGAGGCATAGAATGAATATAGAGGAGAAGGGTGGTTAGATGCTGAGGGACAACTCCAGGGTGAGAAAAGTTGTGAGCGGTATGTGTAGGCTGTACTTGATTGGGCCATAGAAGCGCCACTCTTGTGAGGTTGGGAAATACAGATTAGTCCTATGATATAACAAGGTTCACAATTTATGTAATAATTGTCAACCGTCTTTTCATCATACGGTGTACGAAGCCTATGTTTTATCAATCATTTTTTTTTTAAATACTGCTATGTGATGCAACGTATTCAAGGGTGGCATAATAGCTAGGCTGCCTGCCTTTCTTGACTTTCCGTTGATTGGAAATGGAAAGATGAAATGATGGCAAATAGTAAATAATGTGAAGCGGCAATAGCAAGTGTGGAAGAAGTGATAGTATATTTTGAAGATGCGTTAATGATTGAAGAATGGGAGCAAGAGATGGGTTCAATGGCGTACTGAAAGGCATAGTGAAACTAATTTGAAGAGGTGGGAGGAGAGAAAGAGATGGTTCTCCTTCAGTAAGACCTTATAAAAACTGTATAGATGAGTTCACCATGCGTGGGGAGATACTAGTAATGAGAGGGTATAGATTCATACCCAATAAGGGATAAGAACCAAAATTAATTTGTTTCTCATACGATGGACATATGGGACAATGAATGACAAAGAGGCACCTTTAGGCCCAATTCTGGTGGCCAGGTTTGGATGATCAGTTTACTTGTGCATAAAGCATTTTGGTAAGTGTAAAGAAGCTGAGAAGAGGTGACTTATGAGGCAAATGGCTGAAGTTGGATAGTTGGACATATCAATGATCCTGGAGAATTTGACACAGTGTATGCCTATATTTTAGTAGACCATTAGGGAAGCTTAGAATTATCTTATATTTGCTTAGTATTGGTATTGATGGTTGTTCACTCGAAGTGGCTTGTAGTTAAATATTTGAAAGAGATTACCACAAAAGAAACCCTCTCAGTGTTAGAGATTGTACTTTGGGCAGAGGGTTTTCCCTCTGTGATAATAACTGACAATGATGCTAAACTTACAATTATAGAGACACAATTGAGATACATTTCTTAATTTAAATGGAATTACACTCAGGTAAGTGATTTACAACCTCTTATCTTACGGATCTTTTTAAGTTCACTGAGACACAAAGGAATTCAACTTTTGTATAGCCTACTTGGCCCCAGAATAAGTATCAGTCTCAGTAGAATCAGATATGAAATAATCATTGCCACATCAATACAAAAACTGAGAAATAGGAATAGGAGTTTCTTAAAGAAAGTCCAATTCTCTCTCCTAAACATGAAGAGGTTCCAAAGTCATCTAATCAAGGATCTAAGTTTAGAATACGGATGAGTCGTAGAACAGGACTCAAGGAAATTTGAGAATGCGGAAAGGTGTCAGCAAGGGAATCTACCTTAACGTCTAACAGTTGAAACACTAAACAAAACTCGTAAAACTTCAACAACAACCACACCACCAGGAACCAAGCAATTATGTTCTTGTCCTGGGCGAATGCAACTTTACCAGACTTTCTCATCCCACAGAACGTTGCCAGGTACTGCAACCGTGAACATTCTCCATTTCTGCTAAGCGATAAATAGGAGGCTTAGTAGGTCTTTGCGCTTCTTGCCAACATTTCTCTTCTGAGCCCTTACTATCAAGAATCTAGAACAAACAATACTCTGTTTCTCTAGCTAATGAAACCTTGAGAACGCACCTGCAAAAAGGAAAAGAACAAACTGGCAGAGCTAAATATATTTCAAAATGAAGGCCTTTAGTAAGGTTAGCTTTAACTATGTATTTAAACATGCACTTCAAATACATGGTTATACTTGTGCACATGTCACTCAAAAACAAAGGCAATACATGAGTAAAAGCATACATAATTATTCCTTCAAATATGCCTTTCAGAATATATGCAAATGTGACTTAAATTAGTAATGTAAACGTGACTACAGAATACATCTTCATGATAAACTGAACCTTAGTGCACACATTTATAAAACTCTTGTTTCTACAGTAAATAAATGTTATTAATGCATTTAAAAGTTAACACACGTTAATAAAGTTATGGCACAGCATAAGTACAGTTTAACATGTAGGTGCATAGTGGCATTACTGTGAGGTTTAGGGGTGAAGTCTAAATTGGGGGGCTCCAAAACATTATCACACCTTATTGTATATATCCCCCAAGACAATGGCAATGTATATAGGGCCCACAGAATGGTCAAAAGTGCAGTTCAAATGGCATTCGCTAACAAATAACAGATACAAAAAATTGTCTCAAAGATGGTGTGGGTGTACTATATGACAGTTAATGGTGTTACACAAGTTTCACGTTTCGATTTGATGAGAGAATGAAAACCAGGATCTAAAATGGCCCTGCATGAAAGGATTGGTGTTTCATGGTGGCGGGAAGAAGACCAGAAATAAGGGTGCGAAAGAGAGGTTTTAAGTAGGTGATTGGGTGAAAGTCAAAACAGGTCCTATAAAAGGATGGTCACATTTTGCGCACTTTACAAAGTTACACAGTTCCATCAGTTCTTTTTCATGCTAGAAAAGGGAGCGAAATGGAAGCTCAGCAAAGCAGTTCTGTGCCAAAAAAGGTGGTGACTGTATGAAAAAGGAGTGAATAGATGATCCTAATTTGCAACTTCCAAGAAACAAGGGAACAAATGTGGGTAAAGGTGGTGGTAACACCACAGAGGAAAGTATTATTTCGAAAAGAAGAGTTAGTGAGCTGGTACCAAGTCATATAAGTATTGAGGAGTCCGTGGGTTTTTGAAAGACTACAAAAGGCAATTTTGCATTTCTATTGTTTATTACTTTAGTTTGTTTTATTTGTTTATTTATACACGTATTTGTCTTTCTTATTATATAATGTTGTAACAGGGAAGGAAATGTGTTATACATATGCCTAAGGCTAGGGAGGTGGACCTCGAATCTGGGAAACTGGGTTCGAGTCTCGGCAATGACGCTGACCATCCTGTGATTCTGGGCAAATCTCTTATAGATGGCATACAAAGTGCACTCACCCCATCACCATTTTCTCCCCACCTCTCAAGAGATACACCTGAGTCTTGTTTGATTTTAGCAGTGTGTACATTTTTATTAAAATATAGCTCCAGGCCAATTATTCCATTGGACTCTTGCCCATGTCTGCCTTGGAATTATTTCGGACCATAGCAAGATCGCGTTCTGCAACATATTCCTGATTGCTGCCAGGGTAGTGAACAGTGCCTCTTTTACGCCCCTCCTTCCTGTCGGGATCATGTTGTTACCTCCAGAGTGTAGCACTAGTAAGTCAGGGGTGGGCATGCCTCTGTTCATGGCCGCTCGCACATCGCTAGGGACATCGGCTAAATGTTGCCCTCCCACCCCCACCCAGTGGTGATCAACTCCTTGCACCTCCCACGCTCTTAACTCGTGCGATTTCGTGAAGACAGACCCGGCCCTGCGAATAAAAGAATGGCCGCACCAGCATATCTGGGGTCTGTGGGATGAGGTACCTAGGGCAGAATTGAGATAAAAAAATCAGTCAAGCATAACTGTGTGAGATAATGGGGGGGGGCGCGCTATGACTCAAACTAGTTGCGGGCGAACGTAACGCTCATAACATGTAGACTTCCAACTACCTAATCTCTTAATAGTTTCCTCTGGGAGCCCCAGGTCTGCTGCCGTAGTTGCTGCCCCAATACGGAATGATTGGGATGTGAAATCAGATGAATCAACGCCCAGCCTAGTTAATGCCAGCTTAACCACCCTTGTGAATTGAAATCTGGTGAGGGGTAACCCGTCCTTGTGCAAAAGGACTCTGTCATCGCCACCTTGCAGCCTCATTTGCAAGAATTCTCCTGTTAGTCTTACCGGGCAGTAAGACATCCCCGCTACCCTGCCTAATGGCAACCATGTTCCTTTACCCAATGGGTCTGTCTTAGATCTACGGACCCTAATTCTCAGGACGTCCCCTGACACAATCAAGTCCCCGCACCTTATGCCCCCTTCCCTATCCGCCTTAGAGGCAGGGAGCAATTCCGAAATCCTGAGTGCCCCACATAATGCTAGTACGTAGGCTACCCTGAATAACTGAGTTTCGTATGGGGAGAAGCAAATTTTGGGCAGAGTCTTCAGTATATTTGCTAACCTGCCCACATCTATAGGTCTTCTTGAATCTTTAACACCCGAGGTTAAACGTTCCCATCCTTTCACCGCTCTCCTCACTCTCTGGTCCTTTGTTGGGTCCGCCACCCCCCTTAAGCCAGTGTAGAATGCCATTGCCGACAGTTGTATTTTCATCATCGCCACTGATTTCCCGCTAGTTTTCTGGTGTACTATGAAGCCCAAGACGCTCATGGGTGAGAATGTTTCAACAACGCCCGCGCCTTGTATGTAATCTTGATAAAACTGCCACAACCTCTCATACATACTCTTAGTCTTGGGGGCCAGGGATGCTGTTATCAACTCAGGGGCTGTGGGGCGCCAAGCTTCCATAGCCCCGCTGGGAAGATCGTCATCTCTCTGTCAGCTTGCGGTCAGTGTGTGGGAAATTCTGCCAACTTAAAACGGGACAAGGCGTCAGCGGCATGGTTGTCTACCCCAGGAACATGTTTTGCAGTAAAATGTACATTACGACGCAGACATTGCAACACCAAGTCTTTCAATAAGCGCAACACCCATATGCACGTTGCTCTCTGATTGTTAATCACCATCACCACTGACATGCTGTCTGACCAGAAAACAATGTGCCTGTTTGCGCGCCTATCTCCCCACAAGTGCAGTGCCACTACTATGGGAAATAGTTCTAAGAAGATAACATTGCGTGTCAACCCCTGAGGTGCCCATTCTTCCGGCCAATGCTGCATGCACCACTTGTGGCCCAGGATTGCCCCGAAGCCTACACTACCCGCCGCATCAGTGAACAATTCAAGCTCTGCGTTCGAAGAGCTCGGTCTCCGCCATATTACAGACCCATTAAAGTTCTCTAAGAAATACTTCCAGATGTTTTGGTCCTTCTTTACCTTCACTGACAGTCTAACTCTGTGATGTTTTGCCCTCAGCCCTGACATTGCCCTGGCTATGCTCCTAGAGAAGGCCCTGCCCATCGGTATGACTCTCAAAGTAAAGTTCAGTTGTCCTACTAAGACTTGCAGCTGGTGTAATGTGACCTTCCTTGCCCCCAAACAGGCGTCAATAGCATCCTTGAAGGCAGCCACCTTCGACATGGGTAGCCTGCACACCCCTTCTTTAGTGTCGATTTCAATGCCTAAGAATGTTAAACATGTAGTAGGACCTTCAGTTTTTCTGCTGCGAGTGGAACTCCTAGGGCTTTTGCCAGGTGCTGGAAACCCAGCAGGGCCTTCCTGCATGACTGCGAGCCCTGGGGTCCCATGAATAAAAAGTCGTCTAGATAATGTACCACAGCATGGGATTTGTCTGTAGAGAGAAATTGCTCCACCGCCCATTCCAAAAACCTGACAAAAGACTCAAATACTGCGCAAGCAATTGAACAGCCCATGGGCATGCAAGGGTTAATAAAATAATCTCCTCTGAAGGTGAAACCCAAGAACTTTTAGAGCCTAAATGCCGCCTCGATATCTGACTTGGCCATTAAGGCCCCTTCCCCCATGGCCTGCACTTTTGGATTGCGGTGTCAAACGTTGTGTAGCGCACCGTGCATAAGTCTGGATCGAGCTTGTCATTAACGGATTGGCCAGGGGGGCTAGACAAATTGTGTATCAAGGGAAATTTTCCTACCTCTCTTTTAGGTACTAACCCCAGTGGAGAGCAGACAAGATCAGGTTTTGGCAATTGTTTGAAGGGACCCGCCACCCTGCCCAAAGCAACCTCTTTCATTATTTTCTATTCAGCTGTTTCCATGTTCAGCAGCACTGAGCTCTGGTTGCGCGGGGGGACATTGGCTGGAGTAGCTAAGGACGGGATATGGAAGCCAGACATAAAACCATTGTGTAGAAATTGAGCATCTTGTAGCTTGTCGTACTTGCTAAGGAGGTGTGTCAGCACGTGGGTCTTAATGGGAGTTGTAGATTTTTCGGATGTCTGAGGGGGCCGCCCTTTAGCTGCAGTCTGGGCCGGCTGTTCTTTTGGCCTTGCTGACTTCTTAAAACATCTGACCTCTGGATGTGATGGACCCCCACAGAAGGAGCAGCAATGCTTGAATCTACAAGTAGTCCCTGTGGTGCACTCATTCTTGTTATACAGCCAGCAGGCTTGCTTTTTATCTCCTCCCCCTCTCGCTCCGAAAGGGCTGGTTATGTGAAGGGTAACTAGTCTTGTTCACTGGTGCAGAGGAATGAAATACTGCATACCATACGTTTATCTCGCGTTGGTCCCATGCTATATTGGGGTGTACTGCCTTCATTTGCATGAATTTAGTGTCATATTGTAGCCACCCTGTGCCTTGGAACTCTGAGGCCGCCCCATGTATCAAAGATATGTAGCTGATTATCCGAGGGGCCAACGCGGGGTACCTCTCTACCATGATAGCAGCGTAAATGGCGAATCCTGTAATCCAATTCTTTATAGACCAGTCAACCCATACCTTTTTCTGCTTGTACTCCCCTTCTTTACCTACCCTAGCATTACCTGGAACCACCCCTGCATTGATGAGATCGAATACGTCAATAAATTCTCCCTTGAGAATCTTTTCTTTGGTGTCTAAGGGTACATGCCCCCGTGATTTAAGCAGATGGCGATAGAGTCATGGAAGAGGAACCGTAAATTAAAGGGCTGAAAGCTAATGATGGCTGCCCTGTCGGCACCGGTCCTCCCAGAATGTGATTAACTGCTGGCCCTGCCACGTTTGCACCGGTATTTGCTGTCTGCCCCTGAGGGGACATAGTTACTACATTTGGGGATGGACCCATCGCCACCGGTCCTACAAATCCAGGGTAAGCTGTGGAGAGGGCCATTGCGCTAGCAGGGCAATTACTAATTGCCTGTCCTTGTGAAGTTGTCGCAAGTACACCTGGGGATTGCACTACTCCCCCAGACTGCACCCAAACTTGTGCTATTCCGTTACTCGGCTGAGCGACCACTGGAGGTAAGGATGTTTGTACACCGGGCGCCTCTGCATTTGCGACGGGTACCACCCCTGACTGCGTAATGTTAGCCTGTGTGTTGCTTCCCCGAGTGCGCTCGACTGAGGGATGTTGTTTTCTCTGGTTGTGTTAGGGATCAAGTCTATTGTTTCAAGCACCTCTTTCTCACCTGAGGATGCTGATTGGGGCTCGACTGCCCTGGGACGGTTTTCCTTCGAGGCCTCTTTAAACCTTTCCGGTGTGCGCCGAGCTCGCTTGCCTCACCCTCTTTCTTCCTGGGAATCCGCTCTTGCCCCTTCTCTCATTGTCTTCAACGCCCAATCAACGCCTTTTTCCTTTGTAAACTCCAGCAGCTCCATCAATGACAGGTAGTCATCTCTCTTGGCCATGGCCCCCTTGCCCTTCGTTAGCTGTTTTGGCGGCATTCTGGACTTAATAGAATAAAAACATGTTAGACCTTATTTCAATGAAAAAACGCTTCCTGATTAGCCGCCCCTTTGTTACCTGGAGTCAAGACCTTGTTTCACATTAAACATTACCACAAACACAGAGCCCTCCGATTATGTCGCTGCATTGATGGGGTTCGATATAGATCAGCTAGATATATTCTGTGATAGATGTTTTGCTGCTGACATATGCTACGAACCAATAACGATGGCTACTAGGCTGCACATCTCCCTCAGATTTCTAACTGAAATTATCCCTACTCTTAGTGTTGTGCCTCCCAGCGCTCCAACAGTATGCGGGCCAGGCAGGGAAACAAACAGGATAAAACAGAAAAAAGTATACCTTCATTGATATAGCCATCAGTATATTATAATGAGAGATTTCATCCACTGCTGCACAAGCCAGGTTTTATCTAGTGCTGGTGGAAACTGCTAGGCGCTGCAGCAAATACGGCAAAAATACGGTGCTGATCTAACATACTATAATATTGCTGATGTAAGCTGTTAGGCACTGCAGCATGATAGGCCAATTAAAAGCGCTGATCTAAAGCATTGTAACGAATAATCCGAGGCTCTTGTGTTCGCCGTCTGAATATGAAAGCCTCGTTTAGGCGGAATGTGTTTCCTCTGCCAGGTAACCCGGGCAGCGAGCAACCAGCGCAGCCAACAGACCGGCAGGGGATGTAGACTATTGGATATCGCCCCGCGATCATGCACACGGAGCGCTCTCACCCGATTCAGGCAAGCCCAAGTCCTGCACTCGAGGCGCTCACACTCATAACCGGACCCGTTTAGCCCTCACACACAGTGAACATTTTTCCGCCTCATCAACACGCGCTCGCCTCTAACGTACCACGCACTATGCTGATCGCATAAAGTACACTTGCTCGCCTCGACCAGCCCCACGCTCACCGCACGATTCAAACACAAAAAACTCAACTCACGCAAGGACCACCCACGCTTCCATACACTATCGCACTGCGAGGCCCACTCACCTGCACCTGAGATCGGATGCTTTCCAAGCGTCCCTGCTGCCGCAACACGGATCCGCCCGGACTTCCTTTGCGACGTCCCACTCTTGGTAGGCGATGTGGACAAAGAGGGGGCGTGAACTGAGGAGCTGGCTTTTCAAGCCTCGCGCTCTCAGACTGCTTCCAGGTCACTCTGACCCTTCCTCCTGACGTGCTTCCTGTTTTTGTTCCGATATCCCTTCCGGGTCGCGCGACCCGGAAGAACCCCTTCTATGTGGCCCTTTGGATGCCACTAAAGGGGCCACGCCCTTTATGTGGGGTGGCCCCCTGCAATCTCCCCATGTCTAACAAAAATGAATGGGTGCTATGTATAGCGCTCTGATACCTGATTCGGGTCAAGTTAGTGCTATATAAAAAACTCTGTAAAAAAATATGCCTACTTAAGCAGAGTGAGAATGTTTCTGTACAGATTGTGTTCTAATGGTTGTTGTGATATTCCAGGTTCAAACAGTTGGTTCCTGTCTTGCCTGGGATGACCACACTCTGGTTTTTCATCATGAATAAAGAGTATTTGTTCTTCAAGCTGTGAGACTGCAAGGATTTATTCAGAACACACAGCTTCGGAGCAGAGGGAATGGGGGGGATACAGAGGGTGGTGAGTTGGGTAGAAGGAGACTGAGATTTCTTTGTTTTTATTTGGGATAGGGAGGAGCGGCCTTGTTATGTATGGCTCATTCATACATAGAACGAAAGCAGGAGCAGGTGATTTGAATGGATCCAACACAACATAAAATAAGAGATGTAAAGACAACCATTACTCACTCTTACTCATCTATAATTCCACACGTGTACCTTTCCCACACAAGTCTGGTTTCTGTAAGTAGGTGTAGCTAGCAAAGTAAACGTGGCTCACATCCGGTTGCCTAGTTCTTGACCGACCTTTCTGCTCGAACCAACTTTACCACGACCAAAAACTATGGAGTTCATTGATCACTTTTAACTGCGAGCCCTTACGTCATCACTGATGTAATTATGTTGCTTTTGATGTACATTGATGGGAATGAGATATATGCTCTCAATAAAGATACGTTTTGCACTTTAAATGTTAGGCAACAGTTATTTGATACACAGTTTGCACTTATATCGGATTTTTACCACCCAGAATGGGGTATAACATGGCAGGAGTGTGTGTGATATTCCTCATGTTGAGGTAAACGAGTAATTTTCTCACACCGTAGACCCGCTTTGGGCGCTAATTGAAATTTGTACCCAAATCGGAATTACTGGATACAATAGTGAGTTTAGTGTTCGGCTTTTCCGAGTTTTCTGACATGACATTAAATTAGCTCTCTTTTCTAATTTAAAATTGCCAGTTTAAGAAATAGTGGTGTCATCCTGTTTGGGATACAAGAAGCTGGTTTCCAGCTCATAAATCAATGCAAAAAATCCATCCAGTGAAGTAACTCATATCACGGAGATTATTGTAATTAACCGCTGGTGATACAAGATAATTTATGTGAAAACACTTGTGTTCTACGCTTGAATTGTCTTGTGAGGTGGACAGTTAAAATATCTGTGTGGCCCGCCATTCTAATGCCTCATTACCTTAAATTAGTTTTCTAATTAATTACACATATTTTTATCACGTTCCTTTGTAATGATTCTGTTTAATTAATTGTGAAAGTAATTAGAGGTACATGACATATTTATAATGTGCCAAGATTCTCCTAGGATGACATATCTGCAGCTTTCCCAAGACACTATAATTAACTGATTATCGAGAATGCCTGAACCTATGCTAACACAGGAAGATTTGCCATCGGGCAATCTGATTGGATGCAGTACATGGTGTTCAACCCAACTGACGGCAGAGGATGAATGCAATCAACCAAAAGCTTATGTAAACGGCCTTTGGATGTTACAACAAGGGATGCTGAAACACACCAAAATTAGAGCACTCGGAGATGCCACATAGCCGAATGAGATCACTTATTGAAATTCGCTGGCCATTTAGTTAGACCGTGACTCATTTTCTTTTCAATAGCCTAAACTGCTTCTACTGCGACTTTTGAATCTGTGATTTTCTAACTCATTCAGACCCGTTTTTTTCTGTCCCCTTTCTCAAATGGAGGCTGCTTTTTCCCAAATTCCTCCATGTCACTTTTCTGAATTTATGCACGTTTCCTATTGATCGATTTGCTCCACTTTAACTTCCTTCCCATCATTCCTCGACGTTTATTTCTTCTTTTGCCTTATATTTTCGTGTAAGTAGCAGTAGCATGTAATGGTTGAACTAGGACCTTGTGAGTGACTGATGGATTCATCCATTCATTCATTCATCTCTCCATCCTTCCTTCCATCCAGCCATTTTTTCCAATAGCATACTGTAGAAAGCTCTTTCTTTATATACTATATCAAAGTAAAGTATAGTGTGTAAAGAGTCCAATGGATCCCCAAAGGCTTACAGAGGTAAAAGTAGATAATACCTTACTCTCTATTTGTGGTAGTGTGGACAAACAGTAAGGTTTTTATCAGATGGTAGTGTTAAGCATTTATTGTACACACTCAGGTAGGGCCGGCTTTAGCCCTGTGCGAGAATATTTGTTGGCCCCCACCCGAATGACCACTTTTAAAAGTAGGAAACACAGGCAGAAGTAGTTCAGTAGTAGAAGTTTAATTGGAGGAAAAGGATCCTTAGATGTTGACAGCGTGTAGCCACCTTCAAAAGTGACCACAGAGCATTCTAGCATGGATCATGAACATGTTAACATTCCAATGACATTAAAGGAACATAACATATGAGAATGTAACACATCTCCCTTCCAAAAATAAAAAAAACAATTAAGAATATAACATATAATCATTGAACTTGCTGGGTTTTACAATAATTCTTCCAGATAACCTTCTTGAACTTGGAACATCCACCTTAACTAAATTGGAAGACGTTTGTTGGACATTACACGGAGAAATAGCAGGAATAGCGGTAGGATTAGGTGGCATAGTTGCATTAGATTTTGGTACGGGAACAGAAGAATTGTAGTTCTTGTTCAACCACAAATTCCGTTCTAGTTCATTGCACAAGACAATGTTACAAAAATTCAATTTCCGACCATCATCCAAAAGCACACAATTACCCATCACTTCCAACACCTTCTTCGGATGGGACCACCTGGAAGAACCATCTTTTGACAGACCAAAATGAGAAGTCCTGACCATATCACCAACCAGGAAAGATTTTCCTGATTTCTTGAGTTTACTGTTGTGTCTCATCACATATTTTTGTTGATAAACATTCATTCTATCACTCAAATTCTCTTTTTGAACCTGACCAGAAGCAGTTTTGAGCATCCATGCGGGAGTTACTTTATTGTTAGCAGAACGTCCCTTGAGAAGGTGAAAGGGTGATACCAAGGTTGCAGAATGTGGGGTATTACGATAACTCCAAATCATGTCTTTGACAGCAACCTTACAATCAACACCATCAATCATAGCCAATTGTATGCATTCTTTTAATACACGGTTGAACCTTTCAACCATACCGTTTTCTCTAGGACAGTAAACAGCAGTAGTAACGTGTTTCACACCACATAAGCGTAAATAGTTTTGAAACTCACTAGCAATAAATTGTGGGCCATTGTCAGTAGTGATGGTTTCAGGAAAACCCTCTCTATGGAACAACTCATCACAAAAATTGACTATGTTAGACCGTGACTACACGCCACCTTCAAAAGTGACCACAGAGCATTCTAGCATGGATCATGAACATGTTAACATTCCAATAACATTAAAGGAACATAACATATGAGAATGTAACAACCACCTCATCCACGGATTTGACAATGCCCCCCAAGTCTCTATAACCACCGTCTCTTAGATTCATTAGGTTTTATAGCACCACTCATACCATTTTAAGATGTCAGAACGCTTTACATCTCACACGCATTGCACAGAGACAATCATCGCTGTGCAAATCAGTATATAGGAAAGGTTACTTAAGACTGAGGCCCACAAGGAGTAGCAGTCAGAGGTCATCCTTAATGCACAAATTCAGAATTTTAAATGTACCATTGTTAGGGATTTTCTTTAATAATAAGAATTGATTTCTCCCCAAATGAATCTCTTTTGCAACATTAGGACAACAAAAGACTGGGCAAAAAATATAAAGCTGTAATATTTTCCTTGAAATTTACATGCAGTAGGCACATTAACCCTCTGCACTATGATAATTCAAAATGTTTATTAGACACAGCTCCGGTATTAGTTGTCATTTTTATTGATGTCTGGAATTTGCTGGGTCAATTTACACAGCATCAGGTGCTTTTGAAAGATGAACTTGGCGCCCCCACCCAAAGTCAGTGCCCGGTGCGGTGGCACCGATCGCACCGCCTCAGAGCAGGCTCTGCACTCAGGCAAGGAATGATTTCACACACTCAAAGATTAAACTCTGACCAAATGCTTTGTATAAAAATATTTCTTTGTTGCCTTTTATTTTTTGGACCAAGCCACACTTGATTCAGGTAAGTAAAATAGTATTTTTCAAGGATGATACAGTTGAATGTAATGCAGTTACAGGTAGGTCAAATGTTCAGAAACAGTTGAAATTACTTTTTGAATACTTTGCTGTTACTTTGTGATTATTTTTAAGTTACTTCTCAGTGTGATATGCCTAGATATCACGCTGGGACATTTCCTGGATAAAAGGAGAAAAACTGTTTTTATCAAAACACAAGGGCATATTACCAAGGGGGCGATAGGCAATTATCGCCGGTTTAGCGGCCATTTTTAGCCGCTAAGAGGCGATAATTCTATTGCTCTATTAGCAAGCTGTCGCTAACTGATGTTAGCGACAGCTTTTAGGTGATAGCAAGCGTTTTGGGGCCCGCTTTGCATGTCAGCGATATTTATCGCTAATGACATGCAAAGTGGGCATACCCAACCTGTTAGCGACTGAAAGCAGTCGCTAACGTCGCTATCGCTTATTAGCAAGGCCGGCGTAGCAATGGAAATATTCCCGCTATCGCCAAAAACTAACGACTGCTCAGACCAGTTCTTAGCCATGTTATCCAATGAGAGGTGGATAACATGGCTAAGAGCATTTCGTCGCTAATGCGTGAATATCGCTGTATTCTCAGTGATATTCACGCTATCGCCTGAAAAATTATCCCTTTGGAGATAAACGTTGCTAATAGCAAGTTATCTCAGCTATAATTTCCGGCGATGCTTAGCGATAAAAAAATCGTTGCAAAGACTAGTTAGCGATAAATATCGCTAATCGTTGGTAATATGCCCCACAGTTTCTTAGGTTTCCATGCAAAACATTCTCAACACTTAGAAGTTTTTCAGAGGTAAACAGTCAATGCAATCCAATAGATTAAAATTTAAAATGGGGTTATTGCTTAGCAGGTAAGTGAACGGCTTTAGGGTGAAGTTTCTGGGACTAGACCAAGGGTTCCCCCAGGGTCAAGGATGAACTCAAAAAGCACCCTCCGCGGCACTAGGGTGGCTGGGTACAGAGTGCTGAGGCCCAATGATATCAATGGGGACAGAGGGCCACCGGTTTGTGGCTGCCCATGGGCATGCTTCTTGGATGTGGGAGCAAAGCTCCTGGGCTTTAACTCAGGGCGGAGGGGGATCCAAGATTGCACACAAGGTTTACCCACAGTGGCACTGGGGCAGCTGGGTGCAGGGTGCTGGATCAATGTTAGGACCCCTGTTGGTTTCAATGGGGAAGCTCCGTTCAGAATAAACTCTGCAGGCTCGGGCAAGAAGATCTTCTGGAGGTGACCACTGGTTGGAAATGTAAGTTGGGATGTCATGGGATGCTGGGACACCGTTGGTTGGATGACACAAGGACATGGGACGTTGGGTGCAGAGATGTGTTTTGGCATTGGGTTTTCCCTACCGGCTCCGGTCGCGGTCGGGGCGAACCTCCTGAAAGGAGCTGCAGGCCTCGACGGGAGACGAGGTAGGTCGGGTATCACCAGATCCCTGGTTGGGATCGCCGGTGAGACCTCCTTTGGGTGCAGAGTGGTGCAGACTCTCAGATTTGGCCGGAGTCAGAGTCTGTTCATTAGCAAATCCGGTGCTCCCGAGAGACAAAGTCTTTTTTGGGAAGACAGAGCAGGTCTAGGTTGGGACTGGCCGGAAGGGCTAGGGACAAGTCAGTTGGTGTCCTCCTCTTCTTCCTTCAGGATGGCTCTTCGGTCCTTCTTCTACTTGTTTCTTCTTGTCTGAGGAGGAAAGGTTCAGGGTTTCTCATAAATACCAAAGTTAGGGGCATTTCAGGTAGGTTAAGGTTGGGACCAATGGGTCCCTTCGTTGCGGTGGGTACTCAGCCTTTTATGCCATCCTCTAGTGGGAGGTGGCATAAGCCTCACTCTGGTTGGCTGGGTCCCCCCATCATCAACATGGTGGGGACTGAGCGTTGTGCTTCACCATGCCTCCCCACCTGAGTGGTGGGGTTGGCAAAGGTGGGTACACCTCTCCTCCTATCTTGATTTTCCCACGATTCTCCTGCCCAAAGTGGGAGTCAAAACTACTGGTGGTTCCCGTTGCTGGTAGCAGCAAATAGCTTGGTCAGCTCACAAAGGTGGCAAGTCTTTGAAGCTTCCCCTTCATGAACCCTGCCAATCCTGGGGGAGGAGGCTTGGCACCTCTGCCCAGGATGTGCTTCATTTCTGGACCCCGAGGGCAGGAGGCTTTCGACCCAGGGGCCAAGAAACATGTCTGAGGGTTGCAGCTGGTGAGCAGTCAGTTAGCCAGGACTCTAGAGTCAGGTAATTTTTCAGGGGGCATTTCTAAGATGACCTCTGAGTGCATTTTGCATTAAATCCCACACTGTCATCAGTGTGGGTTTAATGCACTGCAGAGTTTGATACCAAACTTTCACGTTTTCAGTTAGGCCATTATGGGGCTATTGAGTTCGTAAGGACAAAGTCACACACCATATATTCTTTATGGTTTTACTGCACTTACAATGTCTAAGAATGGACGTAGACACTCTAGGGGTACAGGGCTCATGCACCTGCACCCTCACCAGTGGCATATTGCACTTAGCTAGAGGGGGGCTGATCCATGCCATAGGCAGCGGGTTCTAGGCATGGCACACAGGGATGTATGCCATGTTGACTCACTTTGTTTTGCACCAAAACATGCAGCCTGCAATAGCAGTGTGTGTATATCAGGGTACAGGGCTTCTAAGGGTGGCACAATATGTGCTGCAGCTCTTAGAGGCCTTCCTTGATCACAGGGCCCTTGATAGCCATGGTATCTTTTACAAGGGACTTAAATGTGTCCTGAGAGTTGCCAATTGGGTGCTCAACAGTGCAATTTTAGGGAAAGAACATAGGCTCTGGGGACCTGTTTGGCAGGAACCCAGGGTACACTAAGTCAAAAGAGCATCAACATCAGGCAAAAAGTGGGGTGCAACCATACAAAAAGGGGCACTTTCCTACACAAACCCCCCAATGAAAGAGGATGAGACTATCCTTTCCCTAGAGAGTCTTCATTGTCTAAGAGGAAAAATCTGGAAAGTCCATTTGCATTGGCATGGGAAGTCCCTTGTCTATGTTCCACTAGAAAGTCCATTCGCTGTAGGAGATGGACCACCTCGATTTGTGATTTTTACCTTTCATTTGCATTAGCCATTTGAGAGATTTGTGGTACGTTTGAACTTTGAAGTGAGTACCAAACAAGTATGGTCTCAACTTTTTCACGGATCAAACCACAGCTTGGGCCTCCCTCTCAATGGCACTCCAACGTAGCTCCCAGGGAAGTAACCTCCTGCTTATCAAAGCAACAGGGTAGTCTTGGCCATCATCATTGATCTTAGAAAGGACCACTTCTATCCCTAGCTCAGGTTCATCAGTCTGCACAATGAATTGCCTGGTGTGGTATGGAGCCTTGAGACTTGGTGCTGAGCACATGGCCTCATTCAGGGTGTCAAAATACTTTTGACAGCTAACTGTCCAGTTTACCTTTTTGGACATTTTCTTGGAGGTGAGTTCTGTGAGGGATGTCACAAAGGATCCATACCATTTCACAAGCCTCCTATAGTACACAGTCAAGCCAAGGAATGGCCTTGCTTGTGTCTGAGTTGTTGGAGACTCCCATTCCAGGATAGCCTGGATCTTAGGCTTTAGGGGATAAACTTGAGTCCTTTCTAAGGCACCTTTCTGTGGGCGAAAAGCAAGCATGGCAAAAGGACATCCCATCTCCTTTTGAACTTTTCAGGGAGTCCCAAGATCATGCCTTTCAATGTCTTGTTAAACCTTTCAACAAGACCATTGGTGTGTGGATGATAGGGTGTACTAAACTTGTACTGCACTCCACACTCATTCCACATGTGTTTGAGGTATGCAGACATGAAGTTTGACACTCTGTCTGACACCACCTCCTTAGTAAACTCTACCCTGGTCAAGACACCAATGAGGGCCTTGGCTACTGCAGGAGCTGTAATAGTCTTAAGGGGAATTGCTTCAGGATACCTGGTGGCATGATCCACGACCACCAGTATAAACTTGTTTCCTGAGGGTGTGGGAGGTTCAAGTGGACTCACTATGTCCACACCTACCCTTTCGAAGGGAACACCAACCACTGGTAGTGAAATTAGGGGGCCTTTGGGTGTCCACCTGTTTTGCCACTGGCTTGACAGGTGACATAGGAGCTGACAATCCTTTACTTTCTTGGACATCTGGGCCCAGTAAAAGGGGTTAACTAGCCTGCTCCAAGTCTTTGTCTGGGCAAGATGCCCAGCTAGGGGGATGTCAATCAATCAGTCAGGGAATTGTGAAGTGCGCTACTCACCCATGAGGGTCTCAAGGCACTGGAGAGAGGCTGCAGCCCTGAATCAGCCAAATAGCCAGGTCTCGAGGCTCTTCCTGAAGACATGCAAAGTAGGAGGATGTCTGAATTTGACCGGAAGCTCGTTCCAGGCCTTAGCCATTACCTAGGAGAAGGTTTGTCCACCCGCTGTAAGATCCACGTATTCTCCTTAGGTTCCGGATAATGCACAAAGGGGTCCACCTCCCAACGTCCCTAACTCTGGATAAGGTAACACAGAGTAATAAGGCAATCAGGCGAGGGAAAGGGATTAGGTAAGGAACAGAGGGGATGAGTATACCTGTAACAAAAGAATACAAGGTTTATACAAATCCTATATCTCTTTGCTACTCTCATATGATCTCACTAGGAATGTCTATTACCTGTGTGCTTGATAAGGAAGGTGTCTGTCTTCCTGTACATCAACATTGAGCCAATAGAGATACTTCTCTCCAAAACTACTGCAGTATACCTACAACAAGAAAGCATGAAACGAAGTAAACTCCAATCATACCTGTTGACAATCAAAACTCCCACTCTCATACACATACATACCCTATGATAGAATTTGTTATGCTCAGAAGAAATACAAAAAAGGTAAGCCAAGGATGATCCCCCAATATTGTTCTTTGATGTCAATACAATGAAAAAACGATCAAAAAATAAGTAATCCAAATAGTGACTTTTCCCCTATGAGAGGGATGAAGTTAGTAGATGCAAGAACAAGGTTCCTTCAGAGAATACTCTGAGTGGGGCGCAGTTCTCCCTCAGAGAAATACTCACCTAGTACTGTAAGAAACCTCACTTTAGGCTGAGAGCGAAAGCAGTCTTGCATCCTATCCAAGTCCAGAACAAACTGCCAAAAGAAACAACCAAAACCAAGAAGCTAACGCTTACGTCAGCGTGACTCCCGCAGGAAAGAGAGAATTCAATAAATCACTGGATGCTCAGTGCTTAACGTCAGCACAAGGTCGGAGAGAAATCCAGTAAGAGAAACACACAGCGCCTACCTCAGCGCGTAGTCAAAGTAGAATCCATCTTCTTGTCACAAACATAGCGCGGTCCCTGGAAAATACCGGCTTTGCGAGGGCGCTTCTAGAATCCCGGAGTCAGGCAAGAACCCATTACAGCATGGAACTAAGAACCAGGAAACCTTGAGTCCTCTCGGCGGATTAACAGACAGAATTATGCACACGCTCTGCTGCGCATGTTTGTAATGAGGGGAAGGCTCTGCACACTGCACCGACAGGAATCATGGGACTTGTAGTCTTTTAGTAATGTAGGCGCATTAGCTCAGCGCCTGACAGCCGCTCTGGTTCTGCGGAAGCACAGGCTTTCTGCTAGGGTATGGTTGGCGGAGCCGAGGTTTCTTTTGGGTACAAGGAAGGAGACTCTTTTTTTGAGGTATTTAGGTCCAGTTTTATGGAGAGTTTTGTAGACATTGGTGAATAGCTTCAAGGTTACTCTGTTCTTGACGGCGAGCCAGTAGAGGTCTCGTAGGTGTTGGGTTATGTTCTCATTTCATGGAATGCTGAAGACGAGCCTGGCTGTGATGTGTTGGATGGCCTGGAGTTTGCGTAGGAGGGATTTGTTGATTCCAGCATAGAGGGTGTTTCTGTCATCCAGTCTGCTTGTGATGAGTGTGTGGGTGACATTTTTCCTGGATTTCGGGGGAATTCATTTTAAGGTTTTGCGAAGGATGCAGAGGGTGTAGAAGCAGGTGGAGACAACAGCTTTGATCTGGTGGGTCGTGGTGAGGGAGGAGTCGAGTATGATGCTGAGTTTCCGGGCATGGTCTGTGGGTTTGGCGGTTGCCTAAGGTGGTGGGCCAACAGGTGTTGTCCCAAGCTGAGGGGGTGGGTATGAGGATGAGGATTTCTGTCTTCTCCGAGTTGAATTTCAGACGGCTGTTGCTTAACCAGGATGCAATATCTTTCATTCCTTCCTGAAGCTGAGTCTGGGGACTTCGGGTTCCGTCATGAGGTAGAGGATGAGCTGGGTGTCATCGGCATAGGATACCATGTTGAGTCCATCCTGTCTGATGATGGTGGCAAGTGGGGCTATGTATATGTTGAAGAGTATGGAACTGAGCGATGATCCTCGGGGCACTCTGCAGTTGATCTCTGGGTTCGGAGTGGAAAGGCGAGAGTTTGATCCATGTCATGAGCCAATGTGAGTAAAAACTCTCTGTATATCTGAGGCACTACCACTCTCCTAGTGGCATCAGGGTCGGGGTCAGTAAACAGGAGTCCCTCTTCCCAATAGACTCTGTGGGTGCCACTAACATCTTATTATTCCTGTGTAGCAGTTTGCTGCCTCAGGCCTTCAAGAGTTGGGCAGGTCCACTGTCCAAGGCACAGCTATTCTCTAGTGGGTCCCCCTGGGCCTAAGATTTCAACCTGGTAAGGGTCAACGTTCATGGGCTCAGTTCCCTCTGGGGCTGCCGTGTCCTCGCCCTGAGAAGAGGGGTCCTGAATCTTTAGCTGTCCAGAAGCTGGTTCCCCAGTCTTCTTACTTTTCCTCTTTGGAGGTTTGGTCATGCTTCCAGATTCCAAAACATCTTTTTCATCCTGTGCTCGGCTTTGTGCTCTAGTCTTGACACACATAATCTCAGGGATGTCCAGCATTGCTGCATGGGTTTTTAATTCTACCTCAGCCCATGCTGAGGACTCCAGGTCATTTCCAGGCAGACATGCAGCTGGAAGTTTTGGAGGGACCACTGCCTGTTGCAGGCCAGAAATCCCCCAGTCTAATGTCACCATAGCCGCAGCATGGTTAGTAGTAACACTGCCAGCGTTGGTGACTGGATATGACTTTTCAATAAGGTACTGCTCTGGGGAAACCAATGTGCCTCTCACTATGGTGACACCAGCACCTGTAACCCTCAGGGCATCTATCCTAGTCCCATTTATCCAAGGAAATTGCAAATACTTCTTTAAGTTGGGAGGCCACACAGCTAAAGTGGCAAACTCAACTTCACCCTCAGTGACTAGAACTGCTTCTGTGTGAAACCTGATTTGCTCGGGCACACTTTTGATCCCATCTGGAGACTGGCTGCACCATTAGTAACTGAAGGAGGACTAAGAGGGCTTCTTTTTAGGACAAGTAGCATCTCCAATCAAGTGTCTCAACTTCTTACAGTTGAAACACCAGGCCTTCTGGGGATCAAAGATTCTCCCTTTGAACCTACCATTGGACAAGGAAGAGTTTTGGGACCCACCCCATAAACTGATTTCTGGGCCCCTTTCGAAGACTCTTGGTTTTTGTCTTTGGGGTCTCACCCCCTTTCTCCTAGGGAGGGTTGGTAACCCCTCTCTCTTGGTCACCCCCAGTGGCTGTTTTAGTTACCCTAGTCTTGACCCAGTGGTCTGCCTTCCTCCCCAATTCTTGAGGAGAAATTATACCTAGGTCTACCCGATATTGATGCAACCTTTGATTAGTGTAATTACTTAAAATATGTTCCTTCATAAAAAGATTGTACACTCCAATGAAACCATTCACATAATTTACAGTAAACCATTCATCTAGTGTCTTAACTGAGTGGTCTAGAAAGTCAATCCAGGACTGGTTTTGGGTTTTGTGAGCCTCCCGAATCAAATCCTACATTTCTCAGTTGTGAGCCCAAAGCCCTCAATCAGAGTGCTCGTCATGAGATCATAAGACCCAGCACCTGCCCCTGTAAGGGACAGGATCCTTTTCCTCAAGTTACCAGTGAACAAAACGCAGTGTGACTTACTCACTTTTTCCATTTCACATACCCTCTCAAAAGCTGCAAACACGCACAAGGTGATGGACGGAATGTTGCACATTGGCTAAACATTCACCCCCAGTCACAGATCTTGGTTTAATCTATCGTTATTTTTCTCAACACGCCATCCTAGTTCAGACATGCCCATATGCAAATCAGTCTTGACCCTGTGCCTCATGGGAACAGTCCAGCCCGAACTGCCAAGCCATTTCTTCCCTGAACTGGAATCAAGCATCCTAGGACCGGTTTCTGGCTATCAGCTGTCATCAGCCAGGATAGCTTAACTCCAGTGGCGTAGTGAGCACGGGACCCACGTTTGGGCATACCCTTCCCACATAGGGCGAACAGCAAAACACATAGGGTGATAAACAGAATGTTGCACATTGGCAAAACATTCACCCCCAGTCACAGATCTGGGTATAATCCATCGTTATTTTGCTCACCACGCCACCCCAGTTCAGACATGGTCATATGCAAATCAGTCTTAACCCTGTGCCTCATGGAAACAGTCCAGCACGATTTGCCAAACCATGTCTTCCCTGGACTGGAATCAAGCATCCTAGGACCGGTTTCTGTCTATCAGCCATCATCAGCAAGGATAGCTTAACTCCAGGGCGTAGAGAGCAGGGAACCCACGTCTGGGCAATCCCTTCCCACATAGGGCGAACAGCAAAACACATAGGGTGATGAACGGAATGTTGCACATTGGCAAAACATTCACCCCAGCCACAGATCCGGGTATAATCCATCGTTATTTTGCTCACCATGCCACCCCAGTTCAGACATGGCCATATGCAAATCAGTCTTGACCCTGTGCCTCATGGGAACAGTTCAGCATGAACTGCCAAGCCATGTCTTCCCTGGACCAGAATCAAGCATCCTAGGAACAGTTTTTTGGCTATCAGCCGTCATCAGCCAGGATAGATTAACTCCAGTGCCGTGGTGAGCACGGGACCCACGTATGGGCTTTGCATATGGCCATGTCTGAACTGGGGTGGCGTGGTGAGCAAAATAATGATGAATTAAAGCCAGATCTGTAACTGGGGGTGAATGTTTTGCAAATGTGCAACATTCCGTCCATCATCTTATGTGTTTAACCATTTGTCATCACCTTCTTCAAATTCGGGGACGATCCCTTTGGGGATTTTGGGATCAGAAGATTGCTCTCTCTCCCTATCTATTACGTTGCTGCCACAACTGATGAGAGTTAAGCCCATCTCTTTTTTTTCTTTCTTTTCCTAGAGCTTGGAGTCTGGTCTCTAGGTCTAATCTTTTGGTCAATCTCATTAAGAGGATGGTCTCCTCATTGAGGCTGTCCTCAATGGACTCAAAAGCACCTGACCCACCTGTGTGGGATCTAGGTGCTGTGAATAGTATACTTGGAGTCAGGGGCACAGGGGCCCTGTTCTCCCTAGGAAGTATTGGTAGTTGCCCTTACCTCAGCATTTTCTTCACCATCTGAGAGGTCTTTACCTTGAAGATAGGGGTGGTCATTAGCATACCCTGCTAACAGCTCCTGGAGCTTTTGTTTGGAGGGATGGGACCCCATAGCAATAATTTTTGAGTTTACATAGAGACTGTAACTCTCTAAATTCTAAATGGAGGACAGGTGTGATGTTGAGCTCCTTAACCATGCCCTCTATGTCATTTGTTATGTTTTCACTAACAGTTGGGTTCTTGTTAAGACACATTCTAAAAATTCTAATCCTATTATCCTTAACTATGGTGAGTTTTTATGTTTCCAGAAAATTCTAAAGGGACTTAACCTATGCCCTAAAAAGACTTTTAGAAATTTAGAAAAATTGCCAATTAAAAAAATTCTGAATTCTAAAGACAATTTAGGGGTTCTGTCGTGTGATCAGGTGTTGACCAAGTAAGACCAACAAATGTAAAGTTGTAGACCACACCGGTGATTCACCAATGTAGGAAGCTGGCGCTGCATATACTATACCCAAGTAAGGTATAGTATGCACAGAGTCCAGTGGATTCCCAAAGGCTTACTGGGGTAAATGTAGATAATACCTTACTCTCGATTTGTCATAGTGTGGGCGAATAGTAAGGCTTCATCAGATTGTAGATTTAAGCATATATTGTACACACTCAGGCAAGGAAAGATTTCACACACTTAAGACTGAACTCTGACCAATGGCTTTGTATAAAAATATTTCTTTGTTGTATTTTATTTTTAGAACCAAGCCAGACTTGGTGCAGGCAAGCAACATAGTAATTTTCAGGGATGATACAGTTGCATGCAATGGAGTGCAGTTACAGGTAGGCCAAATGTTCAGAAACAGCAGAAATAATTTTTTAGTCACTCTGCAGTTACTTTGTGATTATTCTTAAAGTTAATTTTCAGATTACTTTTTTTACTCAGTGTGATATGCCTAGATATCCCAATAGGACTTTTCCTGGATAAAAGGTGAGTAAAACAGTTTTGATCAAAACACAGTTTCTTAGGTTTCCACGCGAAACACCCACAACACAAGTTTTTAGAGGAAAACAGTCAATGTAATCCTATGGAGAAAAATTGGGTTATCATTTTGCAGGTAAGTAAACGTTCTTGAGGGTCGACTTTCTGGGGTTAGACCAAGGGTTTTCCCAGGGTCAATGATGCACTCAAAAAGCACAGTCAGCGGCACTAGGGTGGACGGGTGCAAAATGCTGTGGCCCAATGTTCTCAAATGGGGATATGGGGCTTCGTGTTGGTGGCTTCTCACATGCATGCCACTTGAATGTGGGGGATTCAAGATAGCACACAAGGTGCACCCACAGGGGTCCCAAGGCAGACGGGTGCAGGGTGCTGGATCGAGCTCTTTTGGTTTCAATGGGGAAGCTCAGGCTGCACAAACACTGCAGGCTCGGGCACAGAGATATTTTGGAGGTGACCACAAGTTAGAGAGGTAAGTTGGGATGTCATGGGATGGTGAGACACCATCAGTTGGGCCTCCGAAGGCTGTGGGATGTTGGGTGTGGGGTCTGACTTTTGGTGTTGGGATTTCCTTACCAGCTCTGGTCGGGGGTAACCTCCAGAAAGAGGCTGCAGGCATAGTCAAGAGACTTAAGGTAGGTCAGACATAACCAGATCCCAGGTTGGTGTCACCACAGTGACCTCCTCGTGGTGTTGGGCCACTCAAACTCGGGCCATGAGCGTTGAGTGCAGACTGGTGCAGAATTGCGGATTTGGCCAGGGCCAGAGTTTGTTGGTGAGCAAATCTGGTGCACGATAGAGACAAAGGGACATATTAGCAAGAACCTTGTTAAAAGTATCGCCTTTTTAGTGGCAGGAAACTGCAGCTAAAATGGCGATAATGGGCTTGCTAATATGCGTTATAGAATTCCAATTAAAGCCCAGGTTAGATGCCCTGCACATCTAACCTGGGCTTCTATTGGAATTCTATAACGCCATATTAGCAAGACGATTATCGCCGTTTTAGAGGCAGTTTACTGCTGCTAAAACGACGATAATTTTAATGAGGTTCTTGCTAATATGTTCCAAAGTTTTTTTAGGGAAGGCAGAGCAGGTCTTCTGGGTTCTAAGGGGCTGCTGGCTGCAGGACACACCGGGGTTCTGTTGTAGCAGGTCGAGGTCAGGACAGTCCGTTACGGTTGGGGCCATGTGAGTTAGTGTCCTTCTTTTCTTCCATCAGCATGGTTCTTCGGTCCTTTTTCTTCTTGTCTGGGGAGGCGAAGTTCAGGGTTGCCTTTAAATACTAAATATGGGATGTTTCAGGTAGGTAAAGGTTGGGACCAATGGGTCCGTTCCTTGGGGTGGGTACATTCCCTATTATGCCACTCTCCAGTGAGACGGGGGCATAAGCCTCACTCTGGGGGGCTGTGTCCCGCATCATCAAGATGGCAGAGACTGAGAGTTGTGCTTCCCCTCGCCTCCCCCACCTGAGGGGGGGATGGAAAAGGTGCGCAGGCCTCTTATCTAATCTTGATTTTCCCTTCGATTTTCTCACCCAAAGTTGAGGTCAGGACTGGTAGGGACCAGTTGCTGGGCGCAGCAAAGGCAGGGTCAGTTCACAAAGACAACAAGTCTTCGGAGCTTCCCTTTTGTGGGCCCTGCCCATCCTGGGGAAGGAGGATTATTTATTATTTATTTAGGGAATTTATAGAGCGCATGGCTGCCCAAAGGGCTTTCCAGAGCTACAGTGAGAAGGCAAATTGTGGAGGAGGGGTCTTAAGTAAATAGCCACCTCTTGAATTTTTCCTGAAACTTCTTTTGTCTCTTGTCAGTCTCAGTTCCTTCATCATAGAATTCCAGAGCTTTGGAGCAAGGTATGAGTAGGATCTCCGGGCCCGATTCACAGAACTAACTTAAAACTAAATCCTAAACTTACTACCATTTTGGTATTCACAGAAGGCACTTACTCATTTTGGTATTCACAGAAGGCACTTACTCATTTCGGGATTCACAGAAGTTAGGAGTCCTAACTTTAGGACTAATAAATGCCTTCTGTGAATACGAAAGTCTTAAAGTTAGGTTTTTTCTCAGTTTAGGAGTAGTAAAGTTAGGACTCCTAGGCTGTTGTGAGAGGTAAGCAGACAGGAGAGAAATCATCAGTCCCCCTAAAGGGACTCTATCTCAATGTGCGATTTCTTCCCAAACACGTTGCGGAAATTTGGGAGTTTTTGGATGACATCAATCCAGAAATATGTTTATTTACGGAAACCTGGCTAAATCAGGAGGCCACTCCCATGCTAGCAATGGCATTTCCTGCAGACTATTTTGTTGTTCGTCTAGACAGAGTAGGCAAGAGAGGCAGAGGGCTGGCTATTGTAGTACGCCCTCCATACCACATTACGATCTTGGACACGGTCTCCTCTCCCTGTTTAGAGCTAATGATTTTCAGAGTGCAGCAAGTAAACCTCACCGAATTGACAGGGGCGTTAGTCTACATTCCACCGGGAGGTAATAAAGGAGAATTTTTTTGATCTCTTTTAGAAAGATTGACCCCTTTTCTATTGCAGGCAACTAAGTTTTTAGTAATAGGGGATTTTAACCGCCATCTGCAGGTTCACACTAACAAGGACTCAGCAAGCTTGCTTGCAGCCATGGAATCTTTGGAGCTCTTCTCCAGAGTAACCAGTCCAACCCACCATGCAGGCCATGTGTTAGATACTATTTTTCTAATATGGCAGACTTAAAAGTCGATCCCCCTTTAGAGGTAGATTGGACAGACCACTTAGCTCAACATTTTTTTTTTTGGACTTCGCTAAAGCCACCTGCGCATTTGCAACCACGCACAGAATTACGTTGAGCCTGGAAAGAGGTGACTGTCTCTGCGTTCAGTAGGATCTTCACCCCTCCTGGATCACAAAGCAAGAGCGACTGTGATTTGGCCTTAGAGTCATTCGAAGCCTCGATCTCAGATGCCCTTGATGTGATCGCTCCTGTGAATATGGTTAGAACTCAGGCTAGACTAGCCCCTGGCCCATGGTACACAGCCTTTTATGTATTTGTACTTTTGTGGATACTTGGATATCCGAATAAAGTTCTTTGATTGATTGATTGGTACACAGCCACGCTAAAAAAGGAGAAGGCCGCTTGTTGATCACTAGAAAGAAGGTGGAGAAAGTCTAAATCGGTAGCAGATGAACGTTGTTATCATGCGGCACATAGAACTTATCTAAACAGCTGTAATGTTGCCAGGAGAGCTCACTTAGGCACCCAGATTTTGGAGGCTAAAGACTCATCACGGGAGCTCTTTACAATACTAAGAGAGTTTACAAACCTGTGAGCCAATAACCTGTTCCCGCCGGCAACGCAGGAGTTCTGTGATCACTTAGCTTTGCATTTTACCGATAAGATTGACACCCTTTATCGCTCCTTTGGGACAGTAGAGGGCTCAAATGAGAGTCAGTCTTTCAAAACAATACCTGGCTCGCCAAGCCTAGAAAAGTTTGCCATCATCACGGGAAAACAGGTGGTGCCTTACTAGCCAAGGCTAAATCAGGATCGATATCAGACCCTTTACCACTAAGGGCCAGGAATGAGCTGGCCCCCATTCTGTCAGATACTCTGGCAGACATTTGTACCATCTCCCTAACCACAGCCACCTTTCCACATAACTGGAAAGTGGCATGCATAAAACCTCTGTTGAAAAAGGCACTAGCAGTTCCTAATGATGCTCAAAACTATAAACCTGTCTCCCTTCTCCCTTGATGGTCCAAAATTATGTTAACAATAATTAGTCAACATCTTTCAACTTACCTAGAATAAGATCCGGGACCCCTCTCAGTCAGGCTTTCGGGCTTCTTACAGCACGGAGGCCGTACTGCTTGAGGTTACTGATACACTCAGGATGGCTCTTTACAGGGATGCTCTAGTCATGCTAGTGCTGCTGGATTTGTCGGCTGTTTTCGACACCATCTCCCACCACATCCTGTTAAGCAGGCTGCAAGAGATTGGTGTCGTAGGCTTAGCCTTGAAATGGATTCAGAGTTATCTCTGATAGAACCCAATCTGTTCAGCTCAATGCCTATGTGTCTCCTACGGCTGCAGTGGACAAAGGGGTACCGCAGGGCTCTATTCTGAGTCCTACATTATTCAATCTATATGTGGCCCCCTTGGCCACAATCATCAGAAACTGTGGGTTTGAAACCATGTCCTACGCTGATGATACGCAGCTGATAGTTCACATTGAGAAGGATCCTGCCGAAAACGAAAGCTACGTTTTCAAAGTGCATGATCAAGATAGCAGATTGTATGAAGAGGAACCTTTTACAACTGAACTCTTCAAAAACAGAGATCTTTCTGTCTGGCAAGGATGTGGACCTGTGGTCCTCAGTCTGGTGGCCTTCAGAGTTGGGAGAGGCGCCATCTCCAAAAATTTGGGTGAAGAATCTGGGAATAAAGATTGATAATCAGCTCTCAATGGAGGAGCAGGTGAAGACGTTTGCAGGCTCCTGTTTCAGGACCATGCGGATGTTGAGAAAGATCTTCCTTTGGATCCTGCTCAGCGCCAGGAAGACCCTAAATCAGGTGCTTTTAATTAGTCACCTTGATTGTGGTAACTTTCTATTGGTGGGAATTAGGGAGGACCTCTTATCTAAATTACAGGTTGTGCAAAATACAGCTTCAAGTCTGGCCCTGGATAAACCAGCTGGAACCCCCTCCTTGCCCCTCCTACGCCAATTACATTGGCTCACAGTCAAGAAACGAGCCACCTTTAAAATGCTGTGCCTGGTCTTCAGGTCCCTGCACGCACTGGGACCGGTCTATTTGACTAATAAACTTAAATGGTACCATCCTGCACGTCAGCTCAGATCCAGCAATCGTTTGCTGCTGTGCTGCCAGAGAATCAGGAAGGTAAAAATGGGAGGTCATGCCTTCTCCTATATAGCCCCCAAACTCTGGAACAACCTCCCTGAACACATCCGGGAATGCCCGAATCTGTCCCAATTCAAATAAAACCTGACTATTCTAATCTGCTCTTTAATGACTGCCTGTCTTTCCCAGGCACCAAGAGATCCCCTTGGGGATGATTTGTGTGCATTACAAATGACCCAAATAAATAAATATAAGCAAGCATATCAAAATGGTTATTCTGTCTGAAATTATATATATTGTAAATGACAATGCTAATCATTACAATATAAAGTAGGGAGAAAAAATTCAATATCAGTTCTATAAAGGAACTACCCTATTCTAAATAAAGTATCAATAGGTGCAAGGGGGAATTTCTAAGCATAAGGTGTCAGTCTTAATTGAACCACATTAAGGTTCATGGTAAAAGGCTGAAATGTTCAAGAGTTGAGCTTGACAACCAAAGATAGAAGTATCAATTGAGTTAGGGAAAGGCCTCCACTCAGCAATGTCTGGTCGGCATCTGCCAAGTTCTTCTTAAGACACACAGGTAAAAACACATTACATTACATTAAACATCTTCCCCATGTTTTCTATCCTTAGAGCCAATCAGATGTCACCATCTTCTGTTAGCAGGTAGACCTCCCTGTGTTCTCACCTCCAAACAAAGGCTCACACAGCAGCACATCCTTGAAGCTAGTAACAGTCCGGTCCACCTGGCACAGAAGGCTCTTTCTCATCCTAACAAACCGTGTAAATCGTAACAAGTAACTAATTAATTTCTAAGTTTACATTTCTAAAGCAAAACAATTAGCTATCCTTATAACAAGCTAGATAGTAAGGCACCTACGACAAAAGGAAAGAAACTCCAAAGTATCTTGAAATTAATAATTAGAGTTACAATAGTAAACCTTTGGGTAGCTATGGTCTACCTGTAGCCAGGCCTGTGTTAGAAACGCATTGGATTAACATACTGATGTATGGTATCCACTTTTCAGTTGGGAACCTTTAATTTTTTGGACAACATAAACATTGGGGAGATGCCACACTTTTTCCATGCACCCCCTCAGGATATGTTGGCCTATAGTCCTGCTAGCTCAGAGTGCCACCTTAAGTACCCCTAAACCTGGCAATGTAACAAATAGTTTGGGCAACTTCAGAACATGACAACTCTGACCCTCAAGGAATCATGGTAACAGATCTAGAACCTTTTTTGCTATGATTAATAGACAGAAGCAGCCAAATGTGATTAGCAATATAAGGACAGTGAAAAAACTGAACGATTCTACCATCGTGCTAAAAGAGTGTCCATATCCTGGCATAAAAGTACTGTGTATAGTATACTCCTACTTATAGATTCCCTATCCTAGGTGCCTAGGGTGGATACTCGGCCAAGAATCCCCTATTTGATTACCTAAATCCCCATTATCTTCTGGCAAGGTATATAGGTCGGTGTCTTGGTCACAGGTTGGACATCCCTCCTTGCATATGGTAAGCAGGAATAAGCTATGCAGAAACACTGATGATAGTGGTGACCTCGCAATAATAGCAGAGTGCTCCTTTAATGATAGAACAGAAATGTGAGTATATTTATAACAACAGCATTCATGCTTCCATGTCAAAGCTTCAACCAAGCTGACATTGTCTGTGTGATAGCGCCATCGCCTTATGGGCGAATAATAACCAAAAAACATTTGCACAATGTAAGTTTGGGTCTTGCACCGAATGTTCAAGATTTAGTGATAGTGCACTTATGAAGTAGAATTGTAAGCAATGTGGATTCAGCTAAACTAATCCTGCACTGCCATGTAAACAACTGTGTGTCAAAAGCCAGTGCATGGAAAAAGAAGGCAACTTTAGAAATGCGTATAAATGGCAGTGTTTCATCCTGGGTCTAACGTAGCCATGTGACACCCACTCCTTGGACATAAATCGATTAAACGCGGACTCCTTATAAGAAACCTATCCACAGCCAGTGTTTATATAAAAAGGGCGACAAAAGTCTAAAATATTTAAAAAAGACAATCATACAATTTGAGAACCAAAGCACACAGAAACCCTGTAATAAAACTATAAAAGCAAAAATAAAAAATAAATGGTTAAAAGGTGTTTAAGATGTTAAAAACAGACCAAATTAAAATGTTCCCAGAAGCGGCTGACGATGATCCTAGAGTCACACCTCAGAGCAGTTTTATTGTGCAAATTCTCCCCATCCAACCCCCACAGTAGCCGCTGAAGGAGTTACCACAGCCAATGAAAAGTCATCAGGACCAGAACCAAGATTCAATTCACCAGGGGCAGAAGTATCCCAGGAAGGCTCATAGAATGAATTCAGAAGCATCAGAATATGCAGAAGACAGGGATGCAAATGAGCCTTTAAAGGGTCTCCCAGTACGTTTATCTATAGAGATTGAACCACTTGCATTTCTAGGCACAAGTCCGGGGCACACTCAAAAGTGCACAGCAGACAGTGAAATTCTGTGTACACGCAGTTATTTTACAAAGGCCAAAACAATAAGAACCAATGCTCATTTAACTCCTGAAGCCAGGGTGCACATTGTACCATGCGTTCACAGCATAGGAGTACATATGGTAGTGACAATTCCCTTCAATCTTGTAATGGGACATCCATTGCGGAGCTGAAACATTAAAATCACAGTCCCGACAATCAATAACAAAACCAGCAGAAGAGTGCCAAAAATGTTTCAGAGCATGGAGTGAATACATGATGGAATGATCCCGAAAACTCTCTGGAAGGTACTAACCAACCTAGAGCCTAAGCTTTAAAAAAAAAGTGTGCTACCCCTGCAGTATGAGACATGTTAAAAATGCAGTGCACCAATTCTCTAAAATGCAGTTAGAAATTAGTGCGGAGAAGCGACAGTATTTGAGAAATGGACATTGCAAGTTTAAGATCAAATGTCTTCTTTGCAGATGTTAATGCCACATCTTTCTGAACAAGTAAGGCTTTCAGTTTGCTCACAGTATCAAAATACACATCTTAAAGCCTAATCGAAGGCCACAGTATAACCTAATGATTGTTCAATGAATATATCAGATGTGGCTTCTTTATATGACTGCCCTACCACTGGTTAACACACACATTAATATTTTACCACCCGGATAAGCCGCTGTTTAGAAATGATTATAGAGCCCTGAATTTATGATGCTCCATTCCCCCATCTGATGTCTAGAATAATCATCACACATTTCAATGTAACATTCCATGACCTTCCTAGAACCATTTAACACATTGCTGCTTATGTTTGGTATAATCCATTTCCCTCAATTCATCTTAAACCTAACATTATTTATTCTCCAACTTTAATTCTGTTCTTTTTTCTATATATACTGACTCTCCGTGGGTTTAGTACTTGCCTTCATGAATCTAAATATATTCACCATAGTAAATAGGCAAATCACAAAAACAGCAATAATTAATATGGCTTTAATATAGCACCCAAAAGTCCACCGCCAATATTACTAAGCCAGTTACCTACAGCCTAAAATGTGTTCACAGTTCAGTTGCTTTCCAGGCACCTGTCTCTTCCAATTCTTTTATCCGGTGAACACTTCAGCAATATTTTTCACATATTTTCTCATTTCCTTGCTTTTGTCTGGGATGTAAGTGCAGCATTGCTGAACTTTTAGCATCTGGCAGACTTTGCCCTTCTTGCGAGCAAAATTTGTAAAACAAGCTGGTTTTGAAAAACCACAACTGCAATGGCTATCATCTCTGTGGCAATGACTAGCAAAGCTCCAGCAGTGCTGGTGGCAAGTTTGTCGACCAATTTAGAAACCTTTGTAATCTTTATGTCATTCAGAACAATACCTACAGAAGAAATAATAGCAAAAGAAATATCTCCCACAATTTGTGAAGCACTAATACATTACTTATGTCTACCACAAAACCCAACTACTTGGCTGTCCAAATTATCTACGGGATACATTTTGGCTAAAGCTAAATAACAATTTCCCACCCAATTGGCAGGGAGTTTAAAAAAAGCATTTGTTCAGCACAAATAATGAACTCCAGAAATGATGGAATAATTTCCCCAAATATCTGATTATTCTAACCCAGTACCTCAAACCTGTGAGGACACTCATTCCATTTAAATCTGGGACATTTTCCTCTCTTCCAGTGAAATATAGCTTTCCTTTCTGTTTCCAGTCTAAACTCAGCTTCAGTTCTATTCCAAAATATATATGCCTCTCTTCTATCTTTTCTCATGTATCTTTCTCAATATCACGCACATTCCTTAATTACTACTGTTCTCATGTCTTCAGGTCATCAATAAATTACTCCTGTCTTGGACTTACCAAACAAGTTTGGTTATGTCTATGGGAACCAGCAGTGTAAATGTTCGCTCATGATTTATTCTAAAGTAATACCACACAGGGTCCATTTCTTTTACATTAGTATATTGATTCAAATGTTCATACGTACGCACTTCTGATAGGAACAAATAATAATTAGAAAAATAATTTTCAAAATGATCATGATGATAGAAGAAACTAAGGATTCTACTGAAGGAAATGCCACATTTTAGGGGAATGTTGTGGTGGGTCATACCCTGCAGGTTTGTTCAGGTTTGTGAGTGCACGTAGCCTATAGTGAACGAGTATACTCACATAGCCATTTGAAAAATACATTTGAGGAGAAATTTTCTTCTGAAGCATCCTTATGGAAAATCCTAAAATGAATGCCACTCTACTTGGTGTGAAATGGTATGAGTGGGCGTGTGGTTAGACTTGATAGGACTAGTATCTGCAAGGAAACTCAATCCTATTAGTAATGCAATCATATAAATGATAATGACAATCAGCACTACTGCCACAATTACTCTACGCTGGTTCTTTGAAAGGATTGCTATTGTTTTTTCAGTCGGACCTTAAGGAAAGAACAGCTGGTGGTAACAAATATTCTTTCTACTTTTGTTTGTGCTTGAGCAAAATTACAAAACTGTTTCAAATGAATATCTTTACATTCAATTGTGTCTGTGAGCTATTCGTAACCCTACTTTATCTTCTTCTCAGGAGTTAACCCTACTCATCCGTAGGCGCCTTGTCCCTAGGGAATCATCAGCATTCAAAACAGCTCAGTTCATAGGTACAGTTCATTTGGAACCAACACGCTTAGTTCAAAAACATAGCACACTTGTAATGACAGAGTTCAGAAAATCAAAATTTACCAGTCTCCTCTGTGATAGCCTTATTCACAGTGGTTCTGCAGGGACTGTTCATTGATCACTGGATCAGGTTCAATGTCAGCCAAGTCCATTCGCTCAGGAGCTGACTAATTTTGATCAGTCACACTTATTCTCTTTGATCTTCTGATTACTGGCTGTTCATCTTCACTGTCACTCTGTTTGCTTAGCTCAATGTTTTTGCTATCAGTCTCTTACAGCTTCTTGGCCACCCTTTCCCTTCTGACGTCACCACTGATCACAATACTCGGTGCTTCTTCTGGATCAGAACTGTCATCCTTTGATTCATTGGGTAGATTGGCTGTGGTTACTATTGTCTCATTCTCCTGGGCGCATTCTTTTGGGCTCAATGCTGCTTGGCTTTGAGACTCTTGTTGACTTTAAGACACCTGGGTGAACTTTTCTCCCCCCTCTGCTTCTTCATGGTGATTAGACACTCGATTTTGAAAATCAGTGGTTGTTGTCACCACTTCTTCACCACTGTGTTTTTTCCTTTGAGAGTGTCCACCAGATTTGACAGCTGTATTTGTGGTCAGGATCCCCTGAATGGGGCCATTCCAATGGGCGCCCAGGCAAAACTTTCTTACATGCTTTTTCACTAGCACCCAGTTTGTCGACTGAGGTCATGGTACTGGTCTTGGTTCAAGAAGGTAGCATCGGACCACTTAAGAGATATAGATGCCACTTTGGCAAAAAGGGATTTCAGTGCTCATTAATCTGTTTGACAATCCTTGATGCTTTTGTAAGTTAATTACAATGCAGTCTCTGCTCCACCTGTAAGGCTACATAAAGCTTTCACAGGAACTCCTTATTGGAATAGGTTCAACGTTCTGACTCAAGAGAAACCAGAAATCCAAACCGGGGAATCATCTCATACAGCTTTAGCCTGGCTACAGCGAGACAATCATTCCTCCTAGTTAGATACGCTTCCACTCAGCAGGAGAAGATGCATACCACAACTAAAACATATCACAGCCCATTGCACAAAAGTATTTCAATGCAGTTGAAGAGAACTCCTGATCTCCTTATGTGACTTAGTGTGACTGGTGTCCTCTTTCCCACATTTAACTCCTGGCATTTCAAACACCGGTGACAAAGGTTCTTGGCAATTCCCCTGAAACACAGGTTAAACCAGTTTTATTTGAACAACCACAATATGATATCCCTCCCTTTGTGTGTGAAAATGCCTAAACATAGGTGAAAATAAACTGTCTGGCAAAATAGTTCTTCCATCTGTAGAAACCTAAGGCCCGAATCACAGAATTAACTTAAGACAAAATCCTAAACTTACTACTTTTGGTATTCACAGAATGCACTTACTACTCTTGGTATTCACAGAATGCACTTACTACTTTTGGTATTCACAGAATGGATTTACGACTACTAACTTTAGGTCCGCACTCGGGCCAGAAATTCTAGCCCGAAGGCGGGGCTTCCAGTTTGGAGGAGGAGCTTCCAGCCCATAGGTGGAGATTAAATGAAGACAATCTAAGCCACATAATTGGTTAATTTCTAAGACGCGTGGGTTGTTTGACTGAATCGTACCTGACACCGACTCCCACCTAGATTCTAAATACCATGGTGGTATGTCTATGACAGCACTATGGCACTAGAAGCCTAACCAAACAATGCAGTGAAAGGATGGCACAATGCCTTCCAATCCACTCTAGGCAGCACCCACCTACACTCTATAAATTCATAGAAGCATTACAACTAGAGCAAAGTTACCAACAACTACGAATGGAGAAATTTATAAAAAACAAATCACACCTAAACCTGCAAACAAACCAAAGGAATGTGCAACATGCTAAAATGTAAAGCCACAATCTTCATAAACAACAAAGGTAGATTACTGATAAATAATAGCCAAATGCATATTATAAAATAAATATTAACCTACAATAGTCTCAAAAAGCTGCCAAACAATATAAATCAACCTAACTAATCACTTTTATAAAATAATAAACATAATATTTTATGAAATCTGTCTAAATATTAATTAAAACTCCAATGTTAAATAAGATGGCTATAGGAAAATAATGTATACATTATTTACATGAAAAATGTTAAACTAACGAAACAAAAAGCTCAAAGAACAAATTCAATCCATCACATAAAATAAATATAACATATAAACCGCACATTTCCAAAGAACAATCACATAATATTTACACAAACAATAAAATATAACAATTCCCACCCCCCCAAAAAAAATTATGACTTACTATTCTGCAGCTGCACATCTTCCTCTGTATTAACGTAGTCAAAAACTAAAAATCCACCAACAACTGGAAAAAAGATTTCCCAAAAATCCCCCCAAAAAGTGCAAAAATAAAACTACCCAATATACATTCCACATAAAAATCTAAATAATCTAGGAAGCATAAAAAAATCAGGAGTGTTTAAAAAAAGAAAGGCTCTTGCAAACTCCAAAACAAGAAAATCATAGTTAAAAATATTAGTTATTATAAACCATAAGAGATTTCCTAAAAAAAAGTTAATAATAGAATAACCCCCAATGCCCATACCAAAAACAAGAAAACCCACCCGCAAATCCCAAAGTCGCCTATACATTAGAGTTAATCAGTATAAACTAACTAACATAACACAATGTAACAGAACATAATGTTACATTGTTAAAACAGTTCACGAAAACCCCAAATTACACACTAATGAAAAACACTACTATAAATACAACTAAGGGCCCGATTAAGATGTGCATTGGCTGTAATGGCTATAAACTTTGCCCTTCAGCCCGCATCGCAATTGTCTGGTCACATTCCTTTCTGACCGACCCATTTTGATGGGGTCGGTAGGAAGGGAATCCGATTCGATTCTCCGAATAGCCTAAGACAGGCTCAGAGAACTCATCTGCCATTCGGAAACCCTGCAGTAATCATTCGGCTGGCTCTTTCCGGCTGAGGGATTACGATTGCAGATTCCCACTGCCTTTCTGTGCCAGCCTTTCCAACACAGAAGGTTATTGGGAATCCTTCTTGGGGACCCCCCCCCCCACTAGGGCCCCCATGGGTGCTAGGCCGCCGAATGGCAGACCAGGGGTCACATATGGTGCCCCCTGTTGATCCTTGCACCCAGTGGGAGGCAGGTTGAGGTGCCTGCCACGAGGTGCAGGGATGAACTGCACCTCTGATCTTTGGAATGAGAGCATGCATTCTATTCAGAATGCATGGTCCCATTGTAAAGTATAGGAAAGCGACCAAATCCTACTTCCTGGGCAGGATCCGACAAAAGGAGGTTGTGCAGTTCCAGTTCCAAACCGATGTTGGATGGACTCCTATCCTTTCGACATTGGAATCAGGCACTAAATGTTCAAAAGACCCACAGCCAAGAGTACGACTAGCAGTTAGACCTCCTCCTACAACTTCCCTATCCTGAAAACAGTTTATAAAAACCTATGAAACAAAGGACTTACCTGTTCATGTTAACAGCTACATCTTAAATCAGCATGGATCCTGGAAAATAAACAACAAAATTACACAAATACACTACAAAATAGAAGGGAGTCGAAAAGAAAATGTGTGCGTAATTGAACTAAAAAAGTTCATCTCTCGATGGAATAGAATGTGAAAAAAATCTAAAAATTCTGAATAAATGTATTAAGAATAACAAAAACATATTAAAGATGTACACCCGACAAACATATTGTGAAAACGTGTTAAAAAAATTCAATTTTTAATTATAAATGAAATAAAAGTATAAAAATAAACAATTATTGAATATATACTCAAAGATCTCATGTTGAAATGATGTTAAAAATATGTGCATACAACAACTAAATAAATGTTTAAAAAAATGCAAAGCAGTGGGAAAAAAGTGGAAAATGTACATCATAAAATAAAATTAAAATATGATTTACATTTTTCATGTAAAAATAATGCATGCAATTTTTTTCCTTTATTTATCTATATATCATTTTTATTTATAAGCTGAAATATATGTTTCATAATGTAAAAATGTACAATAAATAAACTTTGAAAACATAAATGAAATAGAAAATGTGTTGCATGTTGTCATAGTATAGAAATATATAATTAATAATATTATTTAATTCAAACATAGAGATAACAATTTTTTTTACTGTATTTCCAAATGCCAACAATAATAAATAGCACAAGTGATTTCTACTACATACAAATACAATTTAAACAAAAGGTTTTATGCTGAAATTATAAAATTAAATAATCATACTCCAACATAAACCACTTTTAAGAAAGTGTTAGACACTAATGGGATGCTATTTACCATTCCCATTCCAATCTATGCCAATTTGCGGAGGGTGTTGGACACTAAAGGGGGGACATTAATTACTCTTACTCCAATCTATACCTAGTTGGGGGAGGTGTTGGACACTAAAGGGGTAACATTTACTATTCCCACTTCAATCTATGCCAATTTGGAGAAGATGCAGGGCACTGAAGGGCCTAAATATACTAGTCACACTCCAATGTATACCGAGTTGGGCACTAAAGATTTAGCACATACTCTTCCCAATCCTATCTAACCCAATTGTGGAAAGGTATTGGACACCAAAGGGTTGACATTTACTATTTCCACTCCAAACTATACCAATTCAAAGAATGTGTTGGACACTAAAGGTGTGACATTTACTATTCTATACAAGTCCAATCTACACAGGTAGGGGAAGGCATTGGACACTAAAAGGGTGACATTTACTATTCCACTCTAATTTGATGAAAGTGTTGGACACTAAAGGGCCTACATTTACTATTCCTACTCCAATCTAAACCAAGTTTGGGAAGGTGTGGGCCACTCAACATGCGTTGCATTTACTATTCCAACTCCAATCTTTACACATTTAGGGAAGGTGTTGGACACTAAAGGGCTTACATTTACTATTTCCACTCCAATCTTTGTAGAAAGTGTTGGGCGTTAAATAAATGACATTTACTATTCTTACTGTAATCAGTACCCATTTGGGACAATTTAAAAAATCCTATACATATAGAATCAAACAAAACTACAAAAAATTATGGGCCAGATGTATCAAAGGGTTTTACCCATTCTGTGTCTATGGGGAAATGTGTTCATACATATGGCCCTATATTTTTACCTTTGATATTCCTGTTGACGATATTTTTGACATCATGATATCCTTGACACAATATTTTTGTTTCAAAATATTGTTTATTCAAAATGTTGTCTAAACTCAGATCATTTTATTCAATGCAGAGGGAAAGAGAGGCTGTGATCCATTCGGCTTCCAGTGGTTAGTACAACAATCAAATAAAGGGGAGAATGGACCACTTGTCCTGTATAATCAGGTTCTTTGTTCGTGTGGGAACCTTCATAAAAAAAACACTCATATCAACACAGGCCGTTGGCGGTATATCTTGGTTCTCCGCCAAAGTGTACTATTTCAGCATCACATTGGGTCTTTTTGTTTGTCAATATGCTGACCTCCACCTGAAGGAAGACCTACTGGCTTTTCAGTAGTGGTCAGGAATAAGATAAGAGGGTGTGCTTGTGCTCTTGTGATGTGAATTAAAATTCCCTACATTGCTTTCATCTTAAGTATTTTATTCTGGAAATAGTGATGTGGAAAATTTAAAAACGATGGTGATGCGTTTACTAGTTTGAGTTTCTAATCTTCCACACTGTAAGGGTCAACATGTTTCAGCCCCGAGGGGACTCTAGAGGCTTTCGTCAGGACAAGGGTATATCAATAAGAGACCATTTTTGCACCTATCAGAGAGATGTACTCACCGCTCTTGTAGTTCGAGGTCTAATCTGTTGCATCTGTACCTAAAGGGAAAAAGAAAACTGCAAAAGCATATTGATAGCTAACATATTGGTCTTATCAAATTAGAATCTGCTGAAAGCAATAGTATCACAACATAAAATTGCCATATTTAGGATAAGAAGTGAAGCGTCTCTGTTGTGCATGGAATATATACACAGGAGGATCAATCTGGCGTTAATGGCGGTTTGACCAATGGGTAGGAGCAGGTATTGTGGTCAAAAAGGAAGAATGGGGTGCATTTTTCCTGGTAAACATTAAAAAGGCATTTAGCTTACTCTGTTCTTGTCTGTAAGGTAAGGCAAATTGGTGGCTTCTGAAGTAGGTATTTAGCTGTAAATTATTTGTGCTCCCTTCCAAACATGCCGGTAGTGCTAAGTCAGCTAGAGTAGTCAAGATTATTGGTGCATCATAGTTAGCAAAAAGACAATAGCAGTAGCTATCAGGATCTTAGCGGTATGACTGGTAGGTATACCGTATGTCTATTGTGCGCTGATTGGGTAGTAGCAGTATAGACCCTATCATTAGTTCTCCCATTCAAGCCATTGCCTTGTTAGCTTTGTGCCCAGACCTCCTCCGGGTGCCAGAGAGCTTGGGATACCACTTCTGTAAGGATGAAAAAAGGGTGGTTTTGTGTATCTTACTGGTAATGTCTTAAGCTGTCGGCGGGCACTCCTCATGGTTCCTTACTGGTTCACGCAAGTGCTGTGCCCCAGGTGACGCCGGCCCCTGCCAGAGCTCATTTTTACCTGAGTGGGCATACATAACCCCAGTTCCTTGTTCTCTTCCTTCAAAAATAAACATATGAAGACCAGTGAATGAATTAATCGATGCCTCGTTGACAGCCCTATTCAGATGTAAAATATAGGGGATGATTTAAAAACATAGGGGATGATGTGATCCTGCTGTTGTTCTCCAATGTTTCATTTTTAGACGGCATAGACATTGTTAGGGTATGATGGGGACCCCATACTCCAGTAATCCAGTTGGAATGTTGCAGTCAGTCCTGTTTAGTGTAGGTGACATCCCTAGTGACCACATTCTTTATGTTAATGAGTGCCAAAGGATATTGTTGTTCAGTCCCTCTGGGTCTGTCTTGAGGCGATAGACCCACCGCTGCTCTTTTTCAAAGAGGATTCTTACTTCATTGTGTGGCTTCATCTGTAGTGTCTCTATGACTAATATAAATAGAAAAGAGCAACACCCTGCCAGAGTAAGTAACTAACGGTCCTAGAGGATCAAATCATGTTATAGGGGGAGCAGTGTTAACAGTACATCAGAGCCAGAGACATCAATCATGTGTAAATCAGTCTATACTTTTTATAGAAAAAATATATTTTTATTTATTTTTATACAGTTAGACATTTCTAAACAACTTTTAGTAAATATATACATAGGGATTAATGGATGAGATCAGTGCAATTTTTCGTGTCACATAAGGAAAAAGACATATTTATAAAATTCAGTGTTCCACTCACTCTAGGGCAATTTAGGGGACTCAAAAACACTCACACCATCAAGGGGTCAATCAAACTCACACTCATTCAGACAATTCATTTGGATGAATCTAGCATGACCTGCAACTAAAAAATGAAATTTATGGTTGCATGGACGGGGGTGCATAAGTAGGAAGGCAGATTAGATGATATGATGTTGTTCACAGGGACTCAAGTACTGCCGTTCTTAAAGGTAGCGCCGACGCGCTTTTCGGTGTAAGGCACCTTCGTCAGGGCAAGCAGATACAGCCAAGGGGGGGAACACACAAGCTGGATTCAAGAGAACTTCAAGGCGATATGGGTTTACAGGGTCAGCAGTTTTCCAATCCACCAGAGGAAGATTTCTATTCAGTCAAAGGGAAAATACTATTTTTCTTTGCTTTAAGCAACTGTATGGAGACAGATACACACCTGCAGCATGACCAAAGAACAACCAGGGACCAACACAACGAATCACTGGTAGTCAACTTGACCGATATCACCCTCACAGCTGGCCAAGAGAAAGTTCTGAACAAAGGTCTTGGTTTTGTTACCACACCCCCACTAGACATCTTCAAATTAAGATGTGAACTGACAGAGTTCTGCAGGAAAATCAAGCTCAAAGCTTTTTTCATGAACAAAGAGAACCATATCCCAGAAAGTGACACCAATTTAAGGCAAAAATCGACGTTCTGTCCACCAACCCACATGGTCCCTATAGAAATACAGGCCTTTGAACAAGCGATCATGAGAGAAGTGGAAGACATGAGACCCGCTGTGAGACCATTTGTAAACATCACCAAACAGGAACAACGAGCAATGAATGAATTATGGAAGAATGAAGACTTGATAATAAAGCTAGCTGACAAAGGGGGAGAAATTGTCCTCCTTAGTAAGCAAGGATATAACAATCAATGCCCTGGTTTCCTCTCAGACAATACATTCTATAGGAAGATCTCAGTTGACCCCCACAAAGAGACTAAAAAGAACTGTTGAACTAATGGTTGAAGAGGCCAAAGCCAACTAGTGGATTTTAGAACATGAGGCAGATTTACTCAGGACAAATTCACCAAGAATACCCTACTTTTACTCGCTACCCAAGACTCATAAGAACAAGTCACCACCACCTGGACGGCCGATAGTTTCGGGTATTGGTTCTGTCCTCGAACCCCTATCACAATTCGTGGACCAATTTCTTAGCCCAATGGTGCAAAAAACACCCACCTACTTGAAAGACACGAGAGACCTCCTCAACTTACTGGAAGGCCAAACCTATGATGAAACAACAATGTGTTTGGTAGGACTCAATGTAGAGAGTCTCTACACGAGCCTACCACAAAAGAGAACGCTAGATACCTTAGAGGACCTTCTTTTCGCCGAGGCCTGGCACCACAGGACCTCCAGACACTTTGTGCTGGAATGCTGCAGGATGGCTCTCACCGAGAACTATTTTGAATATGAGGGAACTCTGTTCGAATAATGCCAGGCACTTCGATGGGCAGCACATTCGCCCCGAGTGTGGCAGGGCTCTATGTGAGCAGTTTCGAACAACAACACATACAGAATCCAAATAACCCTTTCCTGACACAAATGAAACTTTGGCGCCGGTACATAGACGATGTCCTCATGATCTGGGAAGACTCTCAAGAAGCACTACAAGAATTCCTTCAATGAATTACCACCAGAGATGAGTGTCTAAAATGTATGTGCACTTCAGACAAAAGACTTTCTGGACGTCACAATCTACACTGAAAATGGCACACTTCAAGCCAAAACATTTTACAAGCCCACAGCTAGAAACAGCATACAGTCATATAACAGCTTTCACCCCGAGCATTGAGGGACAACTTACCTTATTGTCAATTCTTGTGACTCAAACGGAACTGTAGCAAACTGAAAGATTACAAGCTCCAAGCAAAGGCATTGGAACACAAGCTTGAAATGAGAAACCATCCCACCAAGATAATAAGGAGGTGCCGGAAAAGGGCTTGGAACCAGCCAAAAGAAAACGTACTGCAAACCATCCCACGGGAAAAACCAGTGGACCTACTAACCTGTGTAACAAGTGAACATGTAGTACTTCCACGAACACTGTAAAGAAAATAATCAATACAAACTGGAGGATTCTCACATCCAACACTCTGAAGTGGCCTGAACCCCGATTCGCTAACAAAGGGAAGCGGAATATCAAGGACTTCCTTGTACATACCAGACCAGAACCCACTAAAAGAAGAGAAACCATAACGGCAGCATGGAATCTAAGCTCGATAGTAGGACACTACCCATGTGGTTCCTGCTCAGTCTGCAAACTCACTAAAACAACCAAAACTCTTTAACTTTTACCCAATCTGATATGGACTTTGCGTCACCATACTAACTGCAATACAACACACGTGATTTACATGATTGTATGTCCCTGTGGACTTAGATATATAGGGATGGCGTGCCGCAAAATCAAACAACGTATGTGCGAGCATAGAAGAAACGTGACATTCAAGAAGCAACCACCTGGATGAGTAAACATTACATTGACAACAACCATGATACTGATGACCTGAACTGGGTAGTCATAGAGATACTACAGATGAAGCCCCACTATGCAGAAAGAATCCTCTTTGAAAAAAAGCAGCGCCGGTTCCATCGCCTCAAGACAGACACAGAGGGACCGAACTACAATATCCCTTAGCACTCATTAACATAAGGAACGTGGTCACTAGGGACGTCACCTACACTAAACAGGACTGACTGTAACATTCCAACTGGATTACTGGAGTATGGAGTCCCCATTATACCCTAACAATGTCTATGTCTTCTAAAAATAAAACATAGGAGAACAACAGCAGGATCACATCATCCCCTATGTTTTTTAAATCATCCCCTATATTTTAAATCTGAATAGGGCTGTCAACGAGGCATCGATGAATTCATTCACTGGTCTTCATATGTATATTTTTGAAGGAAGAGAACAAGGAACTGTGGTTATTTATGCCCACTAAGTATGACCAAGGAACTGTCGTTCTTCACTCGGCAGGTACATTTGTAACTTGCTCTCAACTTGTGGCGCAAGATTCAACAAATAACTCCTCCAAACAATTGTTTCTTATATGCGCCTTTAAAAAACCTCAACCAAATAGTGACTAACATAACTGATAGTCTTTTCACCATTGCCGCGATAGAGTATGCCAACCAAAGATGCCAATCATTGACTCTGCGAAGAGTCCTACTACTGTTTCTACTCTGTTCGTAGGTAAAAACAAGCTCTGGCTGGGCCTGCGTCTCCCGGGGCACCGTGCACAGAGCCAGTACAAGCACAGTACTTGCGGCAACCCCTGAGGAACCACGAGGAGCGCCCGCCTACAGCTTAAGACATTACCAGTAAGATACAAATAACCACCCTTTCTCATCTTTACAGAAGTGGTATCCCAAGCTCTCCCGCACACGGAGGAGGCCTGGCACCAAACTAACAAGGTAACAGCTTCAATGGGAGAACTAATGATGGGGTCTATACTGCTACTACCCAATTAGCGCACGATAGCCATACGCTATACCTACCAATCATACCACTAAGATCCTGATAGCTACTGCATTTGTCCTTTTGCTAACTATGATGCACCAATAATCGCGACTACTCTAGCTGACTTAGCACTACCCGCATGTTTGGAAGGGAGCACAAATAATTTACAGGTAAATAACTACTTCAGAGGCCACCAATTCGCCTTACATTACAGACAAGAACAGGTAATTTTCCTCTTATCATATCAGAACAGAGTAGGCTAAATGCCTTTTTAATACTTACCAGGAAAAATGCACCCCATTCTTCCTTTGTGACCACTATACCTGCTCCTACCCCTTTGGTCAAACCGCCATTAACGCCAGATTGATCCTCCTGTGTATATATTCCTTGCACAACAGAGACGCTTCACTTCTTATCCTGAATATGGCAATTTTTTTTTGTGATGCTATTGCTTTCAGCAGATTCTAATTTGATAAGACCAATATGTTAGCTATCAATATGCTTTTTCAGTTTTCTTTTTCCTTTTAGGTACAGATACAACAGGTCTGACCTTGAACTACAGAGCGGTGAGTACACCTCTCTGATAGGAGCCAAAATGGGATCTCATTGATATACCCTGGTCCTGACGAAAGCCCCTAGAGTCCCCATGGGGCGGACTCATGTTGACTTTTACAGTGCGGAAGATTAGTAACTTGATCTGGTAATGGCACCACCATTGTTTTAAAATTTTCCACATCACTATTTCCAGAATAAATTACTCAAGATGAAAGTGATGTAGGGAATTTTAATTCACTTCACGAGAGCATGAGCACACCCTCCTATCTTATTCCTGACCACTACTGAAAAACCAGTATGTCTTCCTCCTGGTGGAGGTCAGCATATTGACAAACAAAAAGACCCAATGATGATGCTGAAATAGTACACTTAGGCTGAGAACCAAGATATATAGCCAAGGGTCTGTGTACTTATATGAGGGCTTTTTATGAAGGTACCCATACGAACAAAGACCCTGGTTATACAGGACAAGTGGTCCATTCTCCCTTCCCTTTGATTGTTGTGTGAACACAGATCAGACAAATTTGTCTCTGTCAAGTGAGGGGGGCAAACCCCTTCTCAAGCAAGTCTCTCTGGGGGATCAGGAAATCACTCAGCAGAGGCTATCAGGGTTCAAGGTGGTCCAGTTGCAGGTCAAGTGCTGAGGGTCAGCTGGGCAGTTGCAGGAAGTCCTCTGGAGATTGTTGTATCCATGTAGCTCAGTACAGGAGGCTGGCCACCTGACCCTAGAGTCACTCTGGTAGTCCTTGGATCAAACAGCAAGTCAGGCCCCAAGCAGCAGGACAGATCCCTGAGGGTACAATGCAAACATCAAGCAGTAGTGCAGTCATCTGGTTGTAGCAGGACAGTCTTCTGAGGTTCAACGGAGGCCTCAAGCAGCAGGGCATTTCTCCGGAGTACAAGGCAGTACTTCCGGTGTCCTCCGCTGGTCCAGGAGTAAACTGAGTGGGTCTGAGGGGCTTTTATGTATACCTGTTGCCAGGGTTGAAGAAACATTTAGAGTTTCCACCCATAGTTGGTACTGGAATTTTCTTCTAGGTGCCCAGACTCCAAGAGCTCTAGGGTGACAAAAAACTAACATTTTTACCTGAAGTCCCAGACTTGAGGATATACCAAATCTTTCAAATCAGAGGACAAATCACTTAAAGTCATCATGGGAAACAATTAAATAATTGTCTCTTGTGTGGCCTGTTTGAAATCCACATCCTCATTATGCATCTGAAATTCAACACCCTCAGCTGTACAATATATTATACAATTTAACTTGCAGAGTAAATCCCTGCCCAAAAATTTGACTGGACTCAAATCGCATACTACAATCTGATGATCTGCGTCCACTGATCCTATTTTATAGGAACCTTTTGTGGTGCAGGGTTTATGACATGTTTATTGGCAACACCTACAACTTGGACTTGTTTTCTTGAGAGGGAGAGGTTTGGGACATTCGCTGTCCTAACAGTGGAGCGGGTAGCACCAGTGTTGATCAAAGATGACACCTGGTGCCCATTCACCTCACCTTCCATAAATGGGCCACTCTGGTCTACTTCGAAGACAGTGCAGAGTATTCAATCTTCCTCCATTTTAAGACACAGCCAAGTTTTGATTGGTCAGACTGATAGTGTTAAGGAATGTTAAAGACTGGGAACTTTTGGGACTGGCATGATTCTCATTGGGATTTGAGTTTGCTCTTGGAATTTGGTTCATATTTATCCTTGGATTACTCAGATTCTGCAGAGCTATTGTGGGTAAGGTCATTTGCACAATCAGGCTTGCAACGTCTTCACTATCGGGGCCTGTGACATAATTAGATTTGGAGGTCTTTGCATCTGCATGTTCAGAATCTGCATCAAATTTGCATTTCTCCATCACCTAATAATCTGTATGGGATAAGCCATTTGTCCCTCTTCTAATTGCCTAACATGTTTCAATAATGATGTGGATTAGACCTTTTAAGTCACCACATATATCCCAGTGTTCAGCTCAATCAGAACACAACAACCTCTGCTTTGTGGAACATCATTCCTGTTTTACATCAATTGTCCTCTATATTGAAATCCAACTCCCTGCATTCCTCCACCAACACCATTAGAGTAGCCTGCATTTGCCATGTACAGACCATACTGAAATCCTTTCTGTGTTATCTTTGTGTGAGCCAAATTAACCTTTTAAAAAAAAATCTTTTTCTATTTTTTATTTCCAATTCATCATTGTGGTACTTTGGTAACAGGTTATTTCATTCAAAGGTTTACTCTGCAAACAGATGTCTGAATTCTGATGAATGTGGGAAATCATTTCCTGACGAATCCCAAGAATGAACTGAGACACACAGTTACTCAAATTACCCTTTTTAGGGTTATCCCCGATTGCTATGCTATGTGAACAACACCTTCATAAGACGTTCATAACAGGCATGCACTGACTCTTTAGCTCCCTGAGTATTTTGCATTAACCTTGACAAATCATTCTTTCTGAGGGAGCATACCATTCCAAAATGTATCATCTGGTCATATTTCTGCATAATTGCAGGGCACAGGGCACTCGTCCGAGCTGCCCCAGTTCTGTTGGGCCACTGCATGGACACTTTGAATCATTGGAAACCACAATATCAAAGAGTATATTCAAGGCTTCCCACAACTCCTTCAAGATTTTCACAAGCTGTACATCTTGAGTGTTCCTCAAATCAGGATTCTACCTCAATTTTGGAAACCGATTTAGCAGGATTTCCTTGACTCCAAGGCACATGAGTGCATCCCCTAAATGCACCTCACTTAGGTGAAACACTCCCACTTCAGAGTCCCTCTGATTACCTTCCTCAATGTTCTGCCTAAATCCTCCCTTTCCTTCCTTTTCTTACCTCTCAGAATCCATTTGTCCTTGATTTCCTCAAGATTACTCCATTTCTATATACTGAATAATACCTCCCTTAAATGTGCCCTCAATCAAAGGGTTCTCATGTTACCCAATGTGTCTTCCTTTACATCCAGCCAGAAAATATTTTGACAATTTAAGAGTGATTTAAGAGTTATTTGGTGAGGTGTTGATAACAATGATTTATTTTGTAGAATGATAAAAGCACACCCATTGCCTATTGACATCTGTGTATCATAAATCTATCACAACCCTGATGTGATCAATGCCTTCAATCATCTCTGTGGGGGCATCAAACAAATGATTTCTAGGCCCACAGTGGATTTCAACCATGGACCCAGATGGTTTAATAGCGCCTGCTCTTGAGCAAACAGAGAGCTTTGCAAGGCACTCACAACAAATCCAAGAGATGCAATTCTTGTTACGTTTTTGAGACACCAATATAAATATATATCAAGGCAATGAAAAGATGAGATTTTAAAAGAGTGATGGGATAATCTTGCATGTGCTGCCGGACTCAATAATGGGAATGGTTTTTGGGTAGCAGTAAAAGACAAGAGATCTATGGGCCTTACACTAACTCCCATAAGTTGTAATATAACTAGCAAAGCATGGGAAGCCCACTTTCCTTAGATCTATCTAGCTCCAATACAAAATGAGGACCCCTATAACCATCAAACAGCATCGAGGATTCAAATATCCGTGTCAGAAGTAAAGTATGCTATCCACCAAAGTTTAGGCAATAAGTCTCCTGGTCCTGATGGGCTTCCCATCGATCTCTTCAAACATAAACCAGAGTTTTGGGTGCCCCTTTTATTAAATGCTTTTAATAATCTAACTAATCCTTCAATTCCGAGCACAGGGTCTACCAGCATTATTGTTCCTATTTTTAAAAAAGGTGACGATCCAACCCTAGTTGTTATAGAATGATATTCCTGATCGATAATACACTGAACATTCTCAGGAGGATCCTGTTTAAAAAGATCAGGTCCTGGGCTGAGGAGGACCATATTTTCAAATCATGCCAGTTAGGTTTTAGAAGTAAAATAGGCACAGTGGAACAGTGCCTAAACCTTAACCTGATTATTGGCAAATACTCTGTAGTCTGTAAATCTCCTATTTATTTGGCTTTTATGGACCTTACCTCATCCTTTGATTTTGTTATTAGGTCACGCTTATGGTCGATTCCTTTAAAAAATGGGTTGGACAAGGTTTTATTTCACTTTTTAGCTTATTTGCACAGGGACCTGAAAGCCCGGTTGAGGATCAGTAAGGACGGGGAGGTTTCAAAGGACATTAATATTGGTAGAGGGATCAAGCAGGGGTGTCTACTGGCCCCTCTCCTATTTATTTTATATATCAATGAGCTACATAACTAATTGATCAAACTTACCAATGATGTTCTGTGAATCAATGGCAATACACTCCCCACCCTACTGTATGCAGATGACGCTGTCCTAATGGGCTTTCCACCCAATGCACTACGAACTTAAGTCCAGGGTTTTGTGGATTTTATGGCTAGCCTAGATCTCAGTCCTAATTTTAAAAAATCGTTTTAATGGCCTGTGTCCCAAATATTTATCTTAGTAACACAATCTCCATAGCCTCTGAATTTTTACATTGCACTTCCACTTTCCCCTACCCGTGGTTGGTATTTGCAGCCAGAGGTTCTTGGGCAGATCATGTGGCACATAGTAGGAGCAAGTTTTTAAAAACGATTAACTCAATTCTGTGCCTCCGGCAACCAAAAAAGGGTGATGTGATTCTATCTATTATTAAAATTCATCAATCACAATGTATTCCCATCGCAACATATGGCGCAGAAGTTTGGGGCTTTACAAAGTGCAGTAGCATTCAGAGTGAGGATAATAGGTTCAGGGCTAGATGTAGGTAATCTAAAAATACTGATTCTAAAATACAGAATTGTACCGATTTGGTATTTTAGAATTGGTATTTGGGATGTAGGTAAAAATTTATTAATTTTTACCGATTCGGTAAAATTCGGTATCTATCATTCGGAATTTACCGAATCGGTATTTACCGAATTGGTATTTACCGATTCGGTATTTCCCATTCATTCGTATGGACCTTTTGACCCATAGGAATGAATGGGAAATACCGAATCGGTAAATACCGATTCGGTAAATACCGAATCGGAATATTCTGATTCGGTAAATTCCGATTCAGTAAATTACTGACTCGTATTTATCGAATCAGTATTTTTTGGGCCCCTACATCTCAATATCCAAATACCGGTCGGTAACGGCCGAAATTCTGTATTTTTGGCCTTTACCGACCGGTTTGGCTACCTACATCTATGCCTTAGTCGGAAACTCCTGGGGATCACAATTTCTTCCTCACAGTATGTCTGCCACAAGGAATTGAAAATGCCATACATCGAAGATTATATTAGGGCTCGTCCAGCCATATTCTGGTTTAAAATTTGGCAAAATCCAGCAGCGACCCTTACTAGAGATATAATAGTTGACAGCCTCAATTGTGATAAGGCCAGGACATACCTTGGCTTGCCGCTGTAAAGGAGAGAGCCTGAACAGCGTGAATCTTGAACATATCTTTTTAAATCCAAGTGATATGGAGGGAACAAACAAAAAATGTCTTCAGGAGGCCCTATATGAACAGAACAGTAACGCAAGATATGATGAAGAGCTTTCGAAATCCTCTGTTGCTAGGTATATGTCCCTAACGGACGCACTTTGTTCGTCATCATACCAGCCATCTAGCTATCTTTTAAAGAATAAAGGTCGGTGGGAAAGAGGTATGCTTTTTCGCTTAAGGGCAGGCACTTTGACATTTTTGCTTTGCTTTTCCTTGGGGTTCAATGTCAACCTTGCCAAAATGCCCTGTCCTTGTGACAATTTCAGTAATCAATCAAAGTTACACTTTTTATTCTTCTGTAATTTTTATCGAAAATATACAAAACGGTTTTTGATTCCTTTTTTTTTAAGGTAACTGCCACCATTGATTATAGCCCACATAGAAATTTCTAAATTGGAGGAGGATGACCTGTTTTTTCGTGTGGGATCCTTTTTGAAAATGGCAGTTCGCTCATGTGCCTCAATGGGAACCCACTGATGGCTGTTTTCCAATGTTTTAATATACCAATTTTGATGATCAGCGAAACATCTACATTTTTGTGTTTATTTGTTTATTCACTTTTGCATTTGCCCTGACAGCTTCTATACTCATCTTATTTGTGTTTCTTTTTTAATTATTTTAGATAGTTGCATTGCTATTTACTTGACTGCACTTTGCAGATTATTGTATCACTATGCTGCTTTTTGATATGTGCTACAAGTCCCTATTTGGATATTGTTCTTATGATGTTGCTGTTTTTCATATTTGTGTATTTCTTATACTTTTATGTATTTTATTGCTGGTATTTGATCTGTGCTTTTATGGATATATTTATATCCGAATAAAGATTAATTGAATTGAATTGAATTGTGAGTATTCCAAAGATCTCTAATTGTTCCTTTATTCTGACTGAAGTGTTATATAAATACACCTTGGAAACCGATCAATTGTTCCTAAAAGACATATTGGTTCATCCATTCAACTCAAAAATGGATCCAGTTCAGTTTATTCTTTTGATGCTATTTGCCACAATATATGATCCAGGAGTCTAGCTGCTCCCTGCCTCCTATTTAAAAACATGGTTCCCCAACGTGCATCAGATGCGCAAAACTGTTATGCCGCCATCCTGCCAAAGGCGCCCTTCCGCACCTGTCCATGCCCAGTTGTACCCAGAAGCCAGGACCCCTGAATCTTTTCGATCAGACACTGTACTTGGGCAAATATGTATCTATTCTGCAAAGAAACTCTTAGAAATGAGATTTTTGTATAGGGCTCACTGTGCTAATAACTAATGCAGTGCTAATAGCTAAAGGAATGTCTGGCGGCTTTTCTAATACAGAGGGTTCATTTTCTTGTAGACATTGTCATTTCCAATGCGCTAAGCTGGGGCAGAAGTTAGTGACACATCTTATTCCTGACCAGGTGGTTAGGAATTATATTCTATATACTTCCCCTTCCCCCTCCCACATCCCGGCTATTAACCCAGCTCGGACGTGGAATTGCTTCTTGAGCAATGTTAGATCTTTGCTAAGCATGCTACAGTAATTTGGGACCTACTTACTTCAGAAAAACCTGATCTCGGGTTCCTTTAGGAGACATGGCTCAAACCAAGCTTGTCTCGCTCCATCACTGTGACAATTCCCGAGAGCTAATGCGTACAAAGTTTTGACAGGGAGCACTGGGTAGGTGGATGTAGTGCTATTATCAATAAAGATGCTATCAAGGTATCTATACTTGAACACTGCCTTGGGGATAAGATAGAACTTTGTGTGTTCAGAAGTGATCTCTCGCCCCATGACTGCTGGAAAGGTGCCCTTCTATATCACTCCCCCAACACCCCTCCATGATTTTACGCTCCAATTGATGGAATTGATCGCTCCCCATACCATCTCTACTAAACATTTTCTTTTAATATATGTAGTGAAATTACCTTCAACGTGGATGCCGCTTTGTTCCTTGCCGACCTGAATAAAAAAGGACTGGAAAAGATAAACCAGGTCCCAACCCATTTGGCAGGAAATACGCTAGATCTTATTCTGACCAACTTACTACATATTCAAATTGAGGCTCCTCGCCCTCTGATATGGTCAGACCATTCCCTAATTGATTTTCAAATTCTAGGGACCAAGGTGGAGTCCACCCCCTCCAATGTCACCTATAGTCTTAGGAGGCAAAGGGGTAAAATTGCACCAGATGCCTTTATGAATACATTTTTGGGATACATGAATTGGGAATCGAGGAATGTTAACGATTGTTTAAAAGACAACCATAATGCGGTAAAAGAAGTCACAGATAGTTTGGCTCCTCCGAAACTACAAACGAATACTGCGCTATGGCCTCAGGCAGCCTGGTATTCTCAGGAACTGCATAAGGAGAAAACTCTTTTTCAAAAATTTGGAGAGACGCTGACGCCACTCACATGGTCAACATGATAAGGAAATCTATAAGACTTCCTTAGATCTCTATCACAAGAATCTAAAAAATGCCCGTAGAGCTCATATTGCCTCACAACTTAATCAGGCAGGGAATTCTCCTAAAGAATTAAGTTCAATTCTCAAATCTTTTACAAATCTGAAGGCTTGCAACAATGAAATACCCCATCTCAAAAACTTTGCAATGAGATTGGCAATCATTTTGAATGCAAAATCAATGTGATTTATGATAAATGTACTGAAGCTAGGGAATCTCCTAGTGAAACAAAAAATCTCTCTCCACCTACTTCAGATAATGTCCATCTTTTGGATGGTTTTACTCCACTCACAGTAGATACAGTTGAGGCACTGATGAAAGCAGCCAAATCTGGGTCACCTATGGATTTAATGCCAGCTAGAATCTCTTCCCTTCTACATAAACAAATGGCTCCCTCTATATGGTACTTAATCTCTCTATGAGGAGGGGCCAACTTCTAACAGAGTGGAAAGCTGCACAGATAATCCCCATTTGAAAAAACGTGAATGACCCAGCAGCGGATTTATCCAACTACTGCCCTATCTCCCTCCGACCGCTACTCAGTAAACTCTTGAAAAAACACATCAACAAGCTACTCTCAGAATATATGGAGTCCATTGGATGCCTTGATTCCTCATAGTCGGGTTTCGGACCAATTTACAGTACGGAGTCCGCACTAATTGCTGTTACAGACAACATAAGTCACTCCCTCAATAATGGCCAGGCAGTTTTGTTGGTGCTGTTGGATTTGTCTGCAGCTTTCAACACTGTATCCCATCCTTTTCTGCTCTAGAGACTTAAAGGGATCGGGAGCTGTGGACAAGCCCTATCATTGTTCTTGAGCCTACTATCCCATCGTACACAGACCATCAATCTTGGACCCCTTTGCTCCCAAACTATGGAGCTTACCAAGGGAGTGCCACAGGGATCTTGTCTCAGCCCCACTTTATTTAACATGTATGTCTCACCGCCATGGGAAATTACTCCGAGAACTCAGCTTCACCCCGATTTCATATGCTGATGGTACCCAGCTCTTACTATTGTTTGACGAAAATACTAAAAACACGTAATTTTGTTTGTCAGAAGATATGACAGCGATTTCTTCTGGATGACGGAAAATTTTCTCCAGCTGAATGCTGGGAAAACAGAAATTATGCTCTTTGGGGATGCCATTTCGCACTGGTCTCCAGAGTGGTGGCCCCCTGAGTTAGGCAATGCCCGCTCCTAAGATAGTGGTCCCGCCTACAACAGGGGAATATGAGAATTACGGATGGTTCCCTCCTTCTAAGGAGCCTCTAATACTACTCCTTTTTTTGACTGAAGAGCTGGGGCCTCCGTCGAGGTCTTGTCCTGTTCTCGCCAACAAGGTATTGTGCCCCCCATATACAGCCTTAAAGGAGGTGGGGGCACACACACTGGTACTCTTAGACAGGGAACCCTCACTGAGTACCCCAATGCCGAAAGGGCATCTGCCTGTGAACGTGTGGTGCTGTTACAGCCAGCTAGTAGTAAGCAGCGACCTCTCTGTATGTCCCGCGGGCTGCTGTCTGCAGGACAAAGGGCAACCACCTCATGGTTGCAGGGATGTCCTTGCCAGGTACCCACACACTTCCCACCACTTCTGTGGGCTTGATGACAGAAGTGGCACTCCCTTCTGGAGTCTTCCAACAATGCCCCTACTCCGGTCAGGGAACTGGGACTGGACTCCTGCAGCCTCTACTGTGACTCCGGTCGGGGAAGTGGGACTGAACTCCCACCGCTTCTCCAACTGCTCTGGTTGGGGAAGTGGTACTGGACTCCTGCTGCTTCTTCAGCTCTTAAGCAGCCTCTCTTTCTGTTGCTGAGGGGTGTGGCTGCAGCGTGCAGTTGTCCTTACCGTTTTTCCTGCGGCTCTCTCGTTGTTACGGAAACGGGCTGGGGGGGCTGTGTTTAGACACGGGTGGCAACTTTTTTTGCTGGCACAATTCCTCTTCGGTGCACCTCACAAGGTGGGGACCAAATTTGCTCATCATGTGTTTTCCTCCCCGAACGAAGGAAAGCATACACTTCCTGGAAGTCAACCACATGCTCTCGCCATGTGTTCTAGCTGCAGGGATCAGGGCAGATAAAAAGCAAAAGAACCAGGGAGGGGTAACCCAGAATGCCAGCTTCAAAACAGGCAGAGACTGAAGCGACATAGCAGGTGACACTGGGGCAGAGGACGGGGCACAGGCAGGCTAGCACACAGGGCCACTCAGCAGAGGGACAGTCCCTTCTGGCAGCATATAGTCCCAAGCGGCGGTTCCTACTGTCAGACCGGGATTCTCTCAGTCCACACAGAATCTTCCTTTCCAAGTCAAAAACATTGGGTCACAGCCCCTTAACCTATAGTGCACAAAGCCTTTGTTCTCTTTCGGAGGAGGGCTCTGAGCGCAGTCCGAACCAGTTCTATACCCACTGGTGTAGTTTCCTAGCAGCAGGTGGAGACAGCATAGTACAGGGCAGACAAAGTCTATTTAGGTGCAAGGAGGCAAATCTCCTCCCAACACTCTATACGCAACCCCGGTCAATTAAGCCCAGCCCTGACTCATCCAGGCAGGCAGGTCACACCTCAACGCCTCCAGTGACTGTCTGAAGGAAATTAACATCCCCGTCCCTGTCTCTCCAAAACAAGCCAGTCACCTCACAAACCAGCAGAGGCACAAAGACACATAAACACACAGAAATGCCCACTTCTAACATTTTTAAAATAGTAATAATTAATCTGCTTTCACCAATAAGCAGGATTTATCACTACTTTTCCAAACATACCAAACATGCTCACGCTACCCCTCTCATGTCAAGAATTACCACTGAAGCGCATATCAGGGCATGCCCAGTGCCTCCCTATGAGAGGGCAGTCTCACAGCAGTGACAAAATAAATAAGCTGTTTGTCACTACCAGCACATGCACCACAGCTAAGGCACATGTCCAACCTTTTACCTATACAGCACCCTGCCCATAGGGCTAGCCAGGGCCTACCTTAGGGGTGACTTAAATGTAGTAAAAGGGTAGTTGCAGACGTTGGAACCATTTATATGCCACTTCAACAGTGGGAGTAACCTGCGCGTGCAGGTCCTGCAGTGGCAGAGCCATGAGACAGGTATGAAAGGCTACTTCAGCGGATGGCACAAGCAACACTGCAGGCCCACCAGTAGCATTTAATTTAAAAGCCCTGGGTATATGGGATGCCACTGTACAAAAGACTGATAGGTAAATTAAATATGCCAAACAGTTGTATATCAATCTTACTAAGTTTACAAGACAGAGCACATGCAGGTTAGCACTGTAAAGCAGTGATAAAGTACCTAGAGTTATAAAGCCACCAACAACAAGTCAGAAAAAAGAGGAAGGCAAAAAGTTCTGGATGACACTGCAAAAAGGGCCAATTCCAACACCCACTGAGCGAAATTCCTCACCCTCGCAAACAGTGACCTGTGCATCACCACTAAAGAAATCTTTCAATGTCCTGAATCATTTCATTTCTAGCTCAAGTTTAGCACATCGAAATCCAAGAATTAAATTAAAATAACAGTCAGTTCTCAGCAAATTACAATGTGATACCTTGTAGTAGCAGTACCCAATCTCAGGGTGGCACACTCTAGACTGACCAGATTTAGCACAAAACACCTGTTGTTCCCAATCTCAGTGTGACACACACACATCAATTGTTCAATAACAGCATGCTTTACAATGCCAGCGAAAACCAAATAACTCCTACCTGTTCCACCAAAGAAATTCAAATGTATCATACACTTAAGGGAATAAATGGGGAATAACACTATCCAGACGTGATCACACACACAAGTGAAATCTCGACCAGCGGGATGTCACGATGATTAATGCAGTGGCTCCTCTTTGCAAAAGGGTTCACCAACACTTATCATTATTTGTACACTCATGCAACAGTAGTTGAATTGTTCCCTATCTTAATTGTACTTGCGATGGAACTCATGGACCGACACCACAAATCTTAATAAACCAATTATGCCCACATCTAGCTATCATCTATCTTGGGAGTCTGATAACAACTTCAACTTCTCAGCAACACGAGCATATGCATTCATATTATCAAGCAATATACACAAAAAAGCATATTCATTGTTCCCTCAAGCTTCAGAGCTTTCTCGAACCCAAAGTGGACCCCACACGTGAGACAGACAGCCTCATAACAAACACAGTAAAACTTGACAACATACAATTAATGATGCATGCCCCTGCTTATCTTCAGTCCTCGGACACTGCAGCTGCTTTCAGAACATCCAGAGCACTGACAAAACTCCAAACCGGACCATGGACTTCAGGGACATGGACCGGGGTTGGGCAATTTTAACTTTTTCTGGGGTACTCTTGCTACCTGTGCTTCAGCAACAAAATATCCCCATCACTCCCAGTTGATCAGGTGCACCTTTCTATACCTGTAAGCTCCGATGTTTTCGTCTAAAAAGTTTCACCACTGGTTGTATGGACCTTTGATTATCAAATGGAAGTTTATTAGAGGAGCTAACATCAGTTCAACAAGTTCATTTACAGTTAAACTAATTTGGCTCCACAACAAGACAGCGGATGGTGTCCGGACCAAGTGTCTTAGCATATTATTCAAAATTTAAAACTTTAGCCAATAAGTAAAATTATTTGTCAAGTAAGCATGTATATTAAGCCAGTTATTAAATCTGAAGTGATAAATAATGTAGATGGCAGTGCAAATCATTACAATATAAAGGATGCAGAAATAAGTCACTATAGGTTCGATAAAGAAAGTACTCTATTCTAAATAAAGCATCAAGAATGGCGAGGGGACATTCTAAGCTGAAGGTGTCAGTCTTGAATGATTCAAAGGAAGGTTCATGGAGAAACGCAGAAATGTTCAAAAGACAAACTCAAGAACCAAAGACATGAGTATCAGTAGAGTCAGGGAGAAGTCTTCCTTCATTGGTTGGGTCGGAATCTGCCATGCTCTTCTCAAAACATGTTATTGAAATAACACATTGCATCCTTTTCATAATATCTTACCCCAAGCACCCCATCCTTGCAGACAATCAGGTTTCATCACCTTTACCACCGAACAAAGTTACACACAGCCGCACAGCATTGAACAGCATGGTACAGAAAGCTCTTCCGAATCCTAACACACCATATAAATAATAATACGTTTCCAATTAATTTGAAACTTAACATTTACCAAGCAAAACAATGAACTAGTCTCCTAACAATGCAGATTGTGAGGCACCGGCACCAAAAGAAAAAAAAGGCGAAAGCATTTCGGAATTAACATTTAGGGCTTTATTACAATGTCTGTCGGTCTGATGTCTGCTTGACACCATTGTTGTCTCAAGACCGACCTTCCTCCGGTCAGCGGTCCCGACACCACTATTGCAATGCGACTATACATGGTGTGGTCGCATACTCCCATTTCTATATGGGAGCACGTGCTGCGGCCGCACACTGGCCATAGGCTCCCATAGAAATGGGAGCTTCTCTTAGTCCCAGCACCATGTAGTAGGCACCTCATGGTCACGTGTTCGATGTCATTGGCTGTAAGCGACGGTGCTGAAACAATGGGGGGCTAGTAGCTCTTTATGTTAAAAAAAAAGACCCACGCCAGTAGATGGTCATTTACATCCACTAAACCACAAGTCAATATTTAATTTATTTGGGTTGCAATTCTTTAATGGTGATGGCATATGTTCTGTCAAATTAATTCTATGGAGGCGCAAACTGGGTGATTTGTTGCTGGGCCAGGACGCTCAAAGACTGACAGTTCTATTAAGTCAGCTCAAATTAGTTCTGCCTTTCAATGACATCAGCGTGTCATGTCCTGCAGCCATTTTGAATGTACTACCACTCGGCCGGGTAGTTCAAAAACTGCCAGTTTTGTCACATTAGCGTGAATCAGTTCTGCGTTTCAATTTAGAGGTGTGTCACATTGTGCAGCCATTTTGAGTGTACTATGCATATCTAATTACAAAGAACGTCATCTACCAGACATTTCACGTGCACTCATTCCCAATGAGCTGTCAATTTTATTTTCTCTTTCCCCCACCTAAATTAGCAGCCATTAAAAAATTGTATGATTAATGGGGATCAACATTAGCAGAATTAATGAACACACATTGGTGCACAAAATCGACTCAGTGTATTTCATACATTCCAACAGTGTTTTACACACTATAATTTCTGGACCAACATCTGATGAACTTAAAACATTATTGGGACACACACATCGCGGTATTAAAAATTTGACAATGTAGACAGTGATACACACACTTATCTACACAGTGATACACACATTTATTGTGTGGATTATCTCCGACTAAATTAATGTGTATCACAATTGTAGTACCACAGTGATACACACACCGCTAATTATTGGCCAGCAACATTTCTCATTTGAATGTCTCCACAGTGCTACTGAACATACTAGTAAATGTAGTGAATATATATATATATTTTTTTAGGGTTGTTTTTGTATTGTTTTAATTCTGCCATGCAGTCTTATATTCACCACCATCATTTTTAGAGTGTCAGGGGGAACCACCAGTAAACTGGAGGAACTTGTTCAATGTCTTTCAAACATATATGGGTGCAATTAGTGCTTCAAGATTCTGTGCAGAAAGAAAGAAATGGCTTCTTTTACACTCCTTGGGGTTTCAGGACTGTGCAATCTTCAAAAATCTTCCAGAAATTCAATGTACAGAAGAACCAGTGGATGAACACATTGAAACCGTCAAGAAACTGGAAAAAAGTTTCAATGTTGTGTTAGGACAAACGTTCCTAATATGGAAGTAAGTAAATGGAGAAGATTTTGATATGTATGTATCGGCACTCAGGAGGCTAGTTGTGGATTGCAACTTTGAGGACTTTACAGATCAACTAGTGCGTGCTCAGTTAATTTGCCCTTGCAAGAACAAATGCATTCAATGAAAGCTCCTGTTGCTTAACAATTTAACCCTCAAAGAAACTTTATGGATTTCAAGGAGTATTGAGACGTCACAAATATCCATGGAAGAACTGGAAGGAAAAAAAACTACTTGGTGGGCAACATTCGTTGGAGAAATAAAAATACACAATTAAGAATGCAGTACACATAGAAAGAGGAAGACACCTGGATAAATACAGATATTTCTCCTCATTTGGCCTCCCCTGGGATGACATAACTTTTTGGCACATTCCCAGGTTTACCAGTCCTGGTAAATCTGGAAATGCATCAAGAGCCATGAGAATTGTTTGGGAACACCCACCAACACCCATGAAATGCCTTCCTAGGGCAAAGTAATGCAACACAGCAATTTGCACTGCATAGAGTTACTCCAAATGTATAAAGCCACTCTGAGTTACACAAAGTGACTTTGGGTAGCTTCATAAATCTTACTTAAGGTTTATGTTAAGAAAGTGCCACATTGCCTAGGCCAAAGGCAATGCAAGCTTCCTCATAAATAAGACAAGAATTTGGCAGGAAATGCAACAAGGTGGAATATTTTGCTGAAGTGTATCAAAGTCATCCAAACCAAACAGATTAAGAAGCAAATGTTGTAGCTAACTTGGGTGTGTATGATGATGATGCTCAATTAGAAAGACTACAGGATGATCTCCAAGACATGGTGTTTGTGGTTGGGGAGGAGGTCTGCACTGGCGATCCTGCTGATACAATGGTAACCCAGGAAGTGTTCAATGAGCTGTGGCCTGGGAGAACACTTGAACCATCAGACGATACAACAGTCTCTTATGAAGGGAGGCATATTGAGTTATCAGATTACTTGGAGCAGTTTTTGGTCTTTAAGGACTGATAGATTTTTGGGAAAGTCTATGTGGCAATTAAAGGGCTGTTAATCCTAAGTTGGTTCCGCCCTAGCCTTTTCAGAATTGAGCCTGGAAATAAAGACCAAGTGTAAGTGGTCTGGGAAAATCTTGTTTGTGATATCTCTACCAAATTCCCTGCTGTCTTTGCTGACCAACTGACCACATAACAGTGGTCCCAGCACAAGATTAAGGTAAAAAAAGATTTGGCACTCAAAAACACAAAATGTTGAGTGTGCTGTTTTTATAAGGGTGCACGCTCAGAAAGATTTTTTGAAGTTATGTGACAATGGTATAACCGAGTCCATTAAATCATCTATGTGGTTATCTCAACTTGAGGTTGCTCTGAAGAAAAATTGTGACTTGAGGGTCTGGGTTGACTTGCGAAGTCTCAAAAAGTCCAGTTGGGTTGACTCCCATCCTCTTCCAAGGATTACTGATCTCTTGACTTTGGTGGCAAGTGTTCTCTAAGCTTGATTTAGCTTCCACCTATGACTAGGTGGCTTTAGAGCCTCAGTTGAGGCATTATACAGACTTTTGTCGCCTATAGGAACTTTACAATATTGCTGGATGCTGTTCAGATTAGCCTCAGTAGCGTCCATTTTCCAAAGAATAATGTATCAACTATATGAGTCTTTTTAAACATGTTCAGATGCTTCTAGACATGACCCGGTTTGTCCTTGAGAATAATTGCTTTCTATTTCAACCGGAATTTTTCTAGTAACTGCATGGTACATCTACAGGTGCCAAGTTTTTTCCACCTTAAGCTAACATCATCGTGAATTGGTATTAGAGGGAGCACACATGAGACGTTATATGGTGCTTATCAAAAAGTACTTACATAGTATCATTGATGACATTTCCTTTATATGAGATGTATCTGTAGAAGCCCTCCAGCAATACCATGCTTTTCCCAATAATAACTCATTGAATGTGGAATTATCTTTAAAATATGATAGGCATGCAATCCATTTCTAGATCTTCAAATATATGTCAAAGACAGTACTTTATAGCAGAGTATTTTGTAAACCTACTAATATGAACAGTATACTTCACTTAAGCTCAGGGCATTCTATCAGACAAAAAACAACATTCCATATGGTGAGTTGTTGAGACTTAAACATTACTGTAGTGATTCTGAAGAGTTTGAAACACAAGCACTTGATTGCATTCAGAGGTTTCGTTTAATAGGTTAGCCAGCTCTTGTATCTGCATTGGAGAGGACTTTCAGAGTTCAACAAATCTCTTTACCCACTAACACTGAGAAAACCAAGGTGAAAGAGAGAACACATACTATCGACCCTCATCTTAGATTCATCATGACCTTCTGTGCAGAGAATCATCAGATTTCCAAACATTAGTACATTTTGAGATTAGACCAAGATTTGAATGACTTACTGTCCAATAGTCTTTTGGCCACATTTAGGAAGGATGACGCTCTCAAGAAAATTCTTAGCCCAAGAGACACTACCAGATACTTAGATAACACTGCTAAAACAAGATTGAACAAAAACCCATTGGATAGCTACAAACGTTGGAGCTGCATATATTGTCAATATGTTAATGCTATGGTTGTAGAGTTCTTCAATCATGACAGATCCAAATGTTTTGGGATCAGAAGTTTCATGAATTGTAATACAACATTTTGTGTATAAATACTTCTCTGTGTTTGTAAGTGTCACTATGTGGGCTCTATGAAAAGAGCATTAAAAATTAGATGGAAAGAACATTTTGGTGCAATTAGATATGCTGACTACAAGGCTTCCTTGGCAGTACATTTTTCCAACAATCATCGGCCGGACCAGATGCATAACATTCTACTCATGGGTATAGATCATGTACCAATACACCATAGAGGCGGATACAGAGAACTAAAGTTACGTCAGAAGGAGAGTTGGTGGATCAATTGCTTGCAAACTGTCCAATATGGCTTAAATGTGGATTTTGAAAGGTGTACCACTCTTGAGTGTTAAAACTGCAATTCCCACTATTTCATAGATTTTGCCTGTTATTACATGATACTTACTTAATGACCTAAATGTGAGCTGCACAATACATACTACAGTGTGACGTCAATTCTCTATTCTCCATTCCTCTAAGAACTTACCTGTACATTGTAATGTGGTATTGTAGCTTATGGATCATCATAGCGTATTACATATAAGTTACACATGCTCTGCTACATTTGATGCAACTAGGCTCTCCTTGTTCCCTTCACATAATCCTGTGATTGTTTCGTTGTTTTCTCTAATTCTGGTTTTCTGTTCCCTATTGACGACTAGACTGAAATCTTGCTAAAAACTCAGAGACTTTTACCGCTGTATAGGCGCTGCCTTCTTTTGCCCTGGGACACCGCTTGGGATATTGCCTTGGACCCAGCCCGCCCGCCTCCCACCGTGTGACCCCTTCAGCCATCTCGGGAGTCCGGCTGTCGAGTGGAGTGCGGGTGGAGTTCTGGACTTTTTGGTACCGTCCAGAGGTGTCAGGGACAACACCCGAAGACCCCTGAGTTCTACCTGTCTTGGTGCACAAATTACCAGAAACACAGGCTTCTCGATGGTGGCGTCAAAGACCAAAGGTTTATTACTGCAGGGACACAGAAGTCACAGATACTACACACGGGCAGAATCTAGGAGCCTGTTCGATTTGTACAAAGTGGGTTGCTCCTTAAATACTAAATTTTCAGCTTGGGGCAAATTCTTTACATGCTAGTACATTTCTAAACCTTCGTGTCCTAAACAATAAATATTTGGCGTTATACAAGAATCGTCCACAATATCTGATGTCAAAACATTACGAACGAGGGGTTCCCACTGTTCCATCATAATCCCATGTCAACTTTTCATTCAAGAGCCGGACCGCCTCATCGTAAATTTCGTTACCTCCCCCTAATAAAGGCACAGAAGGAAAGGAGCAGAGCCAGGTGCAGAAGATAGAAAAGCAGGATAAGAGATGTTTGTGGGTCGTAAATGGGCAAGGCTACCAGCTTCGGCCGCCTAATCATGATCAGGCCAACGAACACGAGAACCAGTATAGCAGGACTGGCCTCAGGCTGGGGAGGCAGCTTCTGCCGAGTCATGCGGCCACAGCGTTTTCTGTCCTAAGGTGCACGTGTCACTAGCAAGGTGAATCGCCGGCTAAAGCTTACGTGTCCTTAAGTGAAAGAGGTCACTGCGTGTCCATTGACTATGTGAGGGCAAGAATACAAAATGGCTGCTGCGATCTAAGATGGATGCCATGGGTAAATCAGAAATGTGTTTATAACAGGAGTGCTCTTGCTCGTAGCATGGCGAAAACACCAGGATATGCTAAATGGATCATTTGCGGTTCACTGATACCAAAATTATGAGTTTACGACAATGTTGAAAACACAGGTTCAAATCATCACGGAACCTCATGGGCGTGGCACAGGCATAGGACCACAACTTCCAGCAGGCTTAGCGGGACATACCGCGAAATTTCCGCACTACGAGGAGCATAAATCAAGCATCACCCCGGTCTCGCGGGACGCCGGGCGAAGCCCGGGCAAAGGGCGGGCCCTCTGAGGCCCTCAGAGGACGAGGAGGTCGGGTTGGGTATACCCCTCTAACATCATCGCTCTGCTGTTCTACAGATAAAACTTTTTATTCATCTTGCATGTGAATAAAACGGACTATGCTACCCGGTATATTACACTCTTGAAGGATAATAACTTTCCTGATACTGGGTCGCACCGTATCACACTTATCAGGAGACACCTGGTCCTCGTTCTCAGTGCATGTTATTGCAGGACTGTCACGACTAGACCACAATGTCTACTAGGGGAAGTAGAAGCAAGACTGCTGCAGCAGCAAGCACTACATCTATCATCGGCCCTATTGATAGTTTCATTACGAGAACACATGATGCTATTGATCTAAGCATCTCACTTCTTGAAAGAAGAGTCTCAAAAGATTTAGAAGCCACCAAGCGTAGAGCCTCATACGAACTATTAACAACCAAACGCTCTTCCCTTGGCCAAATCTTATTGGCAAAAACTCCAGCCAAACATAATGACTCACAAACGGTTTGTCTGCAAGAAATATGGCCCGAACTCCACACTATTCCTAATGAAATTAACCTATCAGCAACAGATCCACTGATTGACTGTGATTCCGATACGAGCAACGATCTAGAAAAGACACCGGATCTAAATATAAACCATACCCCGGAAAATACAGAAGAGAATAGTGCTATATTAGTAAGACCCAGCCAAGAGGGTGCAATCCGTAAACAGACGCAACAACCAATAATAATCATTCCTCCTGTTGAAAAATTGCGTAAAAAAAACAAAGCTCCATCCAGAAAAACCACAACTAAACATCCTACCGTTAGTGGATTAACAACACATGCAGGGGTATCAATTTAAGATACTCAGGGGAAGGATCAGGACCGTACAAACAATCTTGACGCACCTACAAATCAGATACAAGATGACCAACTCATAGAAAGAGTTGGTAACCTCTTGGCGATATTTATGTCACCAATCGAATCTAGATTGACCCGAATTGAAAAGAAACTTGAGGAAATCATCGCTGTTAACAAAAAGTCTCCTAGAGATATTGTACCTACTAACACAGCAGCAATAACAAATACTAGTAAATCTACTACTAACAAACAGATAGAAAAAGCTACATCATCTGCAGACAGAGCGACAAAATCACAACCAAATCCCGTTCTTCCTCTAAGTAGAGATAAACCTACAAAAACTCTAACACAGGAAGCGGCCCAACTTCGAGTATAACTACTACCGCTCAGCCCGTGATTGAAACCCCAGGAAAGACGACAGCATCATCTCATGATAAAAAAAAGACACACAATCATTCGATTTCTACCTCAATAAACTTTCAAAAACCTCGGCCAACACATGATCCACCATACAATTCAAGGCAGATCCCTCCAAGAATCAATCTTCCTCCTGAATGTGGTGCCTACGTACTGGTCTTGGTTAACGTTCCTAGACTTCGACATGATCAGGAGGAAACTTTTTCATCCTTGAAAAATAAGATCTTGCATTGGTTGATAGCAAACTGTAACTTCCCGATAGAATGCAAAGGAGAAATAAATAATGTACAGAGAGTAGGATGGATAGGCCCCTTGAAGAAAAAATTTGAAGGTGACTGTGTGTCTATAAGCTTCAAGAATCCGCAATGGGCCGAGAAGACCTTGGCTAGAGCCCCTCCACCCTCGGTTTGGGAATTTAATATCACTCTACTTCCGTTGGGGTACTTTTATAGACATTTGATTACTAATATGCCATCAATGGGATCTAACTTAGTTACTCCTTTTTCTGATCATCACCAAATGTTTGAAAACAATTCCCCGTTTTTACATCAATATCCTAAATTTACATATCCAAATGTTCATACACAAAGACACCAACCGCAGATACGTTCTCACTTCACACCTCATCCCTATCTGTCAACAATGCCTCATAAAGAGTATGGTGACCCTCGTTGGCAACAAGTTGCTGCCGCACCTGGTAACCTTTATAGCATCCCTACTCAAAATAGATTTGCTGCACTATCTACCCTTGATTTCAATGATTGACAAAAAAATATCCATCTTGAAAGGGTAGTGACTTACACACTAAATCCAGTAGGTCAGGTGTCAGATAGTGCCCCAGACAGACAGGAAACGGATATACGAAATTCTACTGTAGAACATATTCTAAATTCCACAATCAAATAGGATCAAATGATGAAATTAATTCACTACAATTAAAAATTAGCACTGCACAACCCGGAAAATTCATCAATTAAGATAATTCCTCCTAGACAAAATAGTAGTACTTCTTTTGTACATATAACTTTCTGGAATGTAGCAGGTTTGCTGGCCAAAGTAACTAATCCTAACTTTATAAACCAAGTGAACGCGAGCAGTCTTATTTGTCTCCAGGAAACTTGGGCCATTGACCCATTGCATATAATGGGGTACAAAACCTTTCTTTCCTCTGCAAAAAAATCTCCATCTGGAAGAAATAGCGGTGGCCTAATTATTTATATAGCAAACACTTTATGCTATGAAGAGATCGTCCCTGTCAAACTAAACAAAAACTACCAAATAGTTATTCTAATGAGAACTAAACAGACGTTATATATTATAGTAAATTTCTATAACAACAAGAAATTAGATGATTTGATTAATCTTCTTCAAGAGATCTCTCTAATCTTACAAGATTTAAAAGAGAAATATATTAATAAATCATGTACCATACTCTGGGGTGGCGATTTTAATATCCATTTATGTGAGAATAACAACACAGATAAATGTGGAATCGAGGAAGATGAAGGCAATATGATAACTCACTTCACGCACTCATATGAGGGCGAAAAAATGAATGAGGTTGTAACTGAACTAGAATTGGGCTTTGCAAACGAACTAAAATCTCCCCAAGTACCCTTTACACCAACTTTTAATGGTAGGGGACTAATGAGTCTGATAGACTACGTCATGATCTCAGCACATAAAGGCCCAAACGTAGAATCATTCGAAGTAGTCAAAAACCCTCTAAGCGATCATTTCCCGATTATAATCACCTTAAAAGATCAAAATAAACAAAAAGATCTTGACATATTAACTTTATTAGATCAACAAAACCTAGAGTTGGGTTCTCTTAACGGCTACACCCTAAAATGGGGAAATATTGACAAAAAAGCGATCACTTCAGGAATAGTTACAGCATGCAAAAACGAGATATTAATTTGTCTAGAGCATAAGGCAAAAAGTACCAACATAATAGATAGTTTTAACACTATTATAGAAAAAATAAAAAAGGCACTCACCAGATCTTGCAAACAAAAAAAACGAGCGAATAAAGGCTGGTTTAATCCAGCTTGCACTAAAGCACATATAAAACTGAAAAAAGCGCTCGGCAGGAATTAAAGAGATAGGGAGGAAATTACTACTCTAAGAAGAGAATACGCCTTAGCAATAAAAAATAGAAAACAAGAGATAAAAAGCGATTTATGGGACCGTCTAAAGAAGAGCTCAGAACTTAAAGATAGCGCTGAGTTCTGGCAAATAGTAAGGTCACCCTATCTCACAGGTAAAGAGGATTTACCTTCTATCGATGTTGCAATTACTAATACTGAATGGGTAAATCATTATTCTAATGTTTTTGGTTTAGGATCATTATTTAATATGGAAACATTGGATTCATTGAACCAAGTTATTTATCCGTTAAACTTGCAGTTTACACATGACGAGGTAAAGAAAGCATTAAAATCTTCAAAAACAGGCAAGGCCCCGGGGCCAGACGGGGTTCCCGTTGATATCTTCAAACATGAGGAAGAACTTTGGTCCCCGCTCTTGACAAATGTTTTAAATGCAACCCTAGAAGAATGTCTGATAAAATCATGGAAGACCTCCCTACTGGTCCCGATCTTTAAAAAGGGAGATCGAAATTCACCAACTTGTTATAGGCCTATCTCACTCCTGGACTCTCTCGGGAAGGTCGCTGGTCGGATCATTCTCGAGAGGCTCCAGGAGTGGGCAGCTACAAATAATATTTTATCAGATATACAGTATGGTTTCCGAGAGGGCCTAGGTACTGTAGATCAAGCGTTAAATCTGTCTTTACTAGCGGGAAAGTACTTAGAGGCCAAGGGGAGTGTCTTTCATATGGTGTATGTAGATCTATCCGCAGCCTTTGATTGTGTTATACACTCAAGGCTGTGGAAGATCATTCTCACAATGGGAGTTGACCCCCCTATTGTAGACTTTCTTAGAGAACTTTATACCGGAACAACAGGCAGAGTACGGTTTGGGACAAAGGGTCAATTGACAGAGAGTTTTGGTGTGGAAAAGGGGGTCAGAAAGGGTTGTGTGCTGGCCCCCTTTTTATTTACCCTTTATACAAATGGCCTCCAGACCGCAATGCTCAAGGGAAGTAAAGATCTCCCCTCGGTTGGTCGTCGACATATACCCGCTTTGTTATATGCCGACGACGCGGTTATCTTGGCTAGAACCTCAGTGGAATTGCAGCGAGAGTTGGATAAATATTGTGAATTCATGTCAAGTCTGAATTTGTTTTTAAATGTTAAAAAAACTTTTACTATGCATGCGGGGAAAAAGATGTTGAAACCTAAAAAACTATTTGTGAAAGGGGAAGCATTGGAAAGAACATCTACTTACCAATATTTGGGAATCGTGATTGATGATAAATTCAAATGGAAGGCAGCAATCAATGCCAGGAAAATATCCTTTCTAAAAGCAACAACAGCCTTGAGATCATTTGCTCAAAAATTGGGACAAAAACCACCTTTAGAAATGTTAAAAATTTATAGGGCAAAATGTGTCAGTACTGCTACTTATGGGGCAGGGATATGGGGGTATGCAAACGTGACTGATTTACAAAAAATAGAAAATTCCTTTTTAAGAACCCTATTAGGGCTACCGAAAAACTCCTCTACATATGCCTGTGACGAAGAGCTGGGCATAGACCATCTAGAGGATATTATAAAAGCCCAACCTATAATGCTATGGCGCAGAATCTGGGTTACCGAACAATGTCATCTAACCAGACTCATTATTCAAGATATACAGACGCTTGATCATCATGGGAGGATGAAATGGACAGCATATGTAAAAGCCTTTTAAGAAGACATGGGATACAAACATTTTTTACAGACCCATTGTCTCTAAACAGCATCTCTAAATCAGAACTGAGAAAAGCATGTCTTTCACATCTGCGCCAAATACGCCTGTTAAAAGAAATCCATTAACCTTCTGTGCAACAAAGTCTGTTGGTACAAACGGTCCCATCTGTTGAACCTTAGCTGATGTACAAAATAACACAATTTGAAAAATTACTTCTGACACGCTTCAGGTTTAATATGTTCCACTAAATGGTCTGCTTTCCAACACAGAATGATTGGACATCAAAATCTTTATTGTGCCCCTGCGATTCCCAATCACAACAGTCAACAATACATACAACTCTATTTTGCAAGTTTTTTGAGGTACCCCGCAGACAATGGCTATTGCCTATATTAAAATACTGGGGCCTACGCCAATGTCGCCCAGCTTACGTGGCATTACAATATCTTGAAAATGAAGTAATAGCAAAAGCAATTGTATGTTTTTTTAAATTTTGCATCCGCCATCGTACTAACCTCTGAAAACAAAACGAATGAATAGAATACAAAGAACAGTAGTAAAGGTTTAGTAATTTTTAAATACTGAGATTTTATAAACTGTAGTTTTAAATTTCTGTTTTTAACAGTTTTTTTATTAACTGAATTAATGTATAAAAATGTATTTCTATGAACTTTTATGTTTTTTTCTAAAAACCGAATAAAGATATTTTTGATTTGATTTTGATTTGATTTGACTACTAGACTTTCCCCAGTGATCAATGAATGTAACATGTTGGACAAGCACTCATATATATGATGCTGCAGTGATGAGCATGGTGACTCCATGCTCACACACCTATATGGATAGTCTTCTATTACCTTACTTCTTTTCTTTATTGATCTTTACATCTCTGTGTGTCGCTACTTGTGGCAATTATGGAGACAATGAGACAGAAGTTAGGCTGTAGATAATGTCACTTAGAAGTCTACATTTATTTAACTCAGGTACTGATACAGTTAGTTCAAATTATCTAAGATTGATCTGTTAATAATAGAGAAAGTTTAGCTTAATGGTGTGGTTCACTAGTGTGTTGAAGGGGTCTCTAGGATGTTAGAGTGCTTGAGTCTTGATTTTGCCTATTTTTCTATTTAGAGAGCTTGATGTACTTTTAATATTTGGTAGATATAGTATACTGACTGGGCTAAAGACAACAAGATTAATTCTTCTAGTGCATAAGTGGTTGTGATAATGTTTTTTGGGCCTACAATAAAGCCGAGTCCTCCCTGATGGGTTGTGAGTTAGACGTTTTCGGTCATCTTCCAAACATTGCCCACTTAAGTTTCCGTTGGCGGTTTCAGACAATGGCAAGGAACACTGATGTGTAAACGGATCCATGTGGGTGTTCGAGCCCCACTTCTCCTAGTTATTTGTGATTTGATGGGGTAACTGCTTAATTTAAGACAATTCTCAAAAATATTTACATTCGTCCCATTTTTTGTTTGCATTTGAACGCTAACTAATTTATGATTTTGAATATATTAATATTTTTAATATGAATCAGAATTAATTGTGACTGCTACCATTTTCTTTTCCACTGGAGACAGTATCCAGTCTAAACAACATCGACTTTTACATCTCTTTCCCCTCTTCTTCCCACCTCCTCCTTCCCACTTTTCTTTTTCTCATCCTCCTGTATTGATTTTCTCTGCAATGCCTTTTACTTTTGTCTTTTAGAGCTTTGGGGATTAGTTATATCCTTGGAGTATTCTCTACTATTCTCTCTTTAGACCTGAAGAAGCACAGAAAGGAATTTGCAAAAACACATGTTGGCTACTTCAGTGCTAGGACTGCTGGCTCACTTGTGTTATTGCCACTTCATTGCCACACGTTTATGGACTCTTGCAGTGTTACAATTTTGCCATCCTAAATCATTAAATTTCGTACGACTTGTTGTCATTAACTTCAGTGCTGCTATAACTGACTTTTTTGTTCATTGTTGTGTGACATTTTGTCATGATATTGTTTCCATGTTTTAATAACAAATACAACAATATTAGACCAACATTTATTCTCTGTGATTCATATCAATTTTTTGTACTCTTATGTTAACTTCCCACTACCTTTATCTTGTCTATCTAACCTTTTGTCAGCCAGATAAACTGGCATTTGTGAGAGAGTGCGCAGGGCCATCTCTGAGTTTATCTAGCCCTTCTTAATGCTAATGTATGAACTACTCAAGGACATAAAGGGGGTTGTCACCTTTCAAGATCGCATATTAATATTTATAGTTTCAAAGGAGGAACATGAGGCTATTCTACAGCTGATAAAAATATCCATTCTTCAGAAAAGAGGGCTTTCGTTAAAGATAGAGAAATGCAAGATTTTCAAAGCCAGGGGAGTATCTTGGGCATGTGGTCTCGGGGAAGGCATTGAACCAAAAGCAGGATTGGGTAAAGCTGTCATTTTTGCACAACCTCCCATTGATAAAAGCCATCTACATGAAATATATTTCCTGGCTTATTTCCAGCAGATTTGATGATTAGTAATTCTGAATATACCCTTTTTGACCATCAGTCTTCAGATGTGGTAGACATGCTGGCTAATTGTGCTGCAAAACTGAAATGTAATATGAGTGTTTGTTGCACGTTATGGGTGGTCAATTTTAATTGTACCCTGTCCCCTTTTAGCAGGTCACCGATTCAATTAGGAAATGACCCATTTCAAGCAGTTTTTGGGGGTCCTTTGCATTATATGATTATTAATAATGAGCTCCTTTTTGCTAGTGAGTGTGGTCCAGCTTTTAGGATTCCCTACTCAACTTTTACAGGGGTGGAGCGCACAGTACTATTGATTTTATGTTAATTTCGAAGGTTTATATTTTCTTAATGTAACACTTGAGTTTTACCAAATTGTTTGTGTGACCTTAACCCCCATATTCCTACTTTTAACTGTCAACAGCCAGGTATTAACTCAGAGACAGTCCCTATTGCTTTTTCTGCAAATAGAGGTCTCTGCAATAAATGGGACTCAGTCAACTCGGCTCAGTTTTTGATGTCTATAGAGTCCCAAAATTTAGATCAAATGAACAAGGGTTTATCCACTGGTATATCCTCTAGCTAATCAAAACATGGCTTTGCTAAGATATGCCACACAGTACCTTCAGCATTAACTTAAAAAAGCAAGTCTCATGCACCCTCAATAAACACTGCTTTATTTCAGCTTATTTTGAAGACAATAAGGCACTGAAGTTGTCCCTAAAATCTCACCCAAGAAACCAGGTGAATTACCAATTCCTAGTGGATTGCAAATCAATCTGCCTCTTGAATAATAATGAGGTAGGTCGTAGTTTCGGACCCATTAGGAATGATAGCCATCACAAAGATGGCAGGCTGATGGGGTCAACATCTGTGAAATCGATTTTTAATAAAGCATTTCTTTGGCAGATGCAGCCACTTATAAGTTTCTTTTTTTACTAAGAGTAGGCAGTGGTACATGTTATTACAATGTATTTTGTTAAACATTTTCAAAGCGGAAGGGGTGCCATTGGGTCCCCTTCCCATTTGCGTAAGGTTACCACTACCTTTAAATAGTCAGTAAAAAACTAGGGCTTCATTTGGAAGACGCCTGCTCTGCCAGAGCGATACTTTTAATGATGCTCCAGTGGCGCAGGCCTCTCAATCATATGTACAATGCCAGGCACAGCCACCCTGTTTGACTTTTCATGGCCTCCTTGATATTGTGTAAGGCAACGCAGCGCAAGGTAATGAATTGCCTCACCATGCATCAGGGAGGCTGCCATGGGTGTTGCAGTAGGTGTTCCCATGCAACGGCCATGGATTTTGACAAATTCCCAGATTTACAACATTTCCTGCATCTGGGAATAAGTCAAAACCATGCGCCTCCCAACAGGGTGGCGTAACGAGGAGAAATAACTTTTTTTATCCCTAATGTCTTCATTAATTGTTTTTGTCCAGAAACAACGTGGACACCCTTGAACCATGATGCACAAGTGCCTGCATTGGCGCCAGGCGGCCATTTATGCGCCACTGCAAAGAAAGGCAACACAAATGCGCCAGGTCTTATAGATATAGTGCATTCCTGACTTTTTCTTTTGATGCAGGAAACCTCAGCAAAGTGACTTACTTTGCTGCCCTGCGTCAAATTCTTGTACATTAGGGCCCACATGCATCAAGCATATTTGGAGTCGCACACGGTGCGATTCCTTAAAATCGGCCGTTTGCGATTCCAAAAATGCTTTTTTGGATGCATCAAGCAATTTTAGAAATTGCAACATTTTTGCGATTTCTAAAATTGCGATTGCTTTTAAGAAATCGCAAATTTGCGATTTCTTAAAAGCAATGCATGATTACTTTTGAAATTGCGAATTCGCAATTAGAGGGATAAATTTACCGAGTAGTTGAACTACTCGGTAAATTTGCAAAAAGTGTAATTAACACAGAAAACGCATTTTAAAAGCATTCATGTTACGGACACACATGTCCTTAGGACATGTGTGTGTGCAAAATGATGCGAAAAATACATTTCAGGGGTGCAGGGGGGTTCATTTGAACCCCCCTCACCACCCTTGAAATGCAATCAGGATTTGCGATTTTGAAATTGCGAATTCGCAATTCCCATTCATTCTTAAGGGCCTTTTGGCCCATTGGAATGAATGGGAATTGCGAATTCGCAATTTCAAAATCGCATTTTTTATGCGATTCGGTAGAAATAGCGATTTCTATCGAATTGCATAAAAATTTAAAAAATAATCATGCATAGGCTTTTGCGATTTCTAAATTGCGAATCGCTATTTATCGCAATTTAGAAATCGCAAAAGCCGAGATTGATGCATTTGGGCCTAGGTCCTTAGGCCCACATGCATCAAGCATTTTTGGAGTCGCAAACGGTGCGATTCCTTAAAAGCAGCCGTTTGCGATTCCAAAAATGCTTTTTTTGGATGCATCAAGCAATTTTAGAAATCGCAACATTTTTGCGATTTCTAAAATTGCGATTGCTTTTTAAGAAATCACAAATTTGCGATATCTTAAAAGCAATGCATGAATACTTTTTAAATTGCGAATTCGCAATTAGAGGGATAAATTTACCGAGTAGTTCAACTACTCGGTAAATTTGCAAAAAGTGTAAATAACGCAGAAAATGCGTTTTTTAAACATTCAAGTTACGGACACACATGTCCTTAGGACATGTGTGTATGCAACATGATGCGAAAACAACATTTCATGGGTGCTGGGGGGGTTCATTTGAACCCCCCTCACCACCCTTGAAATGCAATCAGGATTTGCGATTTTCAAATTGCGAATTCGCAATTCCCATTCATTCCTATGGGCCTTTTGGCCCATAGGAATGAATGGGAATTGCGAATTCGCAATTTGAAAATCGCATTTTTTATGCAATTTGGTAAAAATAGCGATTTCTACCGAATTGCATAAAAAATGAAAAAAATAATCATGCATAGGCTTTTGCGATTTCTAAATTGCGAATCGCTATTTATCGCAATTTAGAAATCGCAAAAGCCGACATTGATGCATATGGGCCTTAATGTTTTGCTAGCAAAATTCGGTAGCAAAAAATTAATTCATGCCCCTGCAATTTGGTATTTGGAAGGGACATCCTAAGCACGCCCCTTTCAAATGCCAAACCATAAACCCAAATTGCGATTTGGTAGCAAGTTAATGAATCGCAATTTGGTTTTTGTACAATTCAAAATGCGTTTTTGTGGTCACAAACTGCCTGATTTTGCGAATTGGGCTAATTGTGAACTCCAAAAGAAGATTTGTCCATCTGACCATATGTTGTCTAGCGTATTAGTGACCACGAGCAGGAGAGGGGTAACATTCTTCTATGCTTAGGGTCTCAGCAGATGGGCATGCTTGTTCAATGAAAGTCAATTTAGAATTGTACTTTCCATTATGGGGTCGTTTTTTGCTGTTGTTCGGTTTGCTCTTCGAGTTAGTAGAGGATAGGGCAGAAAACCTGAAGCAGGTGTGATCAGACCATGAAATTGGTGTAATCTGTAAAGCAGAAAACAAATTACACTGCAGTTATTCATAGTATTGACTATAGTTCTTTATCATGCTTTTATAAATTGTGTTCACTTCTATCTAAACATATCTAAATATAGCATGTGGGAATCGTATGATCTATTTAATTATCCATTCACTGTCTATTGAGTTGCAGTTATTTTGCCCACGATCACATCTATTGGAACATATTTAATCAGAACTGCATAATTCTAGTATTAGATTGAATCAATTGTCAATGTGACTGTTTCAGGGTGTTTGGCGATATATTACATTTCCACAAAGTTATCGATCGTTGTTTGTAATTTTATGTGTTGTTGAATTGTTCGAAACTGGTGAGGAATCGTCAGCTCTTTTTTGACTCAATATTTATGAAAGAAGATATCAGACGGTTGGTGAAGCTTTTCAAATCAGCACATATCGCAAATTAAACCACACTTTATTAAGTTGACCAGTTTATTTTTTTCCTGTGTAAAGTTTTAACTTTGTGATATATTGAATTTGTCAGATTTTCTGAATCATTAAACAATATGACAGCTAAACGATGGAAATGAATCTTACACTGTACTAAACTTGTTTTTTAAGTTGATCTATAGAAGTTTATGGAATGTATTATATTAAATAAAACAGAGAGTATGACATTCTGCTCAAATGGTGTTTCCAAGTTTGAATACAATTTTTGGTGAGGCCACAATGTTTCACGCACTCCACATTTTGAAGGAACGTTGTAATGATGCTATGCGACTCCTACAGTAGTTAGTAGCGTGACATACCTTACATGCAATGCTTTTTATTTCATGCACTCCCAGTAAAGTGATCATTTCAAGTCAATTTGTTTATTTCCTCCATGGGTAGCCAAAAAGCGATATACGACTGACGTTATATTTCTGTAAGGTAAAATCAGAAACTATGTAGTAATTCCAATGAAGAATTGCCTGTGTGTATCGAAAAATCTCTTTAAAGCCTACACCACTTTGAAACAAAAGGCAACACCTACATTTAAGAACGCCAATATTTATCGAACTCTGTATTACTGAATACTTGTAAACACCTCTTAAAAAGTGGGATTTGCTGAGCTAATTTAAATATGGAAATATGCTGTCCCAACTTAAGCACACATGCCATTGTCAGTAATGGTACCTGCTTTTCTCTTTTAAATAAATAATTGTATTGAAAGGTCGCTAATATCCACCTTGATATCGCGTAAATATGAACCTCTTCTGATTGGTCACCATTTCTATCCTTTCTTTCTCTCACTGGCCTAATACTCTTGTTGATAGCTAATACAATTTACCAAGATTAGGATACCCACTTTGAACAACTAGCTATATACCCTGTTTATTTACCTGCTATAACCATCTATCTTAGTAATGTTATTTTCAGTTCAAACAGCATTTTACTGTTTCCATGATCCATTTCTTAACTTTGGATCCTCCTGACATTCCAGCTATTGAATACTTGTGTTCTTTGGCATTATATTTTATTTAAAAATAAAGTGAGGGATTCCGTAGGTGCAGTGCTTAATTTGTAAAAGAATTAATGCCAGGGCTCTCCGCAGGAGGCCACTGCAGCTTGCAGCACACATTGCCCCGACTATGCCGCCAATGATAGTAACAACACAACTACTCTGAATCACACTCCTACAAGTGTTACAATTCTGACTATTTCAGGGAGAGCAACCTTGTGGCAGCTGTCACAAGAACTGGCGTTGACAATTAAGTAAAAGGGCCGAGCACCGGAAACCACCAGCTCAAACTAACCACTGGAGCACACATTGTAATCCATAATTTGTACTGGTTCACTATTTATTGCTCATGCAGTTATGAGGGCCCTCTGTTCTTGGGTGCCAATGATCATTACCTAGAGCCTCTTGTCGTATGATCAAGAGGACCTGCATGCTCACAGATGATGGACAGAAAGATCTGTTACAGTTTCATCACTTCGATGCAAAAAACTGTGGGGTTCATTTATCCAATCTTTAACTCGCTTATAAACAATTTGTTGTTCTGTTTTAAAGGTCTGATACATTCACATAACCTTCAATCCTTCTCCTCAATTAAACAAACAATTCATATTACAATTGAAAAAGATTGTTAAAAATTAGAGCCCCAATGTATATCAAATAAGCTTTTTTCTAGAAATACATGCAATGTGTACAGAGGTATGCTCTGCACCTCAAAAAAGCATGGGTAGACGGATGTATCCAACTAAGTCATGGGTACTCGCAAACGTTTTCCCAAAAGCCACAAAATATGGTCTGTGGTGTGTACAAGGGCTTATTGATGCCGGCTGGGTGGGGTTAAGGTGGGCGTTGAGAAAGCAAAACATGTACATGGTGTTGTCAGTGAGCCATGACTTATTTTGAGGGTTTCATTCCATATTGTCCGCTATAATAATAAATAATAATATTAATTTATTTTATTGTTTAGTTAATAAAAAGCGTAACAAATTTTCTTTACAGCGTTTGGCCAATGTTAGCTTTAAACAACCAAGACAATGAAAAACAGTAATCGTGATCTTTCTTAAAACCTTAAAAAAGCAATTCTTAAGTAGTGTTTACAAATGTAAATGAGAGACTTCCTTCTGACTTAGTCCGCAATGCTAAAGTGAGTTAATACAATTAATTCGTTATGGACTTGCTTGCTTTCAAATGTTTTTCGTGAGCTTGCAAAAACTCTACCATTTTGCAGTTCATTTGGGGGTCAGTTGGATCCAGGCCCCCAATAATAGCAGTCCTGCATGTACGTATTCTCCTTTCCCAAAAGGCTTTCTTCAAAAAAGTTACTCGCTCACTGTGCAGCATCTTGCAATGGCATATTATATTGATTAAATCTTCCTTTACATTTCCACAGAGACGGCATTCCTTTGACTCAATGTGCCTCCAGGATGGTTCATCGGCTAAGGTTGGAAGTTTGCCAAAGCGAAGGCCATAAGTCGTTTTTTAATGTAAATAGGATAGATTGTGTCCAAGTAGGCCGCCGGTTTGAGAGTTTTATAATTGTTGATCACAGTCCATGAGTGGGAGCGATGAGAAAAGATACCTTTATCTGTTAGCAACGAGTGAAGTTTGGCAACTCTATTTAGTGCCTGCTTGAATGGTATGAAAGGCAAATTTTTATTCCAGAGGTTAAAAGAACATGTTGTCTCCAGTGCACTGTCTCCAGTGAACTGTCTCCAGTGCACTGGTGAAGAGTTTATTGGCCTGTGATTTTTTTTGTGTTTCTAATTCCTGCCATAAAAATTTATTGAGGTTGTTTTCACGAGCACTTTGCTTGATTTAATACCACACCTTTATGTAAGTATAAAGTCCACCCAGTGATTCGTTCATTAATCCGAATTCTAGTCGCATTTGCGCTGGTGAGGCTGAACTGGGAAGTTGAAGAACCTTTTTATAAATTTTTGTTATTAAGTTGTTAAGAATTTCGGAATCTTTTTCATGCATAGCAACGCTGGCATAAGATAATGTGGGCAGTGCTTTGCTGGAGATAACTGTCAGGAGAGGCCTCAGTGATGGCCCTTCCAACTTATTTGCCAATGAGCTAAATGCGAATATTAAGGCCCCCGCTCTGTGTCATATAATTTTTCTGATCTTTTAGGGATAACTTGTCGTCTATGTAGTATCCCAGGTATTTATAGCAGGATACTTTTTCCAGTTGTTTACCTTCTAACCAGATGTTATGATTTGCAGCTCGCCGAGTGGTAAGTAGCATTGTTTTTGTTTTGATGAGTTAAGGTCCAACTTGTTTGTAAACAGGAAATCTGAAAGTTCAGTTAGGAGCCTCGTCAAACCAACTTTTGTTAAGCTCAATAGCACAATTTCGTCTGCGTGAGCTAGGTGAGAAAGTTTTTGCTTACCTAGTTTCGGGGAGTGTGTATTGCAGTTATCTAGTTTTCCGGAGAGATCTGATATGAAGAGATTAAATAAATGTGGTGCCAGGACACTGCCCTGTCCTCTATAGTAGTGCCCTAGTCTCTAGACGAGTCACAGATTTGACAATACTGTGTTATGAAGTATCTGAATCGCTGTCCCTCTCCCAGCCTTCTGCACTTGCAATCACTACCTGGGGACAGTCACATGTAAAAAAAAAAAGAAGTCACTTTATTACTGAATTGGAGTGAAATAGAATTACATATTGTGAAAGCAAAAATTCTGCAATCAATCCAAGCTTCCCCACTTGACCAAATTGTGCGTTCCTGGGCAATTGTTTTATTTCACTTTGCCTCCCTTTTCTTCATTTCACATCTATGAGCACCACTGAAATGTATGTGTTCAGGAAAGGAACTGTACAAAACCTTCTACTGTGTTTGATTAAATAAACTATAAGCTTGCCCATGTATAATAACAACCCAGGCCACCCAGAGGGTTCGACGTCACAACTTAATTGCCTCTTAATTCACTTTTGGGATTGATGTCAGAGTGGTAGGAGCCATAAATGTTTCTACGTTCATTTTTGAAAACTATAATTTTTAAATACACTTCTCAATGCACCGATATAATCTTATGTACTAAAGGTGATGTACTTCTGCGTGTTAATGAATAAACCTACTGAATTTTGAAGAGTCTCTGTCATTTTATACATGTTTTTTGCAAGATGTCTTAGAAATGAATGTGTTCCTAAAAAGTTAAGTGGTGTAAGATACTAAGATACATTTTCCGCTTCTTTTCTATTACTTCAATTAGCTTGTAAAAAAATGATTGCCATTTATTTAACACCTATCTGAATGAGAGTTCCTTTTCAAGTAAAAAGTGGACCAGTGTGATTGTTTAGCAGGGGAAGGTCAGGAGGGCAGTGTGAGGAAGAGCCCTACAACGAGACCCTGTAGCCCAACTACTTACCACATATCGTCCCATTGTCCCACAAGGTAGTGCCAAAACAATCTCGGACCTAGAAAGCAAACAGAAAGGAAAGGGTTCTACAATTCCTTCCAAACTCTCCCGTACAGGAAGAAGGAGGATCTCCCCCACAGAGAGACCAATTAGGGGCCCAGCGCGAGGGAGAAAAGGACTTCACATCCTGAAGACTGGGTGAACCTGAAGCCGAGGGGCAGAGCAGGAGAGGGCCGGAGGGCGCCACAGAAGAAAGCCCGAGAGGAACACTCATTGAAGGAGATGGAAGATCAAAGGAAGACATTGAGGATGGGGAAGAGACGCCCGAGGACTCGAGCGAAGACTATTGGACTCCCCCAGTAGATGCGCAATTGCCGCTGCAACTCAGGAGAGTTGCAGAACAGGTGGTGGGTGACCCAAATCGGGGAAGGAACTAGTGGGAATTTTAAACAGGGAAGAGTGAAAGCCCTATGGGAAGTGGGATGGATAGACGCTTAAGAGTTGCTTTCTCTTCCTTTCAACCCGAATTCATCTCCCAGATTGTTGTGTGGCTCCTGACCACAAAGGCTAATAGTGTTGGTGGTAAATGCGAGTGTTTTTTTGCTGTTTATTTCTTTGTTTTTCCCTTTGCTTTATTGGTACATTGGGATGTGAACACTGGGGAGGGGGTATAAGTCTAAAAAAATGCTAAAGGTCAATGATAAGTGAATAGAAAAGCATTATAAACAAAATCGACTTCTGCGGCTCTTTGGGATACTTTGAAACCTGTTACATAGAATCAATCAGGTTTGCCTACAGCACAAACAAGGGAGCATGATATTACCCCAGACAGTTGGCAGGCCTGTACCAGGGGAAGGGGAATATCTGACCAGAACCACCCTTGGGAAAAGATCAGTGTGTTCACCCACACAAAGACTGCCACCAGGTATTAAATAGGAGCTTCAGAATCACTTCTCAGAACTCTCCTGTAACTGCAGAAGATTCAGAAGAAGGGCTGTCTTGCTTCTTGATGGACTGCCTTGAAGAAGGAATAAACCTGCTTGCCTTTATCCCAGGATACCTCGAGTGACTCCAAGGGCCCATTAGCTCAATGCATGTTTAAGTTACAAGGACATAACAAGCTTCCAGAAGCCTTTCTGGAAGTGCCCAGCTGACCAGGTGCAACTAGAGCTGCTTGTACCTGCATGGACCTACCTGAGTCCCACTGCTGACCTATGCTGGAGTGAGTTCTTATCCCCAAGAAGTGCATTCTAGGTCCTAGACCCATGACTGACTTCAGTGGTAGTTCCTCCCCAAAAAAATAAGTGGAAATCCTCAAGTCGGCCTCCTTGGAACTGCAAGCAGGCCTGTTTCTGCTGAAACACTGCTGCCCACCATGACCGCCAGGGTGAAGCTGCAGTGACCATCTGAGAAGGCCTTTGTTGTGAGATGCAAGGCCGTGAGGGACTGTGGACCAGGCCCTGTGATGTACATGAGTGCAAGGGGGAGGTTGCCTACCTGGTGGACCTCAAGTCTCCAGGAACCATTTGAGGGGCCTGCATGTCACCTGTCTCAACCCCCTGCCTCAGAGGTCTGAGGTAACCATGCTCCTGGTGATGGGTGATGTGGTAGAGGAGGAGAGAGAGCCTCTCCCCAACCTCTTATATTCCAAGGAACAGGATGGATCAGTGGAAGGAGTTGTCCTCTCCCCTACCTTGGTGCGAGTGCAACAGAGAGGCTGTTGCCATTTATTCAGTAAGTTCACCTCTCGTTTCTCACTTGCCCAGAGCTCACAGCTTAAAGTGCAGATGATTTTGACACTGGGGACAGCATGGCTATTAAAAATAACATTTACAGACTGTCCGACAGGGTACACTTCAGCATGAAGGAAGAGGTGTCCAAAAAGCTGGAACTAGGGAGTATTGAACACTACAACAGTCATTGGCCTACTCCAGTGCTTCTGATACCCCAGGCCACCCAAGCAGGAGCAACACCAGAACTATGATTCTGTGTCGATTACAAAGGGCTCATCTCAGTCACCAAAAGTGATACTCACTCCATCACTTGAGCTGACGTGCTCATAGATCGGAGAACTTCCAAGTTCCTGAGCACAAGGATTAAGGAGTACTGTATTCTCCACCACAGTTGCCCAAACGACATCACCAGTTTCAAGTGATGCCTTTTGGGTTAAAGATTGCCCCTGACAGCTTCCAGCGGATAGCCAACAGATCCTAGTGTCCTGAAGGGCTTCAGTGCCACCTATTTGGATGACATTGCATTCCTCAGTTCTAGTTGAGATGACCACTTGTACCACCTAGAGAAAGATGTCAGGCCCTGCAAGGGAAGTCTTGACTATCAAGGAAAGTAAGTGCCAGATAGGTCAGGATTCTGTTGTGGTCTTGGGCCACCAAGTTGGTGGTTGCAAGGTGAAGCTCCTCCAGTCCAAGTTAGAAGCCTTCCTTGCTTGGAACCCCCCCCCCAAGACCCAGGCTGAGGCGAGGGCTTTTCCGGGCCTCCCCAGCTACTACCGGATATTTGCATGGAGTATCACACCATTTTTGCCCCCTTTACAAAGCTGACTTCCAAGAAGCAGCCCAAAAAGGTGATCTGGACTGAGCCATGCTAGAATGATGATGACACCTTAAAGCAGGCCATTTGCACAGCACAAGTGCTCAAGGCACCCGACTTCTACAAATAGTTAATCTTCCTTGTGCTCCCTCCTTTAATTTACTTGCAAGTACCTAGTAAATGGTACTACCTATATGCAGGGTCTGTGAATGAAATGCTATTTGTCGGCAGAAGCACTCATTTTGGTATCAACTAAAGCTGCACTGTAAAACATTACTCAATCCTGCCACTACAGACTGTGCAGTCGTAAAGGAAAAACAAGGGACCCTACTCACAACGGAACCAGGGTGATTAAGTATTTAACAAAGAACAATGGTTCCTGTGGAATAGATACTTGATAGTGATTTATAAAAGGACGTAAGATACGTATATTCGAAACAGGAGTTAGGTGAGATGCCAAAGAGAAAGAACTTCCAATATACCAACATAAGCTTTCAATAGGTTGTATTGAAAAACATTTTGAATTGTATTACATACTTTCATACATAAAGCAAAATTATTTACAGTTGTGTAATGTGTCCAAAGTGAAAATATGAACCAAAGCATTAGAGTAACATAAGTGAAAAAATACATGTGCAAGATTTCGATAGTTTGTTCTTTTACAAAAGCTACCTTTTATAAATCACTATCGAGTATCCATTCCACAGGAACCATTGTTCTTCGTTAAATACTGCAGACTGTGCAGGCAGTTTTAAAACTGCCATTTCCACCGAGCAAAATAGACCTTTTGCCAGGCCTAAACCTTATTTTTTTAATATTTATAAATTATCCCTAAGGGGGGCCCTAAGGGCTCATAGGGCATGGTGCATTGTACTTGAAAGGTTGGGCATGAATACTTATGTTTTATATGTTCTGGCAGTGTAAAACTCCTAAAGTCATTTTTCACTGATCTAAGGGCTCTCTCTAATATTGACTGATGCTGGGTTACCTTTTTACATTTAATAAGCACTAATTTTGGATTGGGAGCGGCTGGAGATATGGCGTTTACACTCACATGAATTGTAATTTTAAATCCTCTTTAATGTTGAAGCCAGTTTTTAACATATAATTTTGTAAATGACACTTTAGAAAGTTGCCATTTACTTGTCCTACTCAACTTTGCCTTTCTATTAGTGTGATGGGTCACATATGTGGTAATGGCTCTGTTGTTGGAGTTTGTGTATTGCTTCCAATCAGTGAGACGAAGGGGCTTAGGATTGGAAAGGATGGGCCATGCTTACTGTAAGGCTGGGGAGGACCTGTTCCCAGCCTCACTTATTTTCAAAGGACTTTGCCTATAGCAATCAAGAGGTCTGCCCTGCCTTTTGTTATCTCAGACAGTTTGGAGCCTGGTCCAGGGAAGGGGTATATCTGATCAGAACCAGTTTTAGAGGTGAGTCAGGGAATTACCCCACAAAAAAGGTTGGCACCATTTATAAAAATAGAACCTTCAGAACCACTCATCAGAACACTCCACAACCATGGAAGAGTTAGAAGAAAAGTTTCCAGGATTCGTGAAGGAATGCCTTGCTGTCTGAAGATGGAGATTTGGACCTGCTGGCCTCAATCCCAGGCTTTTAAAAGTGACACCAAGGATCAGTTGGCTCCTTCTCTGTGAGCTACAGTGGCACAACAAGCATTGAGAGGCCTCCCTCCAACTGCCCAGCTACCCAGCTACAACTCAACCAATTTGGACTGGCCTGGACCTGCCTGAGTCCTGCTGCTGGCCTCTGCTGGAGTGAGGTCCCCAGGTCCTGGAACCTTGACAGGCATCAGTAGAAGTTCATCCAAGAAGAAATATCCTGAAGATGTGTTCATTGCAACTGCAGACAGGCCTGTTCATACTGAAACCTTGCTGCATGAGACATCAAGCAACGGGAAGCTCCGTCTCATTTTCTCAAGATGATATCCTGGTTGCGGCAAAAGACAAAGAGAGCCATGATTCTAAACTTAAGCAAGTTTTGGAGACCTTACAGTCAGCTGGCCTGACTGTAGAGTTATCCAAATGCAAATTCAGTCAAAGAAGTGTTTCATATTTGGGACATATCATAAGTGAAGAAGGTGTTGAACCCAAACCTACATTAGTTGAGAATATAGTTAAATTCTCTGCACCTGTTTCAAAAGATGAGGTGAGAGCGTTTCTTGGCATGGCCGAGTACTGTGCCAAGTTTATAAAAATTTTTGCTGCAAATGTTTACAATATGCGAGCACTATTGAAGAAAAACACTAAGTTCATTTGGAGTGAGTTGTGTGAAGAAGAGTTTATATTGATTAAGAATGAGCTACAAAACGTGAATGCACTTGCCAGTTTTGACCCCAATATCGACTGTTTGTTAACAACTGACGCAAGTGACAAGGGCTTGGGTGCCGTATTGTCACAACATGATGAGGAAGGTAAAGAAAAGATAATTCTGTTTGCTTCTAGGGCCCTTTCCCCTGCTGAAAGTAGGTACCCCATCATCGAAAGAGAAGCTCTTGCGTGTGCATGGGCATTAGAACATTTTCGAGCATTTGTTTGGGGCAAGCCTGTGACCATTCGTACAGATCACAAACCTTTGATCCGTATTTTGTCATGTGAAGGCATCTCTGGTGCGTCTGCGAGATTGGCCAGGTTGTCTATGCGGATGAAGGAATACATCTATAAAATAGTTTACCTACCTGGGAGGGATAACCGTATCGCTGATTGCCTATCAAGACTTCCACCTCCTCTGGAAGTATGTGAAGACGACCCTTGGAGTGAGTATTGTGTGGCTTTAGTACATGATTGTGGTGAGCCTGCCATAAGTAAAACTGAGTGGTTGGCCGAACAAGAAAAAGACACTGTTTTGAAAAACGTTTTGGAATACATCTGCAAGGGCTGGCCCAAGAAGAAGAGTATTCCTGGATTGGATGCCTTTTGGCAAATCCGTATGGAATTGTCCTCTGAAAATGATATACTTTTTAGGGGTGATAGAATTGTTCCACCTGTGTCATTGAGGAAGAAAATTTTGCAACTTTGTCATGAGGGGCATTTTGGTATTATGAGAACCAAGTCTATAGTCAAAGGAATGTTTTGGTGGCCAGGAGTTGACAGTGAAACAGAGGTGTTTGTTAAGAAGTGTACGGTTTGCGTGTCCGCTGACAAGACCCTTAGAACGTTTAAGCCCAAGATGAGTGATGGTTTGATTCCTGACTTCCCTTGGGACACTATTGCAATTGATATTATCGGACCTATTGGGGACTCTAAAGATTACGGGTTAGTTGCCATTGACCTTTTTTCCAAGTGGCCTATTGTAAAATTTGTAGACAAAGTTGATACTCTGACAGTACTTAGTTTCTTAGATAAAATATTCATGGTGGAGGGTTTGCCAGCTTGTGTGCTATCTGACAATGGTGTCCAATTTACGTCCAAGCAGGCTAAGGAGTATTTTGACAGGTGTGGCGTTAAACACAAGACTACCGCACTGTATAACCCTAGTGGGAACGGCACTGTTGAAAGGTTTAACAGAGTAATTAAGGGAGTCATTCAGGCCTCTGTGCATAGTAAACTCGATTGGAAAGTGCAAGTACAGAAAGCTGTCTGGTCATATAGGGTTACTGTGCAAAACAGCACTGGCACTTCCCCGTTCACCATGATGAGAGGCAGAACAGCAAGGTGTAAATTCAATCCTGCATGGCTTTTTGATGGAAAAATAGCTTGTTGGTCTCCAGTTGAGGTCAAAGATAAATTACTGTCCAGTCATGACAAGAGCAGAGAGTTTTATGACTCTCATCACAACACCAAAGATGTCTCTGTCAAGGTTGGAGATTGGGTAAGGGTTAAGAAACCTTTTAAGGTACCCAAGGGGGAAAGTCGCTTTGAACCACCATGTAAAGTTGCTGAGATCTTAAGGAATTCGGTGAGATTAGATGACGGAAGGGTGTGGAATCTTAAAAACATTGCACTGAATCCTGATCAGAATTATATAGAGGTATTTCCTAACTCTGGTGTCAACAATTTTGATTGGGTGGAAGACCATTTTGAGAATAGTCATGTTCAGTCTCAACTTGGAAATGATTTTGCGTCTGTTCCTTTTGATGAACCTATGCGATCCAACCGTCCTCTGCATACTGAGGGGGGAGTGGGCGAGGGTTGCAGTCATGATGTCCAGACTAACACCAATGCCTCTACCTCTACGAGTCTGCGCACATGTGGTACCCAGGATAAGGTCAATGTCTTGCCTGACAAAAGAACAAGAGTTGTTCCCAGGTGGCTTAAAGACTTCACTCTTTAGCATGTTGTTTTTTCTTTCTTGTTTTCCTCTATTTTCCCCCATTATTCCTTCCCTTATGTTTTACCTTTTTTTCCTTTCATTGTATGGGGGGGATGTGTTATGTTGTATATTCCTTTAATACCGCGAGGTAAGAATGTAGAGTGTAGTGTGTACATGTGTTCTATGTGAAACTGCTGTTGTAGGCTGAGCCGCTGGGGGAAAGACATCGCTTCCTTGGCTCTCACCTGTTTGTCACTATTACTTGAATAAATGCTTTTATTCTACAACTACAACGTGTCGATCACCTTACTACACACACTTTGTGCTACAGAAATGTCAGCCCGTGAGTACCACCGCCGGAAGTTTCAGTGACAAGCAGATCTTCCCGCTACAGCAACAACCATCTGCGTCGCTTGACCTGCTCTTTGAACCAAAAGCCTTGTCCTCACAGCTGCTTCCAGCGCATACAGAACTCTCTGCCCCAAACTTGAGAAGGCAACTTTTCAGAGGGACTAGCCTGGTCCATGTACCCAATCCGAGCTCCATGGTGGCAGGCTTCAGCTTGTGATCATCTCCTGGTCTAGTGCAAACAAATAATTGCATAAGACACATTGTGCTTTTAAGCACTATTTTCACTAAAATCTTTAAAATTAAATATCTCCAGTTCTGATGGAATTTTAGTAGCTCATGCATCATTTTATTAGGTAAAATATACTCTATTTTCCTGAATTGGATTGGGATTACTGTTTGTGTGCTGCATAAGTACTTAACACATTGCCTCTATGTTAAGCCTGACTGCTTTTGTGCCAAGCTATCAGAGGGTTAAGCACAGGTTAATTTAGTTACTTTGTGTTTCACCCTGACAAGGATTGTGGTTCCTGCCTGAGTGGGGTTTCCACCCCCCTCAACCAGTAACCCAATTCCTTATAAGAATCTATCTTTGGTAACAACATTCTTTATTTGTAATATGAATCGTTTGTTTACTTGAAAAGAAGGATTGAAGATTATGTGAATGTATTAGAAAATCAAAACAGAACCAAGTGTTGAAAAAAGTGAATTAAAGAATTGATAAAGGTAGCCACATTTTATTGGATTTAATTAACTAAACTGTTTCAGCTCTTGCTGTCCATCACCTGTGCAGATGGGAATACTCTTGATCTTAAGACAAGAGGCTCTAGATAATACTTTACATAAAAATATATTTAATTCATCCACAATGTCTCTTAAATGTATTCCTAAAATGTGCCAGAGAGATATTTTCTCAATGTATGTCACCTCCACATTTCCTCAAAGAACATAAATGAATATTATGGCCGAATTCACAAAAAGATTTACATGTATGTGTAAGCTGAACTTTTATGTGCAAATGGCAAATATTAATTGACCGTATGCATTAGCTTGCATTCCATTTTTTAAGATGGATAATTTATCACTTAATTCTCCATAGTCTGCAATGCTCGCACTACACAGAACCCGCTCTTTTAGAGCTGGAGAGCATGTGTAGTTTTCCAAACTGGATTCAGGACACGAAGGTTCTAACGAGAAGCTAGTGTTTTACAGCATATATGTTTATGAGACGTAATTTCTCACCGAGAAAAATGCATGGTACCTGCTAATTATGACAACAACGACTGTAATGAGAAACACAGAAAACAATTGGGTATATATGAAAACATGTAACCTCATGTGTGGTCAAAGTTGCCCCCAAACCTTTACGGTTCAATTAAAGTACTCCATACAAAGAAATGCTGATCAAATTTGTTGAAATAATATATTCAAACAATACATAGCCCAAAGACTGTCTAATGAGCCAGTGAATTCCTGATTAGTGAATAAAAAACATAGATTTCAGATAAATTCCAGCACAGGTCGGGCTTTAATACCACAAATTAACTGTTGGTAGTTTCGAAAAAATTTAATAGTCACCTTAAATAAAAAAGGAAAAAACTCCCTCTGGTTTCTGCCAATCAGATACATCTGCTATGATTTAATGCAGAAGGCAATCTTTTGATAAAAATTTGACTTTAATTAGGTTTTGGTGTTGGAAGTATATGTGAATCTATGTTTTACTGATAATCAACCTGTTGATTTACATGCCATCATTTCGAATTACACCACCATTATGGGTCTGGAATGAACGACAATATATCTGGAATGAACGATAATATATGGGGTTCAGTAGTAGTAAGGACAAGTCTATTGTTTCCCAAAGATAGGAACATGATATTCGTAGAGGGAATTTGTCTTCAGTGTTGTAATTGTCTTCATTATGGAGTAAGGTGCAGAGATCTTTCTCTTTACTTGCTTAACTCGGCGCTTAGGCAGGTTAATGTTTCTACCTTAGCATAAGATTGCTAACACAAATATAATTATTTACAAAATGCTTTCTTAAAAATGCAACATGTAGAATAGAGGTTTAAAATTGAAGGATGATGATTACAAACATTGTAGTAAACATCCAAACTTAAATATCAGGTGGCCTGTAATAGTAATGAAGCATGTATTATTATTTAATTAACGTTGCTGAAGGTGTCATGATTTAACATGACGACCCATTAATACTGAAATGCTTGTTTTTCACTTTAAACGCTTAATGTGCAGGATGTTGTTCTTCTCTTTGCTGCTGAGGTTCTACACTCAAAAGATTACTGAGAGGATGATTCATAGAAAGAAGATTTGTGAATGAAGAAAGGATGTCTTGCAACAATCAAGAACACATGGTTAAAGGATGATTGTACTCTGGGGAGATTATGGGGAGTAGACCTGTTCCCAGGAGCATGCAGAAATCTTATTGGTCCCCATAAAGAAGAAATAACATCAATATTGCAACATAGAAAACATGTGTTTATATTAGTGTGTGTTCCTAGCTGAGACACAATTTCTTTCTTCAAAGCACATTAGCTATATCCCCTGTCCTAGACTCTCTGAGAGGAGACAATGTACTGAGTTGTCTTAAACATCTCTTTATGAAACGTCTTAGTTTATTTGAGTTGAGATAGCTTCCAGTTTGTTCTGCTGAAGCTTCATGCTTATGTTTGATTCTATTATAAGACCCCATCTTGGGAATTTGAACTGACCCCTTCAATACTTCACACATTTATTTTGTTGTTGTTTAGAATAGGGAAGTTTCTTTAAGGAACATGCTTGTTATATTTCATTGTATTAATGTTTCTTTAGATTTGCTAAAATGACTTATCTTTTTACTAAAAATTGATTATGTTAACCTTTAATGACGAAACTTGGCAAATAAAAACTTTAATAAAAGAATGAGAATTAAAATATTTGAAAATAAACCCTTTAACTCAATGTAGCTCTTTTTTTGAATGAACTAAAAGAAATTATTAATTTCGGCACCTAAATCTCTTCTGACATCAACGATTCATTGACCTAAATATTCACTGGCTTAATGGTGATGAGTAAGGGGTAGTGGAATTTCGAGCCCCAGCAGTTGGTAGCAGATCACGATTGATGTCACAAGACAGGAACTGAAATAATTAGTTAGGTTAGAAATACCCATGTGCTGAAGCTCAAAGCCCAAACCTGAGGAGTGATGAAGTAGCGGTTTCAAAAGCTATTGTAGTGGTGAAGTTGTGCGTATCATCCTTCTCTATTACCTTTGCTGAATTTATGTCAGCTCAAGTAAGAGGTGATTGATAATTTTCTTCTAGAGTTGTGCTTTAGCGGGTGCGCAAGTCCAGTGGAAGCTAATAGAACGAGCGCACTTGGATGTGACCATTTTTTGATGATCGAATAACCTATCAAGGTACTCTTTAGGAGCTAATCGAAATCTGTATAATTGTGTGAGTCTCTTTGTATACTAAACAATAACTAATTTAATCTGATATGTCATAATACAAGGATGGTCCATCAGAGTAGAATTTGTATAAATATATTAATATGGATATCAATCCAAAACAGCTGTTAACTCTCGCTAGAATGAAAAGTATTGCTGGTCTTATCAAAATTAACATTATGGATATAAAACCAATATTGCTATTAATTCTCGCTGAGAATATGAAAAGTGTTGCTAACCTTATCAAAATGAATTGTACATATGAAATAAATATAAGTATGAACATGAAAAGAATAATGGGCATGCTAATAAATGGCTAAGAGTTTCATTATTCAATCATGCTGGTTCCCTTTGGGTTTGAAGGCTGCGCATGGTAAATTGAGAAATATAGGAAATATTAATTTCCCGAAGAAATTCAAAGTTAGAAATACTGGACATATGATTCGCTTTGTTTTGCTGGCCTCACATCATTAGGATATGTAACTTGTAAAAAAATGAGGTATTTGGAAAATGGGTTTGCTGTATTTTCAGATAAAGTGGGAAGCAACTAACATCAAATTCTTGTGAAGATAAACAGTACACTATTGGGTAGCTTGTGTTATGTAAATTTAGTTTTAATATAGCCTTATAGCTCGCCGAAGCAGGCTATGCGGCTATTAAAGGCCAGCTCCAGCGTTAAAGGCCCGAGACGAAGGCCTTTAACAAGGGAGCGGGACTTTAATAGCCGGTACAGCTCAGCTACGAAGGGCTATAAGGCTATCAGAACATTCTGCCATTGGAGGGCAGAATGTTCCAACAAATTAAGCAAAGGTCTCTCGGAACCCGAGGGGGTTTAAATCCCCTCGGGCTCTGAGAGGCCTTTGTGAAAACAACATTATTCTGCCACCGAACGTTGCTGTTGCTGCTGTGCTGACCTGTGCTTTCCCTGGCTAATTACCCACACTTGGCCCGTGTCTCCCCCGCCGCCGCAGCCTTCTCTACCTTGGCACGGCCGCTGAGAGGGGGGACTCTGAATCCCAGGGTGCTTCGCGGCAGGAGCCGCCACAGCTGATCTGCGCGCCTGGAGGCACTTTAAAACAGAGGCCAGCCCCGGGGGAGCGTGTTTCCTCATTTTTGCCACCGAACGTTGCTGTTGCTGCCGTGCTGACCTGTGCTTTCCCTGGTTAATTTCCCAAACACTTGGCCCGTGTCTCCCCCCACCGCCACAGCCTTCTCTACCTTGGCGCGGCCGCTGAGAGGGGGGACTCTGAATCCCAGGGTGCTTTGCGGCAGACGCTGCCGCAGCTGATCCACGCACCTGGAGGCGCTTTAAAATAGAGACCAGCCCCGGGGGAGCGGGTTTCCTCATTTCTGCCACCGAACGTTGCTGTTGCTGCCGTGCTGACCTGTGCTTTCCCTGGTTAATTTCCCACACTTGGCCTGTGTCTCCCCCCGCCGCCGCAGCCTTCTCTACCTTGGCGTGGCTGCTGAGAGGGGGGACTCTGAATCCCAGGGTGCTTTGTGGCAGGTGCCGCCGCAGCTGATCCGCGCGCCTGGAGGCGCTTTAAAACAGAGGCCAGCCCCCGCGTCGTGGGACGCGCTCGGGCGACGCTGGGCTAAACCCGGGCAAAGGGCGGGCCGCCTAGGGCCATCCGAGGCCGTCGGAGACCGGACCGGGCCATCCCTCTGACGTCTCTAGAAACTGTGAGTACCGAGAATATACTGTTCTAACATTGTGCGATCATGGCAGCACGAAGGGGAATGAAACCTACACCTTCAGGGCATGTAACAGGGACCCTGGACCAATTTATTTTGAGGGCCTCTTCAGTACTGGAAAAGGAAATAGCTATGACGGAACGCCGACTGTCTCAAGACCGTTTTTTTTTTAGGCGATCATCTCTGGAATTAGTAGCTCAAGCTCGTTCTCCCGGGACTATTTCGCAAAACTCTGTAGATGACGGTCATCCCGTCAGCGTAAATTCTTGCCCAAATAATACACCAGGACTGGCGGATGCGAGCAAGCAACCTCTAGCTGGGCAGGTTGTCCATAAGGCGACCATCCACTCAGAGTCTAGACAAACCTCGTCTGACTCGGGCAGTTGTAAAGAAGGCGCAATCCCTATAAGGAATGGACTGGTGCTCAGCCACAAGGGCGAAAACCTAAGCAGGCAAAACACAATAATTTAATGGAACCGCCAATCGTAGAATTAAACGAGCTTAGTATACCTGAGGCTCCTTTGGTCAGCCTACGTAAGGCGAGTATTTGCTCTGCTCCCATAGGTCCATCCAGTATTGATCTATTGGTAGGAAAACTAAGTACGGTCTTAACTACCCTCATTCAGCCTTTGGAACAAAGACTAAAGTTTATTGAAAAAAGGCTGAAGAAAATGGAGGACCTACTCGGGAAAAATGTGGATATGGTAAAGGCACTGTCCGCTACTCAAATCCAAACTAGAGCCACGATCGCTGTAGTGGATGTCCCGCAGATCCAACATAAATCAATACCTGCTTCTTCAAATAATCATCCTCCTGTGTCCATCGCACAATGGCCCAACCTATGCCCCAGTAATTCTGGGCCTACAGCTGTGGGAAAAGTCTTGAACGCTAAACCGGCAAAATTACGATCACCGGGCAAAGCCTCCACAATTCGACCCCGAACCAATCATCCCCCCTTGGACCTTCCACGCATCGATCTACCTCCAGAAAGTGTCCCGTATGTGGTTGTTCTTACAGGGGTCCCTAAGTTGGCCCACGACAGAAGTGAATCTTTTGGGGAACTTAATAACAAGGCAATACATTGGTTGAACACTTACAGACCTCTATTCAGAGCAAAATTCTGTTTGTTAGAAGGGTGGGGTGGGTGGGCCATAAACCAAAAAATGTGGACGGCGATAGTGTAATTATAAATTTCCAAGATTACAGGGCTGTTGACCACGTGTGTAGTCCCCGTTATAAAAGCTTTTTCACAACCATCAAAACCCTGAGGCTAAGTCATTTTTACCAACCAACTAATCCACATTGCACCTACAACATTACGACTTGTGACCAATGGCACCATGCAGATGAAACTTGGTGCAAAGTGGATAACACAGGGGACTGGCGGGGCAGGGACCAAGTTCTGGGTTTCCCAGTAAACAACAGATATAACTTACTGGACCAGGTGGACTGACTACAGACATCTCACCGGCCCCAAGTTGCGTCTCCATTAGAAAATCCCAGGAAAGAAATTATGGGGAACACTGGGAAGGAATGTTTGGGGGATGTGAGCAGTTTATTAGAATCATCATCCTCCAATGGAGTAACCTCCATGACCAACTATTCAATATCCTTGACCCAAAGCTTGACTGTTTACCCAGCCCTAGACCGAAATGTACCAGACATTAAGGTGTGTGAACCCAACAGTCTAGAGTCTAAGTCAAATGTGGGAAATAGTCAGACAGAATCTAGGGGCATGTTCAAAATCCTATCCTATAATATAGCGGGTCTCGTTGCCAATCTAGATATTACTGATTGGTGCACATTTGTAGATCTACACGGGATCTGCCTATTCCAGGAAACATGGGCACTCACCCCTACACATAAAATGGGCTATGTCACCTTCTTTGAGCCTGCAGTAAAAGGCCCGAAAGGAGGACCCTCGGGCGGGTTGTGTATATGGGTAGGTGCCCATCTCGGACTCACGTTGAAAAGAATCGATACTAATTGTCCAGATTTTACGTGTATCTTATTGACACACCAAAAAACACCAAAAATGGCACTCATAAACATATACTCAAGGCCAGTACGACCAGGGGGAACATCCCATACCCTAGACTGCCTAACCACTCTTTTGCACTCACTTCAGGGTGATGTCGTTTTGCTGATCGGAGGTGATTTTAACTGCCACTTTGAACCGCTTAAAGGTGTTCCTCCGATTTCAACTGAAGAAGACGAAATGTGGTCAGTTCCACCCCCCAATGTTTACCCAGTGAATCATTGGTCAGCTTTAGCCCTCCAGCTGACCTCCCTTACTTATTTGTTTTCCATTAGAGCATGTAATGGGTGACTACAGGGAGACATTCCAGGACAGCCAACCTATAGAGGTATGGGGCATGCTTCGGTAATAGATTATTTCATGGTGAGTCTGACAATGTGGCCCAGAATTCTGGACTTTGGCATAACCACCCGAACTGAAAGTGATCACAACCCTCTGATTATTGAGATGGACTATCAGTTGATCGATGAGGAAAGCATTCAGAAATCCACTTTAAGTAGTAAATTGAGAATAACACAAGGGGGAAGAAGAATCCGATGGGCAGCTGTAAAGCAATCCACTGAAAATACGGCCAAAATGTATCAGAGTATAATCCCCCTCCTTGAAAGGGTAAATTCTTGTATTACTTATTCGTCCAAGACTGGTCTGGGTGAACTCTCTAGTATACATACTGATTTGGTCTCCACTTTAGATGATACCTTCTTTAAAACAGGACCCATCAAGCCAAAACCACGAGGTGATGGAAACCTCTGGTTTAAAATGGGTTGCAGGGACGTGAAGAGTGCATTGCTATTAGCACTGAAGCTAGGTAATAAGCCTCGTGTCACTAAAGCCAGACAGGCATATAAGAATATAATTAAAAATGCTAAATCAGAGTGGGAAGCAGAACGATGGTCTGCTATTAGTACTGCATTGGTGGCAAAGGATTCAAGGTCCTTCTGGAATCTTGTCCATATTGGGAAACCGGAGGGCAGGACTACGATTGACCCAAATATTTCGGAAGAAGCTTGGTCTTCGTACTTTAAAGAGCTCTACTCTGCCCCCTCTGCATTAACATGTGAGACCCCATCATGCCTTCTGGCCCAGGATCCTATGTGGGTTATACCACCTTTCATACAGACTGAAGTCCAAATGGCTGTAATTGGTTTTCAACCGAACAAAGCCCCTGGATTGGATAAGAACCCTGGCGATCTTTTCAGAGAGGAACCAACAGTATGGGTCCCATACCTCCTAGTACTGTCTAATGCCATACTCAGGGGTTACCGCTCCCATGTACCTAGTCGGGCGCGGAGATAATCCCTATTTATAAGAAGGGCTCTCCGCTTGAACCGTCAAATTAGAGGCCAATTAGTCTCATCGATGTGAGCCAGAAAATGTATGCCAGGATTCTTTTACAACGTTTACAGGACTGGACTGGGGACAATAACATCTTGACTCTGCTCCAGGTGGGTTTCAGGGCTAAAACATCAACTTTCGACCAACTATTCCGCCTGAAGGTCCTTTATTGGAAGCACTTGGTACTGGAAGGGGGTAGCTTATATCTCACCTTCGTGGACTTAAAATCTGCATTCGATATGGTGGACCAGAACCAGCTATGGGCCATTTTACTATCTATGGGGTTTCCGCCATATCTATGCTATCAATTCAAACTCCTCCACGAAGGCACATAGGCCAGGGTTCACTTTGGCAATCAAGGCCAATTAGCTGGGCCATTTCCAACAGAGAAGGGTGTCAGGCAGGGCTGTGTGCTGGCCCCAGCCCTTTTTTCCCTCTTTCTAAATGGGCTCATAGAAGACCTCCTTGCCATCGATGACATCGACTCTCCCAAATTGGCTTCCCAAAGATTTCCAGCCCTAATGTTCGCAGACGACACCCTGCTACTATCTAAATCGCCAATGGGCATGCAGCGGGTGTTGAATCAGTTTTCCAAGTTCTGCAACAAAAGAAACCTAGTGATTAACATTAATAAGACCAAGTACATGGTCTTTAATGCCAGTACCATCAACTGCCCCCATCCGACGATGGAAGGCAGATCTCTGGAAAGTGTTCCAACTTTTGATTATCTGGGCCTATCTTTGAATGATAGAATGGGGTGGGGCCCACAAATGGCCACATCCAACTTAAAACTGGCACAGGCAGCAGGGAGAATCCTAAAAGTGCAAAAAAATTGTACGCTCAAAATAGTAAGAGCATCTCTAGAAATATTTAGAGTCCAAGCAAGGTCAGCATCCCTCTACGGGGCGGAATTTTGGGGGCATACACCCGCAAACGACCTTTTTATAGCAGAAAATAATTTCATCAGACAATTATTGACCCTGCCAAGAAGTACTCCGCTAGTCCTGCTCATATTGGACTTGAACATCGGTCCAATCACAGACGCTATTGCTGTACGGCCACTCCTTTACTGGAGGCGGCTGTGGAGTACCCCCGAGCTGGTGAGCTACAAGGACGAACTAAAGGCGGTATTGTCCATACTAGGCGCCGGTAGGATTCCTTGGTTATCCTTTGTGAGGCGAATACTTATCTCGATTGGGCTCGAGACTCTCTGGTCAAACCCAGAGGTCTCCTGCCCAGCCATTTCCAAAAAAACCTTGTCTAGCATTGTGAAGGACTTTAATCTAAGGAATGCATTCTGGCTATCTAAAAGTTCAAGCCTAACTGATATTTTTCCGGATTGTAAGTCTAACTATAGCTTCGAGCAGGAGATTGATAGTATCCAACCTACCTTGACAAAGAAGCTTTACTTACAATTCAGATATGGCACTCTGCCTTTGTATTCAACGATTGACAGGTGGTCGGGGGGCCCAGCGCGCCCCTGCCCAGGATGCAAAATAGAGGACGAAACCCCTGTACATGTTGTCCTCTTCTGCCCGACATATGGTACCATCAGGAAGAAGTGGATAATCCAGTTGTGTATCAACCTGGGCATCAGAATTTACCTTCAGTTTTTTAGGATCTTGAAAACTGACAACAATCCCTTGACAGTGTTTGCAGTTGCAAAGTTCCTTTTTTTAATGTGGTCAACTCGGAGGAACTTGATTAGTTAATATTACATTAAGTATTACCCGAAAAAGAGCGAGTGGATGAGTGTACCAATTATTTATGTACTAAATTTGAACCCTTCATTTTTTAACATAATTTTTTTAAATTTTTTAGGAAAAGCAAAATAAGCAATTTTAATGTTTACTTCTGATGGTTCCCTGAGATGGATTACTCAAATGAATTGTTTTTACTGTTAAAATACTGTCTGGAAACTGTATATTTTTTATGTGCTTTTATGGTAAATCAAACCAATCAATCAATCAGGAGTTTGTTAAAGCGCGACTACTCACCCGTAAGGGTCTCAAGGCGCTAAGGGGGGGGGGGGGGGGCGGTATAAAGCTTAAGAACCTGAACCTGAAAACAACATTGGAATGTTGCTTTGTGGGCCTTTTCTGGCCCATAGAAGCACAGAGCACTCAATTGTCTTTAATGAAGTGCTCCACATTCCAATGTTCTAATTGGTAAATTGACTCTTTCTTGTTCTGATTTTAATTATGTGTATAATGTTTGTGTTTTGTAGCCCTGAAGAAGTCTCTTGTGAAGAGAAGAAACACGTTGACTATTTGAAAAATCAGATTTTAGGAAGATTTGAATAAAGACGTTTTTAAAAAAATACAAAGAATTTGTGGACAAATTTTCTGCAACCCATGTCTGAAAAAGATGTGTGTTAAATGTACAGGGAAGTAAAAATGTGTTTGCCTGTCACTCTTGTCCAAAATTATTAGGAGGAATACTCCTGTGAGGAAGATTAGGAGACTGTTCTTACTGATCAAAGGACCATATCAGTCGGAATTCACCATGTGTGATAAGTGCATTTTCTCTTGCCTCTGCCTCACTATTACTATAGATTGGTATTAGTGGAGCCCACTGCGCAAAGGGGAAGCTACATCAGCTAGAGTGATCTCCTGCTGGTCAATATTCCTTTCAATAGTGTGTGTAAGTGTGGGGAAGTCAAAGGGTGTTAAAATCCTATTTTCCAATTGTTCCTTGTCTGAATTAACTTCTTAGAATACCTAACTGTAGCAGACAAACGTTATTTGTTTATTGTGCTTGCTTAGAGTTGTGAAAAAATGTGTAAATGTGGGAGAACCATTGCAAGGACTGAAATATAGGTCATAGTGTGCTGCAGTGAGATTGGACGGTTGGTGTTGTGTGGCATTGGTATTGGTTGATGACAACACAGAGTGCTGCACTGGCATAGGTCAACTATTGTTAAAGTGCCGTGCTAAGATTGGATGATGAGTCATCAAGTATTAGGCTGTAACAGGTTTGAAGAAATATTGCCATATGTGGAATTTAAAACATTGAAGTTGCATCTGATCATTGTACATTATTTGCTGAATTATTGCAAAAATGAAATGTTTTAAAACCTTTAGAGATTTGATGAGGGGAGATGCAAGAGTCCCATTTAGGGAAGGTGAAATTGTGCTACCGGAGAGTATGCCATCTATTTACATGTCAACAAATATAGGGCTCCATAATTGTTTGTGGATTTGTCAATGGTGCAAGAGTACTGAAAATATGAGTCCAATTTCGTGTTCATAATATGTTATATTTGATTTTAAAGGTTATTGAATATTTAAGGGAGAAATTATATGAAATAAAAAACACCTCAAAGACCCATACAATATAAAGCATTAAATGCTTGAAAGGGAGCAGCACAATCTAAAGAGAAGGGGAAATATCAGAATAGGGCTTAAAAGTCTATGCAACATTACGCAGATGCTCAATGGAACAAAGGACAGCAAAGGTGGAGAAAATGTATAATCGAGGGAGCTAGAATGTATCCATCATAACCAAAGAAAAGACTAAAAGGAACTGGAAACAGGGAAATGATGAAGAAGCTGCAAAGATACAGACACTGATACAGATTCAGGGGATGATATTATGGATGCTTTACTAGATTTGTGTCCTCCACAATATGTGGCCCCTACAACAAATACTGACAGTGATTCGACTTCTAGGGCTACAGTTGTAGTGTAGTTCCTATATTCCCAATAGTCTATGCGCATTGGAATAATATATCCTATAGATGTGACGTAGGACTTATGTCTATTAGGTTGCTATCAAATATATTAAACTTAATTGTGAGTGCCAGCTAGCTCAGAGGTCACTAGAATATTTCTCGAGTTCACAAGAAGGGATTTAGTTTCTGACAACCGCATAAACATGACAACTTTGTTTCCCAAGATAAAACTGATCTTCAGAGTCGTGGCAACAATAGATAGATATTTTACTCAGTCATTCGTGCATACTTCATTTCACTAGAGGTGCAGAGAAATAGAGAGACGGGCGTTTTCAATAAAAGTATTTATTGAACAGTCTTCTTTCTCAAGCAGAAGAAATTAACTGCTACAATCGTGATACTGGTTGAAAAGTATAATGCGTACAGTAGGAAGACTATTATAAAATAATACTTTAAAAGCCTTGTATGGTTCTTAGACCATAAATAAATACATACATAAATAACAAAGGCTAAAAAGTACTCAACTGGTGCTTCTAAAATACGCCTACCCCGATGTACCTAACCTAAGACTAGTACGAGGGAAGAAGTAAGTGAGGTGTAGCATAAATTTAGTATTCTTTGCCAAGAATCTATCCAAGATTTCTCTTTGGGTCTAATCAGCTCCGTACCTTGGTTTAGTATGAAGGAGGTCTGTTTCAGGACTCGATTTCCCAACAACCCGCAATGGTAGCTTGAAAACACTGGAGATGGATTTCTCGGCCAGAGAAAAGACAGCGTCTCTCTCAGTGCGTCTGCTGGAGGGTCGGCTTCCTTCGGCACTTGCTGTAGCAGGATGCATCGGGCAAGTAGATCGTCGAACTGCTCCAAAACACTGTGTGTTTGCTTGGGCAAGTGTGAGCATATTTATACCTTGAAGGTGCCGAGTTTGACGCAAAGGTGGACATAATAACGTCATCAAAGAGTCACAATTCTTTTAAAACTCCATGAGTTCTTGGACAAATCAATATTCAAGCAAGGGAAATTCCCTAGCTGCTGAAGCCAAGTTTTCAAAGAAATTGTTGTGGACTTTCGGAACAAGTGGAAGTAGCCATGCCGTATTTTGACTGCATGAGCTATGTCTAAATATGGTTATGATTTCTATGCCTAAGGATCTGGTGATTTATACCTATATAAGGGCATGAATCGGGAAAATTACACTAGGGCCCTAAAATGCTATACAACACCCACCCCACTTTATTATGTTCAACATTACTAAATCTCAGCACTAAAACATATCTAAAGCATGTGTTTACAATCCCATCCAAAAATACATAAAAATGCATTTGAAATGGTTGTACACGAATAAATGAGCATTTATACTGAACGCATTTGAAAAGAAATGATTTCATTTCAATCATGTAGCATGTTGTTAATATTGCTAACTGAATGAATGATAAAAAATTACTTATATGAAATGGCTCTAAATACAGAAAAAAGGTTGAGACCATCCCATAGCAGAATATATAAACTGTTTTGGTTTCTTGATAAGGTCAATATTGTTTCTAGGAAGTGTTCAAAGACTTCTTGTTGTAGGAAGGTGGATATCTGACTATGGTTACCCCCACACTTTTTGCCTGGTGTTTTGCTGGTTTTTGACATAGTTGGCCTGGGATCCTGCTATTCAGGGCCCCAGGCTGATTGCACTCTCCTTAAAATGGACTCCATGTACCTTAGGTGCATACACAATTGGAACTGGTTCACCTTATAGGCCCCTGTAACAGTGTACCCTAGGTACCCAGGTCATAGGTGTTTCCAAGGCCTACCAGGGGCTGCAGCATGTATTGTGCCACCCCTGGCCTGGCCTCCATATTTGACATAACTGGCTGATCACTCAGCTGGGGTAAGTTGGTGTAATCACCTCTTGCTTAGATAAAGTATCCCTATATCTACCCTTAAACTGGATACATATGTTCCTATCAGCCACTCCTATGGAAGGCCTCATCAATCCTGGAGGCAGAGTGCTTGAAAATATGTGAGATGGTGCTCTAGCATGAGCTGAGCCCGTCTGCAGCTGTCGGGAACCACTCCCTAAGCTGTTCCGGGATATTGCCATACCATATACTCTTAAGTGCATTATAATCCTCGCGGTTAAATGCTATCTTTGGTTTGGCTTTATCAAAACATGTCGAGTAAGGTGTCATACGAATTGGAATACTATCCCCTCGACAGTTCTGTCGACGGGGATAGCATTCCACCCTTCTAGAGGGACACGACATGTGTGTAGCCTTAACCCCGGTTAAAGTTAACCAGAGCCTCAGCATCACAAAATGGATGCTGCCACCACAGACACGAGTCTGGCCTCCTGCTGCTGACCGAAACTCGGCAGATGGTGGCCTGGACAAAGGGTTTCCTGCCTTGGGAGGTGCGAGCACCACCCCAGACAGGGTTTTGTGTATTGGGTAGGACAGGGCTGAATAGAATCAGACATGCCCGGGGCACACAAGGTGTCCCCGTGCATAGGCCAGTCCAAACCGGTCCTGGGACTTTCCAGACCCAGGCCTGGCGAGGAGCTGGACAAAGGAAAGGGGGTGTAACCGCCCCCCTTCCTGGTTCCTCCCAGAGGAGGGACCTAGTAGGTGATCCACCCCTCAGATTGGGAATAAGAGTGGGAGCAGTGCCATTGCACGGCAGATCATCCTGAAATCAACTTTAAACAAAGAAGAAGACTGGACTTCGACATTCTGCTGCTCAGAAGACTGAAGAGAATCCCCTTGTGGCCTAGGAGTGGCCACCCTGTGAACACAGGCACCAACCAGCGACTCGACGTCTGCTTTGCCGCCACCTCCCGCCGGAGCCCGAGCCCAGATCCTGACAAGACCCAGACTCCGAGACTTCTCAGAGCCCGATCCACAGTCCCTGCAAAGAAGGGACCCGTGGAGGCACCGAGTGACGTGGGACTGGACCTCTTGGAAGACACCTGAAAAGCTGACTGCGCAGCAACCGAG